>NC_051199.1:29654787-30254787 GCF_015220075.1 Falco rusticolus | reverse complement strand
GACATCCGAATTGAAGGGGAGAACTACCTTCCTCAACCTATATATAGGTAAGCACATGACTGGCAGTACTAATTGTCTTTTTTTTCCACTGTGCAGGCACAGCATGGTGAGTGGTGAACGTGTGCATTTACACATAAATAATATTGGAAATGGAAACCTATGGGGTTTTTTCTTTATGGTTACATGCAAGCTCAGTTACTTTCTCCCTTCCAGATAGCCACCTTAGTTTTCCATACAAACTACCATCTGATTGTGTGTATGATGAGGCCTGTCCTGTCCTGTTCTGAAGTAAATTATTTAGTCAGGGTTTTTTCACAGTGAGGTTTTCTGGCTTTTTTTTTCCATGATGTATCTGGACATAAATTCACATCTGTTGCTCAGGCTTATGCACTTACTGACAAATTCCTGCAGTAGGTTAAGGTTGCAGAGGAGGGAAGAGTTTGGTTTTGACATCTAAGTCAGGGGAGAGCTAGCCTCATCAGAGAGGCTACCAGGATGTCCTTTATTACAGTTGGCAGGGAGGTGAGGGGAAGCCCCAAAAATTGGAAAAAGACAAAATGAAAATAGTGTTTTTCCTATTCTTTAGACCACTCTGTACATGCTAGAGTGATGCCATAGTTACTATGGTGGCTTCTGAACCACTTCTTGAGCTAACTACTGTAATAACTACAATGGTAAGAATGGTACAGGATTGAATACCTCAGTGTTTGCTTTTTGGCTATAGATTTAATTCTTGGAAAAAAACTGTAGGGTTTTCTGCATCTGTTGGCAAGATGCTTTATGAGGAAGTAGTGCATGTCAATTAAATGTGTCTCTATAATATGGAACAACTTCTTTAACAAACAGGATGTATTACCCAGTTTGGACATGTATAAATTGAAAGCAGATTTCTGTTTGAGGTCTGCTTAGGGAAAGAAAAAAATCTGTATGCAAGGTGTACAAGAATAGTATCTGTCTGAGGATGTGGGTTTTTGTTAACGTGTGTTGGGTTTTATTGTGTTTGTTGTTTTGTTGGTTTTTTTTTCAGGGAGATAAACTTACCTGCGTTTCCTCTGAATCTCTTGACTGTACACTATCAAAATTCTTCTAATGAGATGAATTACAGCTATAAGGTGGTGAAATAGTAATTGCAAATCTTCTGAGTCACTTTTTATGTGTTATCTTTTGATAGGCACATAGCATCCTTCCTGTCTGTCTTCAAACTAGTATTAATAGGCTTAATAATTGTTGGCAAGGATCCATTTGCTTTCTTTGGCATGCAAGCTCCAAGCATCTGGCAGTGGGGCCAAGAAAATAAGGTAAACAGTATACTTTTCTCTTTTTTTTCAAAGCCATTTTAGAATGACTTCATGAGAGTGCTCTGGGAGTACTTCACAGTTCTTACTGGTGTAACTTTCACGCACTGCAGCCTTAACAGAACCTTTAAGCTTCTGTAACTAAATACACTTGAGAGTTTTGTGGTAGCCTAATTACTCTTAATAGTAGTGCTTCATGTTTTTGGCAGACCCAGTTTTGATTGCTGTAGAGGCACAGCTGAGATGAACGTTACTGACAAAGTTGATAAAATTTGGTTTCATTTTTTAGGGCTCCAGAGTAGCGTTTCAAGCTGGCAATGTTGGTGTTAAAATTACATCTTCCCTTTTCTGTTGTCTCATAACTATTTTGCAGTTGTTGCTTTCATCAGACTTTTAATAGATGAGGCATGCACTTAAGATGGTGATTAGAAAAATCAAGTTGAAGTTTTGTGGGAGTTTTTGCAGAACATATTTGGGCATGACTAGCTTTGCCTTGTGGGATGAATATTCCTATGAGTCAGTACTGATGATGCTAACAGATTAATGTTCTTGTACTCTGATTTATAGTAACCTTATTCCAGATTTATTCTACTAAACAAAAGCAATTTATAAGTTTATTAAGCTGTATGTGTTTTATTGGTGCATGAATCCTGAAACTGAGCTACCCAGTGCAGTGGGTCTCTGTCACCAGTCCATGTGAATGCATAGAAGCTGTAATATATCCTGATTAATTAAACGGGCCAAATGTGCTACTGAGCTAGGCTAGCTGCAGTACATCTGTGATGTTGTAAATGACTAACAGTTCGCCCATGCTAAATTCTTCAGTATTGCAGTAACTTGTGTGAATGTGCCCTTGTGCGTGAAAAGTGAATTATAGAGGCACTGGTGATGGAGGGAGATGCTGTGTTGCTGAAGATTACATCATTGCACCCTGAGGCACCAATGCACAAAGAAAATTCCAGATAATTAGCTTGAAGACATGCTAGAGGGTTGACAATTCTTGTGAACAAATGTAATTTGACTCGCTCTGCTGTTTGTGTCTTGGCCTGTGGTTCTTTGATCCGCAGTGTTGCCCTAACGCTGACGGGCAATATGTAGAAACAGCTGCGTTCCCTTGTCACCCTGCAACTGCCATCATAGCCCTGTACTTATGCCAGCTGGCTGTTAAGATGCACGTAGATTTGTGGAGAAAAGGAGCGAGAAGACAAAACTTGGTTTGATTCAGGATTGTGAGTTGGATGGTTTCAGAACCGTTTTGATACCTGTCTAGGGAAGGTGACGTGCACTGTCTTTTTTAAAAAGAGGTTGAAAGGATGGTGTCTATGCAATGGGAAGATTACTTGGTAAATTGCAGAGGTGAATTCAAGGACACCTGTAAAATTCCAGTGCTTATTAAGAGTGAATTAAATAAACTGTGGTTCACATGGCTGAAGCATCTGGGATTCTTTCTTGTTCTCTTCTAGGTTTATGCTTGTATGATGGTCTTCTTCCTGAGCAACATGATTGAAAACCAGTGTATGTCAACAGGTGCATTTGAAATAACTTTGAATGGTGAGCTGAGAACTTTAAAGGAATCTCATTGTGTTGCATGTGTGCATGGATTGTGGGCGAATGAGGGATAATGTTATGAAATGTGGTATGTTTTAAAATGTGATGGTATGTGGTAATTGACACTCATTTTGAAATGTCAGCTGTTCTGTATCACAGTAAATGATGAAAATCATAGAAGTCTGATAAAGCAGCTTATAGAGATGTCAGTTATGTATATTTTGAGATAGTTATATAAAAACTTGCCTAGAAGAATGCTTGGTCACTTGGAGTAACTGTATCGTGTGTTTCTTGCATGTGATGTGCGTTAAGTAAGAAAGGATCAACTAGGGAAGTGTACTCTCCAGTTAATTACAGGCTTTCCCTATCCTGTTGCGTATTATGGTTTAGCTTTGGAATCCTGTCGAATCCATTGCTGTTTCCACATTTTCAGTACCAGTGGACAGCGAAAGAGTCTGTGGATCTTCTGCCTTCAAATAATTGTATAGTTTTAGAGTTTACGTAAGCTTGGAGTACAGAATTTTTCAAGCTGGAGGTACAGGCGTGTCATCCAGCTCTGTGCTTTATAATATCAATTTATGATAACTGAAATAAATCTTGCACCATAGTAGTTTCTAAGTCAAGTCATATAGTGCAGAACCTGTTAAAGACAGACTGTATTGCATCAGAATAGTTAAACTCAGTGCACTTCTAGTCCTAAATCTCAGATTGGAATGGGCAGCAGAGCATTTGTAGGGGTGAGCGGGCACATCTGGACTTCTCTAAGTTTCTGGTTTGTGTTTTGGGACAATGTGGTTTCCATCTGGCTTTTGCTTTATGTAGATGAGAACAATGTATTTTTCAGTGTGAGTTAACAAGTGCTATAGCAGTGAGGGATAGCTGGGGGAACAGGTTATTTGACAACATTGAACACGAATGTCGTTTTTACCCTGTGGTATTTATGGGCTGTGCTGCCTTTCATATTTCTGGGGCTGGGTGGTGGCAGGTAATGGTTGCAGCTACTTTGAGTGGAACCTTCCAAGCCAGATCGTGGTAAGCAGAACTTTTGAGGGCCAGGCTTAGATGTTAGGCAGAGTGAGATGAAGACTAATGAGACCTACCAGTTTCAAAGATTTAGCAATGGTTTAAAAAACTCGGTATGCTATTCTGGCACTTGCTATTTTTAGGTGTTCTGTCAGTGGATATTTTGAACTTTTAAATCCCTATGATGTACTTCGAAGTGGAAGCATTAGACTCCTAGTTTTCCTAGTTGCACTGGGTTTTAGTATAGCTGGCGGTCTGAAGTGTTGTTGATCCAGATGTTTTCCTTCATATGAAATAGTACCAATGTGCATAGGTTCCTAGACACTTTCAATTTTATGTTTAAAATAGCAGTGCATGTTTTCTGACTTTGTCAATGTAATGGTGCTTTTCTCCCCTCCCGTGTGTTTTGTGGTAGATGTTCCAGTGTGGTCTAAGCTGGAGTCTGGCCACCTTCCTTCCATGCAGCAGCTTGTACAAATTCTTGATAATGAAATGAAGCTCAACGTGCATATGGAGTCAATGCCTCATCATCGATCATAGCCCCATCTATCAGCACTGAAACTTCTTGTAAGTTTCTTCTAGTCACCAGTTGTTTATTGACTCAGATGTGAAGGACCGCATGTTGCAGATTGAACATTGTAATTGTGTGTTTGTTCATTTAAAAGTGTTTTACTGGAGAACCAGCTCTAGTGACTTTAAGTAAATTGACAGTTATGATTTTACGGGTACTGTTTCAGTGGGAGGTTTTGGGTTGGGGTTTGTTCTGCCTGTTTCAAAACTAGAAGCTGGCATTCCTTTGGGCAGGAAAAGATGTGTTGCTGCGTGCAGAAGGCCTTATGTTAGTGAACTGTGTTTTGCAGAGATCCGAAAACAAGACTGTGTTATGTGCTTTAAAACAGAGTGTGTGCAAAGGATTTCTCTTAACTTGTAACCTAATTGAATTCTGTGACCCTGGAAAGTAGAGCATTTTCTTGCTGCCACCTGTGTGCTGCACTGTTCTAACCTTTTGCAAATACTTGTTGACTGTTAGGAGCAGAGGGTTCAAATCCATGCTTATATATTTTTATGACAAACCAGTTCCATGTTCCTGTATCACCTGTGGCTTTCAAAATATGTAGTTTATGATTCTTCATGGGAACATTGATGTGGTACAAAAAGACTTCTGTTGGTTCAAAAATGAGCAGTGCTTAGGAGACTATGTAGGTGAGGTATTGATGTGCTGTGGTACAGTGTTTCGCTCAAGGACACTTTGGTTTGAGCAGCTGGTGTCTTGGTGTTACCTTCCAACAGACACCCTGCTCTCAAGCGGCAGACCCTGTGCTGTCATTTCTGTTGACTGACACCTTGCAACTCATCTCACCACCTTAAACTGACCAGCTGGTCCCAGCTGCAGCACAGTTAATGACCTGGCACTGTTCAGACACCTCTACAGATTTTCTTTGGAGCTTTGTTTCATGTGATGTGGCTTCTGAAAGTTTGCATTTACACGAGCATGAACGTAGCGCCTGGAGGTGTACGTTCAGAGAAACCCAAGCTCTGTCAGAGCACTACAGGCAGTCTCTCCCCTTGTAGGAAGCCATGCTCAGTAACCAGCGCTTGCTCCCTTGTTTCTTGTTGCTTCAGAGCTCAGACTTCAAACCCCATTTTTTTTCCTTATCGATCTCTCCCTCCACTAACCCCTGCAGCTTCCTGAAGCAGGGAGAGCAATTCAGAGGGGCTGTGACCTTGAAAGTCCTCATGCAGGGAATGAGAGGAACGGTTGACTGCAGGCATATCCTGTTTGTTCAGTTAAGTCTGGTTTGTCCTAGTCATTTAGCAAAAGTCATCTCAATCATGAAGTAAGTTGTTTCCTATTTTTTTTTTAAACATTATTTAGCATTAAAAATTTGGGTGTTTCCTGTACTTTTCAGATGGACTTGCTGGAGCTTAACATCCAATATGTATGATTTTGACAGTCTCGGTAGTAATTCTTTGTTGCAAAGCAGACTGATGTCGCTTTTGAGCTTACAAAGCATGCTAAGGCTGTTCTTACGTAGAATTTTGTGTAATGGGATACAAGTTTAGAAAAACAGCAAGAAAACCCCCCACTCAGTTGTATTTCTATCCCTGTAGGAAATTACACTGCAGGTTAGAGAGTCTAATTCTGAGACTTGGCGACTTTGTGTTTTAATGTCTCCTTGTCTAAATTCACGCTAACGTAGTATCATTCTGATGGTATCCTTGTAGGTGATTGCCCAGGGTGAAATCATAGGAGCAGTATTCTCTTGCCGTGAGTTATGACCTCCCAAGAGAGAGTGCTTGTAATTCAGCTTTTATAATCCAAAGCACGCGTAGCCTGCGGTTCTCCCTCGTTCACAGACATGCCTCAGCTCTCTGTTCTGCCGGTGTTGGAGATGGTTTGCTTGTTTAATGCGGGAGCAGTTGCCGACTGTAATGCTTGTGTCTCCGTTTCCAGGCATTAAGTGGTGGTTTCCAAAGGCAGCGTGGCTCAGACCCATGAAGGCCTGTACTGAAGACAGCACGCTGTTAGTACAGACTGGATGCTTCTCTCGCAGCCACGTTGTGCCTCCTGAAAAAAAACTTAATGAAAGACCTCTTTCAGTGCTGGCATGTTTCTGGATACTGCACAGTCATGGAGTGCAATAATACTGTATAGTTTTTTTAAGATTTCATTCGACCAGTTCATAGCTCAACAATGCAGGCATTACTAATTGTAACTTATTTTATATTCATGTTTCACACAATGGCAGATTGAGTTGATACCTAGTTTTTCCTCAGAAAAAAGAAGTTTGTTTAATCTGTTGTATTTTATATGAATTTATGTTCTTTTTGTAGTTTAAAATGAAGTTCTAGGAGTGTCTGATATTGTCCTAAACTGCTAAGTAATTGACAGCTGTCAAATATCTCTAATGTGGTTAAAGCAGGTTTGTATATTTTTCAAAATATATGGCAGAGTTGAACAGTGCATTATATACTAAATTATATAAACAAAATTATATGCAGGGTAGTTACATCATTTTGTGAGTTCAGTAAAAATTAAGGTCAGTTGCTGTTTTAAATTGTGTTGGCCAGCTGAAGATGTTTTCTTCTTGACCATTCTGAAGAGATGAAAAGCTGGGCCTTTCTACTGTCCTAAATAGAAACCAAGAAAGTTAATTTAAATAAAGAGTTCTCATTTACTGTGTGAAGTACCTTGTTTGAGTCACTGATGGATATTCTTAAAATTGCAATTGAAAAACATGCATAAAAAGCCTGCTTTCCAAAGTCATTAATCTGGCGCTTGTCTTGTCTAAGTGTGCTCGTTTGGGATGGGGTAGAGTTCGTTTTCTTTATAGTAGCGGGTATGGGGCTGTGTTTTGGATTTGCGCCAAAAACTGTTGGTAGCGGGATGTGTTGGTTGTCAACTGAGAAGTGCTGGCACGGTGTTGGGGGCTGTTCTGTTCCTCATCCTGCCCTGCCAGCGAGCAGGCTGGGGGGAGCACGAGACAGCTGACCCTGACTGACCCGTGGGATATTCCATGCCACATGGTGTCATGCTCAGTATATGAAGCTGGGGGGAGAAGGAAAGGGGGGGATGCTGGGAGTAATGGTGTTTGTCTTCCTAAAAGTGTTGGAGCGTGGCTTTCTTGGGGATGGCTGAGCACCTGCCTGCCCATGGGAATGGTGATTGAATTCCTTGCTTTGCTTTGTTTGTGCATGCGGCTTTTGATTTACCTGTTGAACTGTCTTCATCCCAACCCATGAGTTTTCTCACTTTCACCCCCAGATTCTCTCCCCCATCCCAGCCAAGGGGAGCAAGAGAGTGGCCGTAGGGGCTGGGCTGCCCTCTGGGGTGAAACCACGACGTGATGCCTCTGTGTTTTGGAAGGAGCTTTGTGGTTTAGTTTTGTGCACCTACCAAAACTCGGCCACGACCAAAGTTCAGGTGCTGTTGAACCGGGGAAGCTCACTGGGCTAAAACCAAGTTTCAAAGGCAGCTCTGCTGCAGGGCCTGGGAATTTTGCTCAGGTTGGCTTCCCGGGTCAGTGTGAGCTGTAGGCTGCAGCCTCCGCTCTGCAGTTCCTCCACACCACTGTATGTCTCGGCTGCGGCGTGCTCCAGCTTGGTCTCGGCAGTGTCTGCCTCCTGCTCGTCCCTGCTCTGGGCTGCAGGGTTTCATGCCTCTTGTAAAAGCAGCTGAAGTATTTCCTGGATCTGTCTTATCAATATCTTCTCTGGGTGGGAAGGGAGATTACCTCTCTTGGGACAGTAAATCAGGTGAGAAGGGAATCTGGAGAGTGGTGATGAAGGCAACTGTCATGGTGTGTAAGAATTCTTTCACCCTCCCTGAGGATTTAGGGGCTGGTCTAGGAAGTGTTTAGGGTAACGAAAAGCTCGCTCCACCCAGCTGAGAGAAAAGTCCATGCCAGTTGTTACAAAGGTGTTGTTCATCACTGCCATTAAACACAGTGGCCTCAAAGCTGCTTTGTGATGAAATTATCTCTTTTAGGTAATTCGTGCTTTCTCTGCTGAAAGAGATTAACCAAAAGTTTCCAGTGTGGATAGATTTTCAGTTTCTCATTAATTATACACCTCAGACAAATTAGAAAACAAATAAATGCACAGATGTGTTGCTAGGCTAAGACTTTCCATGAGCAGTTCACAATATCGCCCTACTTTTTGTTTTGCTTTGCTGGCTTGCACAGCTTTTGCTTTGCCTATTGAATTGTTCACGGTCTGCTTGCTGCTCCCAGTGTTCCTTCTCTTTCATCTGTCAAGATTGCTTATCGATACATTGGAGTTAGGTGTGCGAGAGCTGTTGCTGATCTCTCTTAAATGCATCAGAAGCTTTTCCCATTGTGGGGCACAGGCTGGGCAGCGTTGGTCGTGTCTGTAATTGCTCTGGGTTTTAGGGTGCGCAGAGCAGGCTTGGTTTTATGGGCTGGGCCAAGCCCCACTATCGCCATTCGTAGAGCTCTTCCGGAGGGAAAAATGGAACAATAAAATGGAAATAAAGAACCTTGGCGGTCATTAAAGGCAGTGATACCTGCCAGCCTTACTAAAACCAGTTGCCAAACACCAACTGCTGACTCTGTTTGTGGTGCTTTAATCAGGTGGTGCTTTAATTTGTTCCAGTCTGAAATCGGTGCCCAGCTGGGCAGTTTTGGCTCACAGGTGTCCTGAGCCTAGCAGCCTGTGTCTGGGGGTGCCCAGTGGGACAGACGCTGGGGCAAGTGTATGCTGCTTCGCGTTCACCCTTTCTCCCATCCCAGCCTCCAGAAATACTCAGCACGGGGCTTCCTGGGCCCCCTGTGCTCTCCGTGTATTCAATAATCCTGGAAGGGTTTTCTCCTCCTTTAATCATCTTATTAAATCTGTCTTTCTTTTGTGTAGAAGGGTCCAACAACCAGCATCCCTGGGGAGCAGCAGGTACTGATACCCGTGTGCTGTCCTAGTGCTAAAATTGCAGGTTTTTGCTCTCCCTTCCTGCACAATGGTACTTTGTGATTTAAAAACTGAAGGTGTAAAGACCTCTTTATCTAAAAAAACCCTGTTTGAACCCTTGATTGATTTCACCTGTACAAAATGGATATTAAATAATAAATCTGAGGGGTGAATTCAAGCTTGTTGATCTTGGCTTGTTAAGCAGAAGGGTAGATGGCAGGTCTGCTGGACTTGCTGTGAGCTGGGTGCAGACTAGGGAAGGACAAAAAAATGGGTCTCACGTTTCCTGCCACAAGTGTAAAAAATGGGCCGTTACACATAAGCTGTTCACAGCAGACATCTGTGTTGAAGCCTCATCTCATGCTGGTGTAAATCAGACATAACCCTGCTGAAAACTGGAACTACAATGGCATAACAGGCCAGAACTGAACTCTCAGATTTGCAGTTTTGTAGAGCAGTGCCTGTGTGGGCAACTTCTGAACAAACACCTGCTCCTTGTACACCTGTCACAGGCTGTGACTTAGCTGTGCTCTCTCTGTTTGCTTTTGTCTTTGTGCTGCTTCCATGGGCTGAAATGACTGGTTGGTCAGCCTGGGCTGGTTTCTGCCAGGAGGCAGAAGGGAGGTTGCTCAGGAGCAATGCACCGACATCCCAAGTGTGGATTTACTCTGCCCTGAGCAAAGCCCCTCTCCAAGCCTCCATGGTAAGATACACTTCAGTGTGGGCGCGCAGCAGGGCTGCAGGCAAAACCTTGCTGACTTTGTGCAGGTGCTGCGGTGTCAGGGAGCACCTCTGCCTCGCTTTGCCTTCACACTACACGTGCTGCCAGACTGGAGCGTTTACTGTTGCCCTGACTGAGCTGCATAGCTCATGGCTTATGTCAGAAGTTGTGCAAAGCTGTAAGATCTTTAAAGTCTGTGTGATAAAGTACGCTGGAGGCTTAATTTTGTACCATTGCTCATTAGAAGGAAAGTTTAGGCATCCACGCAGTCTGTTGAAGAGCTGCAGAATCCTCACCCTGAAGGCAAGCAGCAGGAGCTCATCTTCGCTGAGCCGGCTGGAGGGAGGCAGCTGTCCAGTGTCACCGACCTGGGGAGTGGAGGTGAACAGTGTCAGCAGAGCCACAGCAGTGTGGGACAGGGCTTCGGGGCTTTATCTCTTGCCAGCAGACAAACCTGTCGCTGTGCCAGGAGCCCACAGAGGAAGGGAGCTGCCACGCACCCCTGCCCATCTGGAACATGGCTCATACCCGTGGCAGAGCCAGGGTGACCCTTGGCGACACAGCCAGGGACACCGAGCACCTGCACTCTACAGCCCCTTGCAGAGAGCCAGGGCTGCCGAGGCTAGCAAGCCCCCTGTCTGCGTGGGACTGAGCACAGGTACACCTCTGCTGTTTGCTGTTTTGGGGGGCAGGACTATGGGGCAACATAGGGAGCACCCACTGTGGGATGAGTGTGCTTCCCCAAGGATGGGAGCTTTCCTGGCCACCCTGCTTCTGCAGTAGGGAATGGCTTTGCGTGGAGCTGCCCATGTGCTTGAGAAATACCTGCACTTTGATTCCCACATTGATTTTGCTTGTTGTCCCATGGCAAGGAAGGAAACTGGTCCTGTTCTGGCCCAGCACCCTGACCCCCGCATGCTGGTTCAGGGCGATGAAGATGGGGCTCAGTGGGACGTGAGTTCCTGATGACATGACACTGTTTGACCACATCCACCTTCTCAGCCTGCTGTCTGCTTGGTCCAAATGCTGCCCTCCCTGAATGCTCGTGTTTAACCTAAAAGAGAGGAAAATCAAAACCCTGAACCCTGCAGCTCTCGCAGCCGGTGTCCCTTGTTCCCCAGAGGATCAGGACTGAGGCACAGCTAGTTTGGGATCTAATCCCCGCCTCTCAAGATACAGCTAGGGTAGCCTTGCTCCTCTGGGAAGCACCCGAAGCAAGGCCCATGAGCTGCAATATTTGTCTTTTAGTTTCTGAATGCTATTAAAAATACCCTTTATGACCCTTGAAATTTAAAATGTGCAGTGGCGAGTAAAACTGCTCTGAACAACTTGAATGTACGACACAGATCTGTTTGGGTAATAGCAAGTACTTCTGTCATCAGATTTAAATACTGCTTGTATTTTGGTGTTACTCAGCTTGTCTTCCTGTACGATACAAATAAGCCCTTCTTTCTCTCGTACAACAGTGATTGCCACATTTCCAGACGGATAGCTGCTGTCAGATGAGGTGTTCATAACCCCTTTCTTTGTCTGGTTGGTCTATCATTACATACTAAATATTTCAGATTGTTACTTGGGAGTATAAAAATTTATGTATTACTCAGATCACTGTGTTAAAGGCAGAATGATGGTGTGCTGCCAGTACTTTTCCCCTATATTGAAGGGTTCTGTATACACTGACAAGAGTGGTTAGAGATACAGAAAATACATTTGTTGTTTTACAACCAATAACCCAGGCAGAACCGCTTAGCAAGTTTATTTTAAAGACACGTTCTTGGACAATGTTTATGATTGAAAGTATGAGCCTAGCAAAGTGAAGTGATGAAAGTACTCAACTTGGATGACAGCAGAGAGAACAGGGGCAGGTATTATCCTCCCAGAGAAAAAACCCAAATAAATGGAGGTGGGGAAAGGCCCTTGCCCGGAAACCTGACTTGAAGGTATCCAAACAGCAGGTATTTTGTGTCTCACTGGGGTTTCCTTCCAGCAAGACTTGGTGAAGTGAGTGCATGTGTTTATGGCACTTTGTCATTTGCCACTGCCTTGACCGACCGCCAGCTACCCTGGGACAAAGGCAGCCTGGAGGGCAGAGCAGAGAAGGAGTCTCGGGCCTGGTTGCTTTGGTGACGGAGCTCAGGTATGCTTTGATACACCCCTGGGTCAGAAGGAAGTCAGCCACAGTAAGGAAAGATAATGTGGGTGGCTTAAAATGTTACAGCTTAAGTAATGGCAAAGGTGGCCTGAAAGCTGTGGAGTCCCTTGGTGAAATGGCCACGGTTTTATTTTTCAAACAGTACTCCTGGTTATACTGGTGATTTCAGTTTGTCCATGCACCTCTTAAGTACTCCTGCTTGCATGACAGGGAAGTCAGCCTGTGGGAAACCTGCTGGTTTGTCCCCAGGGGAAGGATGGAGCTTTGGGAGCCTGCTCAGCCAGCAGTGCCAGAACTTGGGCGTGGGGCTTGAACACTGGGCTAGCACGTTCCTTAAGTTCCTTAAGATGAGTATTAAAGACACAGGTGCCCAGCCTTCACTGAAGACTGGCTGATCTGAAAAACTTCAGACCAAGAGCTCTATAAGCTGTTTCATACTGCTTTTTTTCAGACTGTTAAAGCGAGTGTGAGTGGTGGACCAGGTTATTTGGTGATAAAGCAGACTAGGACACACTTAAAATTAGTTACAACTCTGAACTAAAGCAGGCAAATGGACCCCGTGAAGGACGCAATAACTGCGCTGTGCCATCTGGAAGCAGGGTAAGGAATTTCCCTCCATGTTTGTAGTATTTTTCCAACAGTTCATTCTTCGCTACTTAAGACTGAAAAAGAAATGGTAAAATGGATGGGAGCAGCCGAGCAGCCCTGCACCAACTGCCTGTGAAAGGCGGGCAGGTGCCAGGCTGCAGCAGCTTGGGAGTGTGGACACATCTGAGGTGCAGCCCGTTGCCATCAGGCAGCAGCTACATGCCTTTCCACACGTGGGGGTAACACTGCAGCAGGCGATGCGGTGGGAGACGGGCTGCTCCGCAGGCTCTGCTGCTCACACCGGGCACTGGTGTCCAGCCCTTCAGCCATGGGGGCTCCTGAGAAAGCAGGTAGGAAATCGTGCTGCCTTGAATTGAACCTAGAGAGCAAAGGGAGGGTTTGTGTGCATGGGGTAGGGCTGGCAGCGCTGATGTTGGGGCTGCCTGACCACCTCAGCAGAGAGGCTGTAACCTGGGGGAGTGGGAATTTCTGGCTGAAATGCTCCATCCTGGGAGTCTGTCTCGGGGTATTTTCTATCTGACAAGGGCAGTCCAAAGTGTTCAGCTATTTCAGAGAACAGGGCTATGAAAAAAAGATGTAGTTTTTCAATTAGGCATATATACGCATCTGTGTGAGTAGAGTAACTTTTTTTTGGATAGCATTCATGGCTCCATGCTCTGGAGGACTGACAATCTGAAATCCCTGGTGCCACAAAAGCCTCGGTGCCTGGCTGTCCTCTGTGAAAATATACTCATATTGTAAATCTATTTCATCTGTCCTTAGTCAAAATGCCTTTGATTTTATAGCTCAATCCAAAGGGCTGCTCAGTCATCCGCAGCCTGGGCTAGGAATTAGTGGAGTCTTCTCACCCGATTAGGCGAAACATTGATGTCGCAAAAGGAGTGGTTAGGTCAGGTCACTGAAAAGAGTTACCACCGAAGAGTTTAAGTGAAATAGGTTTAATATGAATATGTGGAAATCTGACTACACAGGATTCGGTGGCAAGGTTCACTCTGTTACTTATTACATGGAGTAAATGCACAGAGATAAATCAACTTAGGACAGAGTTGGAAACAGTTTATAAAGGTCAAAGTTTATAAAGGGTAAAGGAGATCATCCACTGAGTCATGAGGTTTAGAGGAGATCCCCTTCCTTCCTAAACTCCCACAGAGATTAGGTGTGGCTGGATTCAATCTTAGTCTCAGACTTGGTTGATAGTTTATGTCTGAAAGGGAAAGATATAGAAAGTGGGGCAAAGAATAAGGGAGACCCTTCCGCTGAATAATGAGGTTCAGAATAGGCCCCCTTGTTTTCTAAACTCTGGCAGAGTTTAGGTGTGACTGGATCTGTTCTTAGTCGCAGATTTGGACAACAGGTTAGACCTTGGGGGAGAGAGAGAGGAAGAGAAAGTTTGTTCACAATTGATAAGATTTTAGCAGCAAATCAATTTGGTTTTAATCACAAAATGATATCATTAACCTAACTACTTCAAGCTTGCAATATATATTACAGCAAAGGTATACCTACTAAAAGTTTGTGCTGGAGCTCAGTGAAATAAGTCTTATGCCTTTGCGTTCCTCAGTGTTGGCAGCAGGGTTGAGCCTCGAGGAGCAGGGGTGTCAGCCCAGGCCCTATCGTTGCCTTCCCACGACGGCCCCCCTGGTATCGTGGTACCGCAGACTTAGCAGTTTGCGAGCTGTGTGCGGTGTCCCGCTCAGGGGGAGGTGCTGGTCACAGCCCGCTGTGGTCCAGGAGAGCTCAAAAGGGTCTCACTTTGGGACTGCTGTTTATAAGGCTGTGAGATGATTTACTTCAGTCATCAGCAAATTTCAATCCTGAGTGCAACCTGAGTTGGTACTTTTCTCAGAAATTCCAGGAACAATGTGCGTTCCACTTGGTTACCACTCAGGCTGCGATCCAGCAGGAACGTGCTGGGGTTGTCATAGAATGACTGATTTCTTTCCATTCTTCTTCCCTGCTTTGACCAGTCAATGGGATTTTCAGTGCCGTTCTCTGCCTTAGCCGAGTAAGAGTTAATTGGTGCAGTCAAGGGGTGCCTAACTGCCCAACTGGCTACTCAAGGCACTGAGGCATAGCTGCAGCTCCCAAGGTCGTAGAACAGCCCAGAGGAGGGGGAGAAGTGCACTGCCACAGCTGATCACCCTGATTCTGGCAGTTCCTACCTTCCAAGGGCTTGGCTTCGTCAACTTGCTGTTCTCTAAGGTGCATCTCAGCTGAAATGTTCAGGTATAAATACTGAAAGTTACAGCAAGGAGATCCTCTCTGTGCAATGGGAATGTAACTGATTTTGTTTTTTCCTGTAAGGGGTTATTTAATACAGCAGTATCTAATTTAATGGGAATGCACACTTGACAATGAACTAACATGTCACTGTATAAATCCTGTCAATTAGAGAGCATTAGAGACAAGTAATTCCATTGAATTCATTGTTGCAATAAATAGACAAAGAAATACGTAAGGAAATGCAAACTCACATTCAGCTACGCTTGTCAGCTTTGCTGCCAGGAAAGCTAACTGGCCATTTGTCTCTCCTGCTGCCTGGAAAAAGAAAGCGTTCCTGGTACACGTTTCATATATCCTGCTTTGAAAGCTAGAAGTACTGAATATCCTTGCTGTAGGAACACAAGTTTCTGAACCTGTTTTTTATCCACTCGCATAATTGCAAATAACAGGTAGAGGCAACGGAATATCACCAAAATAATAACTCACCAAAAAGGAATTGCTCCCATACAGAGATTTCAGTGAACAGACTCTGATTACAATGGCATCAGCTCTACTGACAGCAGAGCTAAATGTTGTAATGGATTTTGTATCAAGCTTTTATGTAAAACAGAAGGAGAGCTGCCCACAAGATCAAGAAAACAGGGTAGTCTCCCAGAATATTTTCACTCTTTTTCTTACCTAGCTTCCTTTCTATTTGACAGGATCTGCCAGCGGCTTTGGTCTGTACGCTGTACGTAATTGGAGGTACTCGCACCATCAGACAGCAAAAGAAAACTTCAAGGAAATGAATGGTTTAGTTCACTGCCAGGTATACTGATTTACTTTTCTTTAAGCCTGTGCTATAGGCTTAGATATTTATATAAGCTTTGGGCCTCCTGCTAAACAGTCCAGCAGAAGGCAAACTTGCAGAGTTCTCGTGACTCTGGAATTGGAATCCAAACGCATGTCACAGTTCATGCAGCAAAATAGAGAAATACAAATTCAAGCTTTGTCTCAGCACCTGAGGTAAAAGCTAGACCCAAGTATTATCCCTCCTACAGTTGCAGTTGTGTTTTTGGCTCTACCTGTCTCTAGGTATTACATCTGTCAGCAGCAGAATTGCAACAGTCGCACTGTTGACCATAGGAAAATCTGCGGGGAATTTCATGAGGAAACATCAGCAGATTTGATGGCAAAAGAGTGGAGCATATTTAACCAGATGCAAATCTGGGCTGCTGCAGGATATATTTTGAGAATGGATACTAGATATTCTGAAATTTTGAAACTGATAGAAGATACAGCTGCCGAGAGCACACTGCTGAACTTCATGTCTGATGCCTCTGCTCCCGAGGGCCACAGAGCTGGCTCAGCATCCTTGGAGAGAGAGCTGCCACCCAGCAGCAGCAGCAAGGGCTGAAGGGTTCTTGCTCCAGGCTGCTTAGCTGGTGTGATTCACTTACACTTCATATACGGTACTGTATGTTTAGCACTGTCACTCAGATCATTTCTGAACATATTAATTTGAAATACTTAGCTTCTCTGGAGTGTAGTTCCTGGAAATTCCCTTGCTCCCACCTCACACTTAGGATTAACTCTCTGGTGACTTTACTCTGCTAAGGGTTATGGGGAACTCTATTCCCTGCTTGTATTCTTTGACTGTATACCTAGTATTTATATAAATTTTCCATCTCTGATTTAGCCACAGGGCAAGATCTGGTAGGAAATTCTGAACATAGGATACAGGGGTGGGGAGAGGAGTTACACAGCCTCTTGCTGTTCAGGTGTGCACAAGCAGCATCGATCCAACAGCCTCACAAAAGAAGAACCCTTTCATAAAGGAACGTCTGCACTGGCTTGGCAAGGGGCATTATTTTTATTTTTCCTACGTGGGAATCGTAGGAATTAAAATAGACAAAAAAAGCCACACAGTAGGGAATGCCCACCACTGACCCACCTCAATCTGTACGTTTTCTTGTGACAGTTTGGGTCTGTAGGCCAGAAGGGTCGACAGGCCTATGGAGGGGAGCATGCACAGCGATTTCTTGAACAGCCTCACAGTCTTTGGACTCCATGTAGAAAAAATATCAAAAGCAATGTGGAGTCGTATCTTGGTTCAGGGGTAAAACCATTAATTAAGCATAAAATGTATATATGCAACCTGGGTGCCTCCTTATCTCCATGTCACACAAAACATCTTAGCTGCTGAACTATTCTGACAGGGCTGCAAGTAAAAGCGATAAGGAGAATTACTTAACAGCAGTGCTGTGTTCTCAGAAAGCTCATCTTCTAGCCATGCTTGTTCTCTTCCTTTTTCAGCATGCCAGCCTTTTCTCACCAACTACGTCAGCTGCCCAAGACCACCTTGCCAGACTTGGTCCTACGCTTTCAGAAGGGCGGCTTGGGATCTGCATGTCACCCTTCCCAAATGCCTGAGGGACTGGAACTGGGTACTAAAATTGGATCAGGGCTTTACAAAATCGTCCCACTGGAGTCATTCAGTGCTTAGGGTGACTTGTAGCACTAATCTCTAATACTGCATTATCCTCTAAAGCATTTCCAGCCTCTCTTGTCCCAAGGAGAAAGAGCTATAGAGACAATTGAAATTTTTTCTCATTTCCAAGCACAATCAATACTTGTACAAAGGAGTACAGCGAAGGGTTGTTTGGTCTTTGGGGCAATGGGAAGCATGCCAGATGACTGGGTGTCTGTCGCTGTCCCCAGGAGTCCCAACTCTCCTCTCAGTGGGCAGCGCTACTGACATCCAGCTGCCTCAGGTGCACAACTGTGTGCTTCCCATATACATCACTTTCTGTTTGAACACTGAGATGGCCAGCATGCCAGCTGCCATAGCCTCCCCTTCAGGCACACTAAACACATTCCTAAATATTTTAATCTTGAATTTCAGTCCCCCCTTCTTGCCGCCCAATTTGTCTTGCCCTTCTAAGTAAGCTTGTTCTGCTTCCCAGAAAACACTCAGTGAGATGAAACTCTGGGCAAGCAGAAATACCAAATCCTTTCTAAGTTCTTCTTTTGGAAAGTATGGAAAAATCAGAACGTGTTTGAAAAGGATGGGGTAAAAATCACAACAGCCCCAGGTCAACAGCCAGCTTCCAGGCCTGCAGTGGGAACCACAGCTTGGGAATGCACCTGGAAGTGAATGCATCAACACAGGAGGAAAAGCGGAAAGCAGTGCTATGGGAGCCACTTATACTTTTAGAAGGCTGAATGATGTGGCTACTGGTTTGCTTGAACTTTTTTTAAACTGTAGTTCAAAGATGTGCAGTTATCATCCTCTACAATCAAGCTGTGTCACAGATGGGCAACTGATCACAAACCCCACCTGAGAAACAGCAGCTTCAGGGAGCACAAAGTGCATCAGTGGAGCTGCACTGCCAGGGCACGGCTCTGGGTGCACTGTGGCATGGAGGGACCCAGGGCCTGGTACCTGGGGCATGGTGCTCAGGGCAGGTGGATGCTCCACGTTCTTACTCTGCCCTCTCTAAGGGGCTTTGCAGCTTCTGTATCATCTCGTTCTACCGGCACTGCATCCAAACCCAGGTAGATGGTTTACCCCTGGCACAAGTTTGGTTATTCTGCTCTTTGATCGTTACAGCAACAGTCATCATCCCAAGGACTTTTGAAGCTCCACCTGAAGTACAAAGCCTACAACGCTTCACTGCTGCAAATGCATTCACAGTGCATTTCCACACAAACGCCCTCCAACGGCTGAAAGAGAGCGACGTTTATCTGCCATGGGCTGTGGACGTCCCCTTCCTGTGTGGTTGGGTCTGCACGCAGCTTTCCCTAGCACTTCCAGTAGCTGCGCTGTGTTTCGTGGCCCGGGTCGCGGGTCGCTCTTGCTCTGAGAGGCACGCGAGATGCAGGAGACTTTCTCCTGCTGAGGAGAGCAGAGCTGCCTGGCGCTCGGCGTGAAGCACCGGGCCTGCACGGTGTGCGCAAAGGGGGTGGGAGGGGGCAGCACGTGCCGCTGACGCCGCGGGCAGGGGTGCGATGCCGTGCCTCCGGGCTCGGCTGAGCAGGAGGGGGGAAAAGCCGACGCGTTTTCGGGGCTCTGGCGGTTCCTCGCGCAGGGACCGGGGCGCTGCTGCTGCCGCCGCCTCCTGAGCTCCGCCCCGGGCTGGCGGCGCCGGGCGTTCGTTGAGCGGCGGCACCGCGATGGGCGGCCCTGGGCGGCGGCCTGGGTGCCTGCCGCCGCTCTGCGGAAGGATCTCTGGGAAGCGGCAGGGCGGGCGCGCACGCACGCACGCTTCCCTGCGAAGCCGCCCCCGGGTCTCCGCTTGGCCCCGCCTGGCGTTGCCACCTCCCTCTGCGTAACGCACAAACCCGCCCTCAGCCGCGCGCAGCAGCCCCGAAGCAGCTGCCGCGCTCCCGCCGGTGAAGAATCTTTTTCCGAACGTACCGCGTCAACATCCGCCCGCGGCAGGTGCAGCCGGCGCGGCCTGGCGGCCGAGAGTGCTCGCCGCAGCCCGCCCGCGCCGGGAGGGGCAGCTCCCGCGGGCCCGCGCCAGTGCCCTGTCCTCAGCCGGCGGGCGCCGCCCGTGGCAGCGAGAGGGGCGGTGCGGGAAGGAGCTACCCGGCCCCTCCGCTCCTTGCTCCGCGCGGCCCGGCCCCGGCCCAGGCGCTGGCGCGCGCCGTCTCCAGGGCGACGCGGAGGGCGCGGGGGCTGCCGGGACAGGGCCCGGCGGCGGGGGCGGCCGGACGGGGTGGTTCTGCTGCAGGCCCCGGCGGCACCGGGCCGCTGCTCCCCAGTCGGCCGGGGCGGCCTCCTCCGCTGGCGGAAGCGACACAGGGCGCCCCGTAAAGCTGCAGGCCGGGGCCCTGCGTGTGGTGGAGCAGGGGCTGTCGGTGGGAGAGCCGCCCCGGGCGCCCGGCCAGGGCGGGGGGCCCAAACGGCGCCGCCCCGGGAGCTGAAGGTGCACGAGGCGGTGCAGGAGCGCCGGGCCCCGCTGGGGCCTCGTGCCGCTGCTGCGGCCACCGCTCCCTGCGCGTGGGCCGACCGCGGGAGGGCCGGCGGCAGCTCGGCTGGCCGTCTGACACACCTGCACCTGACACACCTGCCTATACGGTTTTCTCCTGTTTGTGTCATTTAACAAGCGTCTGTTGCTGATGTGTCCCGTGGGACTAGGTGCTGTTGATTCCCTCCAAGGAGTTTGCGCTTACAGCTTGAAGGCAAGCCTTTTTCTTCAGATACATTGTTTGCAAACAAATGCAGGCTTTAGTTCACTTTAGGACAACGCACATGTACTACATTATCTGGGTGTTGTGTAGGAATTTGCATTTGGCTTATAAGCACGTGAGTTCTGGAGCAAATTATGTCTCAGTCATTTGTAAAAATAGAGTATGTTGCGGTGCAGCCTGTGGTACTAGTGCGGTCTTTGGACATGCTGCTCAGCTGGCACTGGTGCCAACAGCTCCCTGTAGCGTTGGGGTCTTGTGAGAGTGCTTCCACGGTTGCTTGGCACAGATCACGGTATTGCCACAGCTCTCGCTTCTGGCTGCGGTGTGGCCAGCACTGTGGTGTGGTTGGAGGTGAGCTCCTGTCCCAACACCAAACACAGCCTGACGCTGGCACAGATACAGTCAGGAACCAGCTGAGTTGTGCTATACTCTTGTTACAAATTACCCAGTACCTGAAAGTTTTTGCATTTTTGTGTTTAAAGTGGAAGTTGTTTTTAGGGAGAGCTGTCAACAACATACTATAGCAACTCAACAGAAAAACTGCTTCATAGGCACAACTCGTGGTTGCCCAGGTGGCCTTGTGCAGTTACTGGCTCCCAGGCGGTGTTGAGTACAGCTGAGAGGGGCTATTGCGTGCCTGCCGTTTGCTGTAGCCTGGCTGGGCAGTGGGAGGGCTCCCAGTGGCAGCAAGGTCTGCCTGCTGCAGCTCCCTTTTTGTGGCCGACTCCTGGGCAGTTTTCCCTGGGCATCTTCATCCATTTCAAAGTCAGATTGCTTTGTTGGTGGTCAGGAGTTTTGTTAAGAAAACCAGGCTGGTCTCGGTAACTTTTTTTCTGAATATTTTGAGGAACTTTCACACATTTACTGACGTACCACCACTTCCCTTGGCAAGGTGCTGGTGCCCTGCATGCCTCTCCTGCCTCTGACCCTTGGATGTCACCCTTGGGAAGCCCTACCAGCTACATTGCACCCAGCTGTGTAGGGGAAAAAACCTGAAACACTTGGATCAAGTGCTGGAATGAATGTCACCTGTTCACTCAGTGATCTGAAGAGGAAACACAGCACTTTTTGGCAGCAGCAGCTCAGGTATTCCTTATCCTAAATTCAGTTTCAGTCAGAAAAGATACCAGGTGTCGGGGTTTTGTTTTGCTGTGAGAGGAAACAAAAGTTTGCCATTCCCTTAAAACTGAATGGTGTGGAAAGACCTACTGAAATAATGTTAACCTACCTAATGTGGGTTATAGGCAACACAGCAGGATTAATGCTATTAATTAATCCAATAATCAAAGACACACTGAGTTTTGTTTTACATGAAAAATCTCTTATGCTCCAACTGTCAGTAAGAAAAATTATCTTCCACTATAAATGTTGCTGAAATATGGGAAAATGAATTGAATCCTTAGGAATACTTGTTTAACAAGTTCTGCTGAAAGCACAGGTGTTAACGCCTGTCAGAGCCTGAGCTTGACTTTGATCCTGCTTAAGCAGGTGTAAATTAGTTCACTCTGCTCCTGGAGTTCTGCCAGCACATTGTAAATGAGATCAAATGTAGGACCTTTATAGGAACTGGACATGACAAGATTAGAGTAATTCCTTGGAAGTTTGGGGGTTTTTTTCTGTGGTCACTTCCAAATTCTCAAGGCTGGAACAAGCTTCCCTTTGTTGATGTGGTTCTGGTCATTCTCTCGTGCTTTTCTGGGGACTGCCACCAGGTGCTGGATGGTTTGCATAGGACTCTGTCATAACTCTAAAGAGCTCTTCCTTAGAGGAATGCATTTAGGACTGTTTATCCTCACTATGTATTACTATATTTATTCACACCAAGCTTCATCTGTTTATGTGTATTTTTACATGTGAAGTGTATTTACTTCACTATCGTGAAGTTCCCTACTGTTAAGTAACTCAGCGGACTGTACCACCTCACAACTCATTGCCTCTTGCAAGTGGCAAACATCTTAATATTCTGTAAAGCTGTACGTGGAACTAGTATTTTTCTTATGTGATTCAGACAGAAGGCTCTGGCTGCAGAGGGGGAGCTGCGGGCAGATTCAGCTTTGGTGGGTGACAGACTGTGATTTCAATTTGCACTAGTCAGGCTGTCACAGTTGCCCCTAGGACTCAAATCCCCACCCGGTTTGGTTCTGCTAGTGCTGTAAGGTAGCCCTCTCCAGCAGCAGGGCTGGGAGGTGGCACGGGCAAGCGTGCCTGCTGCTTGCCTGGGTGAGCTGGCCCATGCCGTGCCAGGGGAACCCAGCAGATCTAGCAAGGCAGAGGGCACAAAGTAACCGGGAAGCAACAGCTACTGCCACGCACAGGCATGTTAGCACAGGATGCTATGCAGTGTAGTTTTTGCAAAATATTTATTACAAAATAAAAGTAAATATGGCAACAAAACTTAAATAGCAAATGACGCAACACTGGCCATAAAGCTCTTGCTATATTATTAGTCTTTTACAATAATCAATAGTCAAGTATTACTTGTCTCCAAGGGAAGCTGCACGTGGACTGCTTGAGTGTATTTCTATATTGTTTGCTCTAGCTGTTTGAGATACGTAGGGTACGTGCCTCCTGCTTTCACCTGTACCCAGCTGTGAGTGCTCGTGCCATGTGCTTGGCTCACTGATCCCCCTAAAATGGACAGGAGCTGGCAGTTGCCATGCTCTGTGAAACTACCATGCATCACCCCAGTCCCTCCTCCCCTTTTTTTCTCTTAAAAACACAGCAAACGATCCAGTGCCCATCCCTTTTTAATAAGGCAGCAGGAAATGGAGTATCAACACTGAAGTACCTATTGTTCCCCTTTGAATCACAACTTCTCACTGAGAGGTTGTTTGGATTTATTTCCTTTCCCACCCACTAAAAACTGTTATTAAAGCTCACCAGTGAAAGTCTGTGTTCCTGCTGAAAGGGCTTTTAGGTGTGCTCCAAACAGGAATGCAGACCTTCAAGTCTCTTAAGCCGTATGTCTAATGGAAGCACTCTTTAAATAACAGATGGTTAAATTAAAAAAGGTAACTAATTGTGTGTGGAATCTTCCTAAGGCACCCAAGAATTTAAAAAGACCTTTTCCCACTTGCATTACTTACAGGATGCTCTTGTTCCTCTTCTCTCCAAAGTTAAAAATGTTGGCTAGTTAGGAACCTTAGCATACACACGATGACATAGTTGAATATCATTTAAAAAAAAAAAAAAACAAAAAAAAAACCCAACAAGAAAACCCATGGTGAAGTAAAGCAGTGTCCAGACAGCCTAGGTTTTGCTAGCTATGCAAATACATCACGGACAACATGTAGAAATAGTCACGTTAATGCCGAGGTTTCCGTTGTCAGCAAAAAGGTGTGCTATAGCCGTATCAAAAACGAGGCAGTCACTGTTCAGAATGGCTGCAGCCACCCCATCGTGGATGGAGCGGGGTGTTGCCTCCCAGGTCAGCCGGCGGCGGTTGCCGTTCAGCTCCAGTCTGTATGCAAAGTTCTCTGCTTGCTTACGGGTGCCGATGAGCAGCACAATGGCAAAAAACTGTTGGTGACCTTCATACTTCTCTTGTTTCTCCAGCACCAGCATGAAGTGGTGACCGAAGCACGACTGCATCATCACCCAGTCAACTGCCCCAGGAAGGTTAATGTCTGTGGCAAGAAAAACGATGTCTTCTCCCTGAAGGGTGGTAATGCTTTTGTGGGCATGCATGAGGTGGGACATCACAGCTTCCAAGGATCCCTGCCATTTACAAGAGGCACCAGGGCATGGGCAGGAGTAGGGACGATACTCACAGATGTCTTCGTGTTCTGGCTTTTCTGTGTGATGGAGTGTCAGAGAGCAGCCTGTTGTGGCATACTAGAAAAAGACCAAATACAAGCCATCAGGAAAGGCACCAGCACTAGTGTCCACTGCTCCCACCTGTCAACTGGAAACTGGTTATCAACCAGAATTCTTGTTCTCATAGCAAATTTTACATTAGATACTTCTGTTCAGCCCTGGATTCAGAATTGAGCTTTACTTATTTTTGTTTCCATTTTAAAATGGATTCTTCTTGTCTTTTGTAGTTGGTTTTTTTTTTTTCCTAATGCAAGCACTTAGATAAAATGGATTGTAAGGCTGAGTTGTAGTTACATTTGTTGTTGTAGTTAGATCTGATCAGTCCAGATCAGCTGAAGTAGTCCTGGTTTGGATTTTTCTTTTCTTTAAAAAGAACAAAGGATTCTAGTTTCAGCAAACAGCTACTAGAGTGATGTATTTTAAACAGACGTACCTTATTACCATCACAGAGCAAAAGCACTCTCATTAAATTCAAATGCATATTCCCCACAGCTTTTTTTAAACACTGGAACAGTTTCAACACTGCAATTGTGAGAAGTGGAAAGAGAGAGGATGATTTTTCACTGAGCAGAAAGCTAGCACACAAGTACCATCTAACTTCTCTCAATGTCATTGGGCAACTCAGAGGGTTAATTTTCTTTAAACATCCAGGGTAGCTTTTCCTTTTTCTGCAGTCAGTTCCATTGTCCACACTGACCTACTGCTGTCATGCTACCTCCATAGAAAAAAAAAAGCCTCTCCTGTTCTCCCCAAGAGCACAGCTCCCACAGTCCGTAGGTATCTGTAGTGGTATCAGCACTGCTGTTAACACTACCACACAGGTTACATATGTGCATGGCTGCTTAAGGGTGCTATGACACTTCCTTGAGGACAGATATAACCAAGTCCTGGTTTCAGCATAATTTATTATTTCTGGGTTAATATGTGTGCAAGAGGGTTCAGCTGAAAGGGTTAAATGCCCCAGATGCAAATCACCCATGCTGTGAAAATGGCACTAGGAATACTGGGACAGAAACTAGACCTTGTGCTTCTGGAGGAGCTTGTTTTATAAGCCATGAAGAGTTAAGGTGAGTTTTCACTTACTCTGTCTGCCCCTTCTGCTTAATCCTCTGCTATTGGCTTTATTGCAGGGTGCTGAAGTGGAACAAAGGGGTCCTCCTGCCCCAGGCAGAAGCCTCTTCACTGGAAACACATGGTCTGCCATGCCTTGCAGGGACCCAGGTACGTGTGTGCTTCCAGCCCCACTGGCCTTTCCCAGGTTCATATCCCCTGTTAGCACTTCAGTCGTGCAAGGTGTTGAAAAGCAGCTCTGCGTCTGAACCTCATTAACAAAAATAAGAATATATAAGCTGCTGACAGGGCAAACCCAGACGTCTACGCATAAGTGACCAGCCGTGACTACAGAAGCGAGAGTGTAAATACAATGACAAGCAAATAGCGGTGGCTTTTGCCCTTTATTGGGAGAAGTATCTGCTTTGGCATGCTCCCAAACCCATCACTGCGGGTTTCGTGTGGTAAGGAGCCCTACCAATGATGGGAGATGATGAACAGCAAAAACTGACTTGCTGTCTTCATGCTGCTTGGCGAATGTCATTCAAAAAGCCTGCTTCATCTCTCCCGTGTACAGGTTATATGATACCTTTGAGCTACTTGACCTGGGACACCTTTTCCACCTCTACCCCATCCTTGAGACTGGGAGCCAGGGCTGCGCACAGTGTTAACAGTGCAGGCATGCCACTAGTGCCTGGCCTGGCATGACTGTTTTCTGCTTTTTCATTGCGCTTCTCATCATTTGTAGTATTTCATGCTGGAAAGTATTATATACTTGTTTTCATAGTTGTTTGTTTAGCACTGTATTCTCTTTCCCAAGCGGAACAGTCAGCTCAGAGGTCATCACCATACACATGACGTAGCATGCCATGTTCTTGCCACATGTATCACTCCACATGTGCTGCTCTGAACCTCACTTTGACAGGATAACTGTCTGAGTGTCCCAAAGCATTTGGAAACCATCAGTTAAGCTTGAAAGTGCTCAGCAGAGGCAGACCAGTATTATCAACCCTGCAAATGAAGGCAGGCAGGGACACAGGATAAGTAACTTGTCTGAAGCCACATGGGAAATCAGTGGCAGAGCTGGGAATAGTCCAAATCCCGCTTGCTCTACCCAGCAAACTCTCCCTCTAGTATGCAAGTAGCTTGAGATACAAATAATGCTTTTGGAAAGAAGAGGCCTATCTGCTCCTGTATGTGTGTCAGCAATGTTCAGGGAGCCGACGAGGACCGACACCTTCTTGTGCTCCTCCCTTCTCCAGAGCTTTGTAAAACACCTGTTCCTGCTTTCAAGATTCCTCCAGCCTGTCAAAGTATATACAGAAGCTTGGGTACAGATGCTCAGCCCAGTCTAGCAGTGATCCTAGGGAGCTCTCCTGGGGATCCATAGTGAGGTCCAGCCCAGAAAATGGCAAGTGCTTTCCAGAGCCTTGCACTGGTGAGGAACCCAGCTTGGGCCACAGCCAGGGACCCAGCAGAGTGCATTTATAAACTGCTCTGCCACCAGTGCTGGGTCTGCTGTTATGACTCACCTGGGAAAGGAGCAGTGAATGTTGTGTTATTTCATATTAAGCATACAAGCTCTATTCACATGTGCAGGTAGGTGATGTAAGCTGACCTCTGTGTGTAACAGATGTCTGTTCAATTAAAACCAAAACAAACTCTGTTTTTATTTTAAAAAAATCCCTAAGAGTCTACTATGTCTTGGAAATAGGAAGTGTGACCTTATTTAGCTTTAGTATATTTACTTAAAATCTTTCAAATGACATAATTTTTTTTAAATGAAAGAAAAGCTCTGCAGAGGCAGCACTGGACAATATACAGGGGTAGGTAAGTTTGCATACAATAACAACATGAATGTGAAATTTCTGTTTGCAAGTGGTTTGCTTACATGGGAAACCTGTCATGTTTTCCCTTGAACTGATGGTTTAGCAACAGTGGTCTATGGACAGAGTGGTTTTGCCTACCTCCTACCACCTGTCTAAAGAAAATTAAAGAAAGTGATTAATCTGGTATTATTTAAGACTTGTTAGTTTATATGCAGTCTCACTATGCCTGCCACTTTTAAAATACAAAGCGCTGGTTGTGAGGTGCAGCAAGGCTTTTACACAAAGCAAAGTCTAAGAGTACAGTACAATGAATTTACTGGATTCACTTTTCTTCAAAAGGACCAGAACCATCTGGAGTGTCAGAAACATAGCAGTATCTCCACTTAGAGAAGGCTGTGTCTGAGGATCTTGGAAGACTCCCTTCACATGACATACCTGCCCTAGCTTCCAAGATGCAGAACATCGCCACTCTTAGGAAAGCTGGTAAGATAGGCTTTCAATCTCCTGAAAAATCAAGCCCCATGTGCTTATTGTTAGGTTGATTTAATCACAGCTGTGAGAACTCATGGGTGTACCTATGCAGGAGGGTTTTTTTGGGGGTGGGTTTTTTTTCTTTTGTGTTTGGTCGCATCATCCGTGTGCCCCCCCAACCCCTGATACATTGATTCCTAAATGCCATCCACATAGCTGCCTAACCGGGCTGCTATCAGTATGTAAACAAACACTGGATTTGCTCTTGGATATTCTGTCCTCAGTAGTGGGCTAGGTTTTGCCTATGTATGTTGGAGGTAAGTTCTGCTATAAACTGAAATGCAAGCAGGAACTGCCTATAGTATTACAGCGAGCAGATGAGGAGTGCTGGTCCCACATAATTTCCATGGCCATGCCAAGATCACTCAAGCATGAACATCTTTGTTTGTCAAGTCCCACCACAAAAGGCTAGCAAAACAGAGCAGGGCACAGATCTCAGCTAATAGTGGTGGTTACATGAGGACTGCAGTTCTGCTGATGACAACAGAACACAACGCTTGCTTGTTTTCTCATGGGCTTTGGATGAAGTGGTTAAATTGAGAAACGCCTTTCCCACCCTACGCTGCTCAGTTAGCCAGGTCACAGTTCCAAGTTTAGCAGCTAATGATCACAGCATGTCTCACGCAACTGCTATGAAAATGGATTCTGGTGTCTGCTGAAGAAGCTTCCAACTCACAGGATTTATTTTCTTTCATAGCCAGTACTGGACAAAACCCCCAAAGTTACATAAGAACCTATATCCAAATTAAGTCAGCTTCATAACTAGAGAGCACCTTTATATTATTTCCCACTTGCACTTATTTAGAAGATCAAAGAAAGCAACTAATTCCTTTTAGCACTCGTTAATTTGGGAGTTTGACTGTGATGCACATTTTATCTTCCGTACATTGCTCAGAGCACTAAAAGGCATTTCACATTTTTAGTAACTTTACTGTGACTTTAAGATTTAAATACTCCTGTATTTTTTCCAGATGCCCTGTAAGGTGCAGAGATGCAGTAACTGTAATTCTTTCTGAAAGCATTTTAAGAACAGTTCTCAAAGCCGCTACAGCCATGGGCAATGCCAAATCCCCCTTTCTCTGTCAGCTGTGTTGTGTGTCAATCCTACTTATTTTGAGTACCATTCACAGTTGTCTCTAGAAGTGCAGGGACCTCCTCCAGACAGACCACTATCTCTACTTGTTCTTTCACATTTTCTGGAGCTCTGACTTCCCCCCCCCCCCAGCCTCCTCTCTCAGAAAACTTACATCAGGTTCTCTTAACACTGTGAAAACCACTGGCAAGCCAGACCGGGGCCAGGCCTTTGCGCACAGTGAGCTGCTGTCTGTTGGCTGCAGCGTGGGGGGGTCCTTGCTGAAGCCCCTGGTACTGCTGCAGCAGCCGATGGATGCCCACTGCCGAGGGTCATGGTGGGTCACCTCCCTGCTGGCTGCCTGTGGCCAACTTAACACCGACTGAGAATTACAGTCCTGACAGTGTGTTGCTGCTTCTGGGCCCAAGAAGTAAGACTGAAAAGCATTAATGCGTGCTAATTTCACTTTGCAGCTCTTTGGAACAGTGAAAGCAAGCAGAGCTGGAATTGCTCCTGGTAGACAAAATCCACATAAAAGAAAGGGTGTGCACAGGAAGAGGAACAGAGACTTATTTACACCTCTGCGAGGAGCTTCTGGGTGCCTGACGAGCGAGGTAGCTCAGGAGCAGACGTGGGTGCACAGGGAGAGTGCAAGCTTGCGCACACGTCATACCTCAGCAGGCCCCTGTGAGCACCATTATTTCGAGTCCATGCCAGGCAACTCAGAGGCACATGTGTGACCAGGGCAGCATGGCACAGGGGAACTCTCTGTGCTGCCAGCAGCACCGCCCGGCTTCCCCACATGCGCAGCTGGGGCCAGGGGCTGCTGCCACCCCCTGCACTGCCCCAGCTGTCCCCTTCTACACGCCATGGCCCAGGGCTCCTGCCTGCACTAGTGTCTCATCAGGCAGCTGTGAGGTGTGGCACACCAGCCGCTGCTGGTTCAAAATCACTGTCCAGCTCTCAACTGGCTTGAAGGTGCTGTACCAAGAAGCCAAACCAAGCCCCAGGACAGCACAAGCCAAGTCTACAGCCTCCTGCCTGTTGGAGCCTCTGATGTGCCAGCCAGCACAGACCTGCACCTTGGGTTATTGCAGAGACCACCAGAACACTGCCAGCTCAGAGGCAAAGCTCTCCCAGTCCCACAACCATGACACTAAGCTGCCCGATCACCAGCACTTGCTTCAGCCATTGCAAACCTCACCAGCATCCCTCTTTCTCCTCACCACTGCTGTGAAAAGCACAATGTCAACCACAGGAGTAATACCTGGAGAAGTTTCTGAAGTGCTGTTTTCTTAACTGCTCGGTATGTGCTAGACACCTTCTTATTATTTAGAGAATGCCCAACTGGAGAAGTGTTTACAGCTGATACACCTGAACCAGAACTTGCCCAACAGATGCAGGAATCTCTACTCAGTTCTCCTGGGGGGCAGGGGGGGAATGGGGTGTGGGGTGTTCTTAGACATACTTCTCTTTGTTGGTGCTTACTCCTCTACCCATGGAGAAACAAGACCTCAAGGGGTGATCAAGAAGCCAATCTCATCAATTAAGGGTATAAGAAACCTTTCTGTTACCAAGTGAATAAAGTAACACCTGACAGGTACGTTAGGACAGTCTTTATCTTCTCCTCTTTACAGGAGTCTGTAGGCTTTTTCTTCCTTCTCCCACGCTTTGTTTATCTGCCATGCACGGGGATAATCCAGCGGGAGTCCAGCCTGACAGTTCAACTGCTGGACAGACTGGCAGCTTGCATGTAGCAGAGCTGCACCATGGTGCAAATGAAGGGCTGCAAAGACTCTGGTCCAGGGAGCCGCTCCAGCCTGGATGCATCTGTTTTGCTCATGACAAGCAGGGAGTACCAGCTGTCACAGATGAGACCGACTCCATACACTTGTTGTTGTGTTCAGCAGAGAGGACCTGCCTCCCACCGCCACACTCCATCTGTTATTGCCACCGTGTGCTTAACTCCTGTTCAAGGGTGAGCAGTCAAACAGCCCCATGCTATCAAAAGCCTGCCAGCTGCCAAGAGCCTCCCCCCACACCTGTGACCCAGCCAGCCCCCTGAGGTGGTAGGGGCTCTTGCCACCAACCATGCTGCGCTGTGGGAACTGACACGCTGTGGGAACTGACACGCTGTGGGAACTGACACGCTGTGGGAACTGACACGCTGTGGGAACTGACACGCTGTGGGAACTGACACGCTGTGGGAACTGACACGCTGTGGGAACTGACACAGACTATTTGCTCTGGAGGTGCCATTACTCCCTGTGCATCCTTAGCGACTTTCCTGCGGGCTGGCCAGGGAAAGCTGCTGCTAGGGACTGGCGTTTGCAGGCAGAGGTGGCGAGTGCCTGCGCGCAGCTCTCACTGGAAAGCTCGCCATGTGCCACCGGAGCCCAGCAGTGCCCACTCCAGCTCCATTGGTCCCACTGCCAGCCTGGCCACAGCTCTCCACCTCACCACAGACAGCTCTGTATTTTAGAACTTTCTTCTCATATTCCACATCAGCAATGGCTCCAGCAGTTCCTGTATGTGTCCCTCCATCACTTCAGCCTATGGTTTTGAAGTGCTTTTGATATTACAGAGGTATATCAAAAGGCACTCCAGGAACATGTAAAAAGGACCCTCTCAGCATTGCCTGTCTGTACATTATCTGCCATCCTGGTCAACGTCTATTAGGAAGGAACTTTAGAGCAGTTCACCTAGTTCTTTTAAGTAGAAAGCCGACTTAGAAAAATGAGACTTAAATGTTTAATCCAAATACTTGAAATAGTGCCAAGACAGAACAGGCTGGGGGGGGAGAGTAATTCAGATGTAATTACCAACTTGACAGCTTACCAGCCCCTGCCCCTTCTGAAGGAGGGCTGCAGAGAACTAGCACTGAGAGACACCAACAGAATTTCTGCTGCCTCCACAAAACACTTTGTTAAGACTGAACATCATCAGCATAGGTTAAAATAACTGGGTGGGGGGAAGTCTAGCCCTTCTATCTACCAGTTGTGCCAAACACGAGGGCAAAATTTAGAGCAGGATTTTCAGTGAATTGGGAAGAATCATTAGAAGTCTGGCAGCACTCCCATTGTCTCATTTTACTTTAGAAACCTGCAGAACTATTGAACAGGCTAATGGAGGTCAGCAAGCGACTCCTTTTCTGTTCTGTGTTTATGTTGGGGAAGGGGAGGAAGGGGACATGGACCAGCAGAAAAGGAAGACTCTGCAGAGCTACAGCTTTGCTGTCTGTGGTGGCTCTGGATGTGTCCCACGTGCTGCTGCAGGAGGAGACTCCTGGGTATCTGTGGCATGGGCTTTATTGTAAATGCCAAGAAATCACTGCCTTTTGCGAGCTGCCAAGTGGAACCTGCGATTGCTTACATTGGATGAACCCTAGAAACCCCCTTAAAGTCTTATCATGAGGTGCAAGGTTTCTGTATCAACGAAGGCGAGAGGTACATCGGGAGCCCCCGCACCAGGCTGCTCTCCCTTCCTCAGCCCCCCGGCGTGCGGCTCCAGGCCAGCGCAGCCGCTGCACCTGCCCCGGCCGCTGGCAGGCTGCTGGCAGGCAGCCGCGATTTGTTTGTTTCTCGGGCCAAGAGAGGATCACGCGGTCCCCTGCCCTTACAGAAACGCACCCCGCGGCAGGGCCGTGCCTGCGCTGGGCACCGGCACGGGTGGGCCTCGCCCCCCCGCCGTGCCCGCCGCCTCAGCCCCCTCCCCCCACCGCGAGGTCTCCCTCCCTCTTGCCGAGCGTGGCGGGTGCACGCGGTGTGCCCGCCCCCCGGCCGAGGGTCCCGCGGGCAGCCTGACCCCAGAGGGCGGGGGGCAGCGAGGGCCCAGGCCGCCCCCCGCCGAGCGCCTCACCTTGCAGGGGAAGAGCACGGCCGAGGCCACCTTCTCCATGGCCAGGTTCCTGATGCTGGGGGTGAGGGAGCCCCGGCAGGTGGGGCAGAGGCTCAGCTTCTGCCGGCATTGGTTGCAGACCAGGTGCCCGGCCTGGCACTGCAGGATGGGCGGCAGCACATAGTCGAAGCAGACGGGGCACTCGAAGAGCGAGGTCAGTTCGTGGTGCTGCTGCTGCTGCTGCTGCGGCGGGGGCGGCGGCGGCGGCGGGGGAGGCGGCGGAGACGCCCCGCCGGGCCCCGGGAGGACGGCGGCGGGCACGGCGGGGGACGGGGCGTGCTGCTGCTTGCCGCAGGGCTTGCTAGCGCCGGGGCCGGCAGAGGACGGGCGGCTCATCGCGCCGCGCCGCCACCACCATCGGGCCGCCGGGGAGGGCGGGCGGGGGCGGTGCTGGGCCGAGCGGCGGCTGCGCGCGGCCTCCGTCCCGCTCCCGGCATGCCCCGCGCGGGTGGGGCCGTCGCCAGGCGCGCGCGCGTCGTTGCCGCTGGCCGTGAGGTGGCGGATGGCCCGGCCCATCCCGCGTCTCGGCGCTCCCGGCCCGAGGCAGGTGCCGGCCGGGGCGGCGGCTGGGGGAGCACTGGTGCCCCTGGTACGGCACTGGGGCAGCGGGCACGGGCTGCGCCGCGGGGAGCTCCGCCTGAACGCGAGGAGCAGTTTCCCGCCGGGGCCGGGGGCGGCGGGCTGTCCCCAGCGGCCGAGGGGTCTTCTCCGCCGGGGGCGCGGACACCCGCCCGGGCGCGGCCCCGCCAGCCTGCCGGGGTCGAGCCTGTGGCGGCGCTTCCCGCCTGGCCGGGCTGCGGGCCCGGCGGGGGCTTCCCCGGGCGGCGGGGCCCGGGCCCGGGCCCGGTGGCGGCGGCGCCCTGGGGCAGCTGGGTTGGGTGCAGGCCGGGGCGGCGCTTGCGGGGCCGGGCTGCCCCACAAACGCGAAGGGGGCAATGCGGGGTGTCCTGGGCTGGCTGGAAACGTTCCCTGGAATGAGCGACTTCCTTAGTCCTGGTTTTACACCTGGGGACCTGGCAAGGGGCGACGGGCTGTACTTTCGTTCCCCACGGAAAAGACATTTGGTAGGGAAAAAGCTGCGATCTGTTGCATGAACACTGGAGGAATGAAGCCACTGATGGCTCAGGACAGAAATCTTCCCAACCTTCTTGCCTACTGTAGCAGGATTGAGGAATGAAGAAACTTGTTTGCTTCTAGGTGGTGGGAGTCGCCATTAAACAGGCGCGCATATATATCTATATATAATCTGTGTATGGGCTGCTTGTTGGGTGTTCTCCGGCGCCCACGGTGTCACAGCTCTCCGCGCTTTGGGCGTAGATGCAGTGCTCGCCTGTTGTGTGCAGAGCCCTGCCCGGTGCCCCATGCAGCACACCCAGTCAGGGCAACCAGAACACACTAGATCATACAAGATTATTTCCTGTCAGCAAAATGGGCACATTTTTCTCATGTACATTATTTTCCCAAGAGTTCTTGCAGTTTGGCTCCGAGGCTTCTTGTCCTTAAATGAGCAATACTTTCCTCCAAGATACCCACATGGGACATTTTTAACACTTCACTGAAGCGGTGTTATTACCAGCGTTCCTTTAGGATGTGCAGTTTGTGACTCATTCTTGACTCCAGGCCTTGCAAAATTTTCAGTTAAGGCACTATCTCTACTCAGCTCTCATTGAAGAGAAGGTGCCTTATTAGCTGAAGTCTGATTTTTTTCTCATGTTTGTAAAATTCCATTAAACCTTGCAAGATGGCACATGCCAAGAAATGAGAAAAAAAATCCTTTTGTATACAGTTCTCCCAACAGTGTTTTATAGGTGGTTTTCCTTTGCTGTTTTGAGAAATCATTTGATAATGCACTGTGCATTGGGGTGTATTGAAAAGGCCTTGGGCTTTATCAGGTACAAATTAACAAGATCACATAGGGTGGGCTTCACCAGGAAAGCACAAATGGAAATAAGCACCTGTGCATTTTTATAGGAACCAAGTGCTGCACTGAATGAAGCCTGTGACAGCTGTCTTTCCACGAGCCCTAGAAGTCAGATGGTACCAAGGGAAGATTTGTGAGTTACAGTGAGTAGTTTAAAAAAAATAATATCTAAAATCACGATCAAAGAGTGACAGTATTTTGGCATCTTGGAATAAAATTGTGCTTAAAATCTTCACAAAGGGCTTACCAAAATGCTTCCAATTAAAACTGAATTCACAACAGGAAGCCAAAGTCTTTAATTACTAACTGCTGGGGGAAAAATAATAGATTCAGACATGGTATAATTGAGATGTTTGTACCATTTTCTCTAGAAACTGTATGGCCATACAATATATAGACTAAAAAAGGCTACTGAGTTACTAAGATTTCTGAGAAATTTCCCTCTTACCTTTTTTATCTATAGGTTATATCAAAACAAAACATAGAACTTGGTTTGTAAAAGCTATTGAAAAACTTTGCCATGGGCATATGCATGTGTCTTTTGAGGCAATCAAAGCTGATAGGCCCTGAGATTCTAGTCTCCATCCTGGAGTGCTGAGTTCTCTTCCCCATGATCCCACAGCCTGGCATGAAAACAAGGCCAGAATAATCCTATGGTCTTGGAGAAGACCTCTTAGTTAGTTTGTGGTTTACTTATGTTCTGTGGAATAGGGAAGAGGGAAAAATAAGAGCCTTGTCACAAATAGACTGAAATGCTGTGGATGTTTACACAAATAAAACGTGGGGTTTTCTGTGCTTTCTATAATACAGGATAATTTAAAACTATGTTATTTAAGCTATATATGTAAAAAAAAATATTTTTTAAAAATGTCAGAATGTGGCTGTCCCTCTTCTTTCTTTTTTCTAGCAGCCCCAAAGACTCCTCTGAAACAAATAATGTACAAAATAGATTTTAGAATGTTGGTGTCAGGTTTAAAGATACTCTGAATAGAGTCCATTTCTTCTTGGGATAAATGGGAAAGCACAAGTCAGACTTTGAGCTGGTGCCAGAAAGGTATGAGGCTGCCACTGGCTTGCTTCAGGGTTACTGATCCTCTGCTAAAGAAGACACCAGTCTCTGGAGATAACCACAGCCTGGCTCCCTGCGGTGCCGTGGATTACCATGCTGTGCCATAAGAATAATTATTTGCAATAGAAAGATAATTTGTAAAACGGTGGTAAATACAGAAACGAGCTGTGCTTGTCTCCTCTGCAGCTTCAGAGCCCATTGCCCATTGGTGACCAGATCTGTGTGGGAGATGAGCCCCACAGATTATGGCTGTTTCCACCACTTTCTGAGGCTATGTGGCTGGGAAGAGGAGGGCAGTGGATGGGAGGGAAGCGGCAGTACCCAGCCGAGACTGACAGATGCTGGCACATCGGTGTGGGGAGGAGCTGACAGCTTTCCTACCTGCCAGGAAAGTTTGTCTTCAGAGGTGATGTGTGGCCCCAACAGCCTTTTCATTGCAGCTGATCCCATTTCTCCATTCTTGTGTGACTGCCTTGGAGGTAAAAACCTGCAGCTTGTCCATGAGCTGGCAGAGGCTCTGATACGTGTTTCGTCCTGGAGATTGACTTGTGCAAGGTGCCAAAACATGGCATGAGTTTCATTTGCGTGCGTCTGGATTTGTTGCTCACATTCCTTGCTAGGTAGCCCCTGATTCCCCCCCCCCCCCAATATTCCTGTATTTCAGGGCATGACAGCACCCCTGAGTATCTGTGGGATGCATGGGTTTTTTTGCAAGGTTTATTTCTCTTCTGCAAAGAAATTTGCAGACTAGAAGTGAAAAACTGTAGCTGTTGCCCCTGTCACAAGGACAGAGCTTTCTGAGGTGCTGGAGCGGTGGGGTTTTTTTCAGACAAGCTTGACTAATAGCCAGATTGTGTCATCATTGCTTCTCATTTTTGAAGCACCCATAAGTGTGATATGCCCCCTCAGAGAAATGAGCAAGGACTTGATTCTCATTGAGGGAAATCAGCAGTTTAAATTTAGTCCTGTGCTGCAAGGTTATAAAAAGACATGAAGACGTGGGGGCAGAAGGATGAAAGCCTGAGGGAGGTGGTGAGGGTGTCTGTTCCTGCAGTCTGATACAGCATGGTTTCTCTTCCTTTTTCTGTCTTTAGCAGATGGGTGTTTGCTTCATCCAGTTTTGTGAGCAGGATGGGGAGCAGTGGGGTGTGCCTGAGCAGGGGCTGGGGTGAGAGACAGGTGTCTGGGGGTGATGGTACGGCCGAAGGGATGGGGGACCCTGCTGCTGACACCCTGTTCCCCAGCCTGCACCAGTGGCTGGCCTTGCCAGCACAGTCATGGCAGGGTGACGTGCTGGCACTGGCTCAGCAGTGCTGGGGCCCCTCTCTGCTGCACCAGTGAGAGCTAGTGCAGGCAGGGCAGGGTGTGCTGACCGTGCCCACGGCTTGTTGAGAGCAAGGGGAAGGGCTGGTGCTGCCTCCTCACTGTGGAAAACAGCTCTGGAAGGCTGGTCTTCACACCTTTTTATCTGTGTAGTAACCCGTTTAGTATATATGGCATACTAGCCTCACAATATACCATGTTGTGCTCAGTGACTGAGCTTTGTTAGCATTTATTGCACAGTTTCATTTATTCTTTATTAATTCATTATTTGCATAAGCGCATGCTGGCATTCCCCAGTTAAAATCAGTGCTGTCTTGCAGTGTCTCGTTGCAAGGTCCCTGCCTTGGGGTGGGCTCTTCTCCACCCTTTTGACCCTGGCTCTGATGCGAAGCCCCTGCGGGCAGCCCCAGGTGCTGTTAGGTAGGCAATGTGGCCTCCCCAGTCTGGTAGGGGGTTCTGGTGGGGTGGGTGCCCTGCTGCCTGCAGGCAGGCTGCCTGTCATCTGCCAGCACCGTCTGGCTCTGGCTTGTGCGGGAAGCTCCATGGCTGGTGCTGGGGGCTGCCCTCTTGCCAGTGCCCCCAGGTTTTGGGTGCTCCCTGGAGGTATTTAACATATGTAGACGTGGCCCTTAGGGACATAGTTTAGCAGTGGACTTGGCTGTGCTGGTTTAATGGTTGGACTCTGCTCTTGAAGGTCTTTTCCAGCCTGAATGATTCTATGATTCAGTGGTTTTACTGACTCTGAGCATGGCTAAGTTCTGGCACCCTCCAGCAGCCTGGTGAGCGCGGGCAGTGCGCATCGCTCCTTGCTCACGTTAATCACTTTCCACTTCTTTTTTATAGACGTCACCCAAAAAAGACCTATTACTCATACCAAAATGTGTGTTGCTAGTGACAACTGTACTGAGAACAATAACCTTTCTGCAAGTGATCCAGAAGTTTAAACGGTTTGAATTTTACAAAAATAATAAAAAAGAAGTGGTTGTAACCAACCTGAGATTCACCCAGCCAGGGTGAGGACCCTGCTGGTTAGCAAGCTAATGTGGGGTCTGCACTTGTCATTGCCCCCCTTCTGGAATTTCTGTTCAATTCAGAGGTCACCTGGGCGCACGAGGAAAGCAAATTGCCACCCTCTTTCCTTTTTCTGCCAGCTGCTGTGGGAAACAGAACTTGCATCCTACCACCTGGGAAGTGTATGCCGTGAGGCAGTGTCACTTGTGACTGTTCTTCACTGTCATGGGCTTTTGCAGCAGGTGTAATGCCTTGCTGAACAGCGTATCCACTCAGGGCACCAAAGGCTGTTTTATTGGTGAAAGCCTTTTGTCTCCTCCAGACCACAGTGTTTGGTGGAATTGGCAGCAAGTGGGAGATGCTGGCACTCCTCAGAACGAGGGATCTGTCCCATTTGACTCCTCAAAAGAAGGGGTCTGTCCCATTCCAGTTGACTGTTGCGCCTGCCCACTTGGTCCTGATTGCCATCTCCACGGACGGACGCCTCTTCCCTGGGCTGCTTGGGTCTTCGCTTTGGTCCTTTTCCCAGTGATGTGAATGAGTGTCTGGAAAGGAAATGCAGTTTAAAAAAAAGTCTTAACACCCCCCCACCCCCCCAAAAAAAAAAGGCAGAAGTGGCTGGATTGCTGCACGTGTGGCACCTGCCCTGCCCCAACTTGGCCGCCCTGGGCCAGTGGGTGCTGCCCCCTGTGCTGTGCAGGCCCCCAACTTGGGAAATTCAGGTGCTATAAATGCAGCTCTCGACTCCCTGCAGGGTACATTTGCATATTGTTTTCTGAACAGCTGCACACATCCTTATCTGTGGCCGTGCTGCCTATCATGACCGTGAATCTCGACTCGCCCTTCTTTCCTGCAAATTTAGCCTTTAATGTAGTGATTTCAAGTTTCTTATGTTACTTTAAATGCCATAGTGAAAAGAGAGCGAGGAAAAGGGACTGGGCATTCAGAAAGCGAAGGTAAATGGGGCACAGTGGCACGGAGAAACAAGAAACTTGCATCCTAAGCAAGCAGCCTGGTTTGCAGCCCATTTGATGCTACAAGGAGCAGTTCACTTTTGGTGCGGATTTAAAACTTGAGGGGGAACATGAGAGTCACAGCGGCACCTGGCTGCTGCGCAGGAAAATATAAACTGAAGTTTAACTTGGATGCTGAAAGCAGGCTGTTAACCCACCCTGCATGCCAGCATCGCTGCATTAGAAATAGGTTTATTCAAAACGTTGAACTAATCGTGAAGCAAAGATTCTGCTTCCATTTGTATTTAAACTTTGCACTTACAGGAACATTCTCTCCTGGGATTTGTCGCATGAGAGGAGTGTGTGTTTGTAGGTTTCCCTTCTCCCAACTAGTTGTTCTAGGATGCTTAGTCAGCAGGGCATTTGTATTGGTCTGAAGGGGGCTTAATAGCAATGGGAAATGAAACACTGTTTTAAACAATATATCCCTATTGAGTCTGTAACACCAAAGTGGCAGTTGCATCTTTTATCTGGAAAAAGTCATTTCTCCAATAAAAACTCCTTGGCCACATCTGGGAATAGGGGAAAAAATGGCAAAGTCCTGCCTGTCCCCATGCTGGGACGAGGTCACGGGCTCTGTGCCCAGAGAGGTGAGCCCGGTGCCGCCCTGCTGCATGCTCTGTGGGTGCGATAGGCTCTATCCTGCTGGCAGCCCACTGGGCACCTGCCCACCAGAGCCCTGCTCCACCTTCCAGCACTGGAGAACAGCTCGGCCGTGGCTGCGCCAGCGCTGAGCACCCACCATGCCCAGGAAACAGCTGTGGGCTTGGGGGGGTGTTGGCAAACCGGAGTTTACGCAGGGACTCAGGAGTTACTACTTCTATAGAAAATACTCCTGTAGGTTGTCCCAGCAATGTGCTACCTGCTGGAGAGCATTACTCCTTCCAAAGTGGTCATGGTCCTTTCAAAGCCAGGTTTTTATTCGTGTCTTTTTACGCTGTTGTTTGGAGTAGGATCCTCAAATTCCATGAAAGGTTAATGTTAGATACAGTGTGTGTAAGTATTAATATATTAAATACAGAGCATTGAATTGTATGTGTAAGTAGACTCACCCGCTATACACACGGCAGTGCTGTGCACCATCTGTGCGTGACAGCCACACCTCCCCTCCTGCCCCGGTAAGCGTGGAGCGTACCTATGGTTAGACGGGCTGTTTTTCTCTGCTCCTGCTGCCCGCTGTAGAAGTACAGGTGGAAGACTCTCTCCATTTTCCAGTCGGAGAGGAGCTGGCTGTCGGTGCCAAAGAGAACGCTGTACCTCCCGCTGACGCTGCACAGCCAGATGGGCAGCCGGGGTGTCCTCAGCCTGGGGCACACCTGGGAGAGGGGGACAGCCCGGCGCTGGGCACAGCTGTTGGCCCTGAAGCCTCAGTGTCTGGTGCACGGACCCCAGGTACACCCCGGCTGCGGGGCTGCGCCAGCGCTCACCTGCCGCTGTGCCTGTGCCCTGTCCCAGTGCAGGTAGCCCACCGGGCCCCTCCGCCACTGTGTCTCCGTGCCCTCACTGCTGGGCCCTGGCCCCCGGCTGTCGTTGAGCTTGTGTGGGCTGGCTCGGCCTGTTAGGAGCAGACTGAGCATGGCCTGCAGGGAAACGGCCCCGGTCACACCATCAGGCAGCAGAGCAAAAGTCCTTTGCAGAACAGCAGCTGGTGTCCTGCCCCCAGTGCTGTCATGAGCAGAGAGGAGCGCCAGACTACCTGTGGCTTTACTATTGTTGTTACTATTATCATCATCATCTGTTTTTTAAATGGACAGTCATGATGAAAAGTTGCAAAGTATTTTTCTGCGGCTTTATGCTTTTTTTTTATATTGGATTAACAAGTGAGAATTTTTTCCTAAATCAAACGTGGGAATAATACAAAGTGAGAATTTGAGAAATGAGGCTAATTTTACCTGTGTACAGGTGATGTTTCCAAAACCGAATTTTAAGAGAGGAGTTGCTGTGCAGTCTAGATCTTCTTGGACCCTGTACAACCAAGCACGGAGTATTACAGTAGCGCCAAATCAGTGCCGGAGGGGACTGCTGTACATCATTGTCTGATTAACAGGCAACAGGAAGAAATTGCATAGACTCATTCATTCTGTTTGCTCCTGGCACAGCAGTGCTGTCCTGGCACAGCAGTTTTATGCTCAGCTGGGGCTCTTGCACTTCAGATCCATTCCTAAAATTCTAATTTAGAGTCAGATGCAACCCCACGAGATTTCCCTCGCTGCAGTTACTGTTGAACAGCCTCACGTACACTCTGGTGTAGCCTGGACACAACTATTTGAAGTAGCAGTGCAATTTTTTGTTAAATAGCTATCATAGTGTCACATTGGTATGAAGCATGTTTTATATTGGTATAAATATGCCTCTGTACCTTTCTAAAGCATCTTTACCCAAATCTAATTACATCGGATTTAGGAAGACTTCTCAGTGACCTCTGCCAGCATAGTAACACTGGCAGAGTTCTGTGTTCAAATAAACTTCTTGTGATTTTCCTGTTTAAGTGTAATTGACTGTAACAGTGACTACAGGTGAGATAACTCCTGGTGTTATACAGTGCATTATTTTTGCTGTGTGTGCAAAGGGTTTCTCTTCTCTCTGCTGCCCCTCCTGCCTTCTCCTGCCTGTGCAGGCAGATCCGTATCTGTGAAACACGGGTCTGGCCAGCGGGTCTGTGTCTGCCTCTTGGACAGTTGCTTCTCCACATTCGACTAAGAATAGACATTTAAAGTAAAACAAGGAAAATACCATTTCAGAAGATTTAACTAAACCAGAGGAAAATGATTTAGAAATGAAATAATACCTTTCAAGTGTCCTAGAGAAGAGTAAACTGTATAAAAATAGGATTACTCCGTGACTTCCTTCATCTTTGAACTGGAAAAAGAAACAGGTAATCACAGGGGAGTAATTATGGCAGGTATATGTTGTTTAATTAAAACAATTCCTCTGCTTTAATACAACCTTAAGTGAGTATGTTGAGCCAAATTAATAATGTGTTATTCCAGGAAGGTTTTGCAACTAATTTTGTTGAATAGGTTCAGGTTAAAAAAAAAAGGGGGGGATGGGGGGGGGGAAGAAGAAACTTCCAGTTATTGGCTGAACTGGTTTTGTACACTTTTTTCCCAGATTTTTGCTGAAATTGCAAGGAACTGTATCTCATATTTGAGTAATGTACAAAGTCCTGGGGATTTTAGTGGGAGCACGATCACTTCCCATAGGAAAGGCTGAACATAATCCATGAACTAACTGTACATTAACAGTCTGAATGTCCTGCTGAAGGTGATAACGAATGAGCTCCTTAAGGTCCGCTTTCGAATGGGAAATAAGACGTAAGCAAGCAACACGGTAACTCAGAATAAAGCAGATACCCCATACTTACACAGTTTATATGGTCAAAAATGAACTCCTGAGCTGCTGCTTTCTCAGAGAACTCAAACAGCTGGATCTGTCAGGCACAAGTGTAGGGGAAGATTTTGTAAAGGAAACATCAATTATATCAAAAAGTTGAGCTTTTTATCCAGGTTCCCTTTAGACAAGTGATAGAATAATGCAGTAATGCCCCTTCCTAAACTGAGCAGTTCAGCTCTCTATATGAAGAGTTAGAGGAACTCCTTTACGTTAGCTGGTTTCTGCTTTTTGTGGGAGAAGGAAGACCAGCCTTTAACGAAAGGGAACGGCAGCCTCTGGACTGCCCTAAGGCCTCTGTGAGGAGGCAGGAGTGTTTTACAGGCTGCCGCTGGGACGTGGCTCTAAAGTGCTCACAGTTTGCGATGCCCTGTAAATTAGGGAACAGGTTTATAAGATTTTACGTTTCTCGTCTTTAAGAATTTCAGGCCAAATGTCTTTAAAGAAAATCCTGTTTGCAGAAGGCATTTTTGTACTCACTCTTTCTGTGAAGTTGTCGGCTTTGTAGCCTCTGCTTGGCATTACGTGGATGGCTGCAGTGACGAGGCAGATCACGGCTCTCCCACCTTCTCCTGCTGCCCACAGGGTGTCTGCCAGGGCTGCAGCCAGCGCCTCCCCTTGCTCCCGCCGGTTTATCCTGCAAAGCCTGCGGTGCGGGAGACAGAGGCGGTGGCACCAGGGAGCGGGATGAAAGAGCAATCACTACTTTTACAAATTGAACGTTTTCGTGGGAGAAAGTGTTGCCTGGGTGTCAGACAAGGCTTTTCTGCTGCATGCAAATCCTCACCTGTAGCTGTGAACCTGAACTTGGGTCTAGTTTGGTTAAACCTAGAGCCTGGCACTAGTCTGTCTTAGTCCAGATAATGCAAGGAAATCGTTTCCGTATGTCCCATGGGAAGAAGGCTCAGCTACTTACCTTTCCAGATGAGTATATTCCGTGTTTCTTACAAAGAGCAGGTACTTGATGATGTGTGCTTGTACAGCCATCAGAATGGCTCTTGGTCCCCACTAGAAACAGAAAAGACAACATTCCCCAGTGCCTGAACTAGCACGTGCTGTGTCAGTCTCCTGTAAATCATAGCAGCCCCTGGCCAGCGTGAGCCATCCCACTGTCAGTGTCAGCTGACATGGGAATTCGGAAGCCATGTTTACAACTCCTGAGAGAAATGGAAAAGTAAATTGAAAAATATCATATGTGCCTAAAACCAAGAAGGCTTTATGCAGGAAAAGGCTCCAGCGTGGCCCTGGCTGAGTGCTCATGGGGAGGGGAGGTCCTGGGCAGGGGTCTGTCCCTTGCAGTGCTGCAGCTGCAGGGAAGGGCTTTGTACTCCAGGTACCGTGTATGCCAAGAAGTGCCATGGTTTGTTTCTCTCCTCCAGCGTCGCAGCAAATGGACCAGAGTCTCAAGGCAGCATGGGGCTGATGTGAGGCCATGCACAAGGGTGACCATGCCTGCTCCTTGCTGTGCTGGCTGAACCTGTCAGGGCTGTTGTTCTCTCTGCAGTCACAGAGCCTCTCAACTCAGAGTGTTTCACCTGCATTTGTAAAAACCATTTTAATCTCCTTAAAATTTGCAATTTTAAGTGTGTATCTTAGTCTTCTGCTTTTTTGGGGGCAGTGTAATGATGGTAAATAAGGAAGAAGAGAATCTCCCTTATTCAGTAAATGAAGATGTCAGTAAATTCACTTATTTGATTTCCAGGTGGGTCAGCAGGAAATAGGCAACTAATTGCCAAAATAGAAACAGGCAAGTACTGCTTATTGTGTGCCCACTTACAAACAGCCTGCTTGCTTCTCTCTTGAGCCTTTGCTTTGGAAACTTTTAGTACCATGGTATTTAAAGTTTGTGGCTGCAGCGTGCTGCTGGATCAGGACAGCTCATCCCACTTCCAGACACATTTCAGCACCTCCACTGCAATGGCAGGTGGAGCTTTGCTCAGGACAGCTGTGGAGTGTGACTGCGGTTGGAAGCCCATAGCACCTGTCCTATGGAGAAAGCTCAGCTGGGCAGCACGCAGTGCGGTGTGCAGGCATGCAGAGTGTGAGGTGCAAGTGTGTGCAGAGCGCAAGGTGTAAGTATGGAATGCAGGCATGCAGAGCATAGGGTACAGGCATGGGGTGCAGGGGTGCACAGTGGTGAGGTGCAAATGTGGGGTGCAGGCGTGTAGAGCACAGACAGCAGGCATGTGCACTGCTGAGGCACCCAGTGCTGGCTTCCAGCTCCCAAAGGTGACTCCCCAGAGACATTGGGGAGACAGTGCCAGTTGTTGCACAGAAACATTTACCTTCTCTGCTTCCAAAGCATAGGCCAGGTCAGAGTACGGCTCGTGAAACCTGAAGTACGCTTTTTCCCATTCACAGCTGAAGAGGTGGAACAGGTTTCCAAATAGCAGCTTTCTCAGCCCCTGTCGAGGAGGAGAAGGATGCGCTGGGTTCCGTTCCCTTCACATCCTAGTGTTGTGAAGGATGTTTAATGTCAGAAGGCCCTCAGGATACAGGTTCAGCATGTGTGCTTGCAGCCAGAGTGGTGTAAAATTGTCTCCTGAGAATCAGGCCCCGTAATTTCAAAGCAAAGATGATGTTTGTGGTTAATACAGTGTGCTTGACTCAGCATTCAGCCACCCCTGTGAAGTACAGTTGCAGTGTGTAAATAGTTTACCTTCAGAAACACCACATCTCTTGGTGGAAGACCTGGTCAAGGTGCCCATCGTCATCAGCAGGGCCTCTGAGGACAGAGCTAAACACCTGTGTTTGCCCGTGCAAGCCCCCTGTACAGCAGCGGCACAGCAGCATTGCAGTGCTGGTGGGGAGCAGAGCAGGGTTCATCTGTGGCCCCCACCTCGGAGGGCCCATGTGGCCATTGTGGAGCGTGTCCTGTGTCTAGTACCTGTCTTGGCACGCACAGCCAGCTTTTGGGTTGGCAGCTGAATTAAAAGAGAAAGTTCAAAAAAACATGTGGCTCCTACCTAAAATAGCTCTGCCTGCTGTCGCTGTGCCGCTGAGTTTCATTTATGGTGACTTTTAACACAAGCACACTGCCCCATGGCCAGGGGGTGCTGGCCCTGGCTGCCCCCTCCCTCTCCTGTGCTGCGTGCTGCGAGGGACCTGCCAGGGTGCGGGTGTCTGGAGGGGTGAGCTTGCCTCCTGGCAGCACTGCCAGTCTGTGGACACAGTGAGGGCCCACCTGGAACATGTTTTCCAATTAATTTTAATTTTTGTGAATGATGTATTAGCTGAGCAAAGGAAACCAAACATACATCATGGCTCTTCCCATTGAAAATTACTTGCTGCTGATCTGGGTGATTTGTGCGAGTGGGTTGTGAACTGGAGGAGTGGATTCACATGAAGCTGACAGTAAGCACGGTTGTGTATCTAAATCTCTTCAGGGCTGGAGATTTTTTCAATGTGCATCCAGTAATGCAGCCCTGGCCAGGCTTTCACCTCTGGTATTATGCCCTTGAGCTTCTCATGAAGTTTGTGCCCAAGTGACCAGGGGACTAGTTTGGTGGGGGGGTTACGGGGCAGTAAAGCTGGCACTATAGCCCATTCTGCCATCACCCACAGAACCCCCCCGAGCTTCTGGTGAAGGCTCTTCCCATGAGCAGGGGCAGTGGGCACCCTCGTGAGTGCTGTCAACACCAGATATTTGGGTGAGAGTAGAAATACGTTACTGACCTCATGGCCTTCTGCCTCCTGTTCTGGGGCTATTCACTAGGAAAGCACCAAAGAGCAGGGAAACATTGCACTTTGTCATTTGACCTGTTACCTAATGAGAATTATTGTATATTAGTTTTAAGGTTGTGTTGCAGCAGTGTTCTTTAAAAGTCTCGTAAATAAATCATTACGGTTATGTACTTCTGTTACGGCTAACTGCAGCCTGCAGCCCACGGGCCTCCCAGAACGCCAGGAGTGACATTCGAGTCTCTTTCTTTCAATGAGATTAAATTACAGCTCATGCTTAATTCAGCAGGCATGCTCACCGTTGCCATTTCCAAGGAGATGGGCTGGCCACCTGTGTCTGGAGACAGCAGGAAGGGCTTGGGCACGGTGGAGGGGGGGTGATGCTTCCCAGCTGCAGGTGGGCCATCGCCATCGCTGCCCTGGCCTCGCTGCACAGAGAGAGGAGCAGACAGGCCATCATCCCATGGCTGCGAGGCACCCAAAGTTACCCGCTGCCTCGTATTCCCAGAGGGGTGGGCACAACAGCCCGGGGTGAGCTCACAGAGCAGCAGGGGAGGCGGCTGGTGTGTTTGAGTTCCAGCTTTTCTCAAACGTTACAAATACGTCCCTACAAGCTAATGATTGGAGTATAAAGTAATGTTGTGTTTGTCTGAACTACAGGGAACAAACATCACCCTTTTCAACCTAAAGACACAGCAGGCTTTCCAAATATTTATATTCTAGAGATCTTAATTTGTTATCCTTTCTTCCTGTGTTCTAAAACCAACCATGAAAACCATTACTTTTAAACGAAAGGTTAATTCATGTTGGACTACTCTTGTCACTTTGATTTAGATCAGCAAGACACTCCTTATATATTTAAAGAAAACATGTTTCTTAAAGGAGGAGCAGAAGAAATCTCCATAAAAATGCTCTGCTGTGCTACATACATAGATGTGTGCTTTCCTCAGTATGCTAATCTGGTGGAACGGTTGCAAAAACCACTAGACAAATACAAAATGTGACCTTTGAGAGAACAGTTACCTGATGTGTTGTATTGCTGATTTCCAGGCTGAAAAGGGAAAAATGAAAGACAAATTAAAAAAAACAACAACCAACACAGCAGAGGCATTGCTAACATATAAGAAACAGGAGACTAGACAGGAAAGAACTGCAAAGGGAAAGGAAGGGTAAAAGCTGTAGTACTTGCATTACTGGGTACTTGAAGACCTTTTTCCATGGTCACATAGGTATTGTAATAAAACATAACTGAAAAAAATTGTATTAAAAAAACACCTGCAATTAAAAATGCAATAATGAAGCAGAAGAAAAACTTACCCATGGAAACTAAAAATTTCTCTCCATTTGTTTAGATCTGAATTCTGCTGGTGCATCTCCTCTAGCTTGTCTGTGGCTGGTGCGCTCAGCTCATGGTCACACATCTGCTGCACCTGTGCTCCAGGTGATGCCAAGGGATGTGGGTGCTGGGACTGCTCAGGGAGCACGCTCCCCCAGACCCATGCCAGCACCCGAATCCATTTGCCTGACACCCCCTGGGGCTCGCTGTCATCTCCCACTTGTCACGCCGTGGTTAAGCTTTCATGAGGGCCCGTCACGTCCATGTTTTTCTGTTCGCTGTATAAGCAGCATGAATGTTTAATGCGGACAGAGTGCTGTACAAAGCTGACTGCAGCTCTGCAGGGGCTGGCTTCAGGCTTGGTTGCAGGAGCAGGGGGTATTTTCCAGCTGCAGGGCTGCACTCCCTCTGTGCCGACTGACCACAAGAGGGATGGACTCAGGGCGGTGAGGGCTGGGTGGGAAGTGCCATAGCTCAAGCGAAAAAAAAGCAGACTAGAGCGACGTCTGTGCAGTTGAGCAAATTCAGTGGGGGTGATGAGCCGTAGAAAGGTGCAAAACCCATGCACCGATGTTCCCTTGACTTCTGCCGCTCCCTGTAGCAAGGCTGGCACTTCGGCCCCATCGGTACTGCGTGGCTGAGTGGGGTGGAACCCCACTGGTTGCGTGCTGCTGAGGTCACAGAAATCTCATGGTGTTTCTCTCCTCTTTCAGTCTGTGAGAACGCACCGACTGGGGGTATCTGTCTGAATGTTGGTGGAAAAAACCGTGAGGCTGAGCTGATGTTACCAAGCTGAGCCTGGATCCCCGTGGCACACCGGAGGGCTGCCCTGGGTTCCCCAGGTGTGTCTGAGCTTGGTCTGTCTGGGGCAGCCGCACAGTCCGGCTCTGATGGCTTTGCATTCTCTGCAGGGTCATTTGGGAACAGCTTGGCTCAAATCTTGGTTTGTGAAAAGAGAAACTACCTGGGCCGCCTGCCAAAGAGACATCAATGCCTGTTTTTTTTCTTCCAGCTGAAGAAAATGTGTTTTTACTTGGTAAAAAAAAAGCTGCTCTCTTTTTTGGTGCACACAGGCTTCCAGTCTTTTGGCTTCCTAAAAACTGACATAAAATCCCTTATTCCCTTTACCCTCTATTGGAGTAGCACTTCCTTATAGAAAGAATAGAGTATCCAGCATGTTCTCAACAAATTGAGTGTGAACCACGCATTTCTGCTTGGGAGAAGGCAGGGGAAGAGCCAGGTGGGGGTGTCGTGCTGAGTGTATTGGGGTGAGGACCACCGCGTGCTTGCAGGGCGAGAGCTCTTGCACGGGAACTTTGCAGCAGCAGCTCTGCACCACTGTGCTACCAATAGTCACAGCTCCAGAGTGCTTATAACTGGGATAATCAAGTTAAGGCCGGCCTTTTCTTCTCACTGGCATGTTCCCAGGTGCGGGAAGCAGAGGACAATTCCTGCTGCAGTCAATGGGAGTTGAGTTCTTGAGTCCTAAGAACCGAATTTGGCTCAAAAGAAAGGTGCCCCTTAGGAGCTGGCCTGTAATGGCAAAGTGTCCTCTACTGAGTGCATCCCTGCTTCATTTAACTGCCTCCCTAGGTTGCATGTGGGCACAGGAGTTTGGCCTGGAAAGTCAGGGAGTTGATCCTTCCCTCTCTGATAAACACTGTTTGATCTCATTAGTCGATTTTTTATTAGCTCTTGTCATTTCTTCAGATTTTTGACATAAGGAGAAAAGATTTACCTATGGATTTGTAAATACAATAAAGTAGATCAAATCTACTCCACATTTGTAAGTGAACTGCGATGGAGCAGGCTGATGCAAACCACGCTGTCTCTTTCCAGGGGTTAGAAGTCAGGGTGTGGGACAAGCTGCCTTTACAGATTTGGAGACTTCACCAAATTTGGGTATTTCACGGCAGGGGAGAATGAACCTGGCTCTGTAGGACTGGCCATTGCTGGAGCAGGCACCAGTTCCTGAGAAATGGGTACAAATGTCCTTACCTGGCTCTCCCCTGCTGTGCAGGCTGCTCCAGCAAGCTGCGCCCTTTTGGAGACACCAGGTGAAACAACAGAGCAGTTTCTGTGGTGGGGAACAGTGTCCTGTACCCATTATTGTGTTTTCCATCAGGAATAGCATCATCCTGTCAATAATGTGTGTGGCATTGTGTCTAGTCACAAAATGAGGGACTGAAATGTGGGTTTGCCCATCAAGTCCACATAACTCTTGGTGCTGGTGGTGATGACAAATTCAGGCACCACGTCAGCAAACAGGACAGGACCTGGCTGCAGAAGGCAGACCCCCACCCCCCCGACTCCCCTGCCTGGTTCAGCCTTTGGTCTGGAAAACCGGAGGCAGGACGTGGCACAGGACACCCCATCCCTTGGCTGTGTGCAGTGTCCACACCACCCCAGCTTGTCACCCCTGAGGGGCTGGTTCCTCTCGCCCCTTTTCCCACCTCATCCAGACTGGGCCGTTTGTGTGCCTGCCCGCTGCCACCCAGGGAGTGTGGCGTCCAGCCTCGGGGTGATGGCAGCTGAGTGACATCCCCATCTGTGTGCCACCGCCAGGCCGAAGGGGATGTGGACTTGCACCTCCTGGCCTCCGACAGGAACAATGTCTGGCAGCCAAAATAATGCTCTTAAGAAGTTAGTGAAGCTTTGCGTTTCCATGGCAGCTTCTGTCTCCAGATGTCAAAACCCTTTTGCTAGAGGTATGAGTGAATATTGGCCCAAGGGGTGAAACCCTAACTGGCATCAACAGGGCTTTGGCGCAGAGCTCTCCCAACTTCTCCATGGTGTAGGTAAATGCTCTGAGATGTTGGAGGGGAAGCTGTGAAGCTTAATTAACTTCTTCCCTAGCACAATCTCAGCTCTGCAGTAACTCAGAGAGGAAAGGCTCCTAGCAAGGGCAGCAGCACTGGCATTTTCGCAGCCACAGCCAGCGCTGAGCATCCCTCCTGTGTCAGGCAGTGGGGGGGCATCCCTCAGCCCACCCTGGGCCCAGGCTGTAGGGTGTCTGGCTGCAGGTGTCATTAGCATCGCTCCTGCCGCATTAATGGCTGAACTTCTCCATACTGCCAGGTCTTACTGATGTGCCTCATTTCGTGGCTGTGCTTTATGGAATGACATCCACAGATTTTGGTGTGGGTGTACCGCTCATGCTGGTGTGGGGAAGTCAACTAAGTTTGTGGTTCATGCTATTTCCAAATGATAAATGATCTCTGCTTGGGGTAGTGACTTTGACAATAAAATCCGTTAAGGTGGATGTGCTTTAGAAGGGTCTGCTGTGGGAGCCAGCAGCATGGCCTCCAGGAGCCCTGCTCAGGGCAGTCACAGCAGTGGGGTGCAATACAGGGCCAGAGAGCACGGTGAGCTCCACATCTGCAACACGATGCTCTGCTGTTCGCCCCTACATCAGCATCATGGGCCGGTGATCTAAGCCTGGTATGCTCTCTTGTGTCCATATACTGATTTTATATATATATATACATATATATTTGTATTTATATGTACACACACTGCATGCACACACACAGACACAAATTCATACTAACTTCTTATTGGAATACAAAATAATCTGATTTTTCAAGAACCTTCAAAATATGTGTTTCTCCTCACTATACAATTCTTGTTGTTTTTTAAATCATGAAATATGCTAGTCTAGAAATGAAGCAGGCAAAACTTCTTTAGCTAATGCTCATTGATTACAGGTGAGCCACAGGAAATGTGCTGGTGCTCATCCAGGAGTACAGGCTGAGCAGGTCACGCTTGTTCCAACTGTTACTTTCAGCTGGTCAAACACACAAATATTGTCTTCATTTTATTTTGCTATTAAGAATTGTTATGTTTGCCTCAGGAACTGGATATGAATGAAAATAACAGCTGGGCTCATGTTCGTAAGTGAGGTGGGATGTGGGGGGAGTGGTGGAGCTGGGCTCTTTGTGAGGTGATCCCCCCATGAAAGCCCCTGGATCCCGAGTCATGAGCTGCAGAGCAAAAGGGGTGGGAATGGGTTTATCTTCTGTGCAACTCTGTATTTTACACATATGGGCCAACTCCTTCTTCAGGACTGGCAAATATCGCTTAGCCGCACAGATGTGAGCAGGCTGTGCGTCTGATTGCATGTGCCAGGGATTGCTGAAGCTGCTACAGAGCTGCAAAACAGAGCAGCTTCATGATGCATCAGGAGCAAGAAGGATGAAGTGTTACTCCTCATTGTTTGCTGTATAGTAAACAATTCCATGAGTTGTAATACAAATCATGTGTTAAGAAGACACATTAGGAAGAATATGCATATCAAGTAAGAAGAAAATGATGAAAAAAAGTTAGGGGTTGTGGCAACTTGCAGTAGCCCTTACACAGTGTCATAATCTAGGGAGATGTGATACACCATGGGGAGGCAGAGCTGCTTTGTGAAAGGATTTGTGGAGTAGTGGTATAACTTACAAAACTTTTACAAAAAAAACCAGCAATGTTTTGCCATTTGTAGTAAAAGTATAAAAAAATAGCATAAAAGTCAGTGAGGTCACCTTGCAAGTTGCTGGAGCTTGGAGCATATAGTTTTTTCAGAGGTGAATGCTAACAGGTGCCTGGGCTTGATTTTCAGCACAGGTGACGCAGTGGGTGCCGAGTGGGATGATTGTTCCTCAGCTGCAGCTGTGCAGAAGCAGCCTGCAGCCCCTGCGTATATATGGGCAGCTGGGGCAGCAGCGTTCTCTCTGTGCACCTCTTGTATTTGCTTTCAGTGTTGTTTTTATGTCCTGTGATGAGCACTACATCATCTGCATAATCCCGAGGAGGTAGTGTTTGGTGGTGTTAATGCTCTTTTGATCTATCTGTCTGTAACAGGGCTGGTTTAGCTGTACCTAGGATGAGTGGTCCGGTTGCTTTAACCACCTTGCCGATGCTTAAGGGTGCAAGTGCTGATGTGTTTGTCCGTTCTGGCTTCCTGCACTCCTTGGGGTAGAGAACCTCATGTTATTTCTTCATCGGTCTCTGCTGAGCTGTGGCATGCCTTGGAAACTTGTCTGTTGTGCTATTCCATTGCTGCCCTTTGCCAAAGGTTTTGACTTTGTTTATTTGTGTTACTTGATGAGGGAGTGTTTGCAGGGCTGTTTCTGGGCAAGGTTCTTCATGCTTCTGCCCATGAGGCTTTGGGAGGGTGCGGTGCAGTGGGAAGGGTGCTTGGTCTTGTTCTTGTCACTTTGTTCTGGGAAATGTTCTTTGCCTTGGTGTGTTGCAGGGAGCGTTCAGCAGCACCAAGCCAGGCTGCCTCCCTCGGGCAAGCAGGACAGAGTATGTTGCATCTTCTCTACAACCCGCTTTGCTGGGCACGGTGCTCTAACCAAGCCAGTAAAGCCCCCAGCTACAGTGATTGTGTGGGGCAGGGATGTCTTTTGTGGCTTCAGGGCCAAAGAGTTACAGTTGAGTTTGTTAAAACTAAAAAACCCAAAAGAGAGCTTTATGGACAGAAATGATGACGCTGCCATGCAGGTTAAAGTGCTCATGGTGGATTCAGGTGTTTGGCTTTTGTCCCGCAAGCACCTGCTGTAGCACTGTGTTCCCTCCGAGTGTTGTGCTTTTGAGACGGAGCCTGATGCGTGTTAGGAGCAAAGCCTGTACACTTTCTTTTCTCGTTTGATACCTGTAGATTTGCTGAGCGTCCTTGTTCTCCAGTGCCCTGACGCAGTAACAACTGCATCCTTGCCTTCACAAGGGGTAAAGGGCAAAACTGCTGCTGGTGATAGTGTGTGCCTCTACTGCAACTTGTTCCTTTTATTTTCCAGATCCTGTTCAACGCTATTGATATTACTGGTTTTCTTTGCACCAGCTACTTTTCAAATAACTTACTGGAAAAAAAGGCAAATGTCTTAGGTCTTACCCCAAGAAAGAGAAGGAATTTTAATCTAGACATTACCAAATAGCTTGTCTTCTTTAGTTTACTGCATATGCCATGTTGCTGTTTATTTGAAACCTTCACTTCTTTTAACATCTTTAATCATTTACAAGTTAGTACACCTGGTGGCTGTTGAATGTAGTAGTGATGAACCTCATGGCTTGAAATGTTCTTAACTATGTAGTTCTAATACATCAGGTCAACCGCTCCAGTGGTTGTTCCTGAATCTTTTGATTTTGAAAAGGGAAATTCAAATCCAGCAAATCGTATTAGCAAGGCATTCAGGAAGTGCACCAGAGAGCAAACCAGGATGATCCAGAACGAGTTTGCAAACTGCTCTCTGTGAGTCTTGAATGTAAAACTTCCCTCTTTGAAATTAGCAATTTTCTCTGAAAGGTGGTGTATCTTCACCTCTGAAGAGAAAAGAATCATGATGAGGCAACCGCAGGAACCTGAAATGGAGGGGGAGATGCTCATCATCTCAGCTGTCCCTGCATCACGATCAAAAGCCATATTGATAGCGTTATTATGGCCACTGTAACTTAGCTTTAATAGGGATTATTTTTAGAATCCAAGACAATGGGTATTGAAGTTAGTAAGCTTTTTTAATTGAATTTGGCTTGGGACCAGTAATATTTAGCACAGCTGCTGTAGTACCCTGATCCAGTAAAGTATCTGTGCCCTTTCAGCTTTAAGCTGCTCGTTGTCCCCTTGAACATACTGTCTTCATGTTTAAAGATAAATAGATACTACTTTATTAAATTATGATTGTAATAGTAATACCTTGTAAAGTAATAGTAAATGTTCTTGTCAGCCAAGCCAGCAGCACAGAGAATGGGCTTTACCCTCTCTAAGTGGCAGAGGGACAGGGATGGTTCGTTATCCCTGCTGGCAGTGTTTTTTCAGAGACCGCTTTTACAGCAAGTTGCTGTCAATCTCTCCCTCTGCTTCTCAGTTCCTTCCTTCCTTGGGAAGGTTTTGCTGTCTAAGTGGTGCTCTCACCTACACAGGTGGAAACCTCCCATTGTGGTAAATATGAGCAGTTGCATCAATGACTGTTAGTTTGTTTTTTTCCCATCTCTGGTACAATTCCTGGCTCTGACTGTTTGCCCATGATGCATCCCCAGCTCCAGGTCCCTGGGGCTTGTGGGCACCATCCCTTTTTTCTGCCAGCTTATGCAGAAGGGCTGAAGGTGCCGGGGCTGCCTGCTTGCCTGTACCCATCCCATCCCATCGCCTGCCCTCGTGAAGGGTTTTGGTATTTTATCTCTTAACTCCAATTTGGAAAAAACGTTTTGATATGGCAAAGTCATCTGCATTTCTACCTAGCTTTATTTTGCCAGTTTATAGTCAGTGTGGCCATGGTCCTTAATAAGGTCTCCTATGCCAATAAATCCAACATAAGTAGCAAACATGGACAGCCACTAGCTAGGCAGGCCAGGGGTGGGGTGGTACTTACACGCAATGAAGCTCCAGAGGTACAACCCGATGGGGCCGTGCAGGGTTTCATAAGGGCTGCCAAAAGCATTGAACATGAAGAAACCTGCTCCCACCAGAGCAAAGACTATCAGTACTGTACAGAAGAGAATGACACCAACATGGATACTTGCAGGGATAATTTTGAGCAAATCTGGAAAAACTAAAAACAAAATGAACAAATTGTTATTATACATATTAGATAAAGTCATTTCAGAAGTCAGGCCAGGGATTTCCTGCTGGTTTGTGATAATTGTTTTAAGTTGTGCTCTTCCAAATGCAACCAAAAGTGAAAATGAAGTTACTAACTAGAAACAGGTTTTGTGGATGTTTGGAGGTAGAAGTGTTTTGTGAAACTCGGTAGACTGGCCAGGAGAGAAAGACCAGCTCCAGAGAAAGCCTCTCCTCCCCTTCCTGAGGGTATTTCCCTGGGCACGTTATCCCCCTGGATGTGCAGATGCAGAATGGCACCTCCGCAGCCCTGGCACCTGCCCACAGCTGTCTCCACCAGGCTCGCGGAGGGGTGACCCCCAGCACCTCCAGATCTTTAAACGCTGGGGGCCTGATCTGGATCAGCATCCTTGGTGGCTGCTCCCTCACCCCAGTGTTCTGGCTGGCAAAACAAGCTGCTCTCCATCTGTAGGCACCGTTCAGGACATGAGGCTTTTGGGGTTATTCATTCCTCAGAAACCAGATGCAGATGCAAGGTGGAGGGTAACATGCCTACCATCTGCCAAGGTGGTATTTGGTCCTTAATGCAAACAGCACATTCTTGGGGGGAAAAAAAACTGGGAGCTGTATTTGAAAGTGCAGGTCTGCCTTGTACCAGCATGCAGGATGGCATGAGGGGCTACTCGCAGTGCCTGTTATGGGTGGGATCTTGCCTCCCTTGGCTAGAGGCTTGGCCGTTTAGCCCTCTTTTGGAGCAGGGGGGCAGTAAGTCCAGAAACAGACTCTCTGCATTTATGTTCATGAGGTCCCACTGAGGGACATGAGATAGGAAATGAAATGATACCTGCTTGGCTTATTCAGTGAGCAGAGAGCAATTGATATTTATTTGCTTGCCTGTGCCTTAATCAGCTTGTGGGCTTAGTTACAGTTAGTGTGTGTGCCACTGCACACCTGCCCTTGCCTGGAGTGGTCAGCAATTCATATGAAACATGTTTCTTGCACTGGATTGTTCTGGTCAGTAGAGTCTTGTATTTATTTTATTTTCCAAAACACAGGTGCAGGGAGGGTCAGGTGAGGATGAGAAGTTCCCAATGCTCTGCCAGTATCCATATAACATGTGTTGTGTGTCTTGGGGTACCTAGGATGGGGTGAGGTAGCTCCCCTTCCTGAGGGATGCTGCTTCTGGCTCCCTCTTGCCAGGATGGGTGTGTGGGCAGAGGGGAGGCTGGGCAGCCCCTGTGAGCATAGGGGTCCCTCGGGCTCCCTCTCCCTTGTGCTGGCCTCTTGGTCTGGACCACATCATGGGCAACGTGTGATGGACAAAGTCCTTTGGAATATCCAAGCTCTGGCTGTATGGAGAAACAAGGAGATGGCTGGGCAGGAGACATGGGCCTAACCTTGGGGGGTGTGGTTGGTTTGGAGCACCACATTTATTTGGGTTTGATGTGCCTAAAGTGCACAGATGTCAGGGTTTGGCCACTTCATTGCCAGGGAAGCAAAGAGCTGCTCCAGGATGAGATGCTGACTTCCATTCTGTTTCAGAGTAGTGATTCCACTGCTTTAATATCAACATACAGTGCTGTTTTTGTAAGCTTATACCTGAAAAATTTTGGCAAAAAATGTGTGTTATTTCTGAAAACCTTAAATAATACTTCTTTAAGTTATGAAGTCCACATTTTATTATGGAGAAGCAGGAAATCATTAGTGAAACTGCAGTGCTGACATACTGGCAGGTTAAATGTGTTGTGCACTGTGCGTTGCTGGGAGACATTGAAGGCTCCAGGGATGTACAATACCTGGGGAAGATGACGTGTGCAGTTGTTCGTGTGACAATCCACCAACAGTTATTGCCAGAGGCATGCAGACACCTAAAAAGATAGGAGGTTTCTTACCTCCTACCCTTTGATATTTTTTAGAAAATAGAATTTTCTAAATATTTTTTCTGGTTTTTAGAAAATAGAAAAAAAATGGTATTTTGATAAAAATCTGTAAAAAACAGGAAGGATATTTCTGTACATACATTAGTCTCTTAAATTGTTTTTAAAATGAAGTATGGTACTAGAGAGGGAGAAATTCATAAAGGTTACAGCAATGAGTTATTTGCAACAAACTCTCTGAATGGAATTTTGAAAGAATGAGCACATTGTAAATGACCAAAACCTTCTCCCCTGTGTTTGTTTCCCCAAGTAAAACACTTGTGGAACATTTTGTGCCTGGAAGTCCAAGGGCAAAAAGGGAAGATGATAAATCGATGAAAGGAAATGGAGAAATCTTACAATAAAGAAGAGGGTACAGAGCTAAAATAAGATAGAGCACACAAAATGAGTGTGCAGCCGCAAAGGCCGGTGCTGTGCTGTGCCTGGCCAGCTCTCCTGCTGCTGGCAGGTGGGATGCTGGCTGTTTGCAGCAGAGCTGTGTGCCGTGGGACTGAGTATGAAGGCTCTTGCTGGGTAAGTGCAAGTACCGGGTGCATCACACAGTTAATGTGATGCTTTTGCCACATGCTGTATAACTTTAAGTTTCCAAAAGCCGGGAGCTTTTATGTTGGCTGTATTTGCCACTATATCAGTTGCCCCACGAGAGCCCACGGGGCAGGCCGGGTTGCAGCAGTGGAAGTGGCAGCCCAGGGCAGCTGCGGGTTTGTGCTCAGAGTTAATGACTGCTACCTGATGGAGCACCTGCTCACTGACCAAAGGCTGCGGAAGGCTGCGCTGCGTTCCAGCCATGTTGTGGCTGCTGTGACTATGTACACAAAAATTTAGGAATTTTTATGTATTTTTATGCATAAATTATGCAAAATTAAGTATTTGTATGCAGCTTTTTAGCTACTGTTTCAAATTGTCATCCTGCTTAGCTAGGGCACAAGGGATTAGTCAATTAGACTCAGTATGAGAGAATAATTTTTAGTCACTCATGTTTGTTTGGCAACAACGGGTATTTTAGAAGGAATCATCAAATACACTTAACTGCTCCTGATCCACAGGGGCATGATTAAAGTGGGGGTAATAATGCCTTGGCACTGCCTCGCTGCAGCTGTAACGTGCCGAGAGTAAAAAAGCCTCACATAAATTACTCTACCTTGTAAAATGTTTACCAGCAAACAGCTCTGCAGCTTGCCGTGCAGTAAACACAGAGAAGCAGGTAATGTGGTGTCAAGTCAATTTACCTCCCTGACCAAATGAAAGGGAAATTAATGGACCAAATGTTTGCAAACTATTCTTGAAGCTGTGTTAAATAAGTATGCACTTTTCCATTGTTGGTGGCTGGTTGGGAGTGGAGAGGGGCACCCAGTGCCCACAGGGGGCCACGGCCTGGAGATGTCACAAGGCACAGGGGCACAAGAGGGCAAGCAGAGCCCTGTGCCCACCGTCTGGGGTGCTGCATGGACTCTCACACCTTTGGGTAATGGAGGAGCTGCCTGCTCCTGGGGATGGCGCTGGCCCCAGCCTCTGCTCCTCCAGACCCCCTTCCCTGGGGTTGTCCCCACCAGCCTGGCTTGTATGCGCGGGGAGCTCAGGAACACTGCTGCTCGCTGTCTTTGTGTAGGCAAGCGCTGCACACAGCAAAACTACCTGTTTGCTAAATGTACCTATTTACCTACAGGAAGAATTGGCAAGTTTGCCAACGACCCCAAGCTGTGTGGTGCGGTCGACAGGCTGGAGGGCAGGGATGCCATCCAGGGGGCCCTGGACAGGCTTGGGAGGTGGGCCCACGCGAACATCATGAGGTTCAACCGGGCCAAGTGCAAGGTCCTACGCGCGGGTCGGGGCAGCCCCAAGCACAGATACAGGCTGGGCAGAGAATGGACTAAGAGCAGCCCTGGGGAGATCATGTTCGGGGCGTTGGTTTATGAGAAGCTCAACATGACCCAGCAACGTGCGCTTGCAGCCCAGAAAGCCAGCCGCACCTGGGCTGCATCCCCAGCGGCGTGGCCAGCAGTCGAGGGCGGGGATTGTCCCCCTCTGCTCCTCCCTGGTGAGACCCCCTGCAGCCCTGCGTCCAGCTCTGTGCCCCCAGCATAAGGAGGACATGGAACTGTTGGGGCGAGCTCAGAGGAGGCCGCGAAGATGCTCGGAGGGCTGGAGCCCCTCTGGTGTGCGACAGGCTGAGGGTTGGGGTTGCTCAGCCTGCAGAAGGGAAGGCTCCGGGGACACCTTAGAGCAGCTTCCAGTGCCTGAAGGGGAATGGCTTGCAGCTGGAGGAGGGGACAGTCAGGTTAAAGGAAGAAATTCTGTGCTGTGGGGGTGGGAGGCGCTGGCCCAGGCTGCCCAGAGCAGCTGTGGGTGCCCCGTCCCTGGCAGGGCTCAAGGCCAGGCTGGACGGGGCTCTGGGCAACCTGGGCTGGGGGGAGGTGGCCCTGCCCGGGGCAGGGGGCTGGAGCTAGGTGGGCTTTAAGGGCCCTGCCAACACAAACAGTTCCATGAGTTTGCCTGCATAAAAGGTTGCTTTTGCTGATGGCTACTTATTGTTTGTCCAGTTTGGCCAGTTGTGCTTAATAAACACAAAGCACATTTTAGAAATTGGACCTTGTGTTTACTGGACCTTTCATTACTTATTTCATATTTTTACAGGCGTGAGAAGCAGTTGTACTGTTGGTGTGGTATAAGGTGCAATTTTGTTATTGTACCATTCAGGCTATGCGACAAAGAGGCCGAAGACTCCCTACTTGTACAGACTTTTACAAGGAATAGTATTAGTTCTCGTGACTCTACCTGGTGTTTTGGGAGAACATGCAAAACTGTGTGTTTAATAATACAATTTTATATTCTTGATTTTAAGAAAATGTTACTGGATTGTATTGAATCTTTCCCTTGGCACCTGCATTTATAGTTGTTTATGTTATTAGAATTTTATATGTGACACATCTGGAAAATTAATTCCAGCAGCTATGTCATCTTGAAAGAAAAACATTCCTTCATTGTAATGAATGAATGGTGTTAGGTATGCAAGCCAGTGACCTTTAGAAAATGAACTGCTGACCCAGAAACTGATGAGAATCGGCAAGAGCAAATGAAGCAGAAGGCTTGCCCCAGCTGAACTGGGTTTGCTGGCAGAGCAAATTCATATTACAATTAAAAGAGATATAGTGGTCAGAGGGGAGCATTTAATGGGAACAAACATAGAACTAAATCATTTAGCCTATTTTCCAGGCCTTTTTTTCTCAGACATGCTAAAGTGCACTTCAGTGCATTAAACTATGGATGTGTATGTTGTATATGGTTATCCTGTTTCCAGGATGCTCCCAGTGAGTTCCCGAGAGCACTGACTCGGATGGGATGGGTCTGCTGCAGCCCCAGAGAACGCAAACCAGCCTCTTTCATAACTGGTCTCTGAAGGGAATGCTCCTAGTAGAGGTATATTTTGCGGAGGCACCTAATCATTGTTTCTAAATAGAAATCCTATTCAAATAAGTGTTGCGTTTGCTTTTTAATCTAAATAAATGATGATCTGAGAACAATTTGTGAGGAGGACAGCAGTGCTTCTGCCCTCCACTGTCAGTGAAAGACCGCAGAGGCAAACCCTGCTCTGTGGAGTGCCATGGTCAGTAGGACTGGGCTTGTGAAATTTTTTGGGCTGTAAATGGGCTACATCTCAGGTATAAGTAGTGCCAGAGGTCACCTCATAGCGTTACCTTTTCAGACTGCTATGTAAAGGCAGGAACAGGCTTGCAATGTTGCGAGCGAGACCTAGTGAAATATTTCACTATTAATACTCGGCTTGTATGGAAGGAGAAGAAAAGGTAAAAGAATGCTCTAATAAGCAAGCTTGGGTTTGGTTTTAGGTCTGCGCAGGCCCCTGGGCTGTGTTTCTGACACCAGTGCTTCAGACTGGCTAGCTCTGCTACTGCAGGTGATGGTCTGCTCTGAGGGATGCCTGGTGGGCTGGGATGCTGGGAACAAGGCTGCTCTCCCTAGGCAAGGATGATGCTCCCTCACGGGCATCTTAGCAGCTTTGCTTATCACTTGAGGAGTCTTGGGCATAAAATTAAATCCAGCCTTGATTTGCGATCCTGGGAACAGGCATTGAAGCACATGCTTCAAGCCTTATTTTCTCTGTCTGAAAATGAGCGCAGTGATATTGATTGATGTTGAGTGAATTACTCTTCCAATGTTGTTACTCTTTATGCAATTCCTGAAAGCCTTGGAGTTCTTTGAATACATACATTAGGCACTCCTGTTAAAGAAATCAATTTTTAATATTGTCCCGTGCAGTAGGATTCTGCAGGTCTGCATGAACACTTAGGTTTTGTATGTTGGTTTGTAGAAGAATGGCTGCAGAAGCGTGGCCTTAGAATCTCTGAAGATCTGCACGATCCAGGCCTGGTATTAGAATAGGCCTGTAATCAGAATTGTGCTGAAGTTAACAAGAAAGGTAGCCTTGAGCTATTCTTGAATCCTGAGACCAAGTAATTATGTTGTGCCAACAGGCCGTGGCTGTAGCAAGCTACAGCTGCTGGGAAAGCAGGTGCAGGGCCAAGAAAGATAGGGAGCAGTATGGGAATATAGGGAGTAACAAACTACAAGGCTGAAGCATAACAACACAATGAGCTACATGGTTAGAATGCTTATTTTAGTCATGATAATTAGGGGTGTGAGAACCGCGCGCACTTAGAGACTACTAACCAATTATATTTCTGCTTTATGAACATGCATGTGTATCGGTTCTATATAAGTAGTGTTAGAAACTAATAAAGTTGAGCAAGATGCATAACTCGTATTGAGCATCTTCTTGACTCCGGTGAACCCTTCTTCCAACATTGGTTTTTTTACCATTTCAAAGTGGGTTGCTTAGCTGTGACTAATCAAAAACTTCACATTGTATTATTTCTGTTCTTTGGTTACATTTTGTGTCTATGTGCACTGTTGAAGCTATACTTATAAATGCAAGTTTGGTAAATACTTGGGTAGGAAAGCTTGGTTACATGAGATTTCTGAGAGCGTAGATAGAAAATGTATGGCCATAGTGGGAGCAAACTCTGTAACCCTGGAGTGCTTTTGGTTGAAAATGCTCTGCAGTACTTGCACAGGTCCAGAGCTTGCCTGGATGTAGCACTAGGAGCTAATAAAAAAGTTATGATCAATATTATTAAATAATAACTAACAAGTTGTGCATTTGTACTGTCTTGTACCTGTTATATTAATTCGCACTGCCCACTAAATTAAAATTCTTTTGAAACTATTGCTACAATCCCATGAGCAGTATATTAAAATATTTCAGCCATAATGATGGAATGTACAGATGAGAGCCTGAATGCGAGGCACATCAATGAAATGGTTTAAAAGCATCTAAGTAACAAATACGTGGAAAGAAAATTATTAGAAAGAGAAGCTGATGAGCTTCTCTGGCATGGGGGCTGCCTGTTGTGTCTGGGTTTAGTCCTGCCTGGCACACTGAGCTAATCCAGACCGGAGAGGCTGCCCTGCTGCTTGCCCTGTGTCCAGGTTGCTGTGGGTGACCTTCCTGTAACTTCGCTCGCACCAAAGTGCCCACGCATTGATCCTGCTGCTGCTCTCTGGGCTTGGGGAGCTCTGGCAGGGCTGCTCAGCCATGCTCCATCCTGGAGGTGTGGGAGCTGGGGTGCACACCCGGCAGGGCCAGTGAGGCTGCCCACGGGGCACGGCTCTGGCCAGCGCTGCAGCTGCGTCTTGTCCTTGTTTTACCCCAGTTTAGCTGTGCCTCACCGCTCTGTGGCTGTAATGAACCCGGACAAGTGCCAGCCTGGAGCTGCTGATCGCTAGCCGCTTTGTCAGCCGTGGTTCCTAGCAGTTCCAGCTACAGCAGAAAACAAATTCCTTGAGATTTAGTAGACCCCTCTGAAAATTCACCCCAGCCTACAACTAGCAGGGTGGAATATCTGCACACTGTGATGGCAAACAAAGCAATTGAGGGGAGAACTTCAGCTGTATAAATAGACCAGTAATGGAATTTAATTAGAGATGGCAAATCTTAATATGATATTAATTTGGTCTACTACTTTGGGGAAAATACTATACAGTAAATAATCTTTGATACTTCATCTGGTAACCTTACCTTGCCTTAAATGACTCATGTAAGCAATTTACCAGTGCTGTTCTAGCAGAATACAAAACACAGTTAGAAGCAGTAACTTCAGGTGGCACATTGTACGTATAACAAATGGCTGTTTGTTATTATCTGTTTAATCTGCTGCTATGTACAAACTGTGTGTTCACTTGATCATTTTATTGATCTTATCCTTGAAGATAAATAGGTTATGAATATTACATGCAAAGCAAGACCATTGCTAACAGTCTTTGATAAAATTCTGTATGTCAGATATGAAATGCAACTTGCAGATCAACTGACTGAATGTCAGCTAGCATCAGCCAGCTGTTCTTCCAATTAATGCAGCAGATTGCTAACTTTTTGGCTGCTTTGTTTCTCAACAGCAGCCAAACGTATCTATGCTCCAGCTCTTTCATGAGATTTCTGCTAGTTCAGTTCATTTTTTCATGAAGCACATAAGACGTAATGTTGACACACATGCAGAGGAAGGTGACAGACTAATTGAAAACGAAAAATGTTCCTTTTAAAGTAATAGTATAAATCTTTTGAAATGTAGGTATCTGTGTAACTGAAGTATAGATAGCTGAAAATGTTAGTGTGGCTTTACTGGTATCGGAAGATAAGTTATTTGAACCTGAAGATCAGAACACTGTTAACAGCAGCATTTGCTTTAGAATTTCATGCTTGTTAGGTGCAGTGCCTGAGCAAGGGGACACTGGGGCAGCTATATCCCAGCTCCCCTAGCAGTCAGCAGTGTGGTGTTAAATAGTTCAGATGACGTTATTACTTACATGAAAACTGGAAAGGTCTCCCCCCGAGCCCACACTGTCTCACACGCTCGCCATAGAAAAGCCCATACTGGATTTTGCCAATAAACTTCTCCAGCTCCTGGCCGGTGGCGTTGACAAGCAGCGCTCCCGTCTTGCAGAGTATCGTCCCCTTAACCCACAGCTGTGTGCCGATGGCTGCTGCGGTCCCCAGCGCACAAGCAAAGCTCAGCACCCCGGCTATGCAAAAGATAATTTTCTTCTGCTGGGCTGGCATGGTGGTGTGCAAAGTCCTTGAAGGGACGCGGCTTTCAGCAAGGCAGCGACAAGGTCTTCATCGGCATGGCAAAGAGCCAAGCTCCCTGGCATGCAGCCAGCCCAGCTTGAGGCATGAGCCCTCTCCTCCGGCAGCCTCAGCTGTGGACATCCACGGGGCACACGTTTCCTGAGAGATGCTGTCAAGGTTTTTCTCCCCTGTCCCCTCCTGTATAGCTCCAGCTTGCACACTGATGTGTTTAAATAAGCTGGAAAATAGAGCAGTTCGTAGAGTCTTCCAGTGCATCCTCTGTCACTTGATAACGAGGGTTTAGGATGACAGAAGGGACCTCCCGGTAATTTGAGTGTTCTGCTGTTCCCAGCCCCCTGCCTGATTGGGCAAGCTGGGGATGTGAGACAGGCTTGGCTGCTGCATCTGATTATCTGCCCTCTAAAAAGGAAGTTTTCAGAGGGTTTTGTTTTTCCAGGTTTTCCTCTAAAACTAGCAATGCTAAGCTGCTTTATTCTTCCCTTCCCCCCTCCCCGCCCACCTTTTTTTGAATGCAATGGCACAGGTAACACACTGTACCCCTGCAACGCCAGGAGGGCCCCTCTGCAGTATTTGGTTGCATTTGGACACTTGCTTTTCCCTGGCAAGGGCAGTGTCTTACCTATCGTATTGTTTTGGCTGTAGTGTGTAGAATGCTTAGACAAGCGTTTCAGTTCAGGTTTCAAATGTACACAAACACATTTTCTCTTCTTTACAGAAGACCCAACCTACCCTGAGGCTCAGCAGCATGCTGGCTCCCGGTGCATCGTGCAGGCCATGCACTGCTGGGCTCCTGCTGCTGCTGGGCACTTGCCTTTCTTTGTGCGAGCCAAAGTCAGAGGCATGAAATAACCCATCCTCCAGGGTGTGGCTGACTCAGGGCCTCGGCTGGGACCAGAAGCATGGCCATCTGCATCAATCTGACTGCCAGTCACTTTGGCAGACGGAGGGCTGGATTTTTTTTCCTGACCATATCAACTTAGTGGTTTGTTAACTGGATGCATATCCATTGCAGGAGTACTCAAGTGGTTTAAGAATATCCTATCACATAGGCTTAAAGACAGAGTCTGGTTTAACTACGCAGGTTTTGAGACAACCTTGGCATTACTTGGCATTAAAATGAAGCAAGGCTGTGTACAGAAAAACGATTTACTACTGTTTTTTTTTTTTTTTTAAGCTAATGCTTAAATAAAGCTGTGGGTTGTGGTGTGATTGTTGTAACCAAAAAAATAGCATGCTGCTGTACTGCTGGGATCCTTAACCATGGAGCCTGCACTGTGCACAGTGCTGAATCCATACAGGTTTGGGGAAAATGCTCATTTTTAAAGACTGTTTTGAATACTTTACTTGAGCAGAATGCATTTATTCTTCCTTGAAGGACTCTGATGTTTTACTATGATTATCACCAACGCAATAGCAGTGAAAGGAACAGACTTGAACGTATGCATATAAAAATGGCCATGTCCTGGAAGAATTTGATGAGGGGAAATAATTTTTAATTGTAGTCACCAAAGCAGATAAATGCTTTTTTTTCCAAGAGTCAGCTTTCTGATAGTCTTTCCATATGGAGAAATAGTTTATGCCGTGGAAAATTACGTAATTTTCTGAATGAGCTAAGATGTTTCAGAATCCCTCAGAAAAGTGGAGGTGGCAATACAGGAGCAGCCAGCACAGAGGGGGTTTGCCTTGGTCCAGCCGTATCTTGCAGCAGGCTAGGCAGTGGCTGGTGGCGTGAGGATGGGCTGGAGATAACACTGTGCATAGAGAAGCTAGAAATTAGAGTGAAGGATTGTCCTGGAGTTTGCCCTGGAGTAACTTTTTCTTGGAACATTCGTTATCAGCTATGGATCCTGACTGCATTTGTTTGAAAACAGTTCAGTTAATATGTGCCATGGCAGACAATACAAGTCCCTTCCTAACTCCAGCTGTGAATTCTGCAGCAAACACTAAGGAGGCATCTGACAGGGTCTCTTTGTGCAGTAACACAATGTTGCTTTCTGGGCAGTTAATATTTCCTGGTATCTGGTCCTGTGTTTATCAAACAAGTATAGGGGGAGGAAAAAGGTCATGCTTTCTGATGTTAAAGGCTGTTGGTTTTAGAAAAGAAGGGTCTCCTTCAGTGAACTTCTGACAGGTTTTTGTAACATCTTCCCACTTCTAAAGCATGTGAAACAAATAAGAGGTTTACAGAGTGGATAATTATTACTTATTTACTAATGGATAATTAACGGAAAAAGTGAAGCTGAGGTATCTGATGATCACAGAAGATATTTTATTGCAAACACTGTGTGCTCCCCCACAACAAATACTGCTTTGGATGTATGACAAGAACAAAGAAGGTGCAGCAAATCACAAGATAAAAAGAGGAAACAGAAACATTGGTTTCTTCCCTCAGAAGCATTACATTCGCCACTTTCTGGTAATATCACACTAAGAAGCAAGACTTAGGTGAATCACAGTTCAAGGACAAGCTTAAAAACTGAAGTAGCCAAGGAATATTGTAAAATTTCTGCTGTGTCTAGGATGATACTTAATTCCTGGCCCGAGTGTTGGGGTGCTCCTTTTGGGAGCAGTGCCTCATGCAGCATCATGAGCAGTTTCACAGCCTGCATTGCAGTCAGGTCTTTCCTGGTAGTTCCATCCTGTTTGCTGCAGAAGAGCCTTCCTCTGCAGCTTACTCATCTTGCTCAAGTCTTTTCTCCCATCCCATATGTCCAAGGTGTTACTAAATCTGCTCCTGTTTTTCACTGCAGTATGGGAGATGACTGCCCTTCTCTGCAGTGGCTCAGACAGGCTCTGGAGGCTCCAGCCATTACTGCCATAGCCCCCCTCCTGCATGCTGGCTGCTTGGGGCTTTGCCCTTGGTGAGGAGGCATGCTGCTCCTCCCTGCCTTCTGCCCTTCATCAGGTGTCAGCTCCTTTGTTCCCTGTCCCTGCAGAGCAATGCTGCACCCTGGGACCTCTCCCTGAATCCTGGCTGGTTGCTGCTCCCTCTTGGTCCTGCTCTTTGGTCCTGGCTTTTCTGCAAGCAGATTGCTGATGGAATGTTTTCCTGTCTCCCTAAATATCCATTTCTCCCTTCAGGCATGCACACAATGAAAAAGATAAAGGAAAGACTGTTGTCATTGTTTCGCTTATTTAAAAAAAAAATAGGGCAAGGCTTTATTATCAGACAATCTTGAGTGTTTGGATGATGAGCTATGCAGGGGTCCTGTCTCTTATGCTGTACCTGTATGGGGCACAATGGGAGGCTTGGGAGGCTTTTCAGCTTGTGCCTAACCTTGTAGAGGGCTTGGCACTTTTCCTCCCTGTTTACATGGTGTTGTCTGCTCCTGTGTAGCTGTTCCTGAAAAGGGCTGATTTTAAATTGTCATTGATGTACTTTCACCTCAAATTTTCCCTCAACTACTAAACTTTAAAAAAAAACACCACCTAAATTTAAAGAAATAGACTATAATGCTTCTCAACCCAAGTCACTGGAGTGTTGTATGAAGATTAACTAATTAATTTCAGTTTTCATTGTAAGTATAAGATGACATGTGAGTACTAGTGGTGATGTATAAAATGCTACCATCCTTGTGACTTCAGTCGCAACTGCGGGTGCTCGGCTCCTCTTTCAGTCTGTCCCCAGCATGAGCAGCACTATGTACCACGCCAGTTCACCGACTCTGCATTTGGCAACCAAGGCAGGTCAACAGTGCATGAGGTGAACAACCACTGCAAAAAATGCACTGAACTATTTTTGATGAGAACAAATGCCTGTTAATGAGGAGTGGAAAAGAACCACCTCCTTTTTTTCTCCCACAGATGCCTAAACCCTGGTTTGCTATACTGAAGGGTAAATATGCAATGTGAGATACAGACAGGTGAAGAACAGTAACTTGTTGAAAAGCAATATTAGCATGCTATTTCTAATGGGGCTTGAAATGTGCTGTGTGAACTTGATCTTTGGCAATCATTGCAGTCAAATGGACACTTATTTTTAATTTTATCAATTAAATTTATCCTATGGTAAAGTTAGAGTAGAAAAAGATTTTTGGACCTCCAAAACTGCTGCCAAGTTTTGCAAGAGATCTGGATTTTTATAACTTCTATGGATGAAAACTTCTATATATCCAGTCATGTAATGACTCATGATAGATGTAAAACTGATGCTGATTGTTTTGCTCTTTTCCAACATGTCACAATTGCTGTAGAATTAATACCAATTTACCAGGAAGGCCATCCTTGGTTGTAGTAGTGTTCAGGATGAAAACACCAAGAGTGATAATGACCCAGTGATGTGCATGTTAGCAGAAACACCTGTGGGAAGCTTGCATGATGGCACTCCAGCTGATTCTAGCCAACAAGTGGTGCCATTTGTCCCTCATTACCATGGGAACTGAATAGACCTGCAAATATTAACAATGAGATGTCCTTGAAGAAAGCATATAAACAATAATTAACCCAGTATTTTCAAAGTTATCCTCTATTTTTAACTACCATCAGCAAAGTCACAGCATATGACAAGAATTTAGTCATGATGGTAAAAAAACCCACCATACCATGAACTAGTATTTGCCATTCTTCTTTATTCGGAGATTATTCCTCAAATTCCCATACTAAAGTGGTGACTTAAGGCACAACTCACTTGACCAAAGGCAATGTGAAATACTTCTTCCCCTCTGAACAGAGATAGCTCAACCAAACCTGGCTTCCCTGGCAGTGTTTCTGGAAAAAACCTTAAAGCTTCAGGTCAGAATGTTTTCAGGCTTGAGGGTTTAAAAAAACCTGGATTTGAACCAGGACTTCACAAACATCAGGGACTGAACTGAGGACAGGAGCAGTGGATAGTGCAGATCTGTAGCCTGACTTGTGGACTTCATGGGGCCAGTCTCTGCTGGGACACCTGCGCTATAGGGGTGCTGTAAAATGCAGGCAAATCAACGCAGAACAGTGGGTGAAATCATGAGAGTGTCAGACCATTCTGCATGACACAAACACCACCAAAAGACTGGGATCTGTGTGTTTAAATGCATCAAGATGTGTTTGGCAAAGTCTCAGGAATAAAATATAAAGATACTACCTTAAAACATAAGTGATATTAATCTTCCCAAAGCCAGGGACCACAACACTGATTTAGTGTGCCAGTGTAACTTATGAAAAGCTCTGAAACATTTTTATCCACTGGTGGAGTGAAGGAAAAGAGCTGATAAACACTGCTGGTCTTTGGAGTGTGCCCTTGGATTGCATACAAAGTCTGATAAATCTGTCAAGGAGGGCACCTCAGAGCTAGATATTAAAGTCTGATGATCTCAGACTTGTTGATCCTCACTTTTGGTGAGCACCACAGCTGGATGCGTGAAAAGTAACTCAGTACAAAAGTGGCAAAGATTTAAGTAGACGATGCATTAACAAATAGGAGACAGGGTAGGGCATTACTACTCAACTTTATTGCTATTGCCTATTCAGCCTCAGCTTTTAAGTTGTCTGTGGCTTGATCAGAGAATTGCTTAGAGACAAAAAAAATAGGGTTTGCCTGTATTTCCTGTTCTTGTCCATATTACATTGGAACTTAAGCTCATTTGTAGAGTGCTGCTGTTAATTTTATTTAGACTTATTTGCAACTGATTGTTTAATCTTGTATTTCCAAAGTACCTCGTATTTGTACTGGCCTGGAGAAGTAGCACCAGGAGAGGACCTGGCACACGTAACAGGTAGAGAGGGGAAAGAAAGTGTTTTCATGCTGCTTTACTGTAATGCGAATACAGGGATGCACCTACCGCTCCAGCACCTAAGGAGGCGGCGCCGTGCGGGGCGAGGGCGTCTGCACGGCGGACACGGGCTGCGACCCAGCCCCGCGGTGGGAAGGCGGGTGCGGGCAGCCACCTGTGCCCGGGGCCCCTGGAGCCCGCAGGCTGTGATGTCCTGTTACTGTTGTTCTGAAGGTGCGCTAATTAGAAACCGCACCTCTACTGACACTAGGTTTCCTGCTTGGCCGATCCAGTGGGATCAGCGGATCTACTTGGGTGGTACAGGCGGGCCCCTGGGAGCATCCCTCGGGAAAAGCGGGGCACGGGGCCTGGGGCCGTGCACCGGGAGCGGCAGCCGAAGGGAGATGGACCAAGCGCCTCGTCCAAGGGCCACCCACGGCTGCAGCCCCACAGGGGTCACGGTCACTGCTGGCGAAGCAGCACGGTGCCGCTCCGTAGTCATGGGCAGGGGAGTGGGGGTTCTCCGACAGACCCCAAGCAGCCGAGCCCTTCGCGCCCTGCCCGGCCGGACGGCGGGGGCTGCGCACTCCCCCGCGGTTAGCTGCGCCGGGCGCTAGAGCCGCCCCGGGAAGCCGAGGGACCGCTCCTGCCTGCCGCGGCGGAGTGCCGGCCCTACCTCCGCGGCGCTGCGCCCACCTGCGTTACTCCTCCGCTGAAGCGAACCGCGTCAGCAACGGGACCAGGCACGGGTGCCGTGTCCCTGCGGCGGAAGGGGGCCCTGCGGGAGCACAGCCGCCCGCGGGGGGAGCCGATCCCGCCAGGCCGGGCAGGCAGCGCTGCCCGCGCCCAGCCCCCTCAGGGACCGGAGATCCGCCGGCCCTCGCCCCGTGGCGGAGGGGCAGCGCGGGGCCCGCCGGCAGTGCCCGCGGCGGGGAGGAGGGCCCGGGGCGGTCCCGGCCGACACCTGCCGCGGGAAGAGCCGCGGTGGGCCGGGCTGCACCGCCCCCGCGCCCGTCCGCCGCCGCGCCGCGCAGCCCGCCCCCGGCGCGGCGGGGGTGAGGCGGGGGGCGAGCCGCCGAGTGCTGCTCCCTGGCGCTCGGAGCCCGCTCCAGCGCCCGCCCGCCGCGCCGGCGAACATGAGCGATCATGGCCGCCTTCGGGCTCCTCAGCTATGAGCACAGACCGCTCAAGCGGCCGCGCCTGGGTCCGCCCGATGTCTACCCGCAGGACCCGCGCCAGAAGGAGGTGAGACCGGCCGCAGCGTGCCTGCGGTGCCGGGGCCCTGCCGCCAGCCCCGTGCCCGCCTCCCTCCCGCGGCGGGCCGCCGCCCTCGCCTCCCGGCCCGGTGCCTCCCCCGAAACTTTTGAGCGGCGCCGGGTGGCCGCGGAGCCGCCCGCTGACTTGCATTTTCTGCGGCGAGGCGCGGGCGGCGGTCCCGCTCACCGCCACCGCGGCCTCGGCGCCTTCCCCGCTGGCCGGGAGCCGGACTCGCCCTGCGGGGAGGGCAGGGGCCCGGGCCGCCAGCCGTGAGGGACAGGGGCCTGTCAGGAGTACGGTCACCTCTCGTGAGGGGAGACCCCCGGCCCGTGAGGGTGAGCTGCGCCACCAGCCGAGGCAAGCGTGGGCCTGCTGAGCTGCCCACTTGTGTTTCTGAAGGGTTGGAGGGTTTTGGAGGTCAGCAAACACACCTGAAAACACAGAGCAGAGGTGAGCAGGGTTGTAGCTTGTACTTGTGTGCCTGCCTGTGGCTGTCCTGCTCCCAGGTGCCCCAGCCAGACCCACGGAGACCCCCGCCAGCCGGGGCAGGGGGCGAGCGTGCAGTTCGGGTGGGTGCTGCAGCACAGCTGGCACGGCCAGAAGCCATGGCGCTGGCTGTGGGCTCTCCCCAGCCTGGCTTCCCAGCCTCGCTTCTGAGCCGTTGGCCCTCTGTAGGTGGGTGGAAGGAGCCTCTGGTGGGCTTTTGTGGATGGGATGTCTCCCAGCAAAGTCGGTGGGTTTCTCTGAGATTTGCCTTGTGCGTTGTGTCATGAGTCATACTGGAAGCTGTGTGTGTCAGATACCCCTGCCTCTTGCGTGGTGGTCCGGGATGTCCTGTTCTTCTGGTGGTCCTGGCCCCTTCTTGTCCCGCTGAATTTGATGCTTGTAGAAGCCATCAGGCTTCATCAGTGAGGACGAGCTCCAGTTAAACGGAGCAAGCGCAGCAGGTCAGCTGTGCAATGCTCTTCATGCTTTGCTCTTTCCCTGGTCTGTTGTCTTGTTGAGACTTCCAGAAAGGAGGCTAATTAAGGGTAATTTGTTAAGTGTTCATGAGCGTTATCATCTGGCTCACATAGGCTGGAGAACGCCCAACAGAGAGTGACTGTTGGTCAGTGCTGGTTGAGAGGAGCTTGGACAGCACACAGTAAAAGATGCATATTCAAGTCCATTACTAATCCTTTGAGACATAGCTCAGTTTTTTGATCACTAGCATCTTTTCTGTCTGTTCACCCTTATGCCACTACTCATCATACTCACAAACTTGATGATTATGGTAACTAGAAATACTTCTCTAACATATTTTCTTTGGTGTGTGATCGTGACCAGGCATGCAGAACTGTATCTGAACTCAGCTATGACAATGTATGGAGATGAATTTTTAGCTCTGGACTGTTGAATATTTTTAGTCAGGTGGTGGATTGATTATTGTAGACACATTTATAAATATGCAGCCGGTTACAATAAGAATGGAAGTGGCAAGTGCCCAGATGGTTAATATTTAAAATACATTTCATGGGTGCATTTGTAAGTAGAACTGCAACAGGCTCATTGTTATTTGCCATAATGTGATTGAAATGTGGCTTGGGGAAAGTCTTTGTTCCACGTGTGTACGTGCAGTGTTAGTGTGTGTTGTATGGGGGCATTTGCAGGAAACAGTCCTGTGCCATGCCAGCCTTTGGGCTGGTGAAGTCTTTCTGTCATTGGAAAAATGAGACAAATGCGGATTTATGGGTCCTAGTAGAGGTGGAAAGGGGCTGCCTGGTGATGTTAGTGTTGCCAGCTGTCGCCCTGTGCCTTTCTAAATTCCCTCTCTGCTAGAAGAGAAGCTAGCACCTCCAGGGACCCCGTGCTCTCATGCTCCAGAGCGCATTCACCTTAGTGCTGGGTGGGAATCTGTTACTTTACAAGATGTGGAAAGCTTGGGGTAATGCTTAGCCCCTGAGCGTTGGCGTGTGTCCTGTGTGCTCCATGCTCTCTGCAGAAATAAGGGGGTGGCAGAAGGGAAGTCTTTAAATTGCATAGCGCACAGCTTCTGCTTGAATGCAGTTACCTGCTGGGGCTGCTTTTAACACCTGGTATTGCTCTAAAAGAGAAAGATTTAGGAAGAATTAGCTTTCCTTGTCTTTCTGTACTGTTTTTTTTTTTTTTTTTTGAACCTTGGACAGTGCTTTGCACATAGTTTCTCCGTATAATCAGCAATTCCTGCTGCTGATTGTGGAGCTTGAGGGAGATTTGGAAATCATGCCCTGGCAGGAGCAGCTGATGGCACGTGTTCCGGTGGACTATTTTTCTAACACTTCTTGTGCTCTGGATTGTTGTTATCTCCATAAGATAGATAAAACATAACACAAATTGTGTTCATTACAAGCCAAAGATATGACCACTGAATGTACCATATCATCAGGGCCAGATCCTGGTGATTTTACTTGTGAGTAATGCTTTTAAATTCAGTTTAATTCAATTGCTAAGCACAAAAAAGCACAATCAACATCATTTTATGCTGAGAAATAGCCTTCTGGCAGAGGAAATTTAATTGCCTTCTCTGCACATAGCATGCATGGTTTGACCCTTTCAAGGCTCAGTTCCCTGACGTCTACAATCTCTAGTAGCCCAGACCACCTTCTCACTGGTAGGATGGGTAAAGCAGCTGAAATTTCTGTCAGAGAGACCTCTCCAGTGTTAATCCCCTTATGCCGCTTGGGAGTCTTTCTTGGCCCTCTCCATATGTGTTTATAACAGAACTTCATCTTCCTAGTCTCCGTTGCCTGTGGCTGGCTGTTGGGTAGGGCAGTTCCTTGCTTGCAACTTCTGAGCCGTTACTTCAGAGTGGGTAATGCTCCTCTAAATACTGTTATTCCTCTCTTCATCATGAAATGTAGCTTGTTTAGTAATCTATAACTGGCACAGTATTTTATACTGTCTTTTTGTAGTCAGCCGACTCAGTATTAGATAAAACTTGAAATTTAGACAAAGTATGTAAATATCTATAATGAAAACAAGAAAGAATTTGAAAAATGGAACATGTTGAAAATATTTAACAAAACATGGCCTTGGGAGAAGGGATAGGCACCACAAATATGTCAAGGTAGGGTGTAACAAGATAAGCTCAAGGAGAACCAAATGGTTAATAAGACCAAACAGAAAATTACTTGTACTGTGTGTGAACTATGCTAATTAGCATACTGAAAGTTACCCCCTCAAGCAAAGAAAGCCCGCTACTAACAAAGCCCTCTCCCAACAGAACATGTACCATGGAAGAAAAGAAAGCTGGATACCAGGCTGGTAAGAACCCATCAGAATTAAGCGTGACTGAACATAATTGTAAACAATTGTTCAAAGTATGAAATGTTTTACCATGTGTGAGAGGTGGGCTAGCTTTGTGGATTTGCCACCTAGCACCCATCTCTGCAAATTTATGCAATAAATGATATCTCAGCTCTGTAGGAGAGGCTGGCTCTTTGCATACCAGGTAACGAACTCTATGAGACAGCATCTTCTAGGAGTTATTATTTGATCTCATTGTTTGAACCAAGCCCAACACTGGGTAGCGTAAGCTGAGTGCAAGTGGAAGGCTGATGCTGCAGCAGCTACGCCACAGGTTGGAATCCTGGACCTTCATGCAGAGGGTTTGGGCCTCCAAGCTAAGGTGGTGGTTGCTCTGAGCTGCTGGAAGTACATGCCCTGTTGTAATAAAAAGACACAAAGCAAAAGATCAAACATGTGAGAGGATCTAAAAGTAATGACTGGTTAAAAAGATCAGTTTTGTTGCTTTCATGAGTTTAATATAGACGACTTTTAAAATTATTTGCTGAAGGAATATTTTGAGGTCAGGGAGAAAAAGAATGTCTTCCAAAAACTCCTTGGTTTTGACTGTTGAATAGTATAGTTCTATATATCATCTGTTTGCTCAGCTCAGGTGTCGGAATAAACTGGCCAGTTCCTTGTTTTTCAAAACCTTTAGACATCATTAGCTTTCTGCTTTTCTCTTACTGTTTTGGTGCTGCAGTCAGCAAGTGTTACTGCAATAATAAGGAAGGAGAAGAATGCTTAAGCTGAAAGACCTTGTTCCTCTTAATTAAAAACAAATTAATATGGATTTGTACAGTCCAGAACACCCAACAATAATGCTTCGATGCTTGGTCCTAGCAGTCAGTGCATTTGTTCTCATCTAGATTTGAATGCCGCGACCACAGCTGGCTGGGTAGGTGCTACAGGTGCCTCCTCTGAACATGCTTTGTGAGAGTCCTGGCTGCGATGGGGTGAAGTTATGTGTGCAGGTTTAAGTTGGGGTCTGACTTCTTGTAGAGCTGAGCTCCTGTAGGGCTTCCTCTCTGTAAAGATAGCCATCTCTACATGTTGTGTTCACAGAGAGCGCTGCAGGTACTTCAGTGGGTCTTGAATATCCCACACAAAAGGATTAAAATTATTTCTGAAACGAACGCAATTTGGGCCTGAACGTTCATTTGGCTATTTAAAATTGCAAAAGGTTTTAAGCCTTGATTGGGCTCGCTTGGGGCCCTGCTTGACATTTTGAAAGGCAGCTTGGCATCCCTGCAGGAGCCCAGAGGATCCAGCGTGTTGCAGTGCAGAGCGTGTCACTTAGTGACAGCAGCATGCAGCACACCTGTCCTCTCATTAGGCGAGGGCTTGGAGATCAAGCCAAGTGAAGGCGGGCCTAACCCTGCTACATTCAGTATTGTGCAACTTAGCTGTGCTGGTGTTGCTGCCTGTTTGCCCAGGAAGCTTTTCCCTCTGCTAGGGGCCAGCTGTGCTCTTAGGCAATGACCCTGAGCTGTTAATGGAGCTGGCGTAGGTGAGATGTAATGAGAGCTTCTGTGAACATCCATTTTATTGTTAATTTGTAAAACTATCTCTGTGCATTGCATTCACAGATGATGTGTGTTTTCATTTTAGTCGGTGTTTGGTTATGCAACTGTGCTATGTTCCATGTTTAAAATTTCTGAGCTGCTGCTGAAGGCAGAGAGAAATCTGAGCTAATAATCTGAGACAGACAAAACGAAAACACTGATGTGTTTTCGTTGTCAGTCCATCCGCAGCTTGTTCCTACAGCAGTGGTAGATACAGCAGTACAACATACGGTTCTTAGTTATTTTCAGCATAATGATATATAGACAGCTTTTTTCGAAGGAGGAGAAGTTTAAAGATAACACAACTGGGGTTATCCATGGAAATAGCACTAATAGTAACATATACCTCTATCTGTTTGCCATTTACCTTTTATTTATTTGCTTATAATCTCTTTGATCACTTTCCTCTCTGCCTTTATCTGTGTTTTCAAGGCTGTCTTGGGGATAGTGTGGGTGGAGGAGTGTTCCAGCACTTCTTGTTGATTTCATTTAAAATTCAGATGAGGCTTGCTAACTTCATAAACTCTAGAGAGAAGAGATTATTTCTAAATACATTACTGTTTTCTGTGTTACTCCCGAACTTTGCAAAAATACTGAAAAGCAAAATGCATTGCAAAGCATCAGGATAAACAAAACGGAAGCTTCTGGGTTTCTGTTTTTGGGGAGACATGTGGCCCAAAACTAGTAATAAAATATTCTAGTAAAATTATGACATTCTTAACTTTATTTTTGCCTATTTTATTTGTTTGATTGCATGGCAGTTGCTCTTCATTTTTATAGGTTATTTCACAGTCAGCTTGGCGATTGTTCCACTATCTCACCCACTACCAGTGGTTCATGGACAGCTTGAACTTGTGTAGAGTAACCTTTGGTGGGAAGTAACTGATTCTTTGGGGGAGATCCGTGCCTTCTCTTCAGAGGGACATTAAGAAAAACAAATAAGCCAAGTTCCCATTCAACTGGTGCAGGTAAACCTTAGTCTGACAGGCATGTGATCCTGCATAAGTGAGTAAACGCATAGCCTCCATGGAAGAATATTAATTTGGTGAAGATATAGAGTGAAGACAGGGAAGGATGGGGCTCGCTTAGGAAGTTACACGCTGCATTTGTGAAGACTTGGGTGTGTGCTTCCACCAAATGCTACTGACCCCACTTCTGTCTGGTCTGTGCTCTTTCTGCAAATATGATCCAGCTAAGCCTGCTTAAATACCGATAAGCAGCAAAATGAAGGTGTGTTGGTAGTTAGGAGACTAGTAATGCTTCCACTGTGAAAGTAACTTCAGAAGAAATGGGTTTTGTTGCAACAGGGACAGATGTTCACTTGAAATTGTTTCTGCTGGAGGTGGTCTGCTTCTTATTTCAGTAGATGTTCTCAAATGGTGGTTGTGGGGCCACAAAGTGAAATGGTAATGTTTTAAACTCAAGAAAACAAGGATGCAAACATGTTTTCATGTTGGTAAAATGGATGCGCATGATTCTGGCGATAACGAGGGATGTGCAGCAGCATTCTGTTGTGGAGCAATGCATCTGGTTCCAGTGATCCTGGTGTATCTCGAGGAGAGGAGGGTGCGCTGCTGCCCTTCCTCTGGTCAGGATGGCTGGTGACTGGCACTGTTTTCATGAGGAAGATTTATAGCTGGGTGCTAGGGAACACTCCAGGGTTTATGAAGGCTGCCAAGGCCTTGTTTCCTGCTACCCTTTTCATGGGCAGCAATCCTCTTTCAGGAAAACAAGTGGCATCCTTATCAAGTTATGGCCTTGAAGCCTGTAGTAAGGCAAACACTTACTGGGGACTGGAGGATAGGAGTGGCATCGTGTTCCCCTTCACTGAAATCCCCTGGGTGTGCAAAGTGCTTTGAGGGTTCAGGTGAACGCAGAGTGGAACATACTAGCAAATACATACATTTTCTTTATAAAAACGTGCTTCTCAGAATTATGTGACTTCTTAAATTGTCATTTCATTTTTTTCTCTTAAAACACTTTGCAGGATGAACTTACTGCAGTGAATGTGAAGCAAGGCTTCAGTAATGCACCTGCCTTCTCTGGAGATGAGCATGGATCTGCTAGAAATATTGTCATTAATGCCTCAAAGGTAAGACAGGGCTTTTCAGTCTGAGTATATTCACTGAAATTGGAACCAAGCTGGCTGGGGTTGCACTTAGTTCTTGACTGCTTTGCTTTCTAGTTGGAAGTCTTCATATTAAAGTTAATTACAGAACTAACATAAGAAGGCTGCACAGTGTTTCTGCTATCTACTGTTATCAGCCTTCAGAGGAAAACATGGATGCCAAGAGCAAAACGTGACTAGCACACTTCAGTGTAGAAGAGATGTTAATTTTTGCTCTTGTTCTTTTATTTGCTTCACTTACAAAGACAGTAGTGACTCCTTCCCTGGGAGCTCCTAGTATTTACACATCTTTAGCCTGCTTTCATCTTGTTATCTGTTTCATCAGGGTGTTTTTTGCCAGGAGAAACTGGTCACTGTGGTCCAGGTCTCTTGAAAATGTGTTCTTGGATTGTCTAGTGAAATTCAGCTTAGCTTTCCTGTAGTGTTTTTTGAGTATCAAAGAAGTGTGATATACAGAAGAGCAATAAAAATAACTAAAATATTAGTCCTTCAAATTGAAAATAGTAGCTGTTTAGGAAAAAACCCAACATCCCCTATTTCTATGAGGGATTTGTCCAGATTCATGCACAGCCTCCCTCCCTCGCTCCCCCCCCCCCCCCCCCCCCCTCCGGCATTCTGTTGGGAAAGCAGGAAGAAGTGGTTTCAAAGGAGACTGTTGTCAAGAAGCTTATACAAATGTTTTCAGCCAAAGTAATTTTCTGCTGTTTGACTTTTAAAATATATAACTTTTTATGGCTTATTGGAAAGTGTGAATTTACTTACACATTGATGCTCTTTTAGTTTAGCGGAAGAAGAGATACAAGTAAATAACAGGGTTGCTATTGTTGAAATGTTAAAGGTTTTCCTGTTACATTCTTCTGATTTTGTTTTCTAGAATTGTTACTTGCACGCGCTTTCTGTCTTATGTTTTAATTATTCGTGTTTTTGACTATTGAACATAAGTGTTTGAAAAGTAAAATGGAATTTCACAAGAAAGTGCTTGTAGTTATTTGGAAGATTTAAGTGTAGAATTACCATAATAAGTTCAGTATCTCCTAAAAGCTTTTCATATATTTTAAAATTACCTAGCTATGAATATATTTATTAGAAAATAAAACATTTTATTCTTACTGACAGGCCTAAAAATTAGTTTCTATTGCAGTAATTTTGAAAAGTAAATAAGCTTACATGGGAAGTAAAACTTACATTGTTTTTTTTTCTGCTGTTTTGGGATTGAAAATGCTGGGGAAGCAAATCTTGCAAAGCTTTTTATTTTGGATGTATGGAGTAGTAGTGGAGGTGTTTGGAATAGAAATCAGAGCACTTCCTAGATTACCCAGATCTTTGAACCTTTGCCTGCTGTAACTAATGATGGAAAGACAATCAAAGTGGTTCTTGCGAGAGCGTAGTTTGTTCTAGATAGAAGCAAAAAGCCAGTATTTACACACTTTATGCTATGGTAAAGTGTAAATAAGGGGAGGAGGGTTCTGAGACCTGGTAAGAATACCCTGAACTGCGGCCTGAATCTGAGACGCTGATCAGCCAAAGGGATGTGGCTCTGGGCATTCACCATGACCTGGCCTAAACGGCAGCTGTACCTCTGGTATCTGGGGACTGGTCATCTTGGGCTTGGTTTTGCTGACCTGCACCTTCTGCAGTGATACTGCAGAAGTGTTGCATGGGTGCTTAAAATCAAGAATCCCCATCTCCTAGCTGCAGGGAATTAAAGTGTAATCTTATTAGATTGATAGCCTGAACTAGAGTGATTACTGCATCTATTCACGTGGAAATCCTTCGTGCATTAATGTAGGATAGATGCTTACCTACTGCGTTGTCATATATGTTTTGCCTTTTTTTTTCTCACCAGATTGGCGCTTACTTTAGCAGCATACTAGCGGAAAAGCTAAAACTTAACACTTTCCAGGACACAGGGAAGAAGAAACCACAAGTAAATGCCAAAGACAACTACTGGCTGGTTACTGCTCGGTCTCAGAGTGCAATTCACAACTGGTTCACAGATTTAGCAGGAAGTAAACCCCTGACTCTCTTAGCAAAAAAGGTATCAAAATACTCCTTCCTCCATTTCTTGGATATTGATTTGTACTGAATTGGGCTGTAAGAATAGGGCAGTATTTCTGAATGTGCTGGATGTGGAGCAGTGCTGGAGGCAGCTGCTGCTGTGCAGTGTGTTCCCTCTCTGCAAGGAGGGTGCCTGGGCAAAGGGGAACTTGGGATCTAGCTGGTAAGAAGTTCCTTTGAATGACTATGTTTCAGCTCAGGCATGTTTATTGTATTGACAGCCAGATTCTTTGCCTGTACACTTCACTTCAAGGGTCTATTTCTCAAGCAAAGGAACAGTTTACAGAAATTCTTGTGTCTGGCAAGGACATAGTAAGCTAGGAAGCTGATGCATTCTTAAAAGAACCTACCCACTAACTCCAACCCCTTTGTGTGCTCTTTGCATTTAAATTTGTATTAACAATTTTTGTTTAACAGTCTTATTAGTTGCATTCTTGTTAAAGTTTACAGTTAAGGAGAATTCTTGCTGCTTTGTAGCAGTCTGTATAACTGGAAGAGGCAATTTTGAACTATCTTTTTGGATCCTGCATGCTGTTAAGAACAGCAGCACAAAATAAGTTTGAAGTGGTCATTAAAACTCATCCAAGGCAGTATCTAGAACACAGTAATAAAGGTGCTTTTATTTGTGCCTTTCTTTCCTGGAGCTCTGTGTACAAGCAGCTAATCTGACAGTATCTGGGAGTTTTTCTGAGTATAAATTGAACTGAAACAGGGAACTTGTACTCCAAGACTATTGAACATAAATGGATCAAAATAACAGAAGGTACAAGTTTCACCAGTTTTTGGTCTGTTGCCATGCAGTTGGTGAAGAATATGTGCTGCTTTGCCACCAGTAGAGCCACCAGAAGAACAAGAGCTTTGCTGTGGCAAGCATGCCACCACCTTATGTTTCCCCTTAATTTTCTAAGAGGTTAACTTTGTGACTGGAATTGCTAGAGAGATGTCTTTCATTATTTTAAGTTTGTTTTTTCTTTTTTAATAACCATATTTATAAACCCACTGATAACAGTAAATAAGCATGTTAAGAACACTGAAATCGATTCTGTAGAGTCCCTAGACTGACCATTGAAGAACATAACAGGAGAGGGTCAGTGCTTTGTTTGCTGCTGTCTTCAGTGCCGATGCACCTCTGTTCACACACTCTGTCAGAAAGGTTGAGCGTGCCTGAAGGAGCAATGAGGATTTTTTGGTAGGTTGTGCTTGCGCTCCCTTCTGTCTGCACTGGGTATGAAATGTCTTGTTCTCACATATGTTGCTTTAACAATGCATTTCGAAATTATTCTACGTTTATGTGAACAGTGTAAGGATTGCTGTGACCCAATAGGGTGACTCTTTACCTGGAAGTCTTGTGGGACCAGCCCTGTTGTGTGCATAGCCAGTGCAGGCTGTATTGGCTGGCCAGGCTGTGTTTCCCTGGTGCACTCTGGTTATTGTGGACTCTCCTGAACCAGGGGCACCCAACAAAACTGACAGCATCCGTGTCGATGAGCCCTTACCCAAACCCTTGGTATATCCATTTCCCAGAGCTTCTGAGGACTAGCTTGCAGGACTGTTTCTGCACTTTGCATGTCTTTGGCTGTGTTGAGAGGTTTGCTGGTGGCCCTGTAGGCATGTCTGAGCAGGGGGAAGGATGCTCCTGATGAAACGTGGGGGAAGCGTGGGGCAGTATCTCTTTTTCGTTAAGTCTCTTAGTTTCTGTGTGTCTAGACAACAGGTGCTGGCAGTGTAGCGAGTTCCTAGGCTGATGAAGAGTTCTGCCACTGTCCAGGTAGTGCGGGGTTGAGCAGAGGAGGCCTGGGCTAACCCACAGGTGCCAGCTGCTATTTGGACTGTGTGATATAACTTGCTTCCTGTTTCATTTCAGGTTCCTATTCTCAGTAAAAAAGAAGATGTTTTTGCTTACTTAGCAAAATATTCTGTGCCACTGCTGCGAGCGGCATGGCTGATCAAAATGACATGTGCCTACTATGCTGCTATTTCTGAAGCTAAAATCAAGAAACGCCAGGCCACTGACCCAAATATTGGTAAACAACCTCTAATGTCTAAATGCATAATAATAGCTGAAGGGGCCTGCTCCTCTTGTTTGTGGTGGGTGACTTGCAGTTTCCTTCTCCCAAATTCCCCTTTTGCTCTTCACACCAAGAGATGCTGAACAGCCCCTCTCTCCAGCCTTTCAGGTTGTCTTCCCTTTCCTCTTGAAGGTTGTAAGCATTTTTTGAGTAGACCCTAGCAGGAGGCTTGGAGCAGACAGCAAGTGTGGGCTGGTTGTTTTCCTAATCTGGTGTGAATAGCTCTGCTAGCGAAAAGAGAGCATCTGTGCCTCTCCCGAGGGACTGAAGTGGTGATGCTGTGCACCAAGACTGGGGCTGTTCCTTTGCTTGGGACGTGTGCTCATTAGGGTGGAGTTAAAACAAACACCCTCTTGGTTGTCTGGAAGTGGGGGAGAAGGGGGAGTAAGGAGGAGGTGAGGAAAGCAGATTGTCCACTCTGTTGTGATAAATTGGTCTAGACCTAGTTTGCTGTGGCTGGGAGTAGTAGCTCTTTAAAGTAAAAGGGGTTTGTGCTTACTGGGAAGGTTCACGTGCATCGGGGTAGGCAGGTGCTCCTGCTCTGGTTCTGCTTCAGGATGGTGCCCATGGTGGCACCTGCTTCACAGCGAGGATGAAGGAAGCCGGTAAAGGTGTCTTTGGGCTGAGGGACCCATGACTGTTACGAACAAGTATTCTGAAGTAGGTTACTGAAGATTGTGTCCTCTGTCCAAATTCCCTGTTTTGCAAAGGTTATCGAGAGCTTTTTGGGAAGTAGTTTGCTGCATGTTACTGAGCAGCCTTTGACAGTTCCCAAAATGTTTTATATCTGTGCCTCAGGTAACAGAAAGGGGGTTACATGGTTTCCTAACTCAGTGGCACAGAGATATTGGTAATTGCTTTGGGAAAATATTCTTTCATACTGTCACATGAAATAAGTTTGAAGTAGTAGATTTGGAATTGTTTTTCCAAAAGTGAGTGAATGTTTGAAGTAATGTGGTTAAACTGCTCTATGGAAACACTAAAACCCGCTAGCTTCATACAGAAATTTCAGTGGATATGGATAGAAAAGCATTCAACACGTAGTCTGTTTATGTTGACAGAACTGCCAGTTACAAATGCAAAGGGAAAAAAGAATGAACGCGCTAGCTGAAGTCTGAGGTGGGTAGTAAACAGTGAAAAATAGTTGTGTTTGAGAGTGGTAGTTCCTGTAACTGACAGTAAACAGGCTTAGGTTGTCAAAGCAACTGCATTATGTATTCATAGAAGAGTGTGCTCTTCTGAAATGTGCTGCATGCTGATTAAATACAGCTCTGTGAGATGTTTGTCTCTGAGATACTAACAAATAACATTGGTTGTTCCAGTTACTGTTAAGAGAATGCCTGCCTTACAATTCCTCTTTTCCCAAAGCTTTATGTGTATGACCAAGCAAGTTTGTTCACTAATTTCTCCAGGTTATGCTAAATACAGAATTGTTACTGAAGCATGGAGGAAAACCTGGTAATTTTTAGTAGGTTTCTGTATTTGCTAAACAGCACTACTGACTTATCTAGGACAAAGGAAAGATAATCAGTCTTGCTTGCAGACCTCTGCACTGTGCTGGTCACTGTGACCTAAAAAACTGCTCCTGAGCTTTTGCGTTCTTGTCAGAGTAAAAATCTGGAGGAGTTGTCTGTTACAGAATGGTTGTAGAAAGAAGAGTTTTACATCCCATTGCTTGTGCAAAGTCCTGGTGAGTTTTATGTTGGCTGTATTTCGAGGGAGAAGGAAGAGGGATGTAAAGGTCCAGATGGAAGGAAGTAATGGAGTATATTTATTTTACCTATTTCAAGGCTGTTTTGTGGCTGAATGCTGAAATCTGATGAAAGAGACAGGTAATTCCCTAAAGGCATATTTTTGTGTCAGTGCCTTTTACGTCATGCGAAGCTAGCAGGCTGCTTACACACTTGACAGTATCTGTGCTTTGAGACCAATGCACAGGAGAGGCATGTAAGAAGTCCGTTAATTCCCACTAGGTGCTGCATTATGCAACCATGGGTTAATGCTTTAGAGGAATATATTTGATGACAAAGGCAATGTAAGTTTGTTTCAAATCTCACTGTGAAAGAAACCTTTTATCAGCTGAAGTGTTCTAATTGTAGGCTTATTTTGTAGAATGGACTCAAATTATAACCAAATACCTTCGGGAGCAGCTGGCAAAGGTTGCAGAGTTCTATCATGTGACTTCCAGTCAAGGCAACAGCTCTGTAGTGATGCCTCAAGAGATGGAACAAGCCCTGAAGCAGTGGGAATATAATGAAAAATTGTCATTTTATATGTTTCAGGTAATACTCCAAGAAGTGCATGGATTTTTTTAATTTTTTTTTTTAGGTTACCATTCTTGGAAAGTTCAATTTTAGAACTTAGTGGTAGCTTTTGTCATAAGACTTGCATAAACTGTAAATGCTAATTAATTTTAAAGATTTGCTAGCTGAAAAAGCTTTGATTTTCTTAGCGTGCCTGATTGCGATTGCAGCAAGGTATTCAATTATTCTCTCTTCTGTATCCCATGTTTTTAAGGGTCTTTTAAATTATTTTATATCAGGCTGCAGCCACCGTGGCGCGTGAAACCTTGGGTGTTGGAACGGTGGCCTGGCTGTTCAGTTCCACATGGTTCTAGCCCAGAATAACTCTGGTTGTTTCTACCCAAGGTTAGAAATATCGGAAGGGTTGCTGGGAGGGAGTCTGTCAGCCGTAAGTCAGACAGCCTGCTGAATTTGACCTGCTGTATGCAGCTGCTTCCCTATTCATAGGACTGCTGTGATGGTGGCTGGTTCCTGCATGGTTGAGGTGGTTGAGGGTCTTGGTAGCTCTGTGCTGATGTGGGTAATGAGACCTAAACCAGAAATGAAATGAAACTTGTAATTACACGCCTGCTTGTTCAGTGCTCCCAGTTAATATGTGATCTGTTATTTTAAATCCTTTAAGGAAGGAATGCTTGAGAGACATGAGTATTTGACGTGGATACTGGATGTTTTGGAAAAAATCAGACCCACTGATGATGATCTTCTTAAGCTGTTGCTCCCGCTAATGTTGCAGGTACATGCATATTTTAAAGCCAGAGTCAATATAAGCATGATTCATACATGAATGATTTTAATATTTGTGGTGGTGAAACCTATATGAACGTTTTTACTTAGGACATTTAAGGAAATATATTGCACAGTGCATGTTTGGAATTTATAAACACCTTTAAAATGTTCATACTTTATAATCCTTAACTTGATTTGGTAGGATTCTGTTACTGTAACTGGTCCTGGAGGGCAGATGAAGTTTTGAAGAGACAGAAGTACAGATTGGCATTTGAGCTGCTCTTTTTTTATTTTTTATCTTCTGGACTCTTAAATATTGCAGGTGATCCCTTCCAGTTTATGCATGCCTAATGTTAGGTTGTTAAAGAAAATGAATACATGGAGTAGACTGTGTAGTAAACTATGCTTTTTTTTTTTTTTTTTTAATTTCAGTATTCAGAAGAGTTTGTTCAATCAGCTTACCTATCCCGTCGCCTTGCTTATTTTTGTGCCAGACGCCTGTCTTTATTGCTAAGTGATGGTCCCAACTTTGTAGCTGCACACTCTCCTCATATGATTATTGGACCAAGTAACCCTCCTCTGGCAGCCCCTAGTCCAACTGCGCCTGGTCCTGTGGTGAGCCCAGTACAGCTGGCCTGCTCAGATTTCCTCTCCTGCCCTCAACACCGTCCACTGGTGTATGGACTCAGTTGTATGCTGCAGGTAGGCCGATGTTCTGTTGCTGTTTGTTTTCAAGGCTATAACCATGCAGTTCATTGGAAAACAGTGGTTTTTGGGTGTGACAAGGTGTGCTAGTTGTGGTTTTAAATGTACCTGTGTTGATGAAAGGGTGAGGACTGAGTGGGTCTGGAGGGAGTAGGAAGCTGGATTCTCCACAGGGGCTGAGGCATGATGGTGGAACCACTTGGAGAAGCTTGTGGTGCTTGTGTGTCTGTCTGCACCTCTGCTGCAGGAAAGAGTGACTCCGCTGCCCAGGGATGGCCTTCCCCAGGCCTTCCCTCTGTGATGGAGTGTTTCTGGTGCAGTAATGCTCTGCCATCACATCCTTATCCGCAGTGAGCCTACATGGTTCTGCCAGGCCCTGTCTGTCTGCTGAGTGTGGCTGGGCAGAAGGCAGTACCATACACGCTCCTGCAAGTTCTAACCTTTGAGGGTTCCCTTGCTTTTCCCAGCTTGTCACTGATGCTTGGTGCCGCTGCAGGCTGCTTCATTCTGTTTTTGTCAGAATTATGAGCAGTTTGTATTGCCTCATCAACAGAAGAGACTGTTCACTTAAGCTTATTGCTCAGCAATAGCAGAACTGTCAAGACAGAAATTGTTTTCTAAAAAAGGACTTGTATGGTGAGCGGCAGTTGTTGTTTGCCTTCCTGAGTGCTGACCTGCTGAGACTTCCTGAAGCCCTCCTGCTGTTTGTCTCGGGGGTGGGGGTGGGGGGGGGTGGGTGGGTGGGGTGGGGGGATGGGGGGGGGAGGTGGGGGGATGGGGGGGGTGGGGGCGTGGGGTGGGAGTTATTGCACAGAGATGTCCTGGTGTGGTGGTATCAGGAGTATACTGAATGCTTGCAGGATCGCAAAATCACAGAGTGGGTGAGGTTGGCAGGGACCTTTTCAGATTACGTTGTCCACCCCCCACACTCGGACAGGGTTAGCTGGAGCAGATTCCCCAGGACCATGTCCAGCTGGATTTTTAACCTCTCTGGCACCTCTCTGGGCAACCTGCTTCAGTGCTGGACAACCCCCACAGTAAAAGAACACTTTCTTGCAGTATGCAGCCCTCTCTCTGAGGGCTGCTGCTTTCCCCTACGGTCATCACAGTGTGGGAAGTCCAGAGCCAGGAGGCAGGCTGGGTTGTATGCAGGGAAGGCTCAGTCAGCCCCCTCTGAAGAAAGTAAGTGGGAGAAGATCTGCATCCCTCTCTCTGCTGAGGGTGTATGGGTCAGGAAGTTAGGTTCTGTCTAGCTCTCAGTGTGCTGTGATGTTTTTCCTCTTGAACATGGATCTGTCCTGGGAACGTCAGCGTTTGGCTCCATCCTGGGCTGCTGGGGTATACCTGTGTACTCTGGCAGCTTTACAGCTGCTCTCCACTAGCAACACAGCTGGTCGTCTTTCTGCTTTTCATGTACTGTTTTGGTTTGTCTATGTGTGTGTGTTTTCTCTGGGTTTTTTCCCCTACCCCTTTGCCTTGTGCTACCAAGTGGGCCCAGAGGACAGCCTGGATTCAGACAAACTCTCCTCCTTTTCAGAGGAGCACTTCTCTAAGCAATGATTTTGCTAAGGTGCTGCTTTGTAATCTGGATCTGGACTGGGGGAGCTTCCCAAGAAGTAGTCCAGCCATCTCAAAAATAGCCATCTGTAAGAAGAATTAATTGCCATCATTTTAGATGATATTTAAGGTCTGACCCCAAAACACCAAAGCATTCTGCTTTTGCTCTGTACAACACCAACAGCTACAGGGTGATATGTACCTTCTGACAAGCTGCTTTGAAGCTTGTCAACAGAAAATCTTTCTAAGTAAATCTTTAGTTCTTGGTGCATTTCAGTGACTCTCTTGTGCTTTAAAATCTTGACAGAAGAGTTGATTTTAATTAGTTTCTTAAATTTTAGTATTTCACTTGTAGCTTCTTTCTGTAAGCTGAACACCAAAATTCTTTTTTTCTGAAGCCCATTCAAGTTTCACAGAAAGGATCTGACTGAAATTAGCCTTTGGTGATATTCTTTGATGGTTTTATGAAAGCAGTGCAAATAAGAATTGAACACATATATATTTAAATAATTAAAAGAGAAGCTGAATTTCCTCAAATGAGTGTTTTAAAGTAATTGTGCATAGGCCTCTCTTCTTGTTTCTTTCACTGTAGCAGTTAGACCAAAAGTGATTCTAGTCTCATGGAATCTGTTATTGTTCGTATTGTCTATCACACCTGTTTAGAGAAAGAAATTACTTCTGTTTTATACTATTGTTTGCAGACTGTAACTCTTTGTTGCCCAAGTGCCTTGGTGTGGAATTATTCCACAAATGAAAATAAGAACGTTAATCCAGGCTCACCTCTGGATTTACTTCAAGTTGCTCCATCTAGTTTACCTATGCCAGGTGGAAATTCAGCATTTAATCAGCAGGTGAGCTTTTTTCGTTGTCAGATTATTTAAAGATCTGATTTATCTCCCAATTAATGATTTGTGATCATTAGGACTACAGCCAAGTTTAGATATTTTTGTGGGTCTAGTTTCAAGAATAGTGTTGTGCTAGTTTTTTATGACTTTGTACTTTATTTGGGTACTGGTTTTTGTGAAAATACCAGGGATTTTATTTACAGTCAGATGTTTTCTGTTATTAAACTGAAATTACTTTAAGATGTAAAATGGCAAATAAGGAAACTTGGCGTACTGTACTGTGAGATGTGACTTTTCAGACATGCTGAAAGTTAACTTCAGCTAGCTCAGATGTAAGGAAAAAATAGTTTATGGTAGAAGATGATTTGTGACAGACAAAAAGCATTTGAATAGAATATACTTCAGTTTGTTGTTCCCAAATGTAGGGAGTGTTGTGGAACACTGTAGGGTACCTTGCTCCTGCTGAGGAAAGCTGTCACAAGCCTGAAATGAAAATTGAGACTTCCTACCACTAGCTAATTAGCAGCTGTCTTTTTTTTACAGGTTCGGGCAAAGATTTATGAAGTAGAACAGCAGATAAAACAAAGAGGTCGTGCTGTGGAGGTGCGGTGGTCTTTTGACAAGTGCCAAGAATCAACCGCAGGTAGGACAGCTCAAAAGGAAACAAATGTTGGGAGCTTTAGGGTTTACATCTGTTCTTCTTTGAGTATAATGCTTTTGCAATATGATTAATTCTAGTAATATATTTGACGGATGTAATGCAGTGTCTTCCTGTGTAAACATTTTTTTTCTTCACCCTCCCACCCCCCCATCTGACTCCCATCTCTAGGGGTGACCATCAGTCGAGTTTTGCACACCTTAGAAGTGTTGGATCGGCATTGTTTTGACAGATCAGATTCCAGCAATTCAATGGAGACACTTTATCATAAGATTTTCTGGGCAAATCAGAATAAAGATAACCAAGAGGTAATGGCTACATTCTCCTCTCACTTCATAATCTGTAGACAATGTATTTTATTTTAACTTAGGAGAATTGTGTGTAGTGTATATTTGATCCAAAAGCTTTGTGTTTTCTTTGTCAAGTAGTAAATAAAAAATACACATTTGATTTATTAGGAGAAAACAGCTCTCTGCTGTTGTAATTGAATTCTTCAGTTCTATGTACTGTAAACCTCTCTTAGGAGAACTGATCTTTCAGGGTTTTGTAGTTTGTTTTTTTGGGTGCTGCCAAATAAAATTCAGGATTATTGTTTGATAACAACTTTTACATCTGTTGTTATATACTATAGAATATATTACATATATTCTAAAACTATATACTGCTCTGATTTTTCATGTTTTCACCTGTACTCCTGGAACCATTTTCAGAGCTCGTGGAAAAAGCTTATCAGAAATCCTTACCATTTTACAGTTTTTTCCCCCTTTTTTGAATTTATTTTTGGTACAGTGCCGATCAGAGGATAATGTCACTGGGCCTATGTATGATGTCAAACTCTTGAGTTTCCTTGGAAAGTGTTTGGGGAAGAGAAGAAATAGCAGGCTTTAATAATACACTGTTGAAGTAAAGTTTTAAAATGGAAAACATTAGTGAATCTGTCATAGCTGCTCATATTAATATTTTAAAAACATTAATTCAAGACCCTTTGCACAGAAATACTGCATAATAATTGGCAATCAGCATTTTAATGACTTTGCAGTAAATAAGTAGAATATCATATTTGGGGGATAACATCTCTGGAAGCATTTCCAGAGAGATGTACCTACCAATAAACTCTGTATGTGAAGCTCAGAACCGGTAAGTAGGAGTGAGATGCTTGCCAGCATTGTCTTTGTATTTCAAAGACACTATTATGGTAATGAGGGAGAAACAGAGGAAGGAGAGCTGTTACAGCAGCAGATGAAGTTGCTGAAAGTTCTTAACCCTGATGCTTGGATGAAGTCAGGAGTTCAACACAGAAGGTTTTTTGTGTTTTTAAAATGGGTACAGTATGATATGCTTTGTCATTTGAGTGCCGGCTTTTCGTTTCTGTTTGCCATGGGGTCAGATGACATGGTTCTGTGCTGTTGCCCTGCTGCAGTTGTATTTGTGGGGTTTTTTTATCTTTTTTTTTTTCTTTTTTTTTTTTTCCGTTCTCCCTGCCTGTATTGCAAAAAGTTTTTCTGGCTTCTGGCTACAATTGTACTAGCAAACCCTTTCTTTGTGTTTCAAAAAGCACTTTTGTTAGGGAGACTTCTGAAAGTAATTATTCTGTTCTTATTGTAGATTGTCTGCTATTATTGCCTTTGTTTTATGGTACTTTATGATGTGAGGTTGGGTTGCCTTGAAAACATGCCTGTTTTGCCTCCTAAACAGCTCCCTTAAAGTACATGCTCCCCAGTTCTGGGAACCAAATTTTTATGGTCTAGTTAATTTGCAGGGCTACCTATCTTCTAATGGCACAACATTTTACTCTGAGATGAAGAATGCTGAGTAGGACTAAAGCAGCGTCATGTGCAAGTGACAGTGTGCCTATGTTTGCACATTAGTTGCAGGAGACTGTTCGGAAGAGAGAAGCAAAGAAGATGCTGACTTCTTTCTGAAAGAAGAAAGATTACCTTTGAAAGTTTCAGTCTTATCTTACTGGGTCTGGAGACAGTGTGAAATTTAACTTTAAAATTATCTGCAGCTTCTTAACCACATCTGGAGTTCTCAAGGCTGTTCGTTCTTGCTTGGCTCTAGCTTAATTTTTGGCAGCTAGACAAGAGGTTGCCTTGGGATGCTGAATGCCTGATTGATGGTACTTGTACATTTTGATTGGAGCTTCCAAAATTACATTTGAGTGACCAGCGTAGCGTTTAGCTGCTTATACCTCCCAGGCAGGCTGGTGGTGAGCACCTGTGGTGGGTGATGCCCTGCCCTGCATCCCAGTGTCATGGTTTAACCAAGACACCCAGTGAAGGTTGGTGCCTCGCTGCACCCACTGCTCATCAGCTCTGGTGCAGCAAGGTTAAGCACACAAGGATGTCACCACATGTGATGCTGTTTGTCTTTTATTGTTTCTGTTTCCTTCCCCCTTAATACTTAGGCTGTTTTTTCTTGGCAGAAAAGGCCATGAGTTATGAGATTGTGTGTGCTCTGTTTTCAGCTGGCAACTCATGTAAGCCTGTAAGGACTTTTATTTTGTAAGAAAGATGGCCATCACTAGGATGTCTCCCTACTGACATAGTTATTTAAAGCAATATGTACTTTGAAGGACAGATATCTACTCCCACAGTTTTGATGTGAGCCCAGCTGGAACATGTTTGGATCCTATTTCCTGTCCATTTTTCCTGCTGGATTGCAAAGTGTTGCTATGCAGACTGCAAATGATGCCAGCACAAGTACCTATGAGAGTGGTGCTCCAAAGCACTGGGCATGTGCAGGAATGGAATGAGGGTGGCTCCTGCTACAAAGTTTGTTCTGAGGGAGACCGAAAACAGACAAATGTGCTCAGGGTGCTGCTTTTATGCACACCATTGATTTCTTCAGAATTGTTTTAATACATAACTCATGACTTCCAAGTGTTAGAGCAAAGGACAGACGTGAGGGAGGATAGGCAGGTGTAGACAGTTTGGCTTTAAGGCCAGGCTTCCTGGACCCGGCAGAGGGAAGAGTTGCTGTTCATCCCACAGGGAGATGCAGAGGAATGTTTCTGAAGGCTGGGATCTGGTGACAGAACATGAGACAACGGAATGGAGCTGTGGCCATATGTTGAGTTTGAGTAGGACACATCAGGCAGATGGATGGCAGGCATTGAACAAGGCTTGGATTTTGAGCATCATGTTGTGTATGACAGAGGTGGCACACTGAAGCTGTGTGAGAAAATGTTACGTTAAATCCATGTTTTGACCAGACCCAGAACCCTCTGTTCTTGACCTTGAGATAGGCCACAAGAAGTGGGAGGAGAATCCAATGCTTCTCCAGTGCTTTGGAGAGACTTAGCATGGAGGAGCACTGTTTGCATTATTAAATGCTGCATTATTAAGCAGACTTTAAGTAGGAGATAAGAATTGCTTTGCAGTTTCTCTCCGACTGTCTTTGTGTCTTAGGAGTGATGGTCCCTGTGTAATCCCATCAGAATAGCTTCATCTGAGCCATGGATCACATATGGTTTTGTGGTGGTGGCCTTGGCAGTGCTAGGTTAATGGTTGGACTCTGGTCCTAAAGGTGTTTTTCAACCTAAATGATTCTATCATAGCCTGGGTGCTCATGTGGTAGGTTTCCTTACAGGCACAGGGCTTCCATCAGGCTCTGTGTGCAACTCAGAAAGCAGCACTTAATCCATCTGGCAGATGCTCAGTTTTTCATCCATGAAGTTCCAAATGATGATAACAGTTGCTGAATTCTTTTGATGTGAAGGCCTGACAGCCAATAAAAATGTAGCATCACAATATGGTAAGAATAGTACTATCTTGGGAGCATGGCTACGTGCACAGTGAGTAATGCACGGGACCTTTCACTTCTAATTCTGCTTCACTGATTTCTAGTTTCTCAGTAGATGGGTTGAGTAGGAGGACTTGATGTCTCAAGATCTATGACGTGGCAAAAACCAGTAAATTCACTTTCCTTTGAGATGGTATTGCAGAGAAAACTACTGGCCTTATTTACAGTTGCAGGTGTTTTCCATCTGATGTTTCCTTGATTCAGAACATCTCTTGTGCACAGCTCCAGAATGATTACCACTGTAGTAGTTATTGTGAAGGTATCTTTAAATAAATAAATGCAGTAAACAGTTTGCATTGCTACCATAGAGTTTTAAATTAAAGTTATGTTGCGCTCATCCAGATTGGGAGCAGCTTTGATTTCTCTCCACCGCCTTTAAAGGTCACTCCCTCATAAGACTTGAGTCAATTCGTGCAAAAAAGTAAGAGTCCTTGGAAGCGTGAGCTAGAGAATGCAATAGCGACTTTTTCATAATGTCTGTGAAAACTTCTCTTTGAGTTCACCTGTCATCTTCTTGTGGCTTAAACCCTCTCAACTCTCACCTAACTTTTGGTCTACCTGTGTTTTATTGTCTGTCTCAGTCTTTCATAGGTAGAACTAAGGAAGGGAATTGAGAAAGGATTCCCCCCCCCCCCCCCCCGCCCTTAATTCTTAATTTGTTTTGGTTTAGGATGGTTGATGAGACTTTGTAAGTCTTTGATAGTCTCCTGTGTAGAAAAATACAATTTGGTTAAGTATAGCTTGAAATATACCTGAGCTTTGAGAGGAATACTTTATTAAATGAAACTTCATACTGGTGTTTACTAGCTAGTATGCAGTGGTAAATGGATGAAAGGGGAGAGTGCTTGGTGTTTTAAGTACTGATACTAAATATCTTGAAATCATTGTGTAGAATCATGAAACCTCATGGATAATTGTGCCTTGGATTGCTTTTAGAGTTTAGGTCTCTGAACTTGTATTTAGGTCTTGCTTCCCATGTTGCCTTTGAAGTCCAGCTGAATTCTTATGATGCCAAGAGATGTTTTTCATTTTAGAGTGAAAAAGTCCTGTTTTGAACTTGGTTCTCACGAACAGTGCTTGTTACAAATGCAGAGAGTTAATATTTGTCTTTCTGAGATCGCTTTGCTGGAAATGAAACAAACAAAAAAAACCCCAGCCCCACTTTGTCTGTGAGAAAGATCTAACCACGCCTTTTTAGTGGGTAAGCTACAATTTAATAGTTTGTTACTACAGAAGGGATGTGAATCTGAGTGTGTTGGGATGCATAACGGGTAAGAGAGATAAGATGAGCAAAATAAAATGGATAGAAATATCTGCAGAATCAGAGTATTTCCACAAGCACATGAGAAAATAGAGCTCTGAGCATTCTTATAATATTTTTAATGTAGTTAGTATTAGTTCAGTTGCTCAAATTGCACAGTTACCTGAAGCTTGTTGGTGTGGGTATTTTCACCCTTTATTATTTCAGTAAATCCAACATCAGATTCCTGTTCACCTGAGCATCTAAGGGAGTTGAAGTACAAAACCTCTCTGGAAGGGAAACATTTATTCTGTGACTCAAATAACTGATAGGGTCCTTAAAAAGAACACACAACTTGTATTTTCTTCTTATATTAGACAACCTCAAAGCAGAGGTTAATATCTTGTTGAAGATGGTCTCCTAATTTAAAGCAAATATGCAAACTGTACTCCAATAAAAGGGTTTGTCTTTGAGCTGTTGTTAGTGCTGTGGTGCAGAGAGGGCTTGCCTGCCATCCTATAATGACTGTCCCTCTTGGGCTGCAGTCAGAGGCATTTTTTCATATTCCGTATTTTAGTCTGCATTGCTAGTGTCAGTGCAGCTTTTAGATTTTAGAAAAACCCAAACTTTTGGGGACAGTTTTTCCATAGAGAGCAGTACACCTCAGGAGCTCCTTTGTTATGGATGTGCAGATGTGTTTTCAAATGGAATGAGCTGTATATGGACTGTTTTGTGAGCAGAGCTAATTTGCGTGGATTTGGGATTTTGAGCTAGGCATTTGTGGATGACACAGGCCCCTCTTTTATTATTCCCCCCCCCCCTTTTTTTTTTCTCCCCACTCTCTACAAAAATCTGATAGTGCTCTCATTCCTGGCTCTTGTGTTCCTCACCCATTCTCTCTAGAAAGTGCGTTGTACTAATAAATGTTGCTGTATTGTACCCCTTCTTTGTTTCTTAATCAAAATATGGATTCTGAAAATGCTTTGTCATCTTAGAAAGCAGATTTGGAGTTTAATATTAAAAAGTTAATTTTATTTCACTGAGGAGTTAATCTGAAAATACTAATTGGAATTGTGATTACAGATTTATTTAGATTGTCTACATTAAAAAAGAGATTTAGTTAGTATGTAAAGGGAGCATTCTTAAATGGTAAAATTCTACAACATTAGGAATAAAGCAGCTCTGTGTATTGAGTCTGAACTCTGTTGTACTAGGAAGCAATCAGATTTGTTGGTTTTGTTTTGTTAACAGTCTTCATGGTTTAAGGACAGACTGGCTTCCTGCAGCATGGGCTTGGCTTGCAATAAGCACCTGCCCGGATTTGTTGCATGATTTCATTGAGTACATTTTCAGTATCTTCCTGTTTTGAAAGGAGCAGGAATAGCCATATAAGTATGTATATACATATACATACACACACACATAGATCTGCGTGTGCACATACACATATGTATACACATACATATATCTATGTGTGAGCACGTGTGTATATATATATATAGGCATCTATGACTGCCGTAAGAGCACACCTGCTATAAGCTTTTTTTGCTGCCCCCCGCCAAGAAGCAGCCATGTGTCTCTGGGTAGGAGAAAAGCTTTTCAGGTGCTGTTCACCTCTCTCCTTTGAAAGGTGTTGAGGCCCGCAGGCGCGGTGGTGTGAGAGGCAGCGCACCCAGCTGCCTGCAGCAAATGCCCGTGAGCAGCTCCGAGTGCAGGAAGGGTGCTGGGCTGGGCGGCAGCTCCCAGGCATGCACGTGTGACAAACAGCGTGGGCATTGCCCAGCGGCACTGAGTCACACAGCTGGCTGCTGTCGGGAGAGGTTTGGGTGAGGTAGGAGGTGGCTGGGGTTTCCTTTTGCTTAGTGATTTGAGCTCCTGGGCGTTATTGCCTTGCTCTTCCTGCCTCCACCACAAAATGGTAACTTCTGCAGTCCAGGTGCCTCAATGGTGGCCTTAGCTAGTGCAATGTCAAACTAGTTCCTTAGTAGCAAACTTTTAAATTAAATAATAAAAGCAAGGAGTAGTGGGGAAAGGGCTCAGAGTTACAGGAGGCAGAGGTTTAATAGTACTTTTGGCTTCCTGTCTCCAAACCTATCAGGACCAGTAATGTTTAATACTTTCCTTTTGATACTTTCCTGTGTTAGTAATTGCGGTGCCTTTTTTAAAAGTAAAACCAAACCAGCTTTTTTCTTCTGTTTTTCACCCACCTTGTGGTCCAGTTATAAATTGGGGGAAATTAGGCTTTGGTTTTCTCTGAAAGGGTGTGACGGGTGGCTTTCAGAAGATTACAGTTATTTTGGGTCATGGTATTTTGGGTCATGGCTAAAAGACAACTGTTGTGAGTGAGCTGCCTGAACTTCAAATCTTGCTTCACAGGTGTGTGTTACTTGGTGCAGATAATCTCTTCCATTTGATGTCACCTTGAAGTGTTTTTCTTTCATTAGGCCTCGTGGAAGGTTTGGGAATCTTGAGGAAGGGTCTTGTCCATGGGAGGGTTTCACCTGGACCAAGGGAGTTGCAGTTCCTGCCTATCCGCACCTGTTTTCTACTCCTGTACCCTTTGTCTTGTCTTCTCTACAAAATGTATTCGTTAAGTGACGTGTGAACTGATCGTTCTTGTTTTCGTGCCCCTGAGATTTTAAGGGTACAAATGTGATCTTAATGATACTCTTCAAGGCAGTAGTTTGAGGCCTTCTGAAATGTGGTCTGCATTTCCACAGGCCAGACCATCTGCAGACTCAGGATCCCAAATGAGACTATTCCAGAGCCTGATTATTCTGAGAGGTGTTACTTAACTGTATTCTTACCATGTTTAAATAAGGTGGTGGAAGGGGGGAAGTGATGAGGTACAGCTATCATGTGAACGTTGGGCGGGCGGAAATCATGCAGCAGGCAGCAGGGCAGGGAGATAGAGCTCTGTGATGTGTGTTACCAGCATCACAGGCTGCTGCCGCCCCAGCTCCCAGGAGCAGCACGCCCCTGTCTGTGTACTCAGTAAAGCAGCGAGTACTCAGCACTGGAGTTTCCAGCACTGAACTTACTAATTTTCCAGTTTGTGGCTCTACAGATGAGGTGTGGGTTGGTTAGCGTAGTCATTCACTGCCCATGTACTGCTGTAGAGGCGTACTTAATGTAGGGGTTTGGGGTAATTATTTATATTGCAGGGACTTGATACAGCTTTCAAATGTATTTATTATCTTCAGTCAAAAGCAAAATAAAATATTTGCTGGTTAGACACTTCAACTTTGCTTTTTGCAGCTGCTGCAGGGGCCCGTGTTCCCAGAGCCAGATGAATGGAAATGTTCTGGTGATGTCAGCTTGCCCAACAGAAGTGTTTATCAGACGGTTTAAATAAGTACCTGCTCTCACATAATATTTTTTTTTACTTTTAGTTGCTGCACATGTAAGTTCCTGACAACCAAACTCACTGGTTTTATGCACTTAAAAGTAGTGTGATTGAAATTCTTAGGCGGATAAGCACCTTTGATGGTTTAAGTACTTATGGTAGGCTTTTTTTCCTTTCAAAAGAGGTTACGTTCTGCATATATGTGAAACTGCAGAATCAACACTGTGTTTTTTAAGGTGCACAATCACTTCTAGGTGTTTGATTTGTGGTGATGCTGGATTCTTACATCTCTGAGAATGTAATTCTGCTTTTTATAGGCACAGAATTGGGGAGTTATATTTTTACACTAATAAATTTCACAGTGTTAGCAGATGACTTGTTTAAAAAGAGAATTAACTGTCTGCATTTTCATAACTGTAGAGCTGTCTCTTTCTAGTTGTTTAATTTTAACACCACCTCCACCACCCCCACCTGAAAAAAACAGATTGTCCCTTGAAAAAAAGCTGCTTGAAGCAAGCAGATCAGTCATTCTGTGAAATCTCCTGAAGTTTAATTTATGTAGACCTCAGTGCTGTCCTGACCAGTATAATTTCATGCTACTTTCTTGTGAGTTGCACAAATGTTTGTCCTTTATTCTTCCCTTTTAAGAGAATTTTAATACAGTGCTACACATGGAAGTGCTGTTCAAAAGTAAGATTCCCATAATATTTCTTGACATAACTGAAATAACATTCAGCTTTAACAGAAAAAGGTCAGCTTGCCCTGGGTTTTCTCTTTTCTTTGGGGTATCATAGAAGTAATTTATGCAATCTTTAGTTTAAAAACCAAAAAACCCTGACAGTTAACACGTGCTGGTTTAATACCTAAAACTCTAAATACGCAATTTGCTGTTGACCACAATCTGATCTGCTTATTGTCAATGAGTTTCATAAAAGACTGTAAAACAAACAACCAAAACATGAAAGAAATGTGCTTGGTTAAGTAAGCCCTAGCCCTTGACCGTAACAGTTGTGTGTGCAATTTAAATAAGATACCTTGTTAATGACAACCTCTTAAGTGCAGAGAGCATGTCTGATGATGAGTGTCTATGGCCTTCTGGCATCTGGCTTTGTAACCTGGGGGTGCACTGGCTGTGGCCCACATGGGAGCCCACCCTGAGCAGGCTGGTCTCGTATGACTGACTTCTGTGATATGCCTGTTCTGTGGGCTTGCTTGCTGCAGCACGGTGCTCCCATTTTACTAAACAGAGTGATGGGTTTCGGGGACTGGAGGGCTCAGCAGTGGAGGCAAGGTAGGCCCTGCCAAGTCTGGTGTCTGTAGTGGTCAGAGGTAAGTGACACAGGTATGAAGTTGCAAGTGATACTCACTAGGACTCCCAAAACATGGGCACATAAATTAGGTTTGAATTTTGTTTGTGTGTACTCTTGTATATGGTGACAGGAGTTTAACTTTGGGCTGTTCTCACATTTGTCATAGGGCTTAAACATCTGTTCCCTTGAGCAGCAGGAGCAGCAGCAGTGGAAGTGGTTAGCTCACTGACTGCAGGCTTTGGCAGTTTTGCTTTTCAGTGCTTAGTATAGTTGAGCATGGCTCTGAGGACAGCTGAGTAACAGGCTCATATTCTTGGCTTAGTACCTCAGGCAGTGTCTGAAGGAGATACATATACATGTGCACATGCATATGTATACCTCAGTGTCTGCGTGCTGGCAACGTTTGTACAGTGTGCATATTCCTTGGAGGAAAAGCACCCTCATTGCTCTCAGGAGGAAGATAATTGAAGGGAAAAAAATTGGCTTTTTTCTTCTGCAATTTGACATTTCCCAAACAGCCTAAGCACTTTTCTTTATGCCACAACAAAACCAGGTAGGGACACTTACAACCATTTTTTCCTTCAGAAGTACCCCATGTAAGCCTTTCTTTAAATCTCTCTTGCCAGGATTTTGCTCTCTGTGTTTGCCCCAGCACAATGAGCTCTGACCTTCAGCATTAGTGCCCCATTGCCTCATCTCTTCAGGGCTTTCCATCGTCACTTTTCTGGAGGGCTTATGTTGTAGAAGCATCACGTGCGCCTTGTTTGAGAAGATAAGCTGCTCAGCCATTCTGCGAGAGGCACCATTCCCTGTGAGCGAGGGTGAGGAGGCCCTGTGGTGCTGTCCCTGGGATGCCGCAGGGTGCGATGCAGTGCGGGCGCAGCTTCAGCGAATGGGTGACCTGACACGCTGCGCCCAACCTCTGAGTTGGTGTCTCCTGCTTGGGAAACGCTTGGGGTTTTTTTTGTTGGCATGGTTTCTCTTGTTAGTAGAAAGGGAAAGAAGTCAGTGTGAAGATCAGAGTCTTTCAGGTTTCTGCATTGCCTTCAAAAGTACATAGTATCCATACTCTGTTGTTAGCTGGCTGCATCTAACCATAGCAGTGGTGATGTTACCATGTCACTTCATTTAGGTGAGAGAAAAACATTTTCCCCTCTTCCCTCCACTCCCGCTGCCCCTAGTCATCTAGTATCACTGGCTCTCTGTCACCTTGAAGTGTGTTTACAGGAAGCTTCTGTGTGTGACACGTGTGCACATACACACCAGCCTTGTTTAGCATAAGCGCTGGGTTTTTTGTAATTTTTGAGGAGGACAATTGGGATGGCTTTGAAGCAGTAACTTTCGTGCTTGTGGGTCTGTAATTCCTAATCACTCTCAAAAAAGTAACCTTGACAGGTTCCAGGCTTGCTTTCTGAGGGTGCTGTGCTTGACTCTAGCCCTTCTAATGTTTACTTGTAACTGTAGTTTCCACTAATCTTGGAGAATGAAGAAAAATCACATCTGCTTAATTTGCAGGTTGGTCTTATGTAAGCATTCGGAGACAGGCGCCAGCTTGGGCAGGAGCGAGGAAGTTCAGCAGATCCAGTTCAGTACTGCACAAGAAAAAATTACTTCCAAAATGTGGGTGGTTAGTGTAAACAGAGATTGGATGAACAGTCAATAGATATAAGCATATTATATCCCACTGCTATTCCGTAAATACAGATTTTCTAAAGACATGTACTGTTTCTTCAAAATCTCTGTGTTAGGTCAGAAGTAAATTGAGCTTTTTGGGAATTTTTTGACCTTGGTTATTTGATGGATAGACATTTAGAGATTAGAGGTGGGGTTATTTTTTTTTTAATGTGTCAGTGGGATGCAAGTAATGATCTGGAAACAGGTGGAGGAGGTTTGGAAGAATTAACGTAGGGAAAGCGTAAATTCTGTGTGGTTAATTGGGTTGAGAGGCTCTGTGTGGCGTGCTTTTCCTGTTTCTCTTGCTCATAAAGCAGATCACCCTTTTCTGTTTTTGTGAAGCAAGGTTATGATAAAGGAAATTTTTGATTCAAGCATCAGCAGTGTGAAAACTGAATTTTCCCTCTTTGGCTTCCAGATTATATTTCATTTCAAAACACTACGGATAAAGCAAATGTGTGCATCTGTCAGTACTAAAGAACAAAACTCGGCTTTTGTCTTCATCCCCCAGAACACTGGTTGCTGCAAGCTGTTTGCTCAAAAATAAGCCTGTTGGCTGTGTGGGTGAAAGAGTTTTCTGTCTGTGTTCTTGCACTGAACAGGTAGCCCCAAACGACGAAGCTGTGGTGACGCTGCTTTGTGAATGGGCTGTGAGCTGTAAAAGGTCTGGTAAGCACAGGGCCATGGCTGTAGCCAAACTCCTGGAGAAGAGGCAAGCAGAAATTGAAGCAGAAGTAAGTTGTTTCTACTTCTAGAATAGTGTGAACAGTATGCTTAAAAATAAGATATTTCTAAGGAAACATTGCTTTAATCTCTACTCATTACAAAACAAGTAAGTTTGATGCCATTTGGAGCACTGGGGATTTTTTTTTCATCAATATACAGCTTTTAAATTCTAGATAAATTTTAAATGAAAAAGCCTTCTATTTAAAATACAAAGAAACTGCATCCAAACTCAAAATGGTCTATGTTAGCTGATTTGTGTCTGTTTTGTCTGAAATATTTTACTTCTGTGAACTACTTGCCCAAATAAAGAAATAAAGGGGTACCACAGTAACTGGAGTGCCTTAAAAAGAGGGGTGTGGGTTTGGCCAGTGAGGCAGAGCTGTTCAGTTGGTGGGAGAGCCTGGGAAGTTTCCAAAACTAAGATCTGTTTTGAGGCAAAATTTGAGTGTAACTTTAAATCTTGCATTCTGTAGAACTCCATTTTTTTCAGAGGAAATGCAGCATTTCGCTGGAGAAGCAGGACACTAGTGTCTTCGGCATAAAGTGTTGTGGGAAAGGATCCTACTCCAGCTTGCATGAGCTGACACTTCTTGAAACTTCAGTAATACTAAATCTGCTCTGTAGTGAGGATTATCTGAGGCAGTGTGTTCACTGCAGCCTTGAAGCAGCTTTCTGGACCAGTGGTACCTCCCCATAGCTGGAGCACCGCTGCCTTGGCCTCACCTGCATCCCTGCAATGCCTGGCAGGCAGTTTTTACTGGATGGGGGTTCTGTTTAGTTTGTTTTTTTCTTTTCTTCCTAGAAAAAAGGGTCCCCAGGAAAATGGTGTGTGGTGTCTGTTCAGCCTGGGTGTGGGGATAGAGAGATGAGAGCACTTGTGCATTTGTGCAGACAGACACACAGACATTATGAGGTGTAAAAAGACTTTCACTTTCTAAAGCTTCTCTGCTTTGTCTGGTCCTCACCACAAACTATTCATTAGAGGGAAGGGAGCTTCATGTATTGTTTCTGCCTCACTGTCACCAAAATCCACTCAAAGCAGAGATGTTTGCCCTGGTTGTTACTATATTTAGTGTAATTTATGCGAACAAGAGGAGTTGCCTTTCATATTCACATTGGTCTTGGAAGTTATATATCTTTAAATTTCTACTTTTATATGAAACTATGTTGTTGCAGATGATGGTACATGTCTCAGGCATTCCTTTTCAATAAGTAATCCAAAATGATCAAATAAAACACCTTAGAAATAACCAAACTAGGTAATGGGGAAAATGTTGTTCTAGAGAGAGTCTGGATTTTATGAAGAGGTAGGAGATAATCACATGTATAGTTGCCTCAGATGCAAATTGTGGGAATGTTATATGCATTTGGGTGTCAGATACATGCTTTTAAAAATTTATTTAACTGTGCAGAGATGTGGTGAATCTGAAGTCCTAGACGAAAAGGAATCTCTGTCTTCAGCCTCCTTGACAGGTTCCAGTCTTCCTGTTTTTCAGAATGTCCTGCTAAGGTTTTTAGATACACAAGCTCCCTCATTATGTGAGTATTAACTAATTTATATTCCAAAGTAGATCAGAAGCCACTGGTCTGCTATCTGGCTGCTGAAGTTACTGTTTTGCTGTAGCAGGTCTTTTGCAGTTCCTGTGATTATCTGCTCTATTTTCATATGCACCACTTTTTGAGAAATCTCCTGCCTTGTTACAAGATCTTTCTGTGATACTTATTTCTTTCTTTCACAAAAGGAAAATGGGCAGAAAGTACGTTTATTTCTGTTTAAGCTGTTAAGAGATTTGGGGAAAATACACTCTGTGGTTATTTGACATCAAACACTCGCCTCTTTTTGACACATCCACATTAGAAGTGACTGACTTGGAAATTACACACAAGTGTTAAAGTTGAAAGCTGTTAGCTGACAAATAGGTGGATTGGAAAGAGGATCTTTGTTCATCATAGATTGCTCTATGAAATGACTTGGTCTAATAAAACTGCCTGATACTGTAGCCTGTGTTTCTAGTATCTTAAGTACTGCTGGTTAGTGCTTTTTTTTTTTTTTTTTTTCCCCCCCTAATCCCTGGTGCCTTTAAAATAAAGAGGATTTTCAGTGGTTTGAAACATGATGCTGAAAACTCTCAACATCCAAAAAAGGCAAAACTTCTTTAAAAAATTACTACAGACTCCAAAGGTAGTGGCAGTGCTTTATTTTCGTGCTAGTGGTGACCCTGTTTTTTAATAAACCATCTGAACTATTTGTGTTATTTAGATTCATGTTTCTGATGTGCTTGTTTCAAACACGGTATCGTCCTTCTTCACCTGAGTAGCTCTGCAAGGCAGGGTAGGGAGAGCAGCGAGCAGCTAGGGAATGTTTTCCTTGCTTGAAATATTCCTCAGTATTTTCAAGCATTGGATGAGTTTTGTGGTATTGTATTGTTTTTATGGTGGTTGAGCTTCTGTGTCTCCAAAAATGGAAAGCATGTAATGGCTGTATTTTGAAGGAGGGCAGATCATCAGCAGGGGTGTGGTTTTTTGATGCTGCTCCATACAGCGTCTGGTCTGCACACCTTACTTTTGAGGGGTTGGTGTACGGCAGGCAACTCCAGGTGAGCAGGACTGTGGGCTGCAGGGAAGAGTTCTGGCCCTGAACTGGTGTACTGGTGGGCTTACTGTTACAGCTTCTGTGCAGCAGTGCAGTGAGAATTTCTAAAAAGAAATAGTGTTATATAATGAACTAATTTGAACTTGTAAAGCATAATTTTCTTTTAAATAAATGTTGATGATTTGGATTTGGTAGTCCAGGAGCTGGAGGGTTGTTTTTTTTTTGCCCAGTAATGCTGGCGTGCTATAAAGCTTATTTTCTGTTAACTGCAATGTTTCAAACCTTTCTGTGGTACAGAAAAAGTCAATTTAAATATAGCTGTGAAAAATGAAAACTTAATAAAAAAATTTTATATGATGTATTTCTCTAGGCTTTGCTTTGGCACTGGAAAAATAACATGTATTTATTTTAATAAACTTTTTCCTGATGTGCATGAGCATGTGTAACAGATAAAATACACTAAACTATCAAGCTTTAATTACTGCGTTTACATCTTGGAACCCTGGCATGCAGAGATTTTGAGTTCTTTGAAAGTATTTTAAAAGATTTTCTGTTATGATTATGAAAGTACTATAGATAAGACAGTAACATTTAATATAGTAGTATAATTTGAGGGGAAAGGACAACTCTTGCGTGGTCTGTTATAATCCAAGGCTTCAGCTTTAATTTTTCTTCACACAAGGGATGTCCTCATCCTTTTCCCCCCTCTTCTTAATTTTTAGAAACAGTTGAACGTTGTACTTAACTGCTGGCACACACCTACCCAACTGGGGCAGATGTGTATGGGGTAGAATGCTCTGGGATCCACTGCTGAAATCTGTCCTGTGCCTGGAGCTGCCAGCAAAGCCAAAACACATAAATCAGATGGGAAGTGGTTTGTTCTGTGGAGACAAAGAGAAACCTGTGCAGGATGGCCGAGACATTTTTAGTAGGCCGTTAAAATTAATTTGCTGGTGTTTGCAGTTTGCATAGCTGAAACCCAAATATGTATAAGTTGAAACTACGGTCTAATTTTATTTTATTTATTTTTTTGGGGGGGTAGCTGACCCAAATAGTGATCATGAGAAGACAGAATTTGTGAATTTGGTGCTGCTTTTTTCCGAATTCACTCGGCATGATGTTTTCTCCCACGATGCATACATGTGCACTTTAATATCACGTGGAGACTTATCCATCACTGCAACTACTAGACCACGTTCACCTAATGGGGAAACTGTGGATGAACACTATTCTAAGGATCATGATGTGAAACTGGAGGTAACACTTCATGCTACTTCTCCCATGTTTGGTACTCTGTTTCATTAAATGTAGATATTTTTTTTTTTTACCAAAGCATTAATATTTCAGATATATTAAGGGTTTTTAATCTGTCTCTTTGTCTCTTTCTCTCTCTTTGAGAAGATTGAAAGTGATCCATTAGCTTCATCCTTGTACATAGCTGTAAATATTGCTGTTTTGCTGCAAATATACTGAACTGACAGTTGTCTGGTGAGCTAAGTAACTTGAAACAAACAAAAAGGCACAATGTAGACTTCTAAATGTACCAGTGGAAAAAATTACTTGCAGGTGTGCTTCAGTGAAGAGAAGGGAGAACTTTAAGCAGGTGGGGTCAATGTGGAGCCTGGAGTAAGCCCCACATCTTCTGTATGGTATGGAGCATGTTGGCACAGCATGGGTGTGAGCCATGCGCAGTGTGGTCATCTGCTGGCAGTGTGTATGCTGCACAGCCACTGATCAGAGATTGTGAAACCAAACCTCGTGATGTGTACAGGTGCAGTGCCGAGCCTTCCATCAGATGAGCAGTTCATAACCTTTTCTAAAAGTAGTGCAAGAGGAAGACAATTTTAAACTCAAGGCTGTGGGACCATGTGTGTACTCGTGTGATGAGACGTAGCCTGTTGTTCTGCTGCACAGTCCATGTAGTGCCTGTGGGCAGCTAAAGCATTCTCTCATATTTCTTTCGTATGTCTTTTAAGTTGGTCTCATGGCCAAAGTTGCCCCGAAATATAGGAGGTTTCTACAAGTTGCCTTTCATGGTACAATAAAGTAGGAAATAACTCTTAGGAAGGTACAAGAGTCAGCTTTCTGTTCTGTAGGTGTCCCTGGGGCAAAATTGCTCATGGGGATATACTGTAAAGTTTTGTTTCCCCCTTTGGCTCCTGCCCTTTTCTATGCTTTTGTGGATTTAGGCTTGAGAAATACCTTGTGAATTAAGGCTTGTCATAAAGATTTAAAAGTCAGTATCTGAAAACTGTCAGTGCTTTTTTCTTAATTCTTAAATAGGTGGAGTGCTTGGTTTTACCTGTGATCAGTTAAATGGGTCTTCTATAAAATGTGACTGATACTTGTTTTTCTCTCTGGCAATTATTAGGATCATAGTATTATGGAACATATGGGCATTGACTCAGGAACCGCTAGTATTTTTGATGATGTAGACAAGAGTGACTTTAAGGCAGATTTTGGTTCGGAATTTCCAGTAGGTTTAACTTTCAATTTTCTGCATGCCTTTGAAGCCTGTGCCTGCTGCTTGCTGTTGCCACTGAATGTCTCTCCATGCCCCTAGCACCACCTTGCTGCTTCCATCCACAGCCAGTGTCCTTTGGCATCCAGTCCCTGTGTCTCCTGTGTCAGTGCATCGCCTCCTTTCTCTGTATCTCTGCTGTATGACAAGTTACTGCTTTGCGGTGCTTCCCCTAGTTGTGCCCCTGCACACACACTTGCATGTGCAGTCTTTTCTCCCTCCTTCTCCTCCTCCCCCTTGCCCCCAGTGTGTTCAGGGTGCTGTGTATTACAGTTAAGCGTGAATAAATATTCAGAGCTATCCACTTTTTGATATCAAGGAACCCCATTGATACCATTTGCTTTTCAAGTGACTGTTCTATGTTTTGGCTCTGTCTTCCAAATCTGTTTCCCCCTCTTCTTTCCTTACTTTTAGCCTGATCCTGCATTACTCCTGAATCTCCTAGTTTTTTCCTTTAGACTGGTCCTTGTTCTGCATCCGCAAGGACTCCTGTGCCCAGACCTATCAGTGCAGATCCACTTGCAGGATATCAGGACCCCTGTTTCTGCCTGACATCTGTCATATTGGTGGTTTCAAGTATATCCATGCCTGCTTACAATGTCTCTTGTCACCTCCCACTTCACCCTTTTCATTATTTTCCCTTGATCACTGGAATAGCTTATCGTGGTTTCTGTGTCACAGCAGCATAAGAAGTGTGGAGATCAGTCTGAATCTGGCTGAATATTGCTAGTTTAAAATTTGTCTAAATAACAGTGGAGATATGCATAGAGAAGACATAATGTGTATATGTATCTTAAAATTCAGGCTTGATTACAATTGCCCTTGCTTTGTCTATCTTTAAAAAACTTCAGGTGTTTAAAAAGAAACTGTAAGCAAGAACAAAATCATATCTCTGAATGCAGTTGCTGAATTTTGAAAGTTAGAGGTTACACTTACCTTAAACGTTTGTTTTACATGACTTAGATTTTTTCTCCGATGCCTGGGGAGTCTTGTGAGAATGTGAACTCTTCTTTAGACAGAAGAATTTCAGTTACCAGCGAGAAGTCAGTCAAGAGGGAAAGACTGAGAGAACTGATTTTCCCATCCAATTATGACCTCCTTCGTCATTTGCAATATGCAACGCATTTCCCTATACCTCTGGTGAGTGACCTTTGTACTTGCATGCGTAACGGTCCTGCCTGATGTGCTGGCAAAGCATTTAAAGGAAGAGAAGTTCATTGTCTGAAGAGAGTTGGGCTGTGTGACCTCTGCCTGGGGGCTCCTGACCAGTTTGCATGGTGCTGTTGCTGCCAGCGTGCACACACTGTACGCTGCAGGGTGGCTTTAGTGCAGCACAAGGGCACCTCTGTTTTATCCAAAGGGTTAGCTGGAAGAACGTAATAAGAGGTATAGTGATGTCTGATGACTTGGTTAAGGAGACAGGCAGCGCAATAAAACCACCACCTTTCAGGGTCTAACAAAAGTTTGCTAAATAGAAAATTTGATACGTCATTGGACAGATGGATGAATACCAAAATATCTGAAAGAAATAGCTGTGAAATGTAAGGGACAGAATGGTGTTATTTCCTCCCACCCACTCCTAGCTGTTTCTAGCGTGGATTTTTGGCTGCTGCTGTTGTGTTTGTCTGTAGGCTTATGGGAACTGAAGAAAGCCCCATGAATAGCATTCCAGATCCCAAACCCTCATTCAGATGACTTCTCATGTTTACTGCTGTGCTGGAAAAAGGGCCCAAATATTGAACAAGTCTTGAACTGGAATGCATCTATTCAAGAATGATATTAATATTATTTTTAAACAACAATGATAAAGGATTTAAAATTGTTAAAAAGTTCAATACAGTAAGTGTCATGTGAGATTATGAGGTGATAACAATAGCTTTCTTTGCTTTAAATTTCTTACTGCACAGAGTTTGGGTTCTGATTTATTGCAAGTGAGTTGTTATGAGGATACAGAGTGAGCTATTTCTATTCAGGAGAGTTTGAATGCTTGTGCAAAGTTTTATTCATACTTTGCCTGTTTTAAGGATTAGAAAAAAAGATAACTTGATTTGGTTTTGTTTCTGAAATATTTTTTGATTTACAGATGGAGCTAATCCAGATAGCTGGATTTTGCCCATGCAAATTGATTTTAAAATTTTCATTATTGATTATTCTACATATGCATTATTTCTGAAAGTAATAGTAAACTAGAATATTAATAAATTTAGTTGCTGTTTTATAAATTTTTATTTTAAAAAACCCAAGCAAACAGAATGCACTGGATATTTACACTTACACTTCATCTTAATTTTTAAATTTCCTTGAATTTTCTGTAATAGCGTTAGCTTTTTTGGTATTCATTGAAGCAGCAGCAAGGAAAGGCAGTAGAACTTGGCAAGAACAACAAATTTATTTATAAAAACTGGAGCTATGATGTAAACAGGTACAATAATCTTTAATCGGTGCAGCTTAAAACTACTTTCCGGAGTAAATAATGCCCTCTAAAATGCTTTTGGTTTAGTTGTGTATATGAAAACTTCACAGCTGAAGAATTGCTGTTAAATAATCTCTTCACTTGATTGCAGCAAGTCATTTAATATATTTAACTTAGAAAAGGTGAGTTCAGGTGTTTCCCATAAATACATGTAAGTATATTTGAGCCTGTCTGAACATGTATTCTGAAGTGTTCTGATCCCTGGTAGGTCATCACTGGTACCTGGACCTATTTCTGAAAGGCACTATCAAACATTCTGCTAGTTCAGACCTACTATGTGAACATATAACGAAGCGATTGGTATAGTCCACAGTTTTTTTCCTTCTGCTTGGGTTTATGATTCAGCAGGAATGTTGTTGACCATGGTAGCCATGCTTGCGATTGCATTATGGCTGTTCATACTGCGGATTGCATGCTCTTCTGATGTATTGGAGAATTGGTACTTTTGCATTTGCTGTTCACTTCTGTCTGGTACCTCTTTGTCTGTGGAAACTTTTGCCTCTTTGGGTGCTGCAAACGTCTCAGTAAATTTCAGTCTGAATGATTTGGAGAGATGGTAATACAGAATAGGGTCAAAACAGAGGTTTGATACTGCAAACAGCAAGGTAGATTCTTTAGCTTTAAAGAGAGCTTGTTTCAGAGAGCAGTTGGTTATGGTATTGTTCTGGCTCAAAGTGTAGGGGATACGAACAATGTGGTATGGAACAAAACATAGCAGGTAGCCTGCAGTTACAAGCGTTATGTTGATGAGGGTTTTTTTCACATTTGCATAACTCTCGCTGTATTTGTTTCGGCAGAGTTGTCTAACCACAAGGAAATTGGAAATCAGTATCATAGCTGAAAAATTCAGGAATATTGCTGTGCATATGAAATTAGTAAACACGTGCCAATCTTTTCCAAATTTTGTTTTGAAGTCGATGCATCCCACACCAGGTCTTTCTTCAACGGTTTTTATTGGAATTGCCATGTTAGGCACTGTTATAAGGAGGACCATTGTCCACACGACTGCAGATAGCATCTTGGCAAATCCAGGCTCTTGAATGCGGTAGATCTTAGTACTGTGCATTAGCTGAAGGCAACGATCCATGCTTACAAATCCTAAAAATATAATTGATAAATACATATTCAAGTAGATGAAGCAGGCTGTAACTTGGCAGTGGAATATTCTCAGATTCCAGGATGCAACTCCTAGGTCAACAATAATCTTGACTGGCAATGCCAAAGTCAACAGAAAGTCTGCTGTTAAGAGGTTAATTAAGTAGATGCTCATACACTTCCATTTCTGACCTTTTTGTGTGAATGCCCATAGTGCGAAACAACTTCCAATAATTCCTATTAGGAAAATCAAGTAGTAAAAATAGGTAAAAGGTTCCATTTCTTCACCGACATGGCATTGTGAAACATTGCTTGACATTGTAAATTTCTTGTGCAAGTTGATTTTGCTAATAGGAGAGATCAAGAACCTACAAAAAGAACGAAGAAGACATCCATGACATCAGCTTTTCCTGACTGACAGTAGTTTTTCTTTGAAAATTTTGTTTGATTAATTTCATGGAAGAAATGCAATTGGGAAGAAGTATTTTTTTCTCTTCATGCTGCTTCACAGATGCTCAAGAGGGCTTTGTTCTCATGTCGGAAAAGTTTGGAGATGTATTAGGATTTGTTCTTGAAAGCATATAGACTTCTGAGAAACTTCTCCACTTAAGCAGTCTTCCTCAGTGACTCTTTGATTCAAAACCACCCTCTCCACACCCCACCCCACCCCCAACTGAAACACCAAAGAAAAAGGTTTGAATCTGTTTACATTAGGCATCTGGTTAATAATGGTCGTACTAAAATGTCATTAATTTTGAACAATTGAAACTGTGCCTAAAAAAAGGGCAATATTTGTAGCAGTCTTGTACTATAAACATGTATTAGGAGTTCCAAAGTTAATGCACCATCAAGCCAATAAGTGGGTATTTTAGATGAGCGAGTAGTTCTAATCAATTAAAAGTTTTTGCAAACTACTCTCTCTTCCTGCTTTGAGGATAAATTAATTGTGTATTTTTATGCAGCTTTTAGAAAAAGCACATTTTGAAAGAAGCAGCTATAAAATAATTGTGCTCACTTCCTCTTTAGGCTTCACTGGAAATTATAGGGAAGGAAAGTAGAAAATTTTGGTTGCATTTTAACCAAATATGCTACTCCGTAACCGAGGTGGGTTTTTTTGTTTGTTTGCTATATTGTCAGATTGCTGCATAGAATGTCTGTGGGAAAGGAGACATGTTCAGTAGAGTTTCTTGCAATGAAAATCAATACATTTATGTCTTGAATAGTATGAGACTGCAACACTTTTAATTTCATTATATTGTTCCTAATTTTAATATACAATGTAAGAGAACTACTGCATTTACACATTTATTTTCTGCTGTAAACTATGTCTCCAGATGTGCACAGTTTGTAAACCAAAATGATTGTGGATGCTCCAGTGATTTAAAATGGGGAGTAAAAGCAGTTTGTTTCTTGCAGTGGGATTTCTGCAGGTAGTCTCTCTGCAGGTGGTCTCTGTTGTCCTGAACACCTGTAACTGAGTTGCATTAGGCTTGGGTACATGCAGTATTGGTAAGGAGCAAGCAGCGAAGAGGCAGCTCAGCAGACTGAGCCCTGAAATACTGCTGGAACTGGAGCTTCCAAGGCTGCAGCATGGCTGCAGGCAAGTAACGCTGACTATGGACAAAGCAAAGGCTGTTCTGGTAAATACCTGAGCCTGACTTTCTATGCACTTGGCACAGTTAATATTTCAGTAGAACTAGATAGGCTGGAACAGACAAAGGCTAGAAGCACGTACCTGCCTTTAGTGGTCTCTGGGGTCTTCTGAGCATTAGTCTGCAAAGGTCTGGTGTCTCTTGGTGACTGCTCTCACAGTCCGATAGTGTGTTAATCTTTTCCTCTGGCAGTGTCTGCTGTTTTTTTTAAAACATGTCTGTGGTTTCCAAATGTGCTGATTGACGCAGTTAAAACCAGCATTCAAATAACTAGATCACGTGGAAGTTACCTAGAAGAATGGTGAGAGTAAGATGTCAGTGTTGACGGAACAGCCCAGAGAGACCTCTCTTTCCTGTTTCTGAAGCCAGAGCGGACAGCCGAGTGGCAGGCACACCGAGGGCAGTGCCCTTCTCCGCACTCTGCCCCATGTAGTATGGTGCTGAGCTGCTCCTCAGGCACTTGGTGCTGTGCGGGACAAAACAGAGAACGATGGGGAGGAATATGGCTGTGAAAGAGCTGAGGTAGACATGATAATGTGGCTGGTAGCATGGATTATTATGATTCAAAATAAGTTTTTGTGGAGGGAAGATTGTCAGAGTTGCTTAACCTGGCCACATCAGAGAGCCGACGGGAATGGTGAATAGTGCTGTAAGCTGGATGATACCTAGCTGACCTGAAATCAGTGCAATTTCCACTCTCTCCTGCTATTGTCATGCCTGAAGACTTTTTCATGGATTTCCTAAAGCCTCCATCAGGTTAGTCCCAGATTCTTGATGTGGGGCTGCAGATGTGTGCCATCAATGGCTGTTCCTTTCTTTTGTTTTTAAAAATCTGAAAGTCTTGTTCCTCCTCCATACATCTTACATTTACAATCTCTCTGGAATCAGGATTTTGCAATGTAGTTGGTCCTCATTCATTGTAATATTCCTGCATGAGATTCCAGGTTTTTGAAATCTAATAAGTGTTTTTTTCCTAGCGTTGCAACCTAATTTGCAAACTTAAATTGTGCATAGAGATTCTACTGATAACAATTAGAATTCTAAGCCTTTGGACATTTGCCAAGCATTATTTAAAATAAAACCGATACATTAGGGAAAATATTTAGAATTAAGCTTCCCCCCCCCCCCCCTTTTTTTTTTTTTTTTTTTAAACCTGGAGAAAACACTAGGCTAGGGTGTTGAGGTCCTGATGATGACACTGAAACCCTAAAATGCTAGCACTTAGTTGTAGTTGCGAATCCACAGGAATTTACAAATCACGTACCAGAGCTTTGTGAAGAAACAAATTAAGAATGTCTGGTTTTAAGTTTAGTCATAAGCTTAAAGTTCTGACCATATTTGTCAAAATGTTTGCAGGGCTTCATGATCTGGGATGATCCTATGTTTGGTTTTGAGTAAACATGAACTAATTTTATGGTGTTACACTCATCATGTAAAACGGATCTTTCCATACTTGTATTTTTCTATTTATTTTTTTTAAAACTTGAAGTGTAGCATTCAGTCAGTTTTTTCACTGTCTCCCCTTTTTCTGTAGAGTCCGTTTATAGCTCAGAAAACTTTTCCAAGTCTAAAAAGGCAAAGTGATGGTTAGGTAAGCCTTTACTGAAGAATAGTCTACACTTCCTACAGAAATGTTTTAGGAGGAGAAGAAACATGAGAGTGTGAATCTACTGAGTCGTAGTTCTTTGTTTTTATTGTAGTTCAGTGTCATCCTCTTCCCCTACCTATATGTCTAATTTAAAGGACATTTTCATTCATAAATTACAGTTTTAGATGGTAGATTTTGTGGTAATTAAGGTTGTTGAGTGCTTCTCATCGTAAAACCCTATTTTTGGTTGTTTAAACTTTGCTGAATTTTTTACTTTTTGTTTGAAATTTTCCATGATTCATGCCTGCTTAGGCTGACTCCTGGGATTGTGGAGTAGTGAAAGGAAGGGAAAGGGTGCTGGTGTGGGCAGGAATTTAGCCAAAATGATTTAATCTTTTCTGACAACAAAGGTAGGAAAAGTAACATCTAAACCTTTAAACAGCCCCTCCCCCCCACCCCGCCCCGCCCCTCCCCGGGCCTCGAAATGCAATGACCTTTAAAAGAGAATCGGGATACCTTGTGTTTTGAATTGGACATAGCAAAGACTGATGTGGGTGGTCCTTGTATCGGGATCACTTCTGATACCTCACCACAGTTTGCATATACAATTGGAGAAAGGTTTTGTGTCCAGAAAAAGCCCAGGGCTCTGGTGTCACAGAGCGGGGAGATCTGGGGCTGGCTCCTGGAGGCCGCGTGCTGGATTACCCACAGGGGATGCAGAGAGGAGCTGGGGAAACGTGAAGGATGCGAGAGCCGTCAGTATGGATGGGGAGTCTGGATGTACCTTGGAGTCCTTGTGGGTCCTCCTTACCTGGGGTTTGACTCTCTGAAGCTGTGAAATGTCATACTGCAGCATTGTGCGTGGGGAGTGTCGGGACTGTGTGGAGCAGCACTGCCTGGGGTGTGGGAGAGCAGGCGTCTGCCCCTCTGGGCTCTGCTCACAGGGGATGAGCACTTTGTGCTGTTAAAGGCACTGAAAGATTGAGAGTTAATTTGGAGTTTTGAGTTTTGATTTCTTCAGTGTGTGTTTATGTGCCTGTGCAAGCCAGACAGATGCACATAGGTAGAAGTTTTGCAGTCGATATATCATAGAGAATTGATGGGAAACCCTGGTTGTATCATGATTTGTATCATTTATGTGGTGGTGGACAGGAAAAACCACTTGCAAACAGTTGGTTTTCTTTCAGGTTATCTTTAATTGTCAGAAGTGTTCAAAACTGGTATCAGAGGCACAGTGACGAGCAGATGGTACAAACTGTCCTGAGAGAGTTTTCCTCTCTTCCTGTGCCTGGCTGTCATGGTCACTGTTTCGGTATTGATGTATGTCTTTGAGGAACAATCTCTGAGTGGTGTTTTTGCCGTCCTTCAATCATGTAGCCAAGAAGGTGGTGGGGTTTTTTTGTGTACAAACACGTACAAACTATCCAGTTTAGTCTTTTCTCTTATGTCTTTTCATGACTTTCACTGACAGATTAAAATTTTTTATCCCATTGTAATATCTGCATTGTAAATGAAAAATAGGAGTGATCTTGGTACGGGGTAGTTACAAATTCTGAGCAGAAATAACTATATTGGATGAAGAAAAAACTGATGGATATAGATTTCAGAGCATAAGGAAGTAAGATGTGTTTAGTGTAGCCTGTTGCCATTGTTGGAGAGGGGGGAGATCTGGTCTGCTTGGTACAAACCAGTCTGTGAACTCCAGATAATACAGGTAGATAACCATGTCCTGGGCACCAATGTCATCAGCAGCCAGCCGAGCACACTGGCCTCCTGTCAGATAGCAAGGAGCTCCTTAGCCTGTCCTGTTGCCTTCCACCAATTATCAATACTTAGTTTTAATTGTTTGAACAGTGTTTTACAGATATGCAGTGCCCTGAAGTGATGATTATTAGATCTGCTAACGAAAATTTCTCACAAAAATCTATTTATTGGACTTAATTATTGGGATGAAATGAGAAAATATGGGTGTTGGCAGAGGGAAGCTAGCCCTTCCCTCCTGTTCCTTTTGTGTTAAAGATAGCCAGTACAAGGGGTGCTGCCTCATTACATCTGCTGGTTGTATGGCCTTGTCAGGTAAAGTGGCATCTGCCTCCTCTTTGGTATGTTGCTTTTGTTGTTCTTTTACAGTAGAGATCATTTTTTGAGACAGCATCCTGCAAAATTAAACTCTGTGAGTCGTATTGCTGATTTCTGCACAACCAGGGTATTTTTATATGTCGGGGCAGTTGTGGAGTGAGCTTTCTGTCCTGAAATAGTGTTTGGAGGAAAGATTTCCATTTACTAGGTTCAGCTCTTTTCCTGGAAAATTACTGCGCTCTATCAGTGGCAGAGAAAATGGTCCATTTTGAAGCCTTACCCCACAGTATTAACGTAAATAACCCATTGCACAGTAACGGCAGCATTGTCATTTGTCCGGTGTAATGTTGAGTTGGCTTCTGGGTAGGCAGCTGTGCAGTGTCGCTAATGGCTAGGGCAGGTTTACGAGAGGATGCGTGGTTTAAAGGGTGAGGTGTTTATGGGCTTTTTGAAGCAGATTTATCCCACCCTACCTGGGTCCTGTCTCAAGGTTTTGAACAGCAGAACAACATCTCCTCACAAAGGAGTGACCAGGAACCCTACCAGGCTGGGGGAGGAGAGGCTGAAATGTGTGAGCATGGCAACTTTTCTGAGCGAATGTGTGCTTGACATCTCTTGGCAGCTGGCCACGGCCACTTCTTACCAGGGGCACCATACCTTTGCGAGAGAGATTCTAGGTCCAGCTGAATCAGCTCTCCAAAGAATAAACTGACCAAACCCAACCTCTTGTTCCTGTGCTGCCATGGGGGGAAATGATGCGTAAGCTGGGAGGATAAGCTGCAGCTGAGGACTGGGTCACTGTCAAAAGGGAACCTTGTTTAGCTCTGGGTTGCCTGTAACTTTCACGGAAAGAATTTTAGGGAAGTTCCTCCAGGTGTAAGTTGACAAGGCAAGAGCTGGTACTTATTGTGACCACAAGACTTCTGGGTGTCTGAGGAGCCAGCTAGGTTTATCTGAGGCATGATGTGCTTTGAAAGAATTAACTTACCCAGGGCAGACAAAAAATCAGCCCCATACCTTTCCCTTCCAGTTTCCCTTCCATAGCTAAATAAAGAGCAAGGTTGGGACAGTGGAGTAGAAATTTGGTTTAATAACAGTGCTATTTGAGAGTTGTCACACAGTGGCAGATGGCAGTAGGATCAGGGGTTACAGAAGCATCTTGTGACTAGTGAAGCTATTGGAGAAATATTTTGTCAAAGCAAACGAAAAGCTAGAAACTTACTGTCGTTTTTGAAACAGTGTGTTGGTTGGCATCCGTTCTGGGTGCCTCGATGTAAAATTTTGTCATTCCCGTATCACTAATCTGGTGGGGTGAGGAAACAATTTTACAATACAAATAATTTTTTCAAAGCTTGGAAAGTAATTACAAAGTTATACAAACATATACTGTAGAATTGCTTTCATCTCTGTATGCCAGTGTGCTTTCACAGCTCCAATTACTTAGATTTAAGTAGGCAAATACCAAGCCATGCCATGTAAGGAACTAAGTGTTTTTGCCATAAATGACAAAAAATCTCCCACAAAGCAGCAGATTCCCTTCTCCAACAGACTATTTCCCCTGCTTGGAGAGAAGAGCCTGCAAAGTGTCAGTTTGACAAGAGTCAGGGAGCTCTGAAAGAACCATATAAATAATCTTTTATGCGTTTTCTTTTAAAAACACAACCCATGTTCCCTAAAGGCTGGTTCAGGAGGAGGATGAATATCCGGGTTTCCTCAGGTGTCGGGTGCTGGATGCTTTGTGGTTGGCAAGTGGGAAATAAAGGGAGGTAAATACGCTCCATAAAGGTGTGTTTAAACTCTACAGAGTTGTCCAGTCCTTTAGTTGAAATACAGTCCTCTGTGATGGTAAATACTGTTAACTGTAGATTGGTGGTCTCAGGCTGAGAAATGTTACCCACAACCTTGGAGAAGGTTAAAAGACCATATGTTTAATTCACCCTGAGAGATTATTTGTTAGGACTGAAATGAAACACAGTGGCAGAAAGTAAAGCATGTTATTTCTGTTTTCTGTTCCTATGTCATCTTTGTTAAGTAAAATGAAGGCATTAATCTTCCAGAGCCACTGCCTGAAAGCTTTTGTGGGTACTTTATGCACTGGTGTGTTTTCCCTGTACAATGGTAAAATCAACCAAAAAAAAAAAAAAAAGCTTCACTGAAAAATAAAATTTAAAAAGAGATTATTTTTATATATAGAAGGTTGGTGGCTTTCAGGTATTACCTTTGTACAGAGAGAAATGCTTTATCATTGTGCCAAAAGCATGGGAAAACCAACAAATCATTCTAGATTTAAATATATCCCAGAGTTTCTAGACAGCTCTGTGTGTGTGTTTCCAGACTGCTCCTTGAGTGTTCTTACCTCCTTCTTCAGCAACAGCAAGGGAGTTACTAAGATCCCAGTCAGTTTGGTGTGAACATTTTTGGCGTACAGCATGTTCTTTCAGAAGAGTCCTGAGGAATATGGTACAGTGTAGCTAGGCTGGTTAGGTTATAGAAGGATCCTCTTTAAACACTTGCTTATATTGAGCATTGCATTTTATAGAAATGTTCTGACGTTGGGTGTCCAAGGGTGACAACTACTCATGTTTAATTCCTAATTTTATAGAATGTTTCCCTAGCTTAATTTTACCAAGGGGTTTTCAGGCTCTGTGCAGATCTTTAAGGATTTGATGTGTATTTTTTTCCTCCTTTTTTTTCCCTCCTTCCTCTCACTTCCCCACCCCCACCCCCACCCCACCCCCAGTTGTTAGAACAGAGTCCTTTCCCAAGCTGCACATTGCCTTCAGCCCTTTATGTTGTGGCCTGGTAAACACAGGAGAGAGCTTTCCCTCTGGATCTCAGTCCTCTTTTTATCGGCTGGTGGAGGCCAAGTCAGAGAGACTTGGGCTGAACTTGCTCGTGTTGCTTCTGAGGGGTCTGCTCCAGATAACATGGAGTGATGGGTTGTTCCAGGCCCTTCAGGCTGGTTTGTTGATAGTTATATGTGTTGTGCCTGGCTTTGTGAGAAACAACAGCGAAACAGTTTGATTATTGGGTCTGTTGGATAATCGTTTCAGAGAACCATGGCCTGGAGCTCCAGAATGTGGTGTTCCAGTTACTCCTCTCTCTCTTTTTCATATCCAGATAGGTTGTGTCACACCATAATGCAATCATAGCATCAGCTGAAATAGCACATAGTAAATATATTGGCAATATGCAATAATGTTTTTATACAGAAAAACACCACTTGGTATTTTACACTGAAATTTTTTTTCAGTTTTATTGATGGGTCTCATCTGTTCAGTTTGAAACATTTGCATTCTTGAATGCACTTTCTGAAATGTACGTTGTTTTACAGACCTCAGACTACACTATGTTCATACCTTCCCGAAGTGTATTAGATCTTCTGGATTTAGAAATTTCAACGTCACTTGAGGTTTTCAGCTGGAGATGCAGTTTTTGATACAGCTTTTCTTTAAAGGGTAGACAAAGGAAAAAATAAATAATGGGATCAAGGCACACATTTGCAGCAGACAGTGCAAGAGTAAACTCCTTTGCATAGTACAGAGATGTTTTTGACTGACAGTTGAATTGTGAGCTAGTTTGACTTAGAGTGTATGGTGTTCTACAGAGGTGATAGGGTACAAAGCAAATGACAAATACAAACATGATACTGAATATATTACGACTGGTTTTTCTCTTGGTCACTTCTGAGTTCCTTTGGAATTTTTTATAAGAGCGATATATTTTTTTTGATATAGAAGTGTAAAAAATTATTAGAAGAAGAAAAACAACCCAGAAAATCCCTGTGCAAATATAACTTGATGCCTTGTGCCACTGTCTGCCAAGCTCACTTTTAAGACCTATACATTTTCTGGAATAATTTTCTTTAGTGATTTCATTAGTTAAAATCATATTTGGAAATGATATAAGCATTAACAATAGCCATATGATTATGGAGACCACCTTACTGTAGTTAACTGTGTGAACAAAGGAGGTGAGTAAAGGCTTTACAATTTTGTAGTATCTGTCAAAACCTATAAGGCCAAAAAATGTTATACTGATATACATGTTTGTATAAAAAACAACAGCAGAGTATCTGCACACAAAGATGTTGAGCTGTGGAGGTGCAATTTCTGAATCAGCAAGAATTTTGAAAGGAAATGTCAAGCTCATTAGGAGATCGGCAAGAACGATGTTCTTGAGATAAACAATAAAACTCTTTTTGCTAGAAACATACAGAAAGATCCATGCTGCTACACTGTTCAGCAAGAGTCCTACTATGAAAATTAAACAGTAGACCAGGGGGATGACTGTCTTAGTTATTACTGTGCTGTGGCTGCAGTTGTTTCCCAAGGAGTTTGTGCTGGAGTTGAACATCTTACAATATCTTTGTTCCTAGAAGCAGAGAAAGATTGTCTCAGTAAGATAAAATGGTACTATGGTTTCTCTTAATTAGTACAAGTTTTCTACTCTTACTTCAAAATAAATTTGGCATGCTTCTCAGAAATGACCATGTTTCCACACCATATCATTTCCAGCAGGGATGCATACTTAGTATTTTCCATGTGGTGCTGTCTCACTTTTTGATGATATTGAAGGGCATGCTGCTGTTTGGAACAGAAAATCCATTTGCTTCTCTGTTCAACTTTAATCCGTTGTCCTCATGCCGTGTGCTGCCCCTTTTCTGCGGGTGTAAGCAAGCCTATGCACTGCTAACTAGGAGGGGGATTGGGCCACAGTGATTTTTGTGACTCTGAGTACATCTCATTAAGCCTTAAAGGAGTAGTATGTATTTTTAGCACTGGTTTACCAGGCAGCATGTGGGGGACACAAATATTCCTTGAACCAGTGTTCTGTTTTGTTTACAGACATAAAAAACACTCTTCTATTAGTCAAGTGTGAAATATCTAGTGTATGCCAGTATTTTCTAATGTTCACTTCAAAGAAGCCTGTATGTGCAGCTAGCACAGTTTGCTTTAAACTTTCAGTAGCATGACACTCAGGAGTGTGTGTGTTAGCATAACGTAGAAGCTAGAGCTGTCCTCTCAAGTCAGTCAGATTTAAATTTTAGAGTATCTCCAAGAAAAAGTCACATCTGCTGCCTGCTATTCTTTGACAGAATGTCTAAGGGGGTTGGATTGTCCTCTGTAGGAAGGGCAGAGCAGTTACGGGATTTAATGCTGCTGCATTTGGCAAATGGGAACCTAGGCAACTGGAAAATTAGTGCCATGGAGCTGTGAAACCTGCTCCCCCTCCCCCACCTCATCTTTTAGAAAAAGAAGAATTTCCATATTGCCACAATTCAGAGTCAGTAGCTGAAGCCTCAGTGTAGCAGATTCAAACAGAATGCAACCTTGCAATAACTAGAATTGGAAATTTTCTTTCAAATAGGCAAAATTGTTTCCTCTGCGGTGTTGTTTTCTGTGTCCTTTTTGCAGACCCTGTAAAAGCTGACCAGTGCTTAGGTGCTGTTCTAGAACTTGCATGGATAACAACGGAGCAGGCATTTACCCGTGGTCACACCTGAAGCCTGTAGTTAATGTCTTTCTGGTAGTTCTCCCATACAGTGACCTGCCATCCTATCTTTATGTTTCAGCTCTAGTCATCTCAAGGCATTTGATTTTGTTTGGTTGGGTTTTTAAAGGGAAAAGATGGTGTGGAGAGCAGGTGCTATAACTACCATGTGAATAGGTGTGTTAAGATTAGGAGGTAATAATCCTAATAAGATTTAGGAGGTAAAGGTTTAGGGTGACATTGCGAAGACTAGAAGGGTCTCCTGGAAAAGCACCAGTAGCGAATGGCATTTTTATTTAAGATGGTAACACACTGTATTTAAAACCTGTTCTCTTCCCCTTGCTGTCTACTGTGTACGTGTTCTTCTCCTCCTGTCAGGCTGTCTAAACAGGACTCTTGCTCTGCTTATGATGTGTTTAGAACTTGTTCCTGCTCTGTAGGGTTTCCTGAAGCAAAGTACACTTGCACTTAGTAGCAGATAGGGGTTCATGAAGTATTTCTTGTGCTGAGGCATCATACAACAAAGGATTTTTTCAGAAGCATATGTTTAGAGATGTGGGCCCTAAAGCTTTCTAAAGTATGTTGAGTCTGTGTAGCGTGAAAGACACCCTCGACAAATTTTACATTTGATACCAGCAAGTTTATCAACTGTTTGTGGTTGAGAAGGAGGCCAAAGTCCAAGTCAGACTGTAGATCTTTCAATATCAATGGCATGTCCTTACCTTTTGTGACTTGACTGCTGTGGTGCCCTTTGTTAAGGGTCTAAAGCACCTTCCATTCTCGGGCACAGGGCCTCGTTTCTTGCTGGGAGACCTATGTGAGAGACTGGAAAATACACTTGTTAGAGTTGTGTATTATAACATAGGACAGTAATTCTGTGGTGCAGAGGGGTTCCCACAGTGCAATGCCTGTTTTGACTGTAATGATCAGTACTGCAGACAAGTCTTCTGATCTTTCAGGAGGACTTCAAGATCAGTTAGGGACAAACTCATAGAGCAGTCATGTTCAACCTGAAGCCCATCACTGCATGGGTAAGTCTAGAGGCTTTTATGATGCTGCATGTCACATAATTTGTGTTTGCCATCAAATTCATCTGCTCTTTTTGTCACCTGGTCACGCACTCAGCTCTTGGTGGAACGCCTTGTCCCTGCTGCTCTGAATAGTTCAGCACTGGTAGCCAACACTGTTGCCTTGCTAGCCTGTTCCTCCATCAGCCATGAGTCCCAGTGTGAATCCCGTAGGAGCTGTGGCAATGTGGCACCACATGGACTAACTCCTGTGCTCTGGTAAAGAATCAGTCTAGCAGAGTGGCCTTTATACAGCTGCTTGGTGCTTCTGGATCCTCATAACCACTGCTGCCGCTATGGCCATGCTCTGCTGATTTGTGGATTGCAGAGATGGGTTGCATGTAGTTGGCAGAAGGCATGCTTCCACTTTCTCTTCTCTACTGAGAACTTGCAGCAGCTCCACTAAGCAATACACAGCTTGAAATGGCACAGGTATTCACCCTTCATTCCATGCTAGGGTTCATCTGGAAACTGTGAACACTTCTCTGTTGATGTTAATTGGTGGGTCAGTGTAGGACTCTGGTCCAAATGCTACTTGAGGTGATGACTAAGCTTAAGGATTCTTGCACACACACACCCTTTTTCCAATTCTTAAAACATCTGTTTTATTGCTGCTGTGTAACTGCTGCTGTTTGGTGTGTGTTGGAGGGTATGTATTAGCACCCAGCAATTTGTGATTTGTGAGAATACTCTTTCATACTTCAGCAGCATTTCATGTTCAAATGCTTGGTCCAGCGTGAAGTATATTTATTCTGTGTAAATAATATCAACTACTGCAAAACAAGCAAACTTGATTCACCAAATTAACAAGACTGATTTGGTAAAATATATACAAGTTTTGAACTTACTCGGTTTGCAAATCACGTTGCTTGGCAAAATGCACAGAAGGAAGGTCACATAAACCATATACAAATGCTTAGTTACTTCTGTATTCAAACCCTCACACTATCATTTGTAATCCTTCCAATATCATTAAGGCACTTTTTCTTGACTTCTGTAACTTGGTTGTCAAATTTAAAAGTTTATGGCTGCTTTACTGAAGATAAGAGTAATATTTACAAGTTTGGGGTTTTTTTACCCTGAATATGATAAAGGTTCTGTAGTACCGAGTTCACATTTTATGGAAATTAATGCAGCTGTCTAATAAATAAATAGGGAATGCAATTATGGGGTCAGGAATTGTTGACGGCATTCACTGTCCCCAGAAATCTTTTTTGAACTGCATAATGGAGTTTATCAGGGTGGAAGATCGTGCCAAATGTTACCTCTGATGTTATGAGAAATCTAGAGAAAGAGGAAGCGCAATACACAAAATAAAGCAATTGCAAATTGTGCTGAGTTGTGCTAGAAGAATAATTTTTTTTAAGATGTTCTTTGTAATGTGGTAGGGAATATTGGTAGTGGTCTGAACTTGCAGTCCCAGCCATGCTGGTGTAATCCAGTGGGAAAGCAGCCCCCAGTTAGGATGTGTACCCCTGCCCGCTGTGGTGTGAGCTGCCTGCCCCACGTTCCGGAGCTCCCGCTCCGAGCAGCGCTCGGGCAGCTGCTGGCTGGAAACCATCAGGGCAGGCTGCTGTGGGGCTCCTTGTGGGGCTTTGGAGGGTGGGCGTGCTCACGCGTTTGTTAGGAGCTGGACCAGCAGAGGGAAATAAAAGCAGGGCTTGCTAGCTGTGAGTTGCAGGGGGTGGGATCCTGGCTGTCGTTTCTCTGGGGTGCTCTCTGCAGGCACATAGCTGGGCATTTTGAGGGGCAGAACCGGCAGGGTCCAGCAGGGGCTGTCCAAGGGAAAGTGCTCTCCTCTGGTCACCTGGGTGGTTCACAGCTGGTGCATTCTCGGGGCTGGTCTCCAGCCTTTCTGCATCTGCACAAAGGTGCTCAGCCTGGCAGCCGGTGGGGTAGATGCCCAGGTGGAGATCTTCAAGGGTCCGTGGTTGTAATGGCTGGTCTCCTGTGGAAGGAATATTTGCTGTGACTGTGGAGATATGTTGGTCTGTTTGACTTTTTGTGAGTTTGCCAAGGGATGAAGATTTTGTTATTTTTCTGTTCTTATTATAACATTTGTTGTAAGGCAATGTCTGGATTTTAATACTTAAGAGACTAAAAGCATGCAAAATACAGCATGTAGTAATCCAACCCTTTAAAATGGTGTACTGGGTGGTGGTAGTTCTTGTTTGTTGTAGATGCATAGAATGTACTGGAGGATGAATAGTTGAATCAGGATGATAGAAAATACAAAATAGCATTCCTGTTGCAGAAAGCAGTAAGTGAAAAACTGCGATAGCATCGTATGTGATGGCACTCAGTGCACCCATCCTCCAGCATGGCTCAGAGGAAAGCAGGACTGGTAAATGTGACAGTGACTTCTAGAGAGTCTTTGTTCCTTGCTGCTGTGCCTTCCATCTCTTGCTTTCAAGACCACTCTTGTCTGGTGTGAGAGGACAGAGTGAGCCATATTTCTACTCAGGCAGCTCCTCGGAGTGCCGGTGAGAGTAGCATCCCCTGTGAAAGTGGCTGAGAAAGGCCATGTGTCCTGTGAAGGTCACTGCTGCTGCATCCCCATGAGTAGCAGTGGCTCCTGCCAACCCGGACGAGCCTTGGTGTCTGGGTATGTCCTGTCTGTGGTTAGTAAGGGGAAGAACAGAAGTGTAAACAACTAATTACATCTTAGCAGTACTTCTCACTTTTGATCCCAAAGGGCAAAATTTTAAGATACTCGAGGGAGGAGGTTGCAGTTGGTGATGAAGTGTTTTTTTCATGCTATGCTGTTATTTACAAACTCCCGACTTCCTAAACATGGGATGAATCAAACAAAAGCTGGACTTGGACCTCTTCCAACTCAGAATGCTGTCCTGTGGGGCTTTCCTAAGATCGTGTGCCAGTCCTGATGGTGCTGCTGGGCCTTCTGAACTGTCAGCCTTGTGTTTTTTTCCTCCTGTGTGCATTGCATCGCCAAGCCATGTGCAGTCGACCCTTCTGGCAGTGTCCCCACTTAGCACCACTGATGCCTGCACAGGGACTGCAGCCCCATGAATGACCTTGTAGACAGGGACCCTGTGCCACCTAGCAGAGTGGCAGCACCTGACCACCACTGGAGCCCTCTGCTTTGCACTGGGCAGCAGTAGGTCCTGGCATGGATTTTCTTCCTCATCTCTTTAACTGAAGGGAGCAGTTGACTTACTCAATTTGGAAAAAATTGGCTGTATCATCTAACTTTTAAAGTGGTATTTTAACAAAAAGCATGGAATAAATCTGTGACATCTCATTGCTGGGACTGTATTAGCTCCTGGCTGCCTGTTTTCTTTTGGCTGGTTGTATGGGCTTGGATGGGAGTATGAAGGTTTGACTTTCTTTGTGTAACACAGCCAATGTTCATAAATTCTTAAGAATTAATGATTTTATGTGTGTTTCTCATTCCTTATATTTGGAAAAAACATTCCCAAGCTTTTAAGTTCGATGTGTTAGAAGCATTTCCTGCCAGTGATTGGGCTGAGAGGAGTCCCATCAACAGTTCTCAGAAGTATGCAGTATTGCAGTAAAAGGTCTTGACTTTTTTATGATTGTAAATGAATTTTCATTTCCAGTTGGACCCAAAACATCTGTTGCTAAAACTGATTCAGATCTGAGTACCGAGTACCAAGCTTTTGTTCTCCTTGCTGCCCTCCTTCCTTCTTCTCCCCATCTTCTCACTCTTTTAAAAAAAACAAAACTGTTGCAAGCTGATGTTTTCAGGCAAGCCAGCCACGAGGAAAACAAACGTTTTTGTCCCCCGGTTGGATGACAGCAATGAAGTGCCCTGCACTGCCCTGGCAGGAGGCAGGGTGGGGGTGAGCGGGGGTAACGTGGGCAGGTGCTGGAGCCCCGGCAGCCCCACGCCTGAACTTGCCAGGGGGTGGTCTGGCTGCCTCGACAGTGCTTCCAGCATGTCGCCCACCCGTGCATCGCTTCTGCTGAGTTCATGAACAAAGCTTAAGTAAAAAGCTTACTGCTGATAGCTTGGCAGGAAAGAGCATGCCACATAAAATGGCACCAGTTAGCGCAGACAGCATTTAGCATTGACAGCATTTTACAACAAGATTTTCCTGACCAAAGTTGTTACATCAGAAAGATCTTATGTGATGTTTTCTTGACATACAGGATTAATTTCTGGTGTTCTGAAGGACAGAGCGAGTAAGGAGAGCCAACAGGTGTAAAGTGCAGCTGTAGATAAGATTGTGTATTTCTTGTTAAAACAAGCAGGCAGTGCAAGCTCCTTTAGTTGCAGCCTGAGGACGCCCCAAGGGTGGAATTTTATTTCTGTCTTGCAAAACCCACCAGCAATTGTTTCATCTCTTCTTGTTGCCCAGGAGTCCCTATGCTACTTTTGAAATCTGAAATGTAACAGCCTAATTGTCCTGGTAAGTTAAACTTTTCATTCTGTTTTCATTTCTTATTCTTAGACAAGGGTCTAAATTATTCTAAACCCACAACATTTTAACATTAAAAGATTAGAGTCTGTGAAGTATCTGTGCAAACCCTGATGTTCACACAGAAACATGGAGAATGCTTTGAGTTGTTTGCATGTGGGATCATTTTCAGATCTAATGCAAATATTCCGCTTCTTTTAATTGAGCTTCAACCCGCCCCCCCCCCCCCCCCCCCCCCCCCCCCCCCCCCCCCCGATTCTTCCTGTCTCCTATCAGTTACAGTATCTGAATATCTGAATTATGGAATGGTGGATGTAAGAGGAAAAGTTAGGACCAGGGTATAAGGACTGGTCAGTTTATAATTTTGTATTAAGAGGATTAAACAGATCAGCTTTTAGAAGTAACTGTACTATCAATTTTGGAATTATTCTAGTATGTGTCATGGTTTAACCCCAGCCAGCAACTAAGCACCACGCAGCTGCTTGCTCACTCCCCCCCCCCCAGTGGGATGAGGGGGAGAACTGGAAAGGTAAAAGTGGAAAGACCCATGGGTTGAGATAAGAGCAGTTTAATAATTGGAAAAAAAATAGTAATAAGAAAAAAATTAATGAAAAGAAAAATAACAAAAAGAGACATAAACCCCAAGAAAACCAAGTGATGCAAATGAAAAATAATTGCTCACCACCAACCGACCGATGCCCAGCCAGTTCCCGAGCAGCAGCTCCTGGCCAGCTTTCTCCGCCACTTTGTATGCTGAGCATGTCATCATATGATGTGAAATATCCCTTGGGGCAGTCAGTGTCAGCTGTCCCAGTGGTGTCCCCTCCCGGCTTCTTGTGCCCCCCAGGATGCTCGCTGGCAGGGCATGAGAAGCTGAAAAGCCCTTGACTTAGTGTAAGCACTGCTCAGCAATGACTAAAACATCAGTGTGTTAGCAACATCATTCTCATCCTAAATCCAAACCACAGCACTGTACCAGCTGTGAGGAAGGAAATTAACTCTGTGGCAGCTAAAACCGGGACAATATGTTAATAAAACATTTTAATGATTAGTAGTTTTATTGTCCTAAACCTGAATATTTTAAAGAAGTAAAATGTGGCTTACATAAAGAAATTGTTCCCTTAACGTTCTATTTTAATAGTAGCATCTGTCATTTAAATATTTGGGTTTTAATTCTATTTTCTAATGTTTTGATCTGTGGGGTTTATATAGTTATGTTTCCTCAGTCATAAATTAAAAAAGTAGTTGCTTAAGAAAAATATCTTTTGCCAAGATACACAAAACAGAGCAATGCTTACCTATAGAGAAGCAGCCTTTGGCGTAGCTTAAGGCTGTTCCATGTCTCAGTCTAATAGGTGTGGGAGTTTGTCTGCCTTGGTTTTCTGTATTTATTTACAGTTATGAGTGCTCATTTGTGTTCTAAGTAATTTGTTTGTGGTTTGCATAATGCATGGATGATTTTCTGTTCACATTATTTGTTGATTTAAAAAAAAGAAATTATAGTGGTAGTTATTTAAAAATCAGAAGAGAATGTTTGAAAGCATTGGTAACGTACAGAAACGCGTAATGAAAAGGCAGAGTCTTTCACCTGGAAAGAAGTATAAAATTGCATGTGTGGTCCCTCTTCAGCTATGAAACAGATTTACAGAATAAGCCCTTTAGAAGTGCCTTAGAATGTAAAACACTGTAAAGACTGTAAGCTACAGCAGATTCTGTTACTTACTGGCTGGAGTGCAGTCTTCTGTGTGCTCTGCTTTACCCATTGCTGCTCCTCTGCAGCTGGATAGGCTTTAGTTCTTTAAGCAAATGCTTTGCGATATTATCTTCATTATCTGCTTCGGTAGTGTTGGTGGGTCAGTGTGCTGTGTCTCTGCAAGCAGGAAGCTGAGGAGCTGGTGAATCGTGCCTGGCTGCTTGGCCAAATGTGGTCGAGATATCAAGCGCTGCAGATGGCCAGTGCTATTTTTGTGTACTTACACGTAACTTCCATGAAGAACAGTGTTGAACTGGTTTCAAGAGAGATGCATTTGTGCAGTTGGCAAAGCAGTAAGCAATCCTAAGTTAAAGGCTGGTGTTTTCTTTTCTTAAGCTGTTCCCAGGCCTGGCTCTGACCTTCTCTGTAAAGCTTACTACCCTGATAGCTTCTGCTTTTTTAATGGGAGTTTTCTGAACTGGAGCGTACGGGCTTACATTGCCATTGTTCAGGGCGTGCTCAAAGGCTGGCAGATGCGTTCTTGGGATAAGTGATGACTCTTTGGTGTATGGGTTTTTGGGTTTTTTGGTTTTCTTCTTTTTTCTTTTTCTTTTCCTTTAACCTTAATCACCTGTCTGTCTTCCTCCTTTCCCTTTCCTCCCATATGTTCACTGGGAGGCTTTGAAATTGAGACGAAATTAGTGGAAATGTATGGTAATGCAAAAATTAGATTCTTTTCCATGAATGTGGGAAAGTAGTGTATCCTGAGTGAGATCTGAGGTTTGGGGAGAGAAATTGAAGTTTATATGTTTATTTTTGAAAAGTGAAATATGTAAGTTGTGTACATTAGTGTTAATGAACATTTAGTACGTGACCTGAGCTCTGCTTTACATTAACTTGAGCCCTAAAGACACAATTTCCTCATGGACTTTCCTTCTATGGGTGTTTACCACCTTACAAGAAGGAGCCAAAAGGTGTGGACAAATTAATGTACCTTCTACTAAAGCACTGCTGTCATGTACACATCCTTTACACAGGGCCAGTGTGTGTTAACCTGATCCTGCAGACCTTTTCTCCCCTCAAGTTTCATTGAATCTTAGTGAAATGAGGGAGTATCTTCAGAGACAAAATTGTCTCTGCATTGTGAGTATTCTTGCCCCTCTCTCATTCCTAAGATTCCCAGTTCAGAGCCATAATTGTCAATTATTCATTGCTTTCAGGTGATGAGTTTGGATGTTTGTTTTATTGAGAATTTTTATACCTGCCTTATATTCTGTTTACGCGGCAGTGTGAGCATTCAACCTTTCTAGGAACCCAAATCTGAGCATTTTGTGTCTGGAAGGCAGGTGCTGTGATGTGGAAGTTTGGTTTCAGTTTCTTGGGCATCAGAGGTCAGGCACACTCTGGTCCCCTCTCAGCTGCCTGGCACAGGGATCCTGCCGATGACAGCCTGCTTCCCTGGCACTGCTTCTGTGGGCCCTGTGATGCTATGTCTTCCCTGGGGGCTGGTGGGCTGTAGCTTTAGGATTCACATCCCATAGAGTTTGTGCGCCATGCCTCATACTGTCAGGCTTCAGTGTCAAGCAAATAGAAGGAAATCTGTCTGCCCTAAAGAGTTACAGCTCTTCATGTGCCTCAGGAGAAGAGAGGGCTAAACTTGTAACTTAGGAAGAAGCAGTGAACGCCAGAGGTTGCAGGTTTTAACCCTCCTCAGGAAGGACACGCACCTAGAGTCCTTAGAAGGCTTTGAGGAGAACTTGCATGTCTCTTCACTCTTTTCCATCTCACAAGTGTAACCCTTTCAGCACACTTGCCTGGCACGACCTGCTCTGCTTCATTCCCAGTGCCAGTTGCTCCCCTGTGGGTGTGTGCACACACGTGCGCACATCCAGTGTCTGCATGTGCCTGCGCCCCACTTGGGCCCTTCCCCTCCCTCCCGGGGGAGGCTCGATAGTGACCAGCCTGCTGCTTTGCTCCGGTGCCCAGTGCCACAGGCATGGGCTGGGAGCAGCTGGGGGGAGCCATGCTGCTTTGAGTGCTTTGCCGGACCCCCGGGGGTTTTGCCAGGGTTGGTGAGGGGCTGTTAAACTGCCGTTACTGGGACATGTTCCTTTAACTGAGGCTCAACATATCGGTGAGGGTTTTGGGCCGGGCAGGGGGCCCTGGAGAAGCCTGTTCCTTCCCCTGCTCATCATGGGGTACTATTTTAACTGAAGCATGTTTTGGAAAAATACAGACTCTGTTTCCGTTCTCATCCTCGTTCTGAATGTGGAAATTGGCTAGGCAGGAGTCATGCCTGTGAGCTGGGAGCCCAGTTTCACACTGAGAGACATGAGTCGTTGGCAACACAAGCTGTTTCTTCTTTACAGCTGGGCTGCAGTCTCACTGTGGCAGAGCTGAGCTTTGTGCAGGGCTGGAGGTGGCCCAGGCTCTCGGCTGTGTGACAGGAACACATCTCCAAAGGGTGAAGCGCTGCTGCTCCCTGCCCATGTTCGGCTGGGCCAGGGCTGCCACAGTCTCCTCGAGCACGCCTGCTGCCCGAAGTTGGCGCTGGGGCCTGCCCGTGCCAGCGCGCCGCCCTGCTGCGAAGCCCATTCCCTGGGAGGCCTTGCTGGAGCTGGCTGCTCTGGACTGCAGTGCGGGGTGAGGAGGCTTATCCAAGGGCAAGCCTGCCCCATTTGCCTCTGGCAGACCTTCTGCAGCTGCAGGAGGATGCACAAAGCTTTTTCAGGTGCTCCCCAGAGGGCACCTAGTCAGCCAAACTTTTCATCTCTTTCCATGCACCCTATTGTCATTTTTTGCAGCAAGGATGGGAGGAGAGGGTCAGATAAGGCTTTGGCTGATCACAAGTGCTTTAAAAACCTCTGGCCCTCTGAGACAGTTTGTAATTCATTCTAAAACACAAACAAAAAAAGCACCCTTTCTTTGTTTGGGTTTTTTGTTTTGTTTTGTTTGGGGGTTTTTTTGTTGGCTTTTTTTTTTATCTCTCCCCAGAAACAGCAACAGAAGCCTTGATATCCCTTCTGAGACCAAGGTCAACTTTCAGGGTGTGACCCATAATAAACTTTTTCCCATAGCTTCCTGATCTAAGCCTAAAATTAAAATAAGCAATGTTCCATTTGTGTTCAGATGAGAGCCTAGCAGAAGAGGAAGAAAAGTGCTGTCTGTCAAGATAACTGAGTTTGAAAGAGAAACGTAAAACAAAGGGTAAGAGGAACCTCTTGGCAAAGCAAAACTGTCCACCAACCTCAGTTAAACCTCTTCCTTCCCAGGGCAGTTCTCACTTTATATGCAGCACCCCAAACTTTCTGTTGAAGGAGGCCATTGTTCAAAGACCCAGCAAAAGGGAAAATTTGCGTGGTGAGAAAATAGCTTAAACATTCAAAAGTTGTTCCTATTGTTTCAAGCAACTGAGTATTTAACAAAGAACTGAATAACCTTTTTTGCTGATGCATCAGAAAATCAGGACTTGTGCCCGCAGCCAACAATTTGGATTGAACTACCAACCTTTGTGCAACAGAAATAGTCTTTCCTATGGGCTAATAAGGCAAACACATCACTGAAGGACTCGGCTCTGGTAAAATGCTCTTGTTTGAAGACTTAGCACCTCAAAGCAAACTGGCAGTGAATTCCAGGGCACAGCCCAGGCTGGTAGCCAGCTTTTCCAGGTTTCTTTCAGCTTTAATTACCAATGCTTTTTCCTACTTTCTTCTCCTCACCCTCCTGCCTGGCTGTTTTCCAAAGGTACCAGCACCAGGCTGCTTTCCCCACTTTCCTGTAACTGAAAGCTGGGTTTTTACCCTCTGTTGCTGCTTGAAAAGGAGCTGAGGAGCTGGTTACAAAGCAGATCTAAGAAGACATCAGGATTTCCAAGGGAGACTGCAGGTCTGGTATCACAACAGGCTTTTTGCAGAGGGATTAAAGATGCTACACTGTACAGTCCCTGCTGTTGCAGTTATGCTGAAGGTGCCTTTTGTTTCGTAGGCAGAGACAGAAGGAAGCACTATTTTTTAGTATGTTATTTCTAACCCCAATTTTTTTATTTCCCAGTTTCCTCAAAGTGGCCCAAAACCACCTATGAGCTTTCCATTGGCAGCAGAGGTGACTGTGCGCCGTGTTGGACCTGAAGGTAGTGATGTGGTATGGAAGTGGGGCTCCGGCCAGAAGAATGGCTTGGTTTTCTGGAGATGGCTCTTACACTTCAGCATGACCAGGGCTCATTAATGTTACTTGTACACGTGTGAGAACAGAAGTCCCTTCAGCCGCATCTGCATTACCAGTGTTAGAATGTCTCAGGCTTACTGCACGTGTGCTCAGTTCATGCCAGGAGGTGTGGATATGCAGAGCTGTGCCCTGCTCCTGTGTACAGCGAGCTTGAGCTAGATCTAGCTCTTCTCTGCAGTGCAGAGCAATTTCTCTTTCATGTTTTTCTGAAGCGTAGTGTTCCTTCCTGGGCTGGTTAGCTGATTTACAGTCCAATCATAGGCCTCCATCCCTGAATGATGACTCAGTAATTTGATATTTTTAGATCTATAAAATAGACTTCTAGCTAAGGTGGATGTGAGCACAGGTGTGTGATCTGGAGTATTTACGCTGACCTTGCAGTACTTCTGCCTCGAGGAAGGCAGGTCTCAGAGCTGTCCCGTCTCACTAGCCCACTGCCTTTTTCCTCTGCGTTGTACTGTCCTGGGACTAGTTTTCTGGGCAGTCTCACTGCTCTGGTTAGAGGGAGAAAAGCATCATGCTTATGTCTTTATCCGAGTATGAAAGAGATATCTTAGTTTTCTCTGGGATGCCATTGGTGAATAAGCACTCCACAAGGTCGTAACCAAATGACCATTAGGAAACAGGCGCATTCGAGTTCTGTGCATAGGCGTGCATTGTCTTTCTTTTTTGATGGAAACAGCTATGGAAACTTTCGGTCATGGGATTCTGTTGTCGTTTTGTTATAAATAAGAGCAGTAAACTTCCTCCGTGCTTTGCCTGCAAATTTCCTTTTTTAGTGTCATAAAATCCACAGACCCGGACTCTGCTCTGCAGTGTCTTGATTAGAAAGTCCATGCGATTATCCGTTGGCACTCTGAGTCGTTGTGCATTCAGTATCTTGTGCTGTCAGGAGATTCACCTGGTTAGATTTACACTTTAATTTTCATTACTAACCAGAGGTTTGCTGGCAATGTCACACCTGGCAGTCATCTGAGCAGTGTGGTGTCATCTTCCCCACTGTCTTGATCATGCAAGCCTCTGAGGCTGCACAGAATTGAAATGACCAGTTTGGGGGGGGATGCGCGCATATACCTTATTCTTCCAAAAAAGGTGCTTCTTCATGGAGAAACCTCTTGATTTTTACATGTGGTAGCCTGTTAGTCTCTGGCGAATGTAGGTACATGCGAAATCCCTGCAGTCATATCCATACCAGGCTCTGGGACTGCAAGACTGAAAGTGGGAACTGCTCAAAAGATTGACCAATTCTGTACTAAAGCAGCAAGTCTCATGCATTTATCTTCTCCCCTTACGTGTCGTCATCAGTCACGAGGTGTTCGTTTGTCAGTGGGACAGAACTTGCAGTTTAGATACTTCTGGCTTTTAATGAAAGCACGTGGGCAGGGTGTGACCTTAGCATGCACTGATCCCAGGCCAGTCAGAGCTGAAGCACAGAGCTGGAGTTGATCTTCAGTACGAGAGGCAAACTGTAGCACAGTTTTGATTGCATGCACGTTGCATGTTTAGATTTTGATTGCATGTTTATTATTCCCTGACTTTAAAAATTCCAGCTTGCTTAAAAGGGATTCTCAGTGCTTTCTAACACTGAGCTCCTTTCCTGAGGTCTTGTCTCAGATTGTGGTTGCTCTCGTGCTAGAAATGGGGCTTTGCTGTTGTACAGTAGATGTATCGCTTACTTTGGATCATAGTTGTTTGGATATCCTTTCCCATCCCTCATGCTGCTGCTGTGCTACACCCCCCCCCACCCCCCCCCACCCCCCACCCCGCCCCCAAGAAAAACTGGAGAATGCTTTGAAACGGAAAGTGAAGCATCTTGGTCTTGTCAACCCTGACAACATTAAAAGAAATGTCTTGTGTAATGTGCATATGGCAGGTATGGCTGTTACTTCTCAGCTGAGTGTAAAGATACATTGAACAACACGTGTGCTGCAAATTAGCGCTGCCTCTCCTTATTTCTCAACTTCGTGTAATGGAGTTCTGGAAGTTAGCACTTCTGGGGTTGGTGTTGAGTGAGTGAATGTTTAACAAACTGTAGTTTTGTATTGGCTTTTTTCCTCTGAAGAAAACAATACTAGCCCCGTACTTATGTAATATAATTGCATCCCCAGAATGAGAGTAGGCAAAAGTTGTTAAACGCAGCCTGCCTTTGATTGGAATCTTAAATTCATTCTTTCTAGACGAGAAATTTCTTTAGGTTGAAGTCAAAAGTTGTCGTTTAGTTCTTGCAAAGTCAAGGGTTGTTTTCTTTGCAAAATATTTATGGGGAGGTGAATGCAAAGTATTTTAAAATAAATTGAGTGGACCTTTGGGTGGCGAGTGTGACCCTGCTCCTCAGGTTTCCAGTATAGTGCTGTAACTCACTAGCTTATTGCCCAGAAGGAAATAAAGATAACTGTGTTTGCTTTTATTACCGAGTTAAGAACACAAGTTTGTATGTGTGTTTAATGTATTGAGGTAAAGGAGGAAAAGCTTAAAAACAACCCTCAAAATGCAACTTCTCATGTTAAATGTTTAAAGTGGTTCCAGTCGCTTTAAATAGCCATCCTGTGTTCAGTCTGGCTAGTGACATTTCCTTGCTCCCTTTCACTTCACTTTTCTCTGTTGTATTATTTTTCCATTTTGTTTATTGTTTAAGGCTTCTGATGACCATCATTGTACTTAAAACATGATACAAACTAAACAAAACACATTATCAGGTTTGTAATTTGAATGGAGTGATTCCACTGTATAGTTCTAGCAGACTATTGGCAGTGGAGTTTATCAAAAAGGCTGTGTGTGAGTAATTTTATATAGATGCAATAGTAAAACAGACGTGTTTAATATGCTCACATGCTCTTTTTGTCCAAAGTTGTCTCTTCAGTATTTATCATTATTTAAAACTTGATCATATTCTGATAGAAATACAAAATCGCTAAACTAACCCAACCAATATATTGAGTAACTCACAAATCAGTTTTTATGGTGGTCAGGAGTCATTGCTTAGGAAGAAAATAATAAAAAGGCAGACAGATAGTGGTGCCCACTCTGGTGGTGCTCTCACTGTAAAGCACTCGTTGGTTTATAGACGTCCAGAGCTCCAGGCTGTGCATGGAACCAGGATGCTTCATTGCCCTGGTACATTCAGGATCTTGTTTACATATATATTTTTTGCAAAGCTTGTTATCTTCTTCACCAGGAAAGGGGAAGACACAAAGTGAAATATGTAAGCCCCTGTGAACCATGCCAGTGCCGGTATGTATACCTTAAAAACGGCTTGTGGTGGAAATAGTTACAAGACTTCAGTTGAGGGTGGAATTTTAATTTAAAGCAATACACAGTGCAGATACAAGCCTAAGTTAAGAGGATGCTCGTTCCTGCTTAGCTGATCTCAGGGAAGGACACACCTGGTGTGCTCAGAGCAGCTGGCTCTCCTGACGATGGGGCTGGAGGGCTGTGCCACTGGTGGTCCTCAGCATTGCTTCGTGCAGGGAAGCTGCAGCGAGCTCTGGCTGCTGCAGAGTGTTTGAGCAATAGAGGCAAGGTACCATTGCTAGCGGACCAGAAGTGAAGTGTCACTGGGCTTCCTCTCTGAAGATCACAAGTAGCCAGTGTATGTTGGGAAGGGAATTCAATTCTAAGCAGGCAGAGTCATCTTGAATATAAATTGAAGTGCTGAAATGCGTGGATGCTATGTGGGTTTCTCTCTGAAAAGTTGTGTGGGTCTCATGATGCAGCAGACAGTTAAGCTTCATAGCCATTGATATGAAATTATTCTAAAAATGGTAATATGCGGAAAGATAACAGAATCCAAGCGTGAGCAACTTTGGGGATAACTTTTTCATACTTCATGAAAATATGTCGCTGTCAGATAGCCTGATGGCATGGCTGCACTTTCTGGTTTGAAATGTCATTCTTGGTTAAAACTTATTTGGAATTGTTAAACTAGAACTAAGTATGTCAGTCACAGTGCTGCCTCCAGTAAAAGATCGAAGTGTGCAGCTCTCCATGAGTATGTAAGTCCCAAAAGAAGGAAAAACGCAGTGTTTTCAAATGTAATCTGCTGATGGATTAAATGTTGCAGCACAGATAATTTTTTGCATGCTTGTGAGAGAAGTAAGCAGTTGTCCAGCACAGGGGATTAAGAGCTTAAAGGGTGGGCAGGATGTCTCAGCTCTGTGTACAGTTTCACTTCATTGGAATGACTCTAAACAGCAAGGCAAACTGGAGGGTCACTTTGTTATGCAGACATGGATATTTTCTCAAAATGCCAGCGAAATTTAATGTTTAAGGATCTAAACAGGTGTTATTTCCAAAGGGTTAGAAAGCAAGCAAGTGAGCATGATTACTAAGGAAGACCCCTGCTGTATATTGTATAATTTTGGTGGCTTAAAGGCAAACTGATAATGTATTTTACCGTTAGCTATACAAGTCTTTTTTTCCCCCCAAATCCAAAATTCACTTCTGCTGGTCTAGCTGGCATTTTGTTAAGAAAATAATTCTAACTTTTTGTCTGAGCTCAGTGCCTATGAAAAGAGACTTTTTTTGTAGTCCTGCTGATGGACTTGTGTATCGGAACTGGAAGATATACACACACATAGACAGACATGGGAGAAAACTGATGGCATATCAGAGCATGTCTGGTGACTGGAAGGGCAGATGGTGGTAGTGTGGATCTTCATGTGTCTGATGGCAGAAGTACAAGTTGGGGTGGCAGCTCTTGAAGCCTTTGCGAACAGGAATAGGGGTGACATTCAGACTTGGTTTTTTCTAAATGAAAGATCTTACACCAAACCATTGCCCTATATAAGCAGTATCTCTGGCTACTAATCTTACAGGTCTGCACCCCATTATCAAAACCTTCTAATTAAGTAGTCAGTGCTTCCAACCCCACTAAATGTGAAAACACATAGATTGTTTTGTATCTGTGGCCAAGCTTTTTGAATTGATAAAAGCAGGATGAACAAGATAAATATTTTTATAGAATAATCCTACTAAAAGGCATGCTAACTACAAAAGTACTGCAGGACTTCTGGATTTTGTGTCTTCCTGTAGCAAAGCTGCTGGCAAATATTTCCTGCACAGGGTCCAGTGGGGAGAGCTGAGAACACGGCTGAGACACATTTAAATAATCCCAGTCACAGTTGTGCTAGTTACACAATTATGATTGCTTGATTCATGAGATTGTGGTGTACGTCGGTACAAAGATGTTCTAAAGATTTTTTAGAACTTTTGGGGTTTTAGTTTCCTTTTTTAAGATTCCTAGGAAGCTGCAGTGATGGAAAGCTACAGTAAAGTTTATTCTAAAGAAACCTCAAAAGTAAAGAGCATAATGTATGTAGTGACAAAAATTCTGCACAGATAGCAGTCTGGAGCTGTCTCTTAAGTACATGTTCAAATAACATTTCTTCCAAAATAACCCCATGGCATGGAGAGTTCTGGCTGGGCTACTCAATTACAATTTAATGCAAAGCCTCCTAAATGAAGAAAAAGAGAAACAAAAACAAATATTCATGAATTGTGTGCTCCTTGCGTTCTTGGGTCTGATCTGCTGTCATGCCTCCACCTGGAAAACCCTGTTTCACTTATAGGGTCCTATAAAAAATGGGAGTCTCAGACTGCACAACCAAAATTTACATATGCCTATGTCCACACGTGGTTCTCTGAAGTGACAGTAATAGATCAAGGCCTGAGACTTTTCCTACAAACTTTCTTGTACTCTTTTCTTTAAAGAAGAACTTTTAAGGACTAAAATTCCATGTCAAATCCAGACAAATTATAGTTATCTGGTACTTGGGGAGTAGGAGATTGTTTTATAATTCATTTTTAGCCCTGGGAAAATATTTCACAAATGCTATCATCAAAGAACTGTTGTATATGTAAGTGTGTGCAAAAAACAGTGATAAAGGATTATCACACATACATCCTGTCAAGATAAAGTAAACTTATTTTGGGGGTTATTTTACAGTGAAGTGTTGTATGCATCCAAGCTGTCAGGCTTCAGAGCAGAGACTCATTTTGGCTGGCCTGTGTGCTGGGAGTGCATGGCTGCATCGTCTCTTTGTGGTGCAGGAGTTCATATGGATGCCCCACTGCTCCCTTGTGGGCCTACACTTCCCAAAACTACTGGTTGCTTTATCTCTTTGGTTCCCTGGAAAGGGTATCTTTGGGTTGATCTTTGAAGGGCATCACCCCGGGTGCAGTTGCTTTGGATAGTAGATTTTTTGGTAGTAAGAATCCATACTAGGGAACAGCAGTACTGTTCCTCTTAGGAGGAGATCCTATCTAAATGCAGCCTTTAGTTAAAAAATGAAGTGGGTAGTGAGAAAGTGTAGTATGTGCTTGTGCACATCCTGTAAGGGGAGTATGCTGCATGCTAGAAGAGATGTGGGTGGCCATCTGATCATGTTTTCAGCAGTCACTGAGCTTCACCATTTGGTGTGCAGGCTTGCCTGCTGTGCAAGGGGAGAATCCTGCACACCTGGTCTGCAGTCTCCTTGCCTGGCCTTTGTGGTCCCTGGTTACGGACAAACAGGCATGTTTTCACTGAAGTATCTCTTTGGGCTTTGCTGGAGTTGGGTAGGTAGTCCACCACCTGCCTGGAAAAAGGTTACAATTCTGAGAGGGGTTCAAGCTCTCTTGCTCTGCGTACGTATGATGAATCCTATAGAGTGTGTCTGTGTGTACATACATTACACATAGAAATACTCTGCTGTACTATATATTGAAAATATTGTCTAGGGAGTCAGGATATTTCAGTTTAATCTTAGGTGTGTGCTTATTCTGTGATCTGCTTCTGATAGGACTTAGTTCAGTGAAGTGTGTGGGAGACAGACTCAACTGTCTGTTGTTTACGGTGAGGAGGAGCTAGAGCATGCTGAGAATGGAAGATCCTGGGTGAAACCAGGTATCGGGGAGACTGGTGGAAGCGCATAGCCTGTCTGTGGTTGAGCAGCCTTAAGTCTAGCAGGCCATGAGCATCAGTTCCAATGGTGCAATTGGCAAAGGTTTCTGAGCAGTAGTGGGCAATGAAGGTGGGAAGAGCCATCTTTACCTGTAGCACCGTTACTCTGCAAATAGCCTGTCCACTAGTAACAGGCTTAGCTGTAGTCCCATCTAGTAAGGGGTGCAGTTGTTCACAGTTTTGACTGCGCAGTCTAACATCTCTCTCCAAGCAGATGTAAAACCTGTTGTAATGGGTCTGCATGCCTTCTTGCAAGACAAAAGGTGGTTTTGGGTAAATCAAGATAAGCTTTATATTACATAGAAAAATTCAGCTCAAGAAATTAATACTGGAGAAGACTTTAAGAAAGTAAAAATACAATGATACCTATCTGTCTTGCGTGCTGAGCCCATGGAGCACATCAGGGAATGTGCAGTAGCATGACCCAACTGCCTTAGCCTTACTGTGGGGTAATGTGCACGTGGACAGGAGGGCACAAAGTGGGGAAGTTGCAGCCTCATAAGTAAATAAGCTTGTTACTGGGAGATGTTGTGTAGCCATATCCTCTAGTGGAGAAGACAAGCTGTGTGTACCTGCCTGTTCCTGTAGCCTTGGGAGTGTTGTCAAAGTGTTAAAAGGGGAATAGGTGCAAAGCAGAGACCAGTGGTGTATGTGTATATATGAATTTAATGTGCTAATTATTGAGCACAATTTAACAAGCCATACACCTTTCTGTGATTTGATTTACTATTACTTACAATGTAAAAGGGAGACCAGATGCACTTGGTCTTTATTTTCTTTAACCACATAAGACCTAATAAGGGAGTCTTTGGTTATTAATGCCTTTGTCTATGTAACTGATCTCCAGTCCTAAATATTACAATTTCACAAAACCAATGCAGTGTGCTGTTCATTTACGAGAATTTAAACTATGCAACCCAGTTCCAAAAGTGGCTCTCTTCATTTGGTTTTGTATGTGCATAGACCCCTAAGAGTTCAAGATGGCAAACTTTATCCCAGAACTAGTCTTTGAGGTTGTGTGTGAACATAGTTTTCTACAGAGCTGATTGGAAAGCAGGGTTTATTCTGTGGTATTTTAGCCATTTAAAGTATTTTTATTTAAAGTAGGATAAATATACAAAATATCCTATCTTCCTTTCCAGAAATGATCTCCCCTGAACAATGTAAGTTGTTTCAGAATACTTGCATTAATCCAAATATATTATCCAAACATGATCTTACACTTAAACTTTTTCATTATGTATAAAACAGAATCTAAAACTAAACTGTTAAAAAACCCCAAAGCCAACCCCTTGTTTCAGCAGAAAACTTCATCATGCAGTGTTCCAATGCAGTATTTTGCTTGTTACTTGAATGCTGCATTTTCAGGATTTTCTTGTCAAAATGTTTTTGTTAAAAGGAAGTCCTTATGTGAGTAAAGTGCTTGCTGATGGACTATTGCCATCTTCTGTTTGCTCAATTGCACTACATTGCACAAGATACATATAAAAATTGATTGTTCAAAACACCTGTCAGTTCCTTGCAATTTGTATTTTTTAGGTTGGCTCTTTATTTTTTGTATGAGCAGCTTTTACTCCAAACGATTCTGCTTTAATCCCCAGTGAAGTACAGGACAACATGATTCATATAAACATTGTTCTGTTTATAGGATTAAATACAAACACATCCTTGTAGCCTCAGCTCTGTAGTGGACAGGCTGAGTGGCCAAACTTACCCTCCCTGCTGATTTCTGCGGTGCCGCAGAGGGTGCCTGGGGAGGTGGCAGGGCAAGGGGAGGAGGTGTCGGGGCTGTGCAGCGCAGTGTTTGAGCCTGGGGCTGTCCCTGCTCCGCTCCTGCCCGGGCTGCTCCTGGAGCGCTGCGAATTCATGGTCGTGTTAGCCAAGAGCGACTGAATTCATGCTCCTGGGGGTGGCTCCCCACACCTCTGCAAGTCCTGCTCCCAGCCCTTGGGGAGCTCGTCCCTGGGGAGCCCGTGCTCACCCTGTCCCTGCCTTCTGGGCTGGAGCCCCTGGCTGAGCTGCTCTGAGCTTGCTGGGGAGCACTGGAGGCAACCGTGGCCCGTGCCCTTTGGTGGGAGATGGCCTCCTTTGAAGAGTGCAGCTATGAAAGGAGAAGGAACTTGTCTTTTTGCCTCTGCCTTGCCCTGAGAGGTCCCTGCACCATGTCCTGGGGTAGAGGAGCTGCTGGAGCAGCCTTGGACCCTGTTGTGGCTCTCACCACCATGTTCGTGTGGGTGCCCCAGCCAGCTTGGCTGCCTGCCCCGCTCTGCCATGACGAGCTGGTGCAGAACCAGCTCGGGAATGTGTGCACAGCAGTTGCGACAAGCGGTGCCCTTGTTGTTAACAAGTCTGGAGTACCTGCCAGAATCACACTGAAACGACTTGAGGTCTCCCAGCCAACAGAGCTCTAGTGGGGACTCTCCAGGGCTTGGTTTCTTCTTTTAAATAATGTAGCTGTTAGTCAACACTTTGTCCTGTAGCAGCTGCTGTGTTGGCCTTTTATTATTCCTTTTTTATTTTTGCCTTGATTTTGGATCCTCTCCTTTAATATTTCCTCTGCTCTGGTTGTGTGTACCATGTTGTAAAATAATACCATAAAGGTGTTGCCTGAGCTGCCCTCCAAAAATGAATTTCACATGCTTATTGCACACTATTATTGTTTCCAAGAATTGAAAGCAGCTGAAGTTATAAATAATTTTGAATTTAAAAAAAATCCTAATGCTTCAAGTCTTATTTGTGTTGTATGAGGCAGGCATAGAAAGTGCTGGGAAATGGAATTTTCAGTTTGATGTTGATTGCTTAGTCTTGTCACATGCAAGTCTGTCAAGGGACACTTCTTGTTGTGCCCTCACTTAGAATGAGATTAATGGGAATTAAAAGCTGTTTTAACAGTCTTTTTCTTTGTTTGGTGGGTTCTGGCCTTTTTTCTTTTCTTTTTTTTTTTTTTTTTTTTTTTGAGATGAGACTTAAACGAGGGTCGTGTGTAAATTTTTTATGTTTGGTATTTTGAAAGGGGTGAGAAGCACTTTGCTAGGTTTGATCTGTGGACGAGATGGTGCTGCCAGTGCCACGAACGCCCGAGAGGGAAAGCTGAGAGGTGGTCGGCCAGCAGCAAAACACTTTTGGCAGACCGAGCCCCATGGCTGCCCTGCCAATGGGCACACAGGGGTCTCCACAGGAGCATGGGCCGCCTCTTCGCCTTCACCTGCTACAAGCCCTTCTGCAGCCATCCACTGAACCCCGAGGATGTTGGATCCCACTCCAAGGCCAGAGCTTGTCCATCTTGGCTGGGGCCTCCTGGAGCTCCTGGTTTCTGAGCTGAGGCATCCTTAGCTTGTGCTGGCCTTTAAAAAACCCCCACCCACCCACCCAAAACAACCCCCAAACCCCCTCTGAAGTGAACGTGATCTCTGTGTGGATTTAAGCTTTTGAATTTTGAGATGGATGTTAGTAAGCTGCAATGGAAAATCTGTGTATGTCTGCACGTTCCTTAATGAACTTCCATGGTCAGATACTCAAAGATACCTTTTATTTACATGATATACATACACCCTTGCAAATTATCAAAAGTCTGTGGGTGTGGCTTCAGACATCAGTGTATTCATGGTATATGCGCACTTCTGATCTTCTAACACTCTGAAGTGATCTGATACTCTCACTTCTGGTTCTCATATTTGATTTTCTAAACAGCCTTCGTGAGAATGATCTACACATGAAAAAGTAAATTATTGGATCCAGACAGACATTGCATGCGGACAGGAACAGTGTCATTTCCTTACAATAATACAAGATTTTATGTGCAGAGTCATCTAAAATTTTATCTAGATGGCTGAAAGTAAAGGGTATTCTGCACAAATGATATGGCAGAAAGCAAGTGAAAAATACAGCCACGACAACCCTTATACTTTGATTATGCTTTCTCTTTCTGCTTGATGAGCTAATGAATTGTTTGCTCGATTTATAAATGTACCTGGATATCGCAATGTAGCATCCTATCAGTACTATCAGCACCACTACAAACATGCAGGTGTTGATGTAAATGACAGCTGTGTGCCACTTGACTCCCAGTGGAGATTTCAGCTTTATGCAGTCATCTATGTTCTTCTTTGTTGGGTAGCCATTTGTAAGAATCAGGTTTGGTAAAGCTAGGAAAGCCATTACAACCCAAACGCAGGCAGATAAGATCTTGGTGAAAGTGATGCTATACATCCTGGAGTCTCCAAAAGGCTTCACTACTTTCAGGTAGCGGTCAATGCTGATGAGTCCGAGGAACACAATTGTGGTGTACATGTTTGTGTAAAACAGAACTGTGGTGTATCGGCACAGGAAGGAGTTGAAGTGCCATGGTCCCAGCTGTGAGTCCTGGATTATCTTGAATGGGAACGTCAGTGTCATTAGAAGATCTGCAACCACAATGTTTTTGAGGTAAAATATAAAACTTGTTTTATTTCTTATGTGGAAAAAAATCCACACTGCTAGGCCATTCAGCAAGATGCTTGCCAGGAAGATGATGAGGTAAAGCACAGGCAAGACGATGGTGGTGAATTCGTTGTGTGTGGAGTTCCCAAGTAAGCCTGCTGTGGAGTTGGATGAGGTACTGTTGTCTTGGCTCAGACGATCATCTGTGTGAATGAGGGAAAAGAAGTTTAAAGTATGTTTCTAGTGTTCTACAAACGGGGCCATTCTAGAGCCACCCTCTAGAAAATGTCCCATCTCTGGGCAATTCTGGAGGCTGCTCAGATTAACCAGCCTGGAAAACCTAGGTTTTAAAACAGTGCTCTGAAGTAATGCACGTGTCAAACAAATGGCTTGCTAGCCTCTGAGCACAGCATCTGTGCTTCCTGCTGAAATACAAGGGTGCTTTGGCACATAGTTTGACAGCAAAAAAAAATGCAGGGTGTGAGTGTGTATATATTCCCAAGGTTCCTGTGCTGCCCACAAGCTCCCTGCCTGGCCTTCCTGCTGCCCTGAGGAGACCAGAAAACCCAGCTCGATGGGTGAACGCTGCTTGGCAGCTCAGGTGAGGCCCAGGCTGGGTGCTGTGCTGTGTGCGGGGCTGGTCCCTGCCACGGGCTGCTGTGGCTGTGCCATGGCAGCCACCCGCTCCACTGCAGCACGGGGATGTGCTCCATGGGCACAGCGGGTGTGCCATTTTCGGGGGGCTCTGGTTGGCGCTGGCTGCCATGCGGCAGGGGCGATTTGTGCACATAAACATTTCTTTGCAATATTTGAAGAAACACGGAGGGAATTCTCTGTAGAGAGAGCCAGTGAATCCAGTTAGCGAAATGTGAGAAGGATTTGAGATCCCATAACCCACCTGCCATCCAGGTGGAGCTGGGCGCTCCCTGCTGCAGGATGGGGTCTGCAGTGACCATCGTACTGCATGGGGTGTGGGTGGGTGCAGCCGTGTGCCAGCACATCGGGGATGAACTATTAATCACAATTACAGGGTGTCAGCTGTTGTCTGTCTTGACAGAATGCAACTCATGAGCCAAGGCAATCTGTTTACCTAAGGGATAGGACTCTGGATCCAGCGACTCTTCAGGCTTATTAAAACACTCATTTAAATCTTAGTTTACTGAACTGTATTTAAAAATCAGTCTCTAGAGATTTTAAGATTTCATGTGTAAATGTTTGTGAAAATACTTGATTTGTCTCATAAAACTGTATCACATTTTATTTCAAATTGTTCATACTCTGAACTTGGCTGGTGTGGTAAACCGGGACTGACACCCACAGTGGCAGCACTCAGCAGTATTTAGACAGCCTTTACTGAAATGACTGGCTTCTTTAAAATGTTGGTAGGAACTGACGGTAATACAGTAAACACATCTCAATCGCGAAATTTCCAACAGTATTTTACCTGGCAGTTTTCCATAAGACAAATTGTACCCCATCATTTGTGTTGCTGTAGGTTTTCAGCTGAAGTGCTTTTCAGGAGTCCCACTGGCAGCTGTAGATCCAGGATGCGGCATGAGCAGTGCCAGCATTATGTTCTGGGGAAAATAAATGGGAATTAAATCCAAAGCAAAACAGAAGACCCCACCTTTCTCTCCCCAGCATGGCAAAAGCTTTGTGAAATAGGCATCCTCTAGAATTCCCAGTGAAAGGGCTGAGGTGTGCTGATGGCCAGTCTCTGGATGCTGCACAGCTGTTCTGCTATTGAGGTCTTCATTGCCACATCTTCACTGACAGCTGGGCATCCACTGCATCATTGCAGGCAGTCCTGCCACATTAGTTTTCATAAGCCTATCAGTTTTACTGTGTACAACTATTTCCCTTTCTCCACTTCACTAACAAAACTGTGCTGGAGCCTTATTGCTATACTTAGCAACATTATTCTAATTTCCAGCCCAACTGTCTCTGTGGACACTTTCATATATTCTTGTACCAGTTCCTTTCATTTAAAGAACCCATCTCCATATCTGATACTTAGCCCTGTGTGTGCTTCTTGCTCTGCTGAGACTTCGCTTACTGTGGTGAAGCAAGCCCAGACCCTTCTTGTATTTCTGCAAGACCTGAAGATACCAGCCGTTCTCTGTATCTGCTCCAGTTAAGATAAGCTTCCTTAAATCCCACAGACAAATACTGTGCACTGTTTTACAAATGAGGTTTAAGAAAATCTTGTTTCATGGTGATTGGGTTCTTTGTCGCCACTGAAACACTTCATTTAATGTTTTCTGCGATCTTACTTCCTCAGTTCCTCCTTAGGTCTGCATCAGGTACGTGACAAATGGTTGTGCTGGGATCAGCTCTGACACGCTGTCTTTCCCCTCGGTGCTTTGCAGAGATCGGTGCCAGTGTGCAGCCAGCTTTTTTGCTGTCCTTAGCTGTGTTATCTTGCATGGGTGTTTTGTCCCAGCAAACTCCAGTTCAACTTTAACTTCTGTAAAAATACATTGGATTTCAACTTTTTAAAACTTGTCTTCTTTATTTTGATTTCTGTCAAAAAACTTAGACTAAACCTTTCCAAAAACTTGGGCTGTGGCTAGTGAGCCTCTAACAGCCTGGCCAAGAATGTTCTATTCGTAAATTGGTTCTGGATTTAATAGTCTCCAGGTGGGTATTTCTACACCACCCTTCTCAGCTTCAAAAATAGGTTAGTGTTCAAGTATTTGCAAACATGCCATCCCAGTTACTGCAGTAGGTGAAGTTTGCCTCCTTGCTGCCAGAGCATGCTGGTTTCATGGCCTCATGCCTTTGCTATGAACTGCTGCTGTAGCAGTGGGTTTCTTACTCCGTAGTAAAGGCCCTTGACCTTACTCCTGGCATCTTTTGCTTAGACCGCCTTTGTTTGTTTTTGATCTTGGACAGTGATGGATGCCTGAGAGTGGCATTTTTTTAAAAAGTTTATCATCTCCCACTTCTTTAAGTAAAAAAGTTTCAGACATAGTTATGAGATATGTGTGTATAATTTTATAGTCTATCCAGCAAACCAGGATGGAAATTTTAAGTTCCTGTTCCTTTCTCATGGTTTTGAATGAAATGCTTCAGAAGCCAGCCTATAGGAAATACTAAAAACCTGCAAATCTCATTTTATGCTATAATGGCTTTATAATGTTTTGATATTGTTCAAAGGAATGTTGACATTGCTAATTCATAAGACTGCATTCCAGATTATTGCTTTACTCACACAGTATGCAAATGCATTAATTTTTCCATGCTTCACTTTCTGTTAACAAGTTTTAGTAGGAAAACCAGAAAAATAGTTCAGATGTTAGCAACTACACTGGACCTGACTGTCTCTCATATGGGAATGAATAGATGATAAAATTACTGAAGCGCTTTTGGAGATCTAAACTTGTTTTATGTGATTATCGCTGTTATGAACTGTGCAGAGTTGTCGCTAGATGGCAGTGAAGCAAATAATTACATTTAAAGCCTTAGCAAAAATTCTAATTCTAGTATTTTAAGCTTTGTATTGATTTAGCTTCCTATCTGGCATACTTTGCTCTGATAACAGCTGGGATCCATAATGAGATTGTCAGGGGTATTGTAGATACTTGTAGATATTGTGTTTTCTCTTGGTCTGAGAAGCAGTAACCTATCGCTTTTTTGCTGTTGTTTATGATTTGCAGCTATCCTTTTTTTTGCCCAGGAGGCACTGAGATCAAAAGAATATATGACTTTATGAAAAGATGCATATCTGTCGTCTTAGGCAAATGAGATGCTTATTTCCGTGCTTTGCGGAGTTCCTTTTAAGTCTGTGTAATTCCTGGTTGTGGTCCCTGGAAAGCTTTGTTTTCTCAGGCTCTTCAAGCGCTTACTCTCCCAGATCCCTCATCTAGAGAAGTTAGTAAAGCATTGGGAGTGTTGCCTGAGATTCAAGGCAGTGCATCTGTTGACTCCTGTGTTCCTATGCTATAACGCTGGGAAATACTGCAGGGTCTGATGGAGCTGAGGATCAGGTCTGTGCTAAATGGACTTTTCATGCACTATCCATTACTCTAGATCCTGAAGGGATTTGCTCTAAATCCTGTCAAAGAAGGCTTCTTCCTTTTTCCACCATTCCATCCATCCTTTTAGGTGGATGTTGTCACGAAGAGACCGTACAAATCTAACACCAGGTAGTATCTGTGAATGCCTCTTCACGTACGGACAGCCCCTGTGCTCTCCAAAGGTTCTTTCTCTTAAAGGTTCTGAACTCAAAGGTTCTCTGTCTCAGAAAACCGGTGGATGTTTTCTGACGCTGGTGAGAAAGCTCCCTTGCTGCAGGGGATCTCTGCCTAGCTGCCCTCTGGCCTCTCCCTGCCTTGCTTGTGCTGTTCTCATTCCTGTCTGCATTCTGTGCTTTGCCATCAGCAGAGACAGGCCATCCACAACGTCCTTGAGACTCTCAAGCCCCTGTTCAGTGTGGATCAAAATGCAGTTTCCTTCCTCCTTGTAGGTAGTGTCTTGTTTCTCAGGTACTGCTCCATGAATCCACTGGGCTGTTAGTCTGAGTCTTGGGATGCAGCCCATAGTTTTATAGCTGAAAACTACTGCAGAGGATGGACTGCAGTCACTTGGACCAGAAATGGCTAAATCACTGTAAGAAAAGGCTCTGCATGGACAGGCATGTTTTGTGCCATTCTGGGGAAAGTGTTACAGTCCCTGGTCTCTGACGGGCACACCTGTGACTCTCAGGGTTTAATAGTATGAGCCCTGCTCCTGTGCTTGTCCTGCAACTTTGCTCAGGTGCTTATCTCCTCAGTCTATGCAAAATCTATGCTTGCTGAAGCAGCCTGGCTGCTCGCTTGTTGGGCTCGGTTTCCCTTCCAGAGGCAGTGTGGGAAGGTGCTGCATGTGGGACAGGAGCAGCAGCACCTCATCTCTTAAGCAGCGCTGGCTTGAAATGCATACTTTTAGCAAATCCCTTACGGGCTTGATGATTCCTGCCCAGAGTACTGACCATGGGGGATCCCTGCCACATATGTCTTCCTGGCCAGTGAAAATGTGATCGCACTCTAATGGCCCAAGGAAATCCAGGTCGCTGGAAGCCGTACTGGCAACTTGCTCGTTGTTCCTGCAGGCCAGTTAAGATCGAGACTCTGAATGGGTATCTCTGTGTCATCTTATTCCTGATGGTTTCAGTGTTAAAAAATGTTCCAAAAACGTCCCAACAAAGTATGGGTTGGAAAAAGAAAGCAGCAAGCTCTTCACAAATGTAAACCGTGGCAGCTAAACGGCATTAGCAGTGTTCTTGTATCCTGCCTTGCTGGCACAGCTGAGCTCTGTGGGGAGGCTTTGGTGCATGCAAGGGGTGGAGGTTAGAGACAACACCTACTGACAGCTGCCCTAATTATGTGCTGAAGACTTTCCCTTACGCTGCTGTAGTTTCAAGCTTTAAAGTCTCAAACAGGTTTGTGGGGAGCAGTAGAGAAGTGCAGGCACCATCGCCTCTTGCAGGCACAGAGCTGGTTGTGTGACAAAATTTTGGGATACGCAGAGGTGGTGCTGCTTAGACTCATCGGTACAAACGTGTTTCTATAGTTTCCTACCTAAGTCTGTCAGGCTAAGCGGTACTGTGGTAGACTGAGCGGTTGGAGTGGTGTGGCTTCATTATTTACATGCTAGGGTAGGTGAGCAAGGCTCATTTGAGTCAAATCTGGTGTATCCTAGTACTCCAGAAGCTTTATTTTTTTCTGATCAAGACAACTATGTTGCAGACTCTAGGAGCAGGAAGAAAGCACACATGGAGAATTCACCCTTTTCCATGTGTTCTCTTGGAATGGGAGGTGAAGACTGTCTTCTCTGTAATTACAGAGTATTTTAAGATATTTTTTAATTGTTCACTGACTCTGCACTCTGATAGCGGCTTTGTTTGAATATGGTATTTCTGTGCTGGGCAAGGCTGGTTTTCCGCTCCTTGTCGAGTTCTCCAAATACTTTTCTCTGACCAATCTCATTCTAATCAGCTGTCTCATTCTTCCATACAAATATATTCTGCTTGGTTGGTTTTGAAGCTGCTCCTTTATTCAGGTAGCTTTTTAAACCAGAATACTTTTTACTACTTGTAGTTTACGCACTTGGTGGTGGTTTTTTCCCCTCTGCCATTCCCCTAAAGGCTGTCAACTGCGCTAAGTGTAAGTTAAGTACCTATTGTTTCACAGATGAGGTAATCTTTTACTGCTAATGTTGATAGACTGGTATATATGCATGAGTGCTATAACCTCAGATGAGAAATTAAATAATAGGTGGAATGGCAGACTTCAGTGTCATATGGGTAGGGAATGACTGTATGATTTTTCTAATGACTCAGGCTTTAAGTTGCCTCACTGTTCAAAGAAATTCTATATCCTCAAATCTAATTGCTCTTTTTTCGTCCTATTTACAACTTTTTAAAAATCAGAAAATTCTCTTTGTGAACTAGACTCAATATTCTAGGTCGTAGCACTGTGGAGTTTTAAGTGATACAATTTAATTTGAGCACATAACTTTTTGATGTGTGGCTTCTTGCCAGTCAATCTGCGTTCATCACCGTAAAGTCTGGTAAATGACAGAGTTAATGTAAACAATAGAAATGCAAGGCAGCAGTTTATTAAATTAGCAATTGGCTGGCTGAAGTTATATTCTTTTTTTGTTGCCCATCAGAACCAAACCACTGAATTAATTGTAAAGATTTAGGCGAAAAAAGCATCGGTGTAGGCTGCAGGGTAAGTGTATGTGTGCATAAAGCTTCTGCAAGCAGACAAGTGGAGTCTGCACCCCTGCTGTCTTCTTTATTTCAGTCCACTCCCGTACTGCATCACCTGAGCAAGCTTTAATGTTCTGTTTTCCCTTGCTTGCATCTATTTATCTTCATTAGTGCTCTTCCATGTTAACTAAAAGAGAGCCCAATTCAGCAACTAGGACACTACCACTTTTTTGTTCCTCACAGGCCTCTGTTAAAGATTGTCCATCTCCCGTTTAGTAAAAGTGTATGGTAATGCAGAGTGGAATAACTTGATATTCCTGTTGGAATTTGTACCTATAGTGAGTGAGTATGTGGCTCTTACTTTTGTGGTTTGCACAGTTTATTATTTTTTGTGTTTTTCTAGTTGTCACATCCCCGTCCTTGGAACTGTGCTTCTGTGCCAGCTGGGCCAAGAGATGCGATGCTGTTGCTGCGATGCAAATGGTGACAAGAACCAGTGTGATGTTTGTGTTAGCTGGAGACTTGCTGTGCACAGCAGGACCACAGCTGCTTGTAGACCAAAGCATCTGCCCCATTTTGCAGTTTCTGTCTCTATGTGGAAAAATTGGACTGTAACGGCTAAGTTACAGAGACCGTTTTGTTTCATTCTTTTCTGCATTGGTCATCTTGCACAGCTTGTAGCCATTGCAGTGGCTTCAGGGCTGGGGTTTAAGCAATGAGGCAAACATCTGTAAGACATTGTCCTTCAAATCATATACCAAGTATAGCATCTTTCACCTATGGAGGGACTGGGAGAGCTGAGGTGGTTCAGCCTGGGCCAGAGAAGGCTTTTGCAGTCCGCATGGCTGCCTGGCAGGAGGGAGCCCAGCCCAGCTCTTTCTACTCAGTGGACAGGAGGCAGTGGGCACAAGCTGAGACTCTGGAAATTATATCTGAGCACAAGAAAATGCTCTTTTTACTGTGTGGGTGGTCAAACACAGGTGCAGATTGCTCATGGAGGCTGTGGATCTCCATCCCGGGAGATGCCCTGACCAGGCATGGCCCCACAGCCTGGTGTCACTGGCCCTGCCTGGCGTGGGGAGCTCCTGGGATGGCCCTGCCTCGGCCACACTTTGCTGCAGTGGTAGTGTCCGCAAGTGCCCACTCCTGCGTGCCTGCCAAAGGCTGGCTGAGCCAAATGGTGATGTCCACCACCCTGCGTGTCTGACTCAGCTAGCTGGCACGTGTTGGCTGCTTCAAACTGGGAACTGCTTCAATGTGGGGTGGCTGAGGGTGAAAATAGCCCTCTGTGGGGCTTTGTGCCCTCAGCTCCAAGTGCCCACGTTCCTAGCAGTGTGGTGGTGGGCATGCAGGCTGTGTGTGCTAGTTCCCTGTAATGTGGTAACACTGCCATGCTTAACCAACTGCATTGCAGAGAGGCTGGAAAATAAGAACTAGAGTATAACTGTCTTCAGCTGTGGCTTACGGTGCTTGTCTGTTTAGTCATATCCAGAAACAGGAACCCACTGCCTCTGCTCAGAAAGCTTCTCATCTGTTTCAGTGTCTAGTACAAAATCCCCTTCTTGGTTTTCAGGTTCCTCCTTGAACTTCCCCCTTAATTCCAGCCTGACTTTTCTCTCACGCATCTCTGAACAGTACGGTGTCCTGGCCCTGGGCAAGGTGCGGTACAGCTTGTTTCCCTCTGCCTTCAGCTGGTGCAGCAGCTGCTTTTGTCTCCAGGATGCTCTCCTGTCCCTGCCCATCCTATCCATTTGTCTTCCATAGCAGACAGATGACGCTAGCGCTCGGGGAGCATACCTACCTGTGGAAGCCTGTGCTGAGCACTGAGCTGACATCTGTGTTGGTATGCATGAGGGAGAAGCAGTCCCTCCACATCTGCATTGAGACATGGTGTTACTGGAGACTTCCTTCCCCATGGTCATTTTGCCCAAGAGGCATCTCCGAAAAAAATTTATCTGTATGCCATTCCTGTAACCTGTAGAGCTTCCTGCATGCAGTTGCTTACTGAAATTTGGGCTTTAGTCTTTCTTGGTCCTTTGTATATGACAGCTAAAAGCACCATACATATTTCTAGTGCCTGCACTAGCTTTACCCTGCACCTGAGTAACCAGCTATTTTTATTATTCATAGATACTCATGCTGTACTGTAGGTATTGCCTGAAATCTCACCCTGAGTTTGCACCTGTAACTCAGTGGTTTTAGAGTTGCAGGAGAGCCTGAACTGGGTGTAGCAGAGTGCTGCAGTAAGCATTAAATAATACTGTTTAATATGCAAAATTCTCAAATTTGGGGGAATATGCCCTTAGGATAACACGATTTCCACATTTTAAAAAAATAATTATTGAGACATATCTAATTTTCTCAAAGTCAAACTTAAGTCACTTTTGGAATATTTTGTCCAAACTTAACCATTAATTTTCTTCTCATTTCAAGTGAATGATTATGAACCCTGATTTTCCCCTGTGTGGGATAGCTCTGACGTGAGACCTTTTGGGGATGCTGCCTGAACTATCATGTTTTTGGTTTTGGTTTCACTCCCCCCACCTTCACCTCTGTCTTTAGAACTGTTCCTTATTAAAAGTTCATGGACTAGTATTACTTACTTTCAATCAGAGATTCTGTGCAGAGGTTACAAAATCTAGTAAATGTTGCTAATCATGACTGTAAGACTATTTTTTAAACTTATTTGAAGAACCTAAAGATAGATGAGTTATCTTTCCTTTTGAATATGCATTATAGTTCCTAAATGATGATGAAGAAATGCTTTCCCATCCTTTGTTGCATTAATGACAAGCATGTGCATTTTTCATGACCAAAAAGCAGAAACTACTGTCACGCATTTGTTGTGTGTCCTAGTCCCATGTCCTGTGCTTTGCCCTTTGCAGGCTGGCTGCAGCCGTTGGCTGTGTGCAGGCTGGCCTTTTCTACAGCAAAGGCCAGCGGTTTCTGAAGCAGTGCAGTATTTAGTGTAGTGCTAAAGGACGCCTGCTTTAGGCTGCAATTGCTTTTACATGAAGAGTTGGGGGAGAACTGCCAACAGAAACGGTGTCCCGTTGGGCAACAGGTAAATGGCTGCTGTTGGTGGAGGAGGAGCTGTGTGTTGCAGTTGCTTGCCTTTTTTTCTTTCCTTTTTTTTTTTTTTTTAAACAACATCAAAAAAAAGTGAATGCAATGCAATGGTTGGCAGAGTTTGGATAATTAATGTTTTCTCAGTATATGGCAGCCTCTAATTAGACAGGAGGAAAGGATTAATTCTGGAATGTTTCCTTTGCTTCTTTGTAGAAGATGCTGTTGATGGTTGTTTCTGGTTGCAGAAAACCTACTGATAGTGGAATCTGTATTGTAACCCTGTAGAGTTGCTTTCTTTGAACCCCATTAAGACCATTAGGAATTATGCTCTGAACCACTAAGAATATGCCTTGCAAGATGCAGCTTCCATGTGCAGGGCTCTCAGTGGGATTAGGTGTAGGTGGCAGTCCTGAAGTTCTGAGCAGTGCAATCCTGGCCTCTCCCCTGGCACCACCGCCTGTGCACTGCTGCCGGGTTAGCCTCCGCCTGCAGTCTTTTCAGCTCCTTCCTGACACTGTGTTTTGCAGTTGCTCATCAGCTGCAGCTCCCTGCTCAGAGTAGAATCAGCTGCATCTGGCTGACTAGGATCATGTCTGGTGAGGTTGTGAGTATGTCTAAGATTGGAGACTCCACAACCTCCCCGGGAAACCTGTTCCAGGGCTTGAACAGCCTCACAGTAATTAAAAAAAATAAAAACAAACCCCAAACCAGAACACCGCCACTTATAAACCCCTGTACGTTCAGATGGAGCCTGCTGTGTGTCAGTTCCTGCCTCCTGTCCTGTCACTGGGCACCACAGACGGGAGCCTGCCTCCATCCTCTTTGCACCCTCCCTTCAGGTAGTTGTACACGTGGATAATGTCCTTCTGAGCTGCCTGTTCTCCAGGCTGAACAGTCCCAGCTCTCCGGTCCAGCAGATGCTCCGGTACATGAGTCATATTTGTAGCCCTGTGCTGGGCTCCAATATGTCTGTGTCTCTGTCGCACTGGGGTGCCCAGATCTGGACCCAGCACTACAGGCACCGGCAGCGCTGGGCCAGGAGGAAGGATCACCTCCCTCAGTCTGCTGGCACTGGTTTGCCTAATGCAGCCTGCGAGGCTGTTGGCCTGCTTTGCTGCAAGGGCATGCTCCTGGCTCACATTCAGCTTGTCTACCGGATCATTCCCTGTGGAGCTGCTTTCCAGTTGGCATCCAGTCTGTCGTGGTGCAGGGGGCTCTTCCTCCCCAGGGCAGGGTTTTGCGCTTCTCCTTGCTGAACTGTATGAGGTTCCTGTCGGCCCGTTTCTCCAGCCTGTCCAGGTCCTGCTGGATGGCAGCGTGACCTGCTGGGGTATCAGCTGCTCCTCCCTCTTTGGTGTCCTTAGCAAACTTTGTCCTCTTTCAACAGTTCTTTTGGTGCTTGGAAGACACAGTGTTAAATCTCTCACCAGGTCACATTTCTAGCCTTCCCTTCCAAGGGGGAGGCCAGAAGCAATATATATTTACATGTATTTTTCCAGAATAACTTCGGCTTTTGCCTCTTCTAATCTCTTCACAAGCTTCTCTCCCAGCCTTTCTGTTCCTGTTCTGCTTGTGTTTTCATGGGCACAATGGGCAGCATGGAAATCTTTGTTAAATAATCACCCTTCAATTCCAGACTTACCCAGTTTCTTACTTATCCAGTGTGCCTTATTATCCTGAAGTCATAGTCTTTTAAATTGAAAATTTTAGAAACACAGTAGTTTGGGCAAAAAGCAAAAACTAGTTATCAAGTTTCAGCATGTGGTGCTTGGGTGGTCTTGAGCTCCTTCCAGAGGAGCTGGGCTCTGCACAGGCGAGCGGGCTGGGCACTGCTGCGGAGCACGGTGCCACACAGCCACCTGGTGCCACACAGCCACCCGCAAGCCCAGCTTGCTCTGCCGCAGGGACCTCCCGAGAGGCGCCAGCTCGCTCCGTGCCTCTGAGGTGAAGCCGCTTTGTCAGGCTAGATTTGTTGGAGCTTTTTGCTGAAAGTATTAGCTTGTAGGTTTGATTATTGGTATTATGCAATGAAAAAATTGTTAAAAAGCTCGTAATGGAACTTTGAAACTTTAAAAACAGTCAAGGTGTTGTCTGGGTCAAAAAGAATAGGAATGAAAGTATGTGACTGATCACATTACAGCTTCACCCATTGTAGCTCTGGCTATTGTGCATCTGCCACATCTCTCAAATACTACAGGGGTTACCATGAAAAAATACCTGGGGGGCTGGGGGGGGGGGGGGGGGGGAGGGGAATTATTGGTACATGCATTTGGACAGTGCCGTTTAAACTTTTAGTAGTTCCAGTCTCTCTTTTAAGTGTTTTAGTTTGCATTGAAACAATTTCTGTTGTTTTTTCTGTGTGCAATTCTAATTTACATTGCCAAAGGAAAAAAAATCCTCATCTGCTGTTGTCAGCTGAGTTGTTTTGTGCTACGACACAACTGACCATGTTAGCTGCTTGCAGCAATACCAGTATTTCAAAGAGGAAGGAAAAGGACAACAGGGATTTTGGGGTGTGACTGGGAGAAGTTCAGCCCGGTACAGCCCCAATTTTTGATCAGTAGCCTGGAGAGTTCCCACTCTGGCGTTCTCAGAAACGGATGGACTGCAAACCCTGGGCTGGTCTCAGGGTGCTGGCTGCAGGGATCTGCAGCTCTTCCTCTGACCCCGCTGCTTTGCCAGTTCTTGGCTCTTCCTTGTATAGTGGCAGAAGGTGCTGGTGCAGGGAAGGCAATATAAGCCCGATTTATACTGCTTATCAGTTGTCACTTGGGAAAATGTTGGTTGGTGACATATCAGAGGAAAACCAAGAAGTTGTGGTTATTGTAGTATCTCATGTGAGGTTCAGTGTTGGTCAGATGTGGAAACATGCTTTTGATAATTGAGGGTGCAGGTTTTTTATGTTTTTTTTTAAATTGATGGTGTGTTAGTATTTCATGTTTGGAAGGGTTAAGACCACTGAAACATAAGAATTAATATCACTGACTTCCTCTGGAGCTTTCTTGGCAGCACTTGGGTTGGTGTCCCTTGCAGCCTGGTTTCCTGTGGATCGCTGAGAGCTGGCAGCAGTACAGTAGATCTGTAGCTCTTGGTTTATGTCAGGAGTGTTTTCACTTAGTTTCAAAGTTTTAATAAATATTGCACACTTTGAGTTTGATGCTGCAGTCTTACTGCACATGTCTTGACTGGCTTTTCCGGGTGCTCATTTGGTCGAAGAGGAAGGCTTTCTGTGCTTTGTTGTGCGAAGGTGAGCAATGGACTTGTCATAGAAAGAGAAGGAGCTTCCCCCTTCATTTGTTCCTGGGTATAGCTGGTCTACTGCTACATGCAGTGAGTAGAGAGAGCAGGCTTCACGGTTGAGCAGGAGCATCTAGCCTCTGAAGGGCTACTTCTGTTTCAGACAACTCCAGACTGTGATTGTCTGCCTCCCGGTGCTCGTTCCCGGTCTGCCTGGGTGTCTGTCTTCTCAGCATAGCCACGCTCCCGGGATCCACGTGGCCTGACGGCCCAGCACCCTGGGAGCTCTGGTGTTCCAGCACACGGCATGGGTGCGTGCTAGTGCATGACAGGATGCAGATGCTGGGCGAGCTGGTCTCCCCGCTCCCTCCCTGCCCGGCGGGGGGCCCTGGCAGCTAGGGAGGGGAGCCGAGGGTGAGACAGCAGGGCTGAGCTGGGAGAGGCAACCCTCAGTGGGGAGGGAGGAGGAACCCATGGCAAGTGCTGATGAAAATTTGGTGCTTTTTTCTCACACCCCCTAATGCAGAACAGATGCTTTCTGTTTCCGAGGTCCCTGTGTGGCTTCCGGCTCTCTCCCACCTCTGCTGCCCAGCTCTCCTCTGCCTCCTGCAAGAGCTGACCCACGTCCTCTGCTCTGGGGGGTGTCCCCAGGTGCTGCCATCTCTCCCTTCCCGTAGAGTGGGGAGGGAGGAGAAGGTCTGGCTGCTGCCTGAGAGCTGGCTGCCTACCCAAAGAGTAAGGTGGCTGCCAGAGCAGGCTCGTAGCTGGAGAAATGCTGGAGGCTTTCATGGATCCGGGACCTGTACTTCTGAGAGTGAATCTGTGACATCTGCTGAATGCTTGCCCCAGTTTCCTGGTTTCCCTTTTTGAAAGAAGATTGCAGAATCTTCTTTAAAAAGATGTGAAAAAAGTGGGTAACGCTACCAGATTTTCCAGACCAAGCACAGGTAAAGGCAGGTGTCTATAGTCCTTACAATGCACAAACGGCAAGTCATTTTTTAACATAAAAAACTTTAATTGGACTGCTGCTTTCAGTTCTTCCTAACTAAGAATAACCTTTTCAATCTGAAAGACTCCCTAAATGACATAGGTTTTTGAAAGCGCCATGTATTTTTCCCAAACTTTGAGACTAATCAGATGTATAGTTTGTAAGTTGTTTGTTCGGAGCTATGTGGTTTTTCCAGTGAACCTGACAAGTTTTAACATGATCTGAGTGAAGTATGAAGGAAGAGAACCTTTATTCTGTATAATATAATTAAGAGAATTCAAGTATGCTTTCCTTTACTGAAAGAGGTGAAAAGGAATACAGTACAAACTTCTTCTAACAAATTCAGATGTTATAGTTACTGAATCTTAACTTTATATGAATTAACCTCTGCCAGGAAGCAAGTTACTGAAACCATGAACCCTCCTGCACTTCGATTCATATCTTAGAAGGAATGATTAGTAGAAAACCTTTTTTTTTTTTTTTGCCATTGGGAAAAAGATAACGAGTAACGTTTAATGAATAAATAAAAGGTTAGTAAAGTTGTGCTATTTTGAGAACTTCCATGCTTTTAGTTGATCTGATATTCAGTTTACGGTTCCAAGCCTGGTTTTCAGCACCTGTATCTTAATTCCTGTTTTCTTTTCACTTGAGGGTGATTAAGAGCAAGACGATTCACAGAACAACTTATCAAATGCTTTTCAGATGGTCAAAGATCACTTACCTGTCGCCATTGTTGCCTTCTGCTTGTGTCTGAGCTGCATCTCCAAAGTGCCTTAGACACCTCCGGAATGCTTCTTGAAACTACAGTAGGCATGAGAGTATTTCTTGCGTTAAGGTGGTTAAGTAAACCATATCTGGAAGTAGGCTTTTTTGTTTCCGATGGCTTTTTTTGCGATACCTGATCAGAGAGTCAGAATTCCCCTGGCCAGGAGCAACTGGAGCAACTGGCTTTCTCATTCCTGGGAATGACTCACATGCCAGGGTAGGTGAGCGGTGCACTCCCGCTCACTTCCTGGCTCCGGAGCAGCTCGGGCGCCCAGGACGCAGACAGTGATTCACCTGAGAGGTGGGTTAGTGCCTGTTAAAGGCAGCAGTCTTCATGCAGGGAGACGTTGCAAACAGTCTCAAGTTGTGTTTTACAGCAACCTGTGCAACCGTGCCTGTGCCTTTTGGTTAATACAGTTTTGGCTGCAGGGTGAATGTGAATTTAATGTGATACTGAAAAATCTTGTGCTGGATAGATGCAAATATCTGCTAATTGAGATTATCATGTCAATTATTAATTTGACTATATTTAGACATCTTTAACATACTTCGAACAGATTCTCTCTTCTAAATAGCTTGTAGGATGAAAGTAAAATGTTAAATCTGTAGCTAAACATTTAAGCTAAAATGACTAGACTGTGTTTACTGCAGGCTTTTTGCTGTCATGAAGGTGTTCTTCATGACTCTGTCTGTGAGCCCACAGACTTCTGCAGTCGGGCTGTCAGTGGTCCTGGGTGCACACATATTTAGAGTAAGATAATTCAGTGCCTTAACAGCATCAAAATAATCATGGCAGTAGTTACCTCAGGACAGAATTTTGCTTTGTGTCAGTAGAGCACGAAGTCATTAATTTACCATTTCTGCCACCTTCTTAAAAAGAAATCAGATTTATTTCTCCCTCATTTAACTTGCAGGAGAAAATAAAAATTAATCTTAATGCTACAAGAGTGCAATGGCTGCAGAGTCACTTTTCTCTCAGACTGCTCTGTCTGTTCTGCCTGGACCTCTCCATACGCTCTTTTTTTTCTTTTTTCTTTCTTTTTTCCTCAAAGATCTGAGGGACTGAATCCCCAGGTGCCCTTGCCTGAAACTGCATAGCGTTGTGCATAGGTGCCCTTGACAGCTGCGTGGAGCCTTGTGAGGAGCAAGAGCAGGGCCTACCAACTGCCTTCGTTGTTGTGAACAGCTTCCCCTGGCCATGTGTCTAGGGGAGCCTGGTACTAATTTTCACGTTTCTGCTAGTGGGCAGACTGTAAAATTCCTGCTTGCCTCGGGACTTCTCCCTTGAATCAGGTACAGTCCCTGATCATAGGAGACTTCTGACACAGCTCATCTTTGAAGACCAGCTTTTGCAAGGCAAACCAGCTAATGCAAATGAAGCCAGCAGGAACACGTGTTATACTTCTGTCATATGTTTTCAGCTTTATTATTACAAGCTGCCAAACTGATCTCAGGAGCTGGATATTCTGACATTAATTGGTGGTCCCTGTTGCATGCACATGCTGGAGTGCGCACATTGCATAACCTGAGGATGCAGAAGGCTTTTTCTGCAGTTAGGGAGAGGAGATTTGATGAACTCAGACCTTGCACATGGCTATGTAGGGCAGTGTGTGCCAGCCACTATTTCACCTTCTCTCAACTGTCCCTTGTGCTCCAGCAGCAGCTGCTTGTGTTTTGTTCCCCTCCCAGCTGCTTGTCCTGTTTCTAGACTAATAGTGCCTTCTGTTTTTCCTTCCACTCTTTGGTTCACCTCCACCATGGCTTTCAATCATTTTCCACCCTAACATTACCTGTGGTGATCCAGTTTGCTGTTCTGAGTGAAGCCTGTGTAAGACAGGAGTATGTGCCTGACTGTTGGCTTTGTAGGCTGCTCCTCCTAGTTGAGAAGTTATCCCGTGGAGAGAGCAGTGGGAGCCACCCTGGGTTATGGTGGTAAGTGCTATTCTCAGTTAGTGCAGCTCAGGTATGGTACAGCTCACTGCGTAGCCATGCAAACAGCACAAACAGCTTCATTTCTCAGCATTGTGTCTCTTAAGGTGTTTCTCTCCTGTCTCTGTAATAATCACTGTCTTTTTTCTCCGTTAAGTGGAGACCTCATTCTGCCTCTGGGGAGTGTACAAGGCTGTTCGTTTTGCCTTTCTCCCATGGCTTTGCAGTAGCTGGGAGGCTCCAGAGCTGTGAGAACATCTGCCTCTGTCCATTGTGCTCCTGATGGGCCTCATACTGTGAGTTCTTTGGTTGACTTTCAGTACGACCTGGTTTACCTGAGGACAGGGTGCAGTGCAAATTCTGTGCTGATTTTGGGGGTTAGCCTCATCTCCTTCCTTTTGAGAATTCAGAGGATTTCATTTAAATCTCTTTCTCTATTCTTTTGGGGATTTCTCAGATCTCTTCCCTGACACCACATGTTGGGAGTCAGACCTGTTTATGCTCAGCTTTGCATCTTACCTTTTTCACCACTTTTCCACCACTGTGGTCTCCTCTCCCGTTATCACTGGTAAAACAGCCATAGGCCAAAGAGTCTATTCTTTGGTTTTGTTGCAACTTAGACCTGTCAGTATGTGTGCTAGGGCTCTGTGAATATACGCTCTGACAAGGTGACTTCTTGGTCTTTTCCTGTGGGTATTGCCAGTGGTGATTTTCTGTCTGTATCCTGTGGGGCCTGACTGTGCAAAGGACCCCAGTCCTGGGCGTAGCTGTGCAGTGTCATGGTCTGTGGCTGCTGTTGTGCACACAGATTATCTTCACCACATCTCAGGCCAGTTGCCCATCTGAAGCTGTTCGGTTCGCCTCTTGGCTAGTGCATCCTCTCAAGGAGCCAGCTGGAGATTAGGCTGGCTTGTAAGTGACTCGCTGCCATCAGGCATGTGGGCCGTGGAGATGAGCGATGTGAACAGGGCTCGCAGTCTGGTGCTGTCAAGCTGTGTCCTGTCTCTAAATGTGGGAGAGTTGTGTGAAGGTGGGTTCTTGTGCTGGCTTCTCAAGAATTGGTTGGAATTAGACTCTTCGAAGTTCCCATCTTCCAAAAGCGTCGCTCTCAAGCTACATCTGAACACGCATCCAGATGCAACAGTGGACATCCACTCGTAGGTCACATAGGTAGGTTTCCTGAAGAGAAGCCCTCTGACATTTCAGGGGAAACACTGCAGAATTTGCGGGAGAAATCAACCTCTCTTCCATTGACATACCTCATAATAGATGGTTCTTTTCTGGGATGTCTGGACAGCCCAAAATTCCAGTGTCAGAGGTCCTTAGAGGAGCAGAGACTTCACAGCTTGCACACTAAACAAAGCATTCACACTATGTTGGTCTTGCTTCCAGTGTTGCTGTGCACAGGCTGCCTGACAGCATGCCTCTCCGCCGGGGCTCTGTTGGCTTCTGCCTCTGTTCTGAGGAACAGCAGACTCCTCGACCAGCGGCTTGGGAACTGGGAAGTCTGAGTGCAGCGGCTGAGGGCTGGAAGCAGATTTGCAGGCAGATCATAAACAGCAGTTTTAACACTTAAATCTGAAAGTTACACACTTGACTTGTGTTTTGCACAAGACCATGCACTCCCAAGCATGGTGCTGTACTGCATCCCTGGAGTGGGGCATGATTCTGACCCAGGGGAGGTGCTGGCAGATGCATCCATTTCTCTGGGCTCAGTCCTGCAGAATTCGGTCAAGACACGACACAACAGCGTTATGGTTTGGTTTGCGCTGCTCTTCTTCAGGCACCTCTGATGTTGGTGCTGTCCTAGGCTGGGGTCTAGGAAGCAGTGCTGCAGGGCATGTGGTGGGGAAGAAGGAAAGACATTAGAAGTGAAAACTGAAATGTTTTAAAAATACAAATGAATTTCTTACAGAGACCCAAGGGTTTAGTAGTTGGTACTCTGTGAATGGAGTACACATACCAAAGTCTGTATGTTAAATAGATTCCTAAAATCTACATGAGAATGTTTTGTTGTTTTTTTTTAATGTGGTGCAATGGCACATTCACTTTTCTTTAAAATCTCTGTATTTGGTGTATCAGTAAAACTTGATGGGTTAGAAACCACTGTCATAGCATCCCCTAGCAGGCTTTTAATTCAAACATGTTTGGCTGTTCTCAGGCTGGAGCAAGTTCGGACGAGCTGGCACTTGAAAAGGAAATGCTGTGGAGCTTGTCGTAAAAACAATGCAAAAGAAATGTGAAGCTCTGATGTAAAGAAAAGTTGAAAGCTAATTTACAACTTTACTGTTGTTCACATTATTTAAAGGTTGGATATCCCTTTTTGTATTCTGGTGATTAGAGAGCAATTCTCAGATTTCATAAGAGCCTGAACAACGTTATTGCAACAACTACTGTGTTGCTTCATTCTAAAACTCCTTTACTATCGTATTTAGCAATATGAACTACAGGGTTATTTTAAAGAAGATTAGCCACCTGGATAATATAAGACTGGCTTTTTCTTTTTTTCAAACATAGAAAAGTGGTAGCAGGATCAGAGCTTGCAACACTGGGAGGATTCCTCCAGCATTGTATCTTCAGATGTGCAAGATGGAGGTGCTTTTGTCAATGAAATTGGCTCATGGGAGTTTGACACTTCCCATTTCCTTAGGTGGTTTGCTTCAATCACTGTTTTGGTGGCTGTCACTAAAAGGGAAGGAGGGGGGAATGGAGCTAATTAAAAACTGACTCATTTCTTCCCTTCCCTTCCCCCCCCCCCTCCCCCCATCCTCGAGGTCCTCATGCTATGTTTCTAGGTAACCTGAAGTTACACACGGTGGCTGGCTGATCCTGTCTATAGGCTTAGGTCTATTGCAGTGTCTTTAGTTTTCACATGCGACCTGCGGGCTCTGTGCATTTGCGTGTCATCATATGGGTAACATCTTTGTTGCTTGACTTGGCTTCCCAGCTCTTGGTCATGATGCAAATGGTTGTTCTGCATTTCTAATTAATTGCAGTACTGCCGTGTGTTATGAGAGTTTTCTCAGTGCTCAGAGTTGTAGGAGCCTTGATGGAGGAATGTGTATCGCTGTGCCAGAGTCGGGACACGTAGTCTGCATTCTGAAGTGCAGAATTTGTCTTTAGGCATTCAGGAATTAACTTGCTGTCCTTCTGAAGACACAGTCTGATACAAAGTTCGGAAGGCTAGATGGTGCATGTATTAGGCAAAAGTATAATGCATTTCCCTTTTCTGAAACACAAGTAAAATAAAAAATACAAAGAAATGTATTTAAGCCTTTATGTACCCAAGTAGGATTGATTTGCTGCAAAACTTGGCTGCCTGGTGCCCTTTAGTTCCCCTACTGGCAACCCAACAACCTGTAAAAATATTTACAATAAGTGTCAATAGTTTGAACAAGTGTAAGCCCTGGTGCCAGTTTTCCAGTTTCTAGGTTGTTTGTTGCTTCTAGTCTGGAGCGTAGAGAAAGCCAAGCAAGTGAACGTTTCGATGTGGAAAGGAAAAGCCCTGCTGCTGCCCCATGGTGGTGATGGGCCGGATTAAGCACACATAAGCACACGTGGAAATGTTACATGCATTTGCTCTGTCTTGTCCAACTGCTGAATCTAGGGAAAAGCAAGAGTTTTTTTCTCAGCAGCTCCTGAGTGTCAGGACCAGCCTTTTCAAGTTAAGTGGGGAGAAAAATCCATTTTGGAAAAATTGTGACTGTTGCATTGAATACACTTGTAAACTTTACTGAATTACCTAAATTCCATGACTGCACTAAAGAAATTTGGAGGGCCCAGAAGAGCAGAATGCTCTGGTACTCTCTGCCTGTGGTCTAGGCTGATGGCTTCCTCCTCTCTGAGGGAAGTCTGTTCTTGAAACATGTCTCCATTTTGGTCAGGTGTAAAATATAACATGTTGCTTTGGTTATTTGTTTGAGGCTTAAAAAATCAGAGACCTAAACTTTGAGGCATTTTAACTGTTAGGATTCTTACTTCCATCTGGAGGCAGGGAACTAAAAACGTGCAGAAAAAAGTGCAAAATCCCAAATGTTAGAATTTAGGGGAAATTTTTTTTTTCCTGTAAGTGGATCAACCAGATGTTCTATTCTTGCAGTCACTTTGCATTTCTGTGCTGCAGAGTTTAGTAACTCTGGCTGCCTTTTACCTACCTAAGAAGCAGCAGCTGAAAAACAGATGATTAAGACTCCTCTGAAACCTTTGGCACACCCCTTACTTAAGGACCAACTCAGCCCATTTTGTGGTTACACCCACCCTTACATGCAGGCTCCTAGTACGTAATTCTGACTGTGTGTAATGCCAGTATGTGTTTATGCACAGCGTTAAGTGAGCCTGGTATTATAAGCAGTAGGAACGAGAAAACAAAAAAAAACCCCAAACTTCCATGGCAGAGTAAGTTTTCTGTTCTTCAGCATTTTCATAGTTTATTGCTGCCACACTGCTCATTTTATTTTACTGTCTTTCTCTGTAATAACCACAAAAATGGCCCAGAGTTCCACTTTTAAATCCGGAGCTGGATACAAGTCCATGCTGAGAGTTCTGGGCACCTTCATAGCAGCTATGCTGGTGTGATTCATTTGGAAGAGGGAGGACCAAGCTGCAAAGCTTCACGCTGAACTCTTCCCTGTTATGCCCAAAGCTCAGGAGCAGAGATTTCCATGGGCACCTGCCTGGTGGAAGGTTACAGCTGGTTTACAAACCATCTTCTCCTGATGTATAGCTCTGGTCACTACATTAATTGCTGTGCTACGTCAACAGGCTTAGAGAAACGTTTTCAGGCTCCTCATACTTTTCTTTAAGCAGTTGCTGAAGTGTTGACTATTTTAGCAGCTAAAAATGTACCTAAACTAAAATAGTGAAGTTAATCCTGTTAAACACTGTGTATGTGTGGGGAGAGAGGAATTAATTCCTGAATAGCAATTAATCCTGAGAGAGAGAAACACCGTTTGAGATAAGGTTGATTTATAGGGAAGTTCAGACCCAACTGAAAGCTGACTGGGGATTAGTTCAATTTCCAGTTGTAAAATGGTGTTACAGTTACAGAAAGTATGTAATGTGCTTAGTGGAGAAGATCGAGTGAGTAGAAATTGCTAAATAAGACATACATCTACCTGTGTGGCAGAGGCTGGGGAATCCCAAAGGCAGATGTAATTAATGCACAGTAATCTAAAAACAGTTTTAAAAAAAACAGGCTGTGTGGAGCAACCGGCGTGATTGTATTAGGCTGCTGTAAATACTTAATTTCTAAAAACAGCAATCAAGTGGTGATCAAAGCATCTGGCACCTGTGAGGAGGCATAAAGCTGGCAGGAGAGCTTGAGAAGAGGTGAAGTTTGTTCCTAAGGGACGTGGCTCTTTCCTCAGCGAGGTGCTGTGGACTGGCACGCTTTGGCTCTGCAGTGTCACAGAGCAGCAGGAGCTGAGTGCCCAGGTACGGGGCAGTGGGCAGGGGGTGACGGGAGCTACAGCCAGCAGTAGGGCCGATGGAAAAGAGCAAGTTGGGATGCTTTCCCTGAGGTCCCTTCTGCAATGCCACGTCACCTGAGCAGTGTGCAGAGGTAGTCATCTGGGGTGGCAGGTATATCAGGGGACAAGCAGCAGGAGCAACATGTTTGAGAAGCAAGGAAGCAGCTGTAAAGTCCCTTCCAACATAAACCATGCTGTGATTCTATGATTGCTGAGGGCTAAGGTAAGTTTAACAGTTTTGTGGGGGTTTTTTATATGCTTTGTAGAGTTGGAGTTAGTAAACGGTTGGTATCTCTTTCACGTCTTAAAATAGTGAAATAAATCCCAGGATTTGTGATTAGAAAGGCATTTCTCTTTAGGCACAGTCTATTTGGACTTCCCCTGTAGGACAGCTAAGGAAGAGGTCTGCGGGTAGTGCAGTGAGCCAGGTGGAGAAGGGTTTGCTGGGCGACGAGGGTGAGGCAGTGCTGCCTGCTGCCTTCTCTTTGCCTGTGGATGGGACTGGGAATGGGGAACGTGCCACCAAGGGGGACATGTCTGGGTGTTCCTCTCTGCGAGTGGTGGGATAGAGGTGAATGCCACACAGCTCTGGGGTGCCTGTGGCAGGGGAGCAATCCTGGGTTCTCTGCTGTCCTGGGCGAGGAGCGTGCTCTGGGGGCTGGGGTATTGCCAACTGTGCCCTCCCGCAAAGCCCCGCTGAGGATGGAGAGGAAGGATGGTGAAACAGTGTGTAGGCAGTAGAAAAGCAGTTATGTGTGTGAGAGAGGCGGGTAAGGATGGGGAGGAACCATGTCCTTCTTCCTTCTGTCAAGTATGGTTCCTCCTCTTCCCTGCCCTGCGACGTGCTGGCTGAGCTGACACCCAGCGTAAGAATTACTGACATACAAAGTTAACAGCTCTGGGGTTTGATCCCAATTAAAGCCAAATCGTCCTTAAAAGCAGCTATAGTCAGTAAGCTGCTTAAGTGTTAACAAGTAAATTATTCTTGTTTAAAGCGGATAGAATTATTTTGTAGATTGGCTTAGGTTATAGGAAGGTATTTTAATTCATGGGCTACAGTCTGTCTGTATCCTGTGACGTGGACATGAATTAGTGACCAAATTGGAAAAAACTCCGTTCTGGTTCGCTTTGCAGAGGCAGCAGAGCAACACGAGACTGCAAACTGATCATCCGTAGTTTTAAGCATCACCGATGCTGGTTTTCTGTTCAGACCGACGTGGTTATGGCTGGAAGTCACATGAGTGACTCTGAGGTAGCACGGCGCTGTGTGGCATGCATGCAACCATACTGGGGCTGGGCAGGTGCTGCCACGACACAGCGGGGCTTCTGCAGCATTTGATTAGCAGTGATGGTGTCAGCAGGAGAGCACAGTTTGGGGGGGGGGATCGGTGTTTGATCAGGGCCAGCAGTGACAGTTTTTTGTCTATAAAGACTGAGCAGTGAGAGTAAATAAGGAAATTCATTTTGACATTTTTATTAAGTATTAATATTACAGTACAACTGCCTTTTCATTTTCCACAGCAGAAATAAAACAAAGTATTTTTTAAGTTCTCTATGAATATGCAGAGACTGTAGAGCATGAAGCTGCAGTCAAGATTCGGTAGCAGACGTTCGTGTGTCCAGTTCTGTTGTGGGGTTTGTATGAACTGTTTTCTGAAATGTCTTTATTCTCCTGCATAATACCTTTTCTAGAAATGGTTTGCACAAGAACATGTATATCAGGGGGTCCATGCAGACGTTTGTGGCAGCCAGCCACAGAGTGCTTTCTTTCGCAACAAAGAGCTGGTTCTGCAGACGACAGTCCATGTGGGTGGTCGTTTGGCTCAGAGTATAGGGAACCCTGCTAAAATGAAAGGGGGCAAAGCATAAGAAAAACACAGTGAAAATGATGAATACTTTCCCCTTGATCCTTTGTTCACTTTTGTTGTTTTTCTTCTGTGTTTTTATATAAGACTCATATACCTTTTTGGCAATAATTATATAAAATAGAAACATGAGGATGAGAACAGTCCAGAAAATAAACTGACAGATATAATTGACGGCTTCATGCCATTTGAGTCCAAAGTAGTTCTTCAGTGAGGCACACTTCTTCACTGATTGGGGTGTTGCTTTCTTGTTTGATAAGACCATGTTAGGCAGAGAGAGAACAAAGAAGAAGAGCCAGACCAGACCCGCCAGGATCTTTGCTGAGGTCAGGTTGTGCACCCAGAACTTCCCAAAAGGTCTCACAATCTTGAGAAATCTGTCAAAAGCAATGAGTCCGAGTAGCACTATGCTAATGTACATGGTATTGTAAAATACTACAGCTGAGAAGCGACAGACAAAAGCTTTGAGTTGCCATGGTCCCAGTCCAGAGTCCGTTAGGATTTTCAGAGGAAGCATCAGGGTCATTATAAAATCAGAAACTAAGATATTTTTCAGATAGACAATGAAAGTTGATGTGCTTGGAATCTGGAAGAAAGCCCAAAAAGCCAGGCTGTTAAGTCCAAGTCCCAGAAGGAAGATGAGTGTATACAGTACTGGGAAGACGAGGTGGGTGATCGTGGTGTCTCGGTGGCACTGCTGTGTGGAGGAGGGTGCTCCACTGGAGTTACTGACAATACTCTCATTTGCCATGTCTCCCATTGTTTGCAATAGACTTGGGTGAAAAGAGAGAGAAAACATAAAATATAACATTCTATATTTAAAATTACATGTTTCTTAGAGTGACTGGCAGGTTTATGCAAATAAGCACAAAACCTGAGTGTGCATTCAATAGAAATCAGCCGGTCTAGTTCATAGAAAATGTAAATCTTTGCCTAAGTTTAAGTTGTTTACAAACGAACATCTAGTGAGAAGTTAAAATGGTATATTTTCATTATGGAGGCCTAAGATAATATGATAGCAAGGTATAACAGCATATTACCTAGAGCACCATTTACATGGAAATGTATTTTAACATTAAACAGAAATTTTACAGTTATGTCCCAAAAGCAAGGTGCTTCTGGGGAAGCGACTTCTGGTATTTCTTACCAAGCATACTCCATTTTTCCTTTCTCAGCACAATTTTAAGTAACACATAAGATGCACACTGCTGGTTATCAGCCTCTTACATCTGAAAGGCAGATGACAGAGTGCCCCATCACACCACGTGAACGCTGCAATCATGCAAGTACCTGAGCAAACCTGGCAGCAACCGTTTCAGAGTGTGTTTGGCTGTCTTCGGTTCATATGCTGTTCCTCTGCCAACAGAAGCGTCGAGCAAAGTATTAAGAATGGAGAAATGTGTAGAAAGACGAGACTTTTTCTGTTGGTGTGGTATGTTGTTTCCTTCCTCATTTTCATGTATCACTCGAGTTAGTTAATCATGTTTGCTGTTGTTTTTCTCTCTCCCTTTTGCCCTCTGTCAGAAAGTACACTGCTTTCTCCTATACTAAGAAAAAAAATTACCACATCCATTGAGACAGGCACGTTTTCCAGCTGTTGGTTTGTGTGAGGCAGACCTGATGGCACCTATACTGTGCCATTATGATTTGGCTCCTTTAGAGATGTGGGGTGAACAAACACAGAGTGTTTCCTGACAGTTTTCCAGGATAATCCTCAAATGTAGCTCTGAGCCCTTGTCTGTGTGTGTGCGCTCCCCTGTTCTGGACAGCACTAGTCAACAAATGTGTGACCAGCAAGTCAGGTCAGAGTCATCCTTACAGTGGGTTATTCAGCTACAAAATCATGTGCGCCACCATATTCAGAAATTGTACCCCTCCCTCTGTGGCCTCTTAATATTGACACATAAACCTGAGCTTGACTTTTGATCTCCAGAATGGAACTTTTGGTTTATTTTGTTGTCAGTGTAGCCAGGTGGTACAGCGTGCTGGTTACAGCTATTTTCTGGGTCTGGCAGAGGCTGTTGTTGCATGGTATGCTTTGTATTTATTATGTGTTTATTATGTATAATGTTGGAATCTAGTACATTTCTCTGTAAACAGAATTTTTTGTATAAGTTTAACTTAGTCATGTGATTTGTCTTTTATTTTCCTGTCAAATGATGTGACAGAGGGTTCTGGCTCCTTGCTGCCTTGCGGGAAATGGCTCACGTTCAAGCCATCCCTTTGTGGGCAGACATGAATTGCTTTTTGGGGTTCTCAGGCTGCAGCTGTATTGACAGTAAGTTTGTGCGTTAGCATATACGTTGTGGTTAATGTAGGTATGCATGCTGATGTTGTCATTAAATGGCTGGCAGAAAGCAAAGAGCCTTGAGGATGGCCGGGATGAAAGTCACCTTTGCCATTGTCATCAGTGAGAGCTGTCCCTAGCTGCCTGCCCCGACTTCTGTTCATTCAGCAGGGATTCTGCAAAGCTGAGAGAGTCCATTGCAATACCCCAGGACTGATGTCCAAAGCAGCATCTTCCATGTTTTCTCCCAGACTGGCCCCTTGGCGCTGTTCCCAGCTGCCAGAGGCAGGTTCCAAGTATCCCGTCAGTGACTGCTGGATGGCTCGCAGGTGGCTGTAGGATCTGTTGTCCGAACAGCTCATCTGATCAGCAAAAGCAGCTGCTAGATAATTGCTACTCTCTCTCCATGTTTAGGTACAAAAAATGGGGGGAATGAGTGTTGGGTGGGGGGCATCAGCTGGAGTTTATCAGTCCTGGGCTCCATGGGGCTGGCTGTGGAGAGCACGCTCTGCAGTGACCAGCAGCGCCAGTTCCAGGGAAATAATGGTGCCCTGTTTTCTGCAGTGTAACCCAGTTACTGATTGTAATCAGTGTCGGCGTATATACCAGAATGAGCAGTGCACAAAATGTTTTGTAAAATATTTAATTTGTCCAGGTTTTAAGAGATGCATAAACTGTAAGGCTGAGTGCTAAAGTAAGTGAACTGTCTTTCAGCTTTTTAGGAAATTTGGGTATCTGTTGTAAAAACACCCAGTGCGCTGCCCGGCACAGGTAAGTACCAGAGAAGGGTCGACAGGCAATGGCTTTTGCCAGGACTGAGCTCTTGCATGATGGTGAAATGTATTTCTGAATTGGAGCTGTTTTGCAGTGGTGATAAATGAAGCATAATTTATTGCAGTAGCCTAGGGTCTTTTTCATGTGTAGTTGTTATGATTCCTGAAAATGTTATGTACCTGAAAATACATTCCTGGTTTTCTTTTTCAGCTTTCCCAAATGAAAAAAAGGAAGTGGTTAAATTTTTTGTGTAGTGCAAAAAAGCTTCCCTTAATAATCAGTAAAGATCTTACTATGAGTCTGTTTTTCCCTAAGACCTAAGTATTCTGTAAATAGTCTTTGTATATTTTCTAATATTACACATTGTTCTTTATAAAAGTGTACATTTTTGTTTATTCATATAGCAGGGTAAAGTATTTGAAGATTTAACTCACATCAAGATAAGCCTGATTATGAAATAATTTCCTCTGACATACAACTATTAATTATTGATCAATGGATTAAGAATTGCAAGCATATAATTAGATAAGCAAAATGTTATTCTGTTATCAAAAATCTGCAAAGATAAACAGTTTATCTACATGTCCTATATTTCTGTTTGTCTGCCAGCTGTATACAAGGTGACAACTCCCTGTATTTAAAAATCACGTTTACTGTGGATTTTGTTTGCATTTTCCAGATCTTGTGTTGTCATGGATTTTACTCTGGCCCAAGCTAAGTTATTTCTGTAAAATCTTTGCAGTTCATAATCTCATCTGTAGTACTTAATGACTCGGGTTTAATTTTTTTCCTTACAGCTCCAACTAGAAGTTAAAACTTTTTCCTAGCAATTCTGACAGGTGTGGAGGTGGTGGTCAGGCGGTGCTCTTGTTTTATTCAAGCTTTCTAGTTTCACTGTTTTTGCAACCAGTGATGTTGGTTCCAGGGTGCTTGTGCTTCATCTGTAGGACAATTTCTAAGGAAGTTGGTGATTCTAGATTTCTTTGCGGAATTTGTGCTGCTTCTGCCCGCCAAGAACAGGTATGGGTGGTTCTTAGCTCTAGAGCGGCGTCTCATCTGTGTCATCTCCTTCGTTCTGCTCCTTCATCCGTGCTCCGAGTTCTGATGATGCTGTGTGCTTGCACATCATGTCTATCAAGGACTTTCTAAATGATTTGCAAAGGAAAAAGTATATGAATGGATCTAGGCAAGCATTCAGCGATGTCAGCCACAGCGTGCTCTCTTTCAAGTAAAACAAGGTGTTCTGAGCAGAGCATTCAAAAACGTCTCTTGTTTGGCTCAAAGTGTAGGGGATTCTAGTAAAGTGGAATGGCACAAAACAAATAAAGAACACTGCGATAATTATGAAAACCTTCAGATTTACAGTCTTTTGGGATGCTTTTCCTGTGCATCTTGTCCTTTTATAGGATTTGTACAGTTCTTTACTTATAAGTATGTAGCATACAACTATGACTGCTAAATTAACCCAGAAGATAAGTTGACAAATATAGTTTACGATTTCGTGCCAGACTAAGCCAAACTCAGATTTCAAGAAGGCACACTTTTTTACGCTCTTGGGTGTTTTCTTCTTGTTAGTTAAAACCATGTTGGGTAATGAGAGAGTAAACATTGATATCCAAATTGCTGTGGACAGGATCTTAGCACCTAAAAGGCTCCTTGGTGTTGATGATCTGAATGGTGAAGTGGCTTTCTGATAGCGATCAACAGTTATTAGACCAAGAAACAAAATGCTAATGTACATGGTGAAGTAAAATACAACCTGAGTGACCTGGCACACAAATCCTCTCAGTACCCATGATACTAATTTTGCATCGCTAAGGATTTTAAATGGAAAAGTCAGGATCATGAGGAAGTCAGAAATGACAGTGTTCTTCAGGAAGATGATGAAATTGGATTTACTGGATATTTTAAAAAAGACCCACATTGCCAGGCTGTTCATGATGATACCCACTAGGAACAGAATTGTGTAAAGCAAAGGAAAAATTACTTGACTGATTTTGTTATCACTGGTGCAGTTGCTGTTGTTTCTAGAGTAGCTGAAGCTGGTTGTGGCTTTCATTTGCACTTTGTCTTTTCCCCTCTCCCTGTAAAAAACAAAAAAATGAAATCATGAGTTAATCTGTCATAAGACTTCAACCTTTTTACTCTTAATTTTTGCATTGGGAGCATTTCTGTGGGGATCTTGACTGCTGTAAGTTGTGTTTTATTTTGCCGGGGATGTCAGGTTTCTACAGGAGAAGAGTGCTAGATGTTGCCATGTTTGTAAGGTAGCCTGGTTTCATCTTCCTTGGCTGAAATGTTGAGGTGCCCTTCCATCCCAGCCTCCCGAGCTCCCATCCCAACCTCCCAAGCTTCCATCCTAACCTCCTGAGCTGCCCACGCAGCCTCCCCGAGGCCTGCAGTCAGGGCTGGGCAAGGGGCCAGCACGGTGGTGGGCTGGGGGGGGCGGCATGGCTGGCAGCACGCTGCCTGTTCCCATCACCGTGTAGGTGATGGCGCAGCTCTTGCTCGGTGTGGCTGTGCCTGGGGGCCTGGGCTGTGATTTCGCTTGTCTGACACACGTGTGCCCAAACTGTCTCTCTCCTCCCAGGGAGGAAGGAGAAATGCCCCTTTCAGCATCTTCTTGGGCATGGGAAGGGATAGCATTTAAACTCCTTTTGACTGGGGATTTAACAGTGCTGGGCTGAAGTAAAAGGAATCAAATACCCCTTTTTATTGTATTTCAGCCTGGCTGGCTGTCAGTCTCTCCCAGTGGTGTTATTTCAGCCTCACTTTTAGTTGTCCTTGAAGCTGATCCCTGCCACCCCCTGCCTGCCCTTGCTCAGACCTGGGAACAGCTGCTTGCAGGCTGCCGCCATTTCACCCGGGTATTCAGCGGGTGGATGTGGCACCCCACAAAGTCATCGTTTGTTGCTTCCAAGGGGACGAAAGTGGGAGAGGAGTACCGGCTTTTCAGCCCTGTGTACTGGCACTAGGGCAGCTAACGGCGTTTGCTACTTCAGTGGTTATACATTTGCCAGCAAGGTCTGAAGATACTTGTAGCTTCATTTATGTAGGTATTAATGGATACCTTTACTTCTAATGTGACAGTTTGTCCTGTCATTTTCCTAAATCGCTTGCTTTACCAGTGCTGTGTGTGTTGCAAATAAATTTAGAGCTTCACTGACCTGAGCCAACATGCAGGAGCTGTGTAGGAGTTGCAGCCTCCCATGTTTTGCAGCGATCGCCTGCGTGAAGGTGCTGTTGAGCCCCCTGCGTAGCACTGCGCCCCTCCGAGCCCACCCTGGCCACAAAACCAAGAGTTCCTCCGCTGGCTGGTTGCCCACAAACACCAGGAGGCTGACATCTGCCTAACTGATAACAGGGGCCGGGTTGAAAACTGTTGCTCTTACTCCAAAAACCTTGATCAGACCTGGTCTGCTCCAGCCCGGTTGCCTGGGAAAGCCAGGCAGGAACGCTGAATCGCTCAGTGTTGCGTTTCAAAAGGAGTAACGTTCAGGTGTGTAGCGATGCAACTGTAAAAATTGCTATATTTCTGTATTATCTCCGCCTTTGTAAAATAAGGCACTCGGGGGAGTTCATGCTTTGTCAGCTAGTTCCCAGACATCCCTGACATCTTCCTTACAGAGCTCCAAGGCTTTATTTCTGTCTGTAAGACAGAAATAAATTGTCTGATGCTTTGAAGCACATCACGGATTCAGCTGCCAAGTCTGACCCTAATGAAGTAAGTACTCCCTAAACATGCACAAATCAGACACCTTCCCCCCAGCCAAAATCAAAGAGCAGATTACCGTAGGGTGCTGCTGAGAAGTGATGCAATGCCTGGGTGGCTCCTGTGGTGGGAAGGTAGTGTTGCTGAGAGAGGCTGCTCGCAGTTCCGCTAGCTCCTCGCCATGCAGGCCTGCAGGAGCGTTCATGTGTGAATCCCTCGGAGCAAGGAGAGACTGGAGGAGCAGCTGTGCATCCCAGTGCGGAGACTTAGACCTTCCTCTGACTTTGAACTGGTTTCTTAGCCAGACAGCTGCAAATTCCAGGTGACACTGTCAGTGCTTCTGCTTTTGTTTCCTCTAGAAGAGAGAGAAATAGAATTTGTAAAAATCATTAGAGGCTTACTTCCTGCTTTTGACCTACTAAGGGAGTCACTATTTTTAAAAGAGAGCATGTGTTTTGTAAGACTGTGCAACTTTTCAGAGCACAGAGTTACAGTCCCGTCTACTGCCATTTTGCCTTGTGATTCTTTAGTAGTATTTTTGTACACAGCCTTGTTTCTTAAGAACTTTTTAAGTAGTTGGAAGATGTAGTGCTTGCTTAGTTTGGAAAAGGTAAGTATATTACTGAACAAAATATTTATACCTTATATGAATTGTAGAGGAGTGCTCCAGGTTTTTAAGTTATATACAGTGCATCAACGTTTTAGGATACATTTTATTGAAAGACTAAATATAAGCAATTTAAATAAACTATATGTATTTCAATTTCTTTGGGATGTACAAAATTGAATTCTAGGAGTTGGGCTGCATCTTTTTTTCAATTGACTTGTACATAATAAGAGAAATGTCACACGGTTTCTAGACATCTGTCTTCATTTTACTAATCTGCTACTGAATATCAGTCTAGGGGACAGTTAGGAGGGTCACCCGTATGCATCCTCTGTCTCAGTTGTTATAGATACATACTGGATTCATAATATCAGATCACATTTTTTCCCTCTGTATTTTTACCCTACGCTTTAGTGAATTCATTTGGCACTGTTTCCTCCACGCTGATAACCACAGGAGATCCTGCTTGTGACGAGGAGTTAGCTATTGTTTATTGCAGTCTGAGCAACTTGGGTTGGGTTTCTGCAGGTGATAGCAGAAAAAAGTTACTTCACTCATGACCTGTTTTTTTCAGGATGAATCTTCAAGTCATGAGTGTAACCAGCGCATGATTCTCCTTTATGGCGTTGGTAAGGAGCGTGATGAAGCGAGGCATCAGCTGAAGAAGATTACCAAAGACATCCTCAAAATTCTGAATAAGAAGAGTACTACTGAAATGGGTGGTAAATGCTTTAATGCTGCTGTATGGTAGCCTGTAGCAAAGATCACAGGAGCTGTGAGGTGCTCGGCAAGTTGTCTGGAGCCATGCATGTTGGTCATGTAATTTGGCTTTCATCCCCTTGACGGTCACTGGGTGAAGTACTGAACAGAGTCCTGCAGCACCAAGTGCAGTCTGCCAGCCACGCCAGGGCAGCCAAGGGCCAGTCTGCTTAGAAATCCCCATTTTCCATTATAACAACTTGTCTGTAAACACTTGCGTTAGGCTAAAACCTGGAAAATGAGATGCTGGCCAGTGAGTGATACATATTCCTTACCCTCCTAGTAAAACTGTATGGCTGTTTTTCAGTTTTTCTTGGGTGTTGGCTTTTTGCATTGGAATAACCTCGAAGTAGCTTTGATGCTGTTACATGCTGTGGCAGATATTTGTCCTGAGTATTATGGAAAACTGAGGCAAATAGGTTTTTATGTAGTCACAAGCTTTTGAGGAGTGTTGCTGTCTTTTAAATTGGTAATAATGCGAAACTACTAGGGCTCCTGCTTAAATATAAAATGACCAAAATAATTTTTTATCTCTTAAGTTGGGGATGAAGGGCAAAAAGCCAGGAAGACCAAACAAGAAGCATTTCCAACCCTAGAGACCGTGTTTACAAAACTACAGCAACTGTCCTATTTTGATCAACATCAGGTGACATCTCAGGTACTTCCCTTGTATAAAATTGTAGCCTTTTACATTCTGCTGTAGAGGTACCAAATAGGAAGCAAATCTAGGTTTTGAGAAGTGTTTTGTATATACCAAGAATTTTCAGTGCAGTGTTTCTTCAAAGGCAAGATTAAAAATGCTGCCTTGGTGTTCTAAAATACCTGCTTCAGTAGGTATGTGGGGGTTTGATTGTGTGTGTTTGTTGGGGGGGTGGGGCTGGTGATGCTTGCTTGTTTTGCAAGAAGCTTTCTGAATTATTGTAGATGTCAAGATTTTTTTAATGGAAAATTTGAAATAAATTTTACATAAATTTCCATTAACAGCGTTGTTTAAGGCTTGTTGGTAAATTAGGTACTAATTAACTAATCTCTTGCGTATGTGTAAGATATGTTACTGTATCTGTGTTTATAAGGACAGTGAACTCTTCTGTGTTTTTTGTGCAACACACTGTGTCTATTTGAGAAGCTGGTAGATAATACAGTTTATTCTTTTCTGGATACTAGAATTTATCATCAATGTTTACTGTTAAAAAGCTGTATTAGTGGCTGCCTGGAAAACATAAATAACTTGTTTTAAATGGCAAGCCTAATTTTCCTGGTTTATAGTAGAACTTGTAAGTGTGGGAATGTATCAGTATAGGATTTCATCACTCTGCCAGGTGTTACTGTTTTAAAGTATATTTAAGAAAAAGAAAAAGAGGTACATGTTTGATACTTAATTTGTAAGACACCTTTGGATCTAGTCTTTTGAATGAATTTATTACATGTTTTGTTTGCAGGATAATGTGTTATTAATTATCTGAAAACCATCAATAACAAAATTACAATGCAGTAAGAGGAAAAGAAAAACTATTTTACCTCTTCTTTAAAGCAGAATACTCCACAGAATAAAAATTGGTATTGTAGAAGTTAAGAACAGCTTGACACTCAGCTGTAAAGCAGCAGAACGCCATTTTCTGTTGTCAGTTTTGAAAATAGAACGGCATTACAACTGACTTGCTGGATAGTAGAGTAATAGGTATATTTATGTACTATTTGTTAGTGCTTTTATCTGCAAAATGCTGTCACTTGCTATTGCCGCTTAGAAAACAGGATTTTTGGAGCACTAGTGTATTTGAGAAGCCCTCAGTCACCATGTGACTTCTCAACATTTATTTTCACAGATCTCCAGTAACGTTCTTGAACAGATAACTAGTTTTGCCTCGGGAACATCATATCATCTTCCTTTGGCTCACCATATACAGCTCATCTTTGATCTCATGGAGCCAGCACTGAATATCAATGGACTGATCGACTTTGCAATACAGGTAAACAGGGTTCATTTTTTGGGAGGGTTACATCAGGATAAAGCTGTGATACATTTTCTGTAAAACCAGAAAAAAAACCCAGGAGATGGACTGCAAATTCTCCTGATTTGCTGCCATGTGCTTTTATCTGTTCCGGTTTCCTGACTTCTGAAACAGAGTGCCAGATACTTCCCTTCTGTCTTACTTTGACAGTTATAGAGAATCAATAGATGTATTTTATTTTTCAGTCTTTCAAAATTTATGAAATTCTCGTTATTTTAGCACAAAGCATTTTAGGATGGGCTTCACTGTTTCAGACAGAACCATCATATTACACAGTAAAGCATCTGAGTGCCAGAAATGCCATGTATTTCTGAAGAGCAGTTCTGAGGGACAGTTCTTATACTTTAGCAGTTTGTTTTGTTCCCTCTTTCCCTTGTTCTCTAGTGAGTAAGGAATTTAATTTTGTTTTGCCATATAGTTTTCCCTTTTTTTTTTTTTTTTTTTTCCGCTTAACTCTACCTGTTTAATTTGGAAATTCGTTGATTTTGTGTATGCACTTTCAGCTGTTGAACGAGCTGAGTGTTGTGGAGGCAGAGCTGCTGCTGAAGTCATCCAGCCTGGCAGGAAGCTACACAACGGGGCTGTGCGTCTGCATCGTCGCCGTGCTGCGACGTTACCATGCCTGCCTCATCCTCAACTCGGAGCAAACCGCACAAGTCTTTGAAGGGTTTGTGGCAGCTACAATTTCCCAAAAAGTATTTTTAGTCTTCTCTCTTAAACAAAAAATGGGGTTAGATTCAGTAGTGAGACCGACTGTCACACTACTATTGGAAGGCTGTAAGTGAGCTCAGGTGAGCTTCATGTGAGTCCCCTTAGCCTGTAGATGCAAGGTCTGTCATCACATTGCCCAGCTAATGGTGGGGTTTGTGTCATAGGTAACAATGAGACACACGCTAAGGTGTATTGCAACAAACTCAAAATGGTTTTATTTTTGCAGGTTGTGCGGAGTGGTAAAGCACGTCGTTAATCCCTCGGAGTGTTCGTCCCCAGAAAGGTGTATTTTAGCTTACCTCTATGATCTGTATGTGTCCTGTAGCCACCTGAGAAGCAAGTTTGGAGACCTCTTCAGGTGGGTGGTAATGGGATTTTTCTCACCACTGTCTAGCCTGTATACTGATGTAGATTGCTGTGGTTTCAGTTTGGTTTGCTTTCCATGGAAAATAGAATTGTCAAATCGTTTAGATAGGAAAAGACCTTTATGATCAAGTCCAACCGTTAACCCAGCACTGCCAAGCCCACTGCTAACCCGTGTCCCTAAGGGCCACGTCTACACATCTGTTAAATCCCTCCTGGGATGGTGACTCTACCACCTCCCTGGGCAGCCTGTTCCAGCACTTGCCAAAATATGCTGTTGCCTCTGCTGCTTTACCTTTACTGGTGCAATTCTATTGCCCGTGCCGGTGTGGCAGTGCAGTGTGTGGTCCTGAGCCTGCGAAGTCCTCGCTCTGAGTGGGTACCTGCTGTGGAGCAGCAGGGGCTGAGCCTTCCTTGCAGCGCTGTGGTTAGCTCAGTGGGGCGCTTCAGCCAGCAGCACCGGGGTGCAGCGAGCAGGCGTGGGGAAGCGGGGGCCGTCCAGCTCCAGTGGGCTGCTGGGGCAGCTGTGCCGTGCAGCGTTGGGCCCACCTCCACACACCTTTGCTTTTGCAGATTGTGGTGTGACTGATTTGGTTCCTATAATGCATCAGCAAATTGGCTGTAATACATACAACATTGGGTAGAAAAATAACAAAATCTTAGTTGACGCAGCTGTAATATTCTATTAAATATTTCCTTTGATGTGGGGAGAGGCACAAACATGTTTGAGTTTGTGAAGTTTTCTGCTCGACTGTTCAGTTCCTTGATTTTAAATTAAAAAAATATTTTAGGTACCCATATGCTGTGTTTTTGGCTCCTACTTTTTAAAGGGGGAGTGGAAACCTTTCATATGCAAACGCGCATCTTGTGAGACTTACAAACCACTTCAGTTACTATTTCCCCTCCTGGTTTATATACCTGGTTTTGGTTTGCATGTTTCAGATTTGTGGTTTTCATTTCATAGGGAGCAGGAAAAAATTTCTCGGTAATAATATTTTAATAGGTTTACAAACACATGGGAACAGTAGCATTTAATAAGAGGAATGCTAGAAAAAAAAATTAAAAGAACTACAGTAGTGTCATAGTCTTATGTTCATTTTTCTGCTTAAAACCTAAAGTTCAGTAACACAATAAAAAATAACATTTTTATTAGTACTAATCAACAGTAGCAAATAAAAACATTATTTAGTAATACAGAGATACTTAGGGTATTAAATCCTATATTAAATAATAAACCCCCTTTTTCAGCCAAGTGGAGTTAGAAATTCTCTGAAAACTGGTAATAAAATTTATGTATTAATTTTTTAAACAGCTTTGTGTAAGATAAGAGTGCTACGCTTGTTTTCTTCTTGGTTTCCTTGCTGCAATTGAAACAAAACCAAAACAAGTTGTCTGGCAACTTGTACATGGCAACCTTTTTGGTTCCTTTTTAGCATGCTGTAAGTCCAGCTATTTCTCTAAGACAGTTTAAAGTGACAATAAAGTACAGGTCATAAATGGTCAAATTTAGAGACTTACCTTCCATATGTTGCAGTGCTTCACAGTCGGCTCCTGATGTCATCTGCAGTATTTCTTGTGACCGTGTTTTACTAAGTGAGCTGCATGTTTTGGTTTAGTATGCTTGGTATATTTAGTTGCATTTGCTAAACTTCCTTTTTTTAAATCATTCCTTCAATTTTTTTTTCCCCCCCCCTAAATCTCTTTTCTGACCACTGCCCCACCATTACTCCTTGTGCAAGTACAGTTTCAGAGGCAGCTTTGCTCACATACTTAGTATTGTGTTGCTTGGGTTTGGGGCCTTTCTTTCTGTGACCCGTGGTAAATGCAGGTAAATGCTGTGGTGTGGCAGTGTCGGGGATGTACGTGTGCCCAGGATGCCCGTTTAAATAGTGCCTGATGTTTGGGGTATGGGCTGTTCGTTTTCCACTGGTTGGTTTTCTTTCTTTGCTGTCACACTGGCTGTTAGAGCCAAGGGTTAACATCGGCCATTAATTACCCTTCTTGTAGATTAATTATCCTGCTAACAGCCTCTTCTTCCTGCTCTGGAGCATCCCAATGAGGAGCAGCATGTGCAGGGGCAGCGCAGTGGCAAGGGCCCCAGGGCTGCCCTCCAAGCCCTGCGTCCAGGCGCTGCTGTGCACATCGTGCTCCTTCCTCAGGTCACAGACGTCTGTCTTCCAGGCAGCACAGTGCTTCCTCTGTCTTTTGATCCAGGCGCTAGTGGAGTTCTAAGAAATTCCAAAGGTTTAATGTATTTTAAGTTAATTTCAATTGACAGATCTTTTCAGTAATGAGGACGTCTTCCCAGCTGGGATAATTACTGAAGTTTGTACATGTGGATGTTGTTTCCAGCTGTGGTGTAAGACCCAATGCTTGAGAGAAATGCCCCTTAGAACATTTTGTGTGTGAAATTTGTCTCCTTCATTAACACCTTTTTTTTTCCCCTGAGGAAAGCCCATTAACATACAGGTATTCCTAGCCTGAAATATTTCTTAGCCTTTTGTCGTAACTGTTAATGTCAAGCTGTTACCTTCTCCATTTACTGATTTAATCTTTCAAAAAGCTGTCTGTTATGTCACATTATTACTAAATGGAAATTTTTAATTTAGATAAATTTTCTCATTTTTCCTTAATTAAGTCTTCTTACTGCCACTGCAGTTTGCTGTGTCATAACACATAAAGAGGGGGGGCAGCGTTATGAAGCACTGTTACATTTCACATCTGATGCTCCAGGAAGTCATTGCTAGGAAGGAAAGAGTGTGTGGTCCTCATCCAGCTGCTCACGATTTCAGTCATAGAAATGCCATAGAAGCATCTTGGAAGCTTGAGACTTTTATCTGCAGGAAAACTTGAATGAAATTGATGTTTCAGCCTTATTTTCTGGTAGATGCTCCTTATCAGAAATGAGTTTGAAAATGTGTACAGAACGGTAACCAAACGAGGATTTTCCAACCCCACATGGCATGTTCCACAGCATTCCTGCAAAGTACGTTTTTTGGCAACTTTTTTTTTTTTTCTTTTTTTTTTTGTTTGCTCCTCAGTAGTGCCTGTTCTAAGGTGAAGCAAACAATATACAGCAATGTTCAGCCTTCGAATTCCAATTTACTGTGGGACCCAGAGTTCATGCTAGATTTTATTGAGAATCCCTCAGCTCACAGCATTAACTACTCAATGCTGGGCAAGATTCTGAGCGACAACGCAGCCAACCGCTACAGCTTTGTCTGCAATGCGCTAATGAACGTGTGCATGGGGCACCAAGATGCAGGCAGGTAAGGGAAACCGTGCTGGAATTGGAACTGGATGGATTACATGACGTATATGAGGTTTCCTTTCACCTTTTTGATTTGTATCTTTTTGCCATTGTTTTCATTCATTACTCTTTCTGGTTGCTGAAAATGTATTCAGTAAGTTTCCTCTGAGTGATTTCATTAAATCAATCTGCATAATCTAACAAAATGGAGGAACGAGTAGAAAGTATGTACTGTAAGACAGTCGGTAAGCTTTTTGTATCAGCAGATATGCTGTTTGAGGCAGAACAGCTCAGCGCAACTTTTGCTCATTAGAAGCCTATAAATGAGGAAGGGTTTTGCATTAGGTCATTTCCTTCTGATACAATCGGTGTTGAATTTATTAAATGTGTAATTCATTTATTATGAATTTCATCTTTATATGTAGTATGTAGATTCCCCCCCTTTTTTTTAAGGTATTAAGAGTTTCATTGGCTAGAAGCTGCTAGAGTTGTAACAGCTGACAGATTTTATGAGTATCTGGGACCTCATGGTGCTAGTTCAAGTCGATCTCCAGTGATGAGAGCTTGGGACGAGGTCAGCACTGCAGCAGGTCACCCAGCACTGTCTGACTGGGTTGTGTCCTGACACCTTCTTGGGTCTCATGTCCATGTTAGACCTTCTTAGATGAGCTCAAGGCACTGACAAGAAGTATAGCGAAGAAGCCCGGCAGTAAAACAACATCAGTATCAGGCTTTTGCACTGACAGTATGTTTTCTTTTATAATTCAGATGTTCTCTCAGTTGCTTCCTCCTTCCAGTGTGTAAACACACAGACTCCGCTCCCTTGCGCAAACTGCAGCACTGCAGTGTTGAGACTGTTGTACCCTGGTTTTCTGTGCTGCAGTCAGTGGTGCAGGGTGAAACATACACTGATTTTTGGATCGGTGGGAGCTTTTACCCCTGCTCCCAGCACCTCTGCTGCTCTTACACAATCAAAACCAGCAGAACCTGGTGTTCTGCTCTGATTCTGTTCCAATTTTTATTCGGAAGTTCTTGGGCATGATTGTTAGGCCTAGGTGCAGCAGTAGCTGGCAGTCTTTTTTAAAAGGTTGCTGACAGACCACAAAACTTAAGGAAAACTGGGGGGGGGTTCTTTTCTGATTGATTCCTCCCCAAAGTGTGTGCAGTTCTATGTCCTTCACCCTGGCCTCAGTATGAAGCCACTTTGAAATGTCCAGAGCAGGTCCAGAGGAGGCCAGGAAGATGCTCGGAGGGCTGGAGCCCCTCTGGTGTGCGACAGGCTGAGGGTTGGGGTTGCTCAGCCTGCAGAAGGGAAGGCTCCGGGGACACCTTAGAGCAGCTTCCAGTGCCTGAAGGGGAATGGCTTGCAGCTGGAGGAGGGGACAGTCAGGTTAAAGGAAGAAATTCTGTGCTGTGGGGGTGGGAGGCGCTGGCCCAGGCTGCCCAGAGCAGCTGTGGGTGCCCCGTCCCTGGCAGGGCTCAAGGCCAGGCTGGACGGGGCTCTGGGCAACCTGGGCTGGGGGGAGGTGGCCCTGCCCGGGGCAGGGGGCTGGAGCTAGGTGGGCTTTAAGGGCCCTGCCAACACAAACCAGTCTGTGAATCTATGAAATGTGGCGCATCCTTGGCAGAGCAGAGCAGCTGAGAGGAAGCAGTTTTGTAAGGACAACAAAAGGGAACATCTAAATGTGGCCAAACAAGTTTCACTGTGGAGCAGAGGAAAAATAACTTGCACTGGGATGAGTCAAGTCTTCTCTGTTTTTTAAGATGTTATGTAACTCTGAATCATACACTGAATCACACAGTATGCAATCTATGAAGTAAAATTCATTAATGCCAACTGATTTTGTGACTCTTCTCCCACCTAAACAGTAGGGCTGGCCTGGCATGGAGAGGGCTCCTGCAGTGAGACCTCGGTGGTGGCCTGGGACTGGGGAGGTGTGCACCACGCGTACCATGTTTCCATGACATTTTTGCGTGAAAGAGGATGGAGCTGCTGTTGGTGCAGCAGCGCTGGGGGAAGGCCAGAGCATGCCCCCGTAGAGAGGGCAGGTCATCTGCCGTGGTGGGCTGCAGGCAGCAGGGTTTGGGTGCTCTGGTCCTTTTCCTGAGCAGCTCTGCGCAGGAACTCAGGGTGTGCAGGGTAGGGTTTACACAAAATAAAGACCCTATGCTACTGTAGGTTGGATGGATGCAAGTTAGGGATACAGGTCACATACTGGTGGTTTATTTTCTAGATGCTCTAGTTGTCCACCACTGAGTTAACACTAGGTTATATCATAGAATCACAGAATGGTTTAGGTTGGAAGGGACCTTAAAGATTGTCTAGTTCCTATATGTTGTATGTACAGTAGCATAACCACATTTAGACATAATTCCCCACCTTAAGTAAGGAAACACTGGTTCTTCTGCCAGGCACTGATCTGCTTTGACCTAAACATGTATTGTTCATGAAAGGTCCTGCTTCTGTACTAATTTTTCTCTTCTTTCCTAGGATTAATGACATAGCAAACCTTTGCGCAGAGCTGACAGCATGCTGCACGGTGCTTAGCTCAGAGTGGTTAGGGGTCGTAAAAGCTCTTTGCTGCTCTTCAAATCATGTCTGGGGTTTCAATGATCTGCTCTGCAGTGTGGATGTAAGTTCAATGTCTTCCAAAATACCTGTTAAACCTATTTGCCTAGGGTGTGCTTAGAGGTGTACTAACTTTTCTGTTCAATACAAAGTGCGGAGGACAAATTTAGTCCTGTATCCATTTAAGTTTTCAAGGCTTTTAATGAGATTTCTGGTTGATTTTTATTCTTCCCTACATCTTCAGGGTTAATGTAGAATTTGGGTAGTGCTTAGAACTTTCTCTTTGTAACTTTTTGTTCTTTATTATGAAGTGATACAGTATATCAGAGATACTCTTCAAAAGGAGCAGGCATGTCCATTTATTTTTTTCTGAAATGCTGATGGATGTGTAAATAACTACCTCTGTTTTAAAGAGCCTGTTTTGGTGTTGCCTCTCAGATTGTAGAAGGGGTGGTACACTTTGCTGTTTCTTACTCTCCTGGTGTAAGTTACCATCGTCCTGTTAAAGTTAGCAGGATTATAGTGATTAATGTTATCTAATATCTGATTCAATGTATTTACTTATAGTTTGATTATGTATGCCTTTAGGAACAGATTGAAGTTGTATACGTTGGGGATATAGTCTTGTCGTAAAGCTAAGGAATGAGTATCAGTGTTATCTGGTTTTATAGAACTATAAAATTTTCTCAAGTTTTCGTAAGGCTAATGTTTTTTACTTCAGAATTCATGGTATTTGAAATAGGTATTTGTTAAAGTCAAGAACTATCAGTATTTGCCATAAAATGTTTGGGAAATGCATTAAAATGTAGAGACAAATGCTTCTTGGGTAAACGTTTAACTGTTTATTCTGATAGTTAATTCCTTAATAATCATGGCTATGGTGTGTGCAGTTAATGTGAAGCCTTGCAGTGTTTTTCCTTCAAGGTGAGTGACCTGTCGTTCCATGATTCCCTGGCCACTTTCGTTGCTATACTGATCGCCCGGCAGTGCTTTTCTTTGGAAGACGTAGTTCAGCATGTTGCACTGCCTTCTCTTCTTGCAGCTGGTAAGAAAATACCAGGAGAAAAACTTAAAATGAATTAAGGCTTCTAAAGAAGTCTTCATTGATTGAATAAGTAGTGTGTTCTGAACTGCGTTCTTGTATGAAATGCCACCCATTGTGCATTGCAGCATGTGTGTCCCTGCAGTTCCCAAAAGGAGCGAAGCCAAGTTAGATCAGAGAACACACCTTGACAAGTGGAGAGCTGCTGACAGTGCACTATCCCTTTGTATTTTGCAACACACGCTTCTGCTCACAACTCTTTTCTGCTTCGTGCTATATGCTCAGATATCTGCTGGTTCTACTCAGGCTGTGCTTTTCCTTCTGGCATCAGTCTGCCTGATGTTGGCATTTTCCCTCTGACATCATTGACTTTGCCTCCAGCCTTGCAGTACCGTAGCTGTGGTCGTCTTTGTTAGCCACTTCACACATTTCTTTTCACTTTCTGCTTGAATTTGTGTCTTATTTCTGCTTTGACTGTCAAAACCCATTTTAACCATGTATTCTTTTCTGCTGTTAATTAGGTCTCTTGCTTAACCAAAAATGGTATTACTCTTTCCTGGTTTTTATTGGCTCAAGGTCATAAATGCTGATTCCTGTTTACGAAATTATTGTATTCACGCTTAAAATGGGGCTGTGACGTAGAGCATTTCCAGGCCTGTCACTGGGACTTGGGAGGTCCTGGGCAGATGCCTTATGTCCGTGTCCCATCTCCCGTAGCCTGTGGAGATCCAGATGCCGAGCCTGGGGCAAGGATGACCTGTCGGTTACTCCTGCACCTCTTCAGGACACCCCAGGTCTGCCTCTTTTCCCAGGGAACAGGTAAGTTGCCTGCTGTGTGGTCCTTTCACTTCAGAAAGTGAACCCAGATGTTTTTGATGGCTTTAGATTTCATGTGTGCAAGTTGAAATGATAACCTGTTTAAAATTACACATTTCACCAGCGGAAAGTTGATACATACTATTCTTACATGTTTCAGAAACATTTTATATGCATGTAACGCTATAGAAGCTTGCTGAAACTTACTCATTCGCAACACCTGGCCACCCAGGTGTGGCATAACGTTGACATAAAACTCAGTCATACTAATATTACATCTTTAAAAAGAACATTAAATTTTAACATAGTATCTGTGTACACTTCAGCAAAGAGGAATACATTTGGAAGCACTGTTCTCTCCTGATAGTTCTCATTTATTTTGGAACTTCATTGAAACAGTCGTGTGAGCCTGGGACCCGTTAATACTGGTTTTGTGCCAGTGCTGCTGTTGGCAGTACCTATCATAGTCCCCACCTTCCTTCATACTAAGTACTGTTGGGGCAGTGACAGCTTGTGTAGTGGATCATCTCTCAGTGTTACAAAAACTAATAGGGATAATACACATCATGCAGTTTAGTAGCCTTGCATGTAAATTGAAATTAAATGCAATTTTAAATAGGGTATAATAAAGCATCTGGTCCAACAGAAGAAACATGAGGAAATTAGTTCTCAGCATGTTTTAATGTAGTTCTCTTTCCTTTCAAATTTGAATATTTTGTGGTCTGACCTGTGTGTTTTTGCCACAGACCAAAAGAGGAAGGAAAAAGGCAAGGACAAAGCACCCAACAATTAAAAGGAAACAAGCCTGGAAATAACCTGTGTTTTTTTTTACTTATAAGTATTTCAGCAAATTTGATGACAAGACAATTTCTATGGGAAAATGAAATTGAAAGCTAAAAAAAAATAATTCAGCTCTTAAGTGTGGTGTCAGATTCTTCCATCTAGAAGTAATATTAGTTTCTTTTTTGACCAGAAATAAATAAGCTTTTATTGCAATTTAAGCAAAACAAGTAAGAGCTGTGAAGAATGCCGTCTGAGTAATGTAAGTATGTTACATGGTCCCAGGCTTCCCTAGAAATAAGAGTGGATTTGAATGGGTAGGGAAAATCATGTCTGAACTCTAGGAAGCAGTACAAATCAAGCAAAACATGACCATGTTACTGACTTTTCTTACGTATGCCTCCATTAGGCACCTCAGAAAGGTGGTAGATTCATCCATTTTCCCTCCCTCCCTCCCTTCTCCTTCAAGTTAGAAACTAAGTACTCACTGACATCTTTTGCAGTCTGCTTGTGAGCTGCAGAATTAGGCTTAACTGTGCAACAGGCGTTTATATTAATTGATTTTGCCTCATTTGTTGCGAAGACTGGGTGAGGGAAGTAATTTCCTAAATCTGTGAAGTCAAAACCAAAATACACTTCAGTGTCCTGTTTTGGTTAAGTTTACTGTTTGCATGGACCCAGTGAAACAACAGGTTCCTTTTTATATTGAAATGATCACAGCGTATTCTGATGTTAATATAGCCTAACCGTGTATCCCAGCTGGTTTCAGTGACTCACCTGTTGGTCTGCAGTTTCAGTTTCAGAAAATTCAGTTCTTCATTCAGTTATTGTACTTCAGTAGCTATTCTAGATGAGAAGGATTTTGTAGAAAAGACATTTTAGTTGGTGAGTAACAGTAATTTTCTACAAGGTTTACTCTTCTTTCCGTAGGGAAATTATTCCCCGGAATTCGTTCTTCTTGTGATCGTCACCTCTTGGCTGCTGCTCACAACAGTATAGAAGTGGGAGCTGTGTTTGCGGTTTTAAAAGCAATTTTGATGCTTGGTAAGGTTATGCAGAGTCATGTGTAATGTTTTTGTTCTAGTGTTTGGGTAAAAAACAGATCGTGCTAGTTCACTTCCCTAGCAATGCTCCTGGGAAAGGAAAACCCTGAGGACAAGAGAAAAATGTGGATGCTCTGGGTGCTTCTGTAGCGTGTGAGTAGTGTTTCCCCCACAGGTCAAGAGATAGAATTTTTCTCTGGTGAGTCAGCCCCAGCTGACAAGGCTTTAAGCAGATGTGACTGTCACATTTTGACCCCTACCCTGCCACCAAGTCCCAGTACATTTCAAACTCAGGCAAGTCCCTCTCAAATATAGAGAGGCAATATGGTCTCGAATAATTTTTCCCACCTTTTTCTGTGTTTTACCACAAATCATGTGTCTGTCACTGTGGAAGTCGTAACAGAATCACTGCTAAGCAACTCTCCATGAATGACAAGTGCATTGTTTTTTCAAATAAGTAACTGTCTCAGAGCTTTGGTTTGGCATTAAGTTCAGTTAAAGCTCTTGTGACCTATAGCGCAACATCTTCCAGATGTGGACATACCCACAGAGGTATACCTCCACCTGGAGTGCCATTATTGCTGGCCGGTGTCTCAGAACTGTCTCAAAAACCCCATGATCCTTAATGATGTGACTACATTGTGAAAGATTTTAAAGGCATAGCTATCTGGGATGGACTGATGGATTTGAGAGTGAGTTTGAGATATGTTTATGGCTATTATCTACGTTCTCTTGCTATTGAGAGTGCTGAGATTTGCTATTTTTCTTCATTAATGGTGCATAGTGTGAATAGCTGTTGTTTCACCTCTGTGCAGGGATGTGGTTTGGATAGGGTCTGGTGCAGGGTGATGGGAAGGAATATTTGGGCACACAGTTGATTTGTGCCTTTGCTGCAGCACATCTCCTCCTACACCCAGAACGTTATATTTGGAGATGTCTCTTGCCAGCACCTGACATTAGCTATTTAAAAATTCTACTTGTTTTACTGAGGAAAAGCATCAGATAAATGATTGTTGTTCCAGTTCTGTGCTGAGGAAGCTTTGTGAGTAACAATCTGTGTTAGAAAAAAAATAATCTCTGCACACAGTGAAAGATGGTGCTGCAGTAATCTGCTCCTGGGTGTACTAAACCTCTTCACAAGTTTTATCAAAGTGTTCTGGGATGGCTTTAGCTTCATGCTTAGTATCAGTCTCTTCGTTGTATTGTTTGCCTGCCAGGTTCTTCTCTCTTGTCCTTCACAGGTACAGATCTGGGCTTGATGTAGCTGTGCTCACAACCTCATGAGATGCTTGAGCGTAGGGAGGGCGTGGATGGGCTGCTCACTGCTGCCGTCTGTTCACATGTGTTGGGCACAGGCTCCCGTCAGGTTGTTTCCCGCAGTCTTTGCTTGTCCTGGGCTTTGGGACCTGCAGGGCTTGATGTGACCTCCCTGCCAGCCCTTGGGTCAGGGGTACGGGGGGGGTTGGATTTACTTGGATTTTGGGGGAACTGAGGGATTTTAACTGCTTTCCCTTCCCAGGGTATGTTCTGTTGCTTTGCGATTGGCCTACTTAAAAATGGTTTCTGTTCAGGCTCCGGAGTGACAAGGCTGTTCGCTCAGCCTCTCCCCTCCCCGTCAGGAGTTATTCCTTGTGCTGCATCTGGCCGTGTGGACTCGGGGCAGGAGCGTGCCCGGTGTAGTGGAGAGCGGGGTGAGCCGGCTGGGGGGCCGGTCCCAGTCACTGCTGTCTGCTGCAAGCTGTCACTTGGTCAGTGCTCTGGCTTTGACAAGCTGTCAAATACAAGTTCGGCCTTGTGAAAAGGAGGGTTGTATGCTGTTTATTTAGGAGTAACTCTTTTAAGTGGTACAAACCAGGGTGCGGGCGCAGGTGTTGGCAGTTTTTCTTAGCAGTAACTCTACTAAATCCTCATTATTATTTTACTCTTTGTCCAGAGCAATGCAGTACCAGGGAACACAGAAACAGTGATGGGAGAACTGAGTGCACAGGAAGACCTAGTGCACCCTGGTGCTTCAGGCACTCTGTGTAAATATATAGTAGTCTGGGGATGTGGCTACAGCTGCTGAAAGGCTGTTGGTCTCCTTGGTGCAGTAGTTTGAAATATTTTGCTGGTAGTTGTAGATTTTAGCAAAAAATCCTAGCATATGTGTAACCAGAGGCCGTGGTGTGAATGTGTGTGCTTGAGTAGCTGAAGCCAGCCATTTAGCCTTGTCACGTTGTGTTAGTTGTTGATCTTGACAGTAAACTGAGGGGTTTTCTGAGGGATGACTATCGTGTATGGTGCATCAGTTAAGATCCTCAGGAGTTTCTGCTAACTTAAAACATTAGGCTTTGTTAGCCTGCTTCTCGTGCACGTTCCTGGATGGCCTTGCAGCATCTGGGGTGTTACTGTGTGCAGCATTTTGGGCTGGTTTCCCCACTGCCACATGCTGTAGTTGCATCTTCCTTGTCTGAGGTTTCAGGCCCGTAAACACGTAAAATGCAACCTGCTCCAGGTCTGATTTTTTTTTGGCGTTGTTTCCAAAGTACTTTTTCATTGCTTTTCCAGTCACCCCTGTTGGTGTCAGGTAGATGGTGGTTTTAGAGTTGTGCCGGTGCCGTGCAGAGAGAAGGGGCTCACCAGTGTTTGCCAGGCTCCCACAGCGTGCTCTGCCTCTTTCCATTCCCAGGAAGATGAGTCTCTCTTGTCAAGAGGTTCATGGTAAGGTGGGCCAAGGGGCCACTGTTCGAACCATGTTGCTTGATCTGTGGACTGTTAATAAAGAGAGAAGGCTTGGAAAAGGGGCATCTTAGAAGACTGAGTAACCCAACTCTTCCTTACCTGCCAAAGCAATTCCGCATGCTCAGCAGACTTTTTCCTGTTGAGCACATAGTGGCTTTATTTGTGTTTGATTTGTGTAAACCTTTTCCTACTTCTGAAACATCCATTAAAAAGATGCAAAATGAACAAGTGGACAATACTTTGAACATGGTGGCTTTCAGAGTCACTGCTGCCCTTACGAATGCGACTGCCTCTCTCCTCAGCTGGCCTGTACCTCTGAAGATCCCCTGGGCGGGTAAGCGGTCGGGGGGTGTGGGGGCTTGGGTAGAAGTTCACCCTGTGCTTCTGTGCTTCTGCTGTGCAGGTGATGCTGAAATTGGCAGCAACAATGTCAACTCCTTGAAGAGTGAAGACTTCCATATGAGAGGCTTATTAGATGAACTCAATGAGGATGAAATCTGGGGTTCCTCTCACCCTTTGAAATCATGCGGAAAAGCTGTTTCCATAGAAACTGCTAGTCTAAGCGAGTATGCTAGATATGTGCTAAGAACAATTTGCCAGCAGGTAACCTCTAAAACAACTCTTCTGTCTTAATTTGGAGAAACAATGGTTTTTTATTTGAAAAGTGTAACATGTGTTTTGATGCAAAATGAACATTGAAGTATGCCAGTATTTGAGTTCTGTTTGGGTTTCCTGATTTTCACGATTCAAACACATAGTGTGTTACTGCGGGGAGGGGGAATTGCTTTAGTTAGTTATTAGCATCTCCCTGCACTTTGTCAGAATTGAGCTGTTTTTCCTACCTGAATCTCAAGCCCTTTGAGAGGACAGTAGGATCAGTCCATCAGCTGTCTGCTCAAGGTGCTTTTGCAGTAGCATATTTTTTATTACAAAGTTGCTTTCAAAGTATAGAAGAAATTAATTTTGCAAAGCCTGTTAACAGTCTTAAACTTTCAGGTGGTACTGAATGACAGAAGACATTTCTAATCTCGCATGTTGCGTGAACCATACTTAAAAGTTTTGCACATGGAAAAATCAATTTTCCGTTTAGCTTACCAAAAGTCAATATTGCCTTCAAACTGTCTTGTGAATCTGTTGTCTGATTACTTACAGGAATGGGTTGGAGAGCACTGTTTAAAAGAACCTGAGAGGCTGTGCACGGACAAAGATCTTATTTTGGATCCTGTTCTTTCAAACAAGCAAGCACAGAAACTCCTTCAACTTATCTGTTATCCCCATGGTATTAAAGAATGCACCGAGGGTGACAACCCTCAGAGGCAGCATATCAAACGCATACTTCAGGTAATGCTGTGGGGAAAATGTGGAAGAACTACCTGTGATGCACTGACTCTTAACCTGTCATCAGCAGCACCACCATGTGACATTGAATTGCAGTTCCTCGTGCAATCAAGCATTAGATACTTTAAAGATTGTATGTGCTCAGGATCCCCAGTGTCTGTGGTAAATGTTCTATAGTGTGACTTTGGGTGTCTCATTCCTTCTCATTCCACGGTTGTGGGAGAAACAAGCATGCAGCACGCTCATCATTGTCGGTCGTTAGAAAGCCACTGCAAAGGGAGCTGCTTTCAGGGCTGTGCAGGTGGAGATGCCTATTCTCTCAGGAGGGCTCTGTGACTGTACTGTGGGGAAACACACTCCTACTCCATGAAAAAGGCTCCAACACCTTCATGGACAGTGGAAAACTGATCTTTTCTTCAAATTCAGCTGCATTAGGGGCACTTCATTTCTTAAACTACAAAACTTATTTTCTTTGAATAGACCTGTTAAGAATCAAGATGGCAATGTCTGGACCAGGAAAAACAGTGATCAGTGTTCTGCAAAATATCACTGCAGCTGCTGCCTTTCACTGTGCCTAGATGGCCTTGTGCTAAATACGAACAAATCCACTCGGATGGCGATGCCATGGATTGATGTAATTACTAACAAAAGAGCAAATTACTAATTCATATTTAACTAAACTCAGATTTTGCAGAGAGCAAGATTTTTATTCAGAAAAGTTGGTGTGGTTAAAAGTATTAAGTAACAATATTAGCTGCAAAAATGTGGAAGTTAACATACATCCTTCAATAGGCCTGATATTTTGGCCTGTCATTAGACTGTTAAAAAGAGTAGTGATGGTGATGATCTGCTTGTAAGCTGAGGCTTTGACATGTAATGTATGCAATTATGAGATTTTTTTCTTTTTCTTCAGACATGTACAGTGTTGACACTTGTATCTGTAATGTTAATTCTTACCTAGAACTTAGATCAGTGGACTCTCCGGCAGTCTTGGTTGGAGCTGCAACTAATGATCAAACAGTGCATGAAGGAGCCTGTGAGTATTTGTTTTCAAACTTTATTATCTAAATATTTAATGCAAAAAAAGTATGTTAAATTTTAACGTAGTCCATGAACAAACATACCATGAATGTGCTAGTTTACTTATGTTTTACTGTAGGGTTCTGGGTCTGTGGCTGAAATGAACAGCTTGTTGGATAATATTGCAAAGGCGACAATAGAGGTGTTTCAGCAATCCGCTGATCTAAACAATAACTCTTCTAACTCTGGTATAGGCCTCTTCAATCCAAACTCTGTTGGAAATGCTGACACAAGTAATACAAGACAGAATGGTAAAAAGACATTCCTAAGGTATTTTTTGTAGCACCTTTTTAATTATTTTAGCCAACATGATGCTTAATTTTGTGTCAATTGCCTAGACTTTTTTTGCATTTGAAACAGGAATGTACAGAAATGAGTTACCTGAAGGTTACTTCTGTTTATTTTGTTTAACAGTAAATGTAGTTGCTATTCTTGAATTTTCTGGAAACCAGAAATTGTGACTGCTCAGTCCACACTAGTTACTCCAGATGCATTGTGTTAACTGCTTTATTAAAGCAGTTTAGTCTTATAACAGCTAATACTGGTTACAAAACTGCATGGATATTTTGGCTGAAATAAGTTTGTTCTAATTCTAGTTCCTCTGAGCGGCGAGGAGTGTGGCTGGTGGCTCCCTTGATAGCAAAACTGCCTACCTCGGTTCAAGGTAGGGTCTTGAAAGCTGCAGGAGAGGAGCTGGAGAAAGGTCAGCATTTGGGGTCATCTTCTAAGAAGGAAAGAGACAGACAGAAACAAAAAAGGTACGACCTTGGGAAATACCTGTGCACAGAGCTGAAAGGTGTTTTTGAAGGAGGAGTTTACCGAGGACTGGATTTTGGGTTCACAAAACTTCATTGGTTCACTTTTGTGGAGCAAAAAAGTTATCAACCCCAAACAGGGTTCAGGTTTCATTAAATTTGAAGAAATACCATTAGTTTCAGAGGAGGAAGCGTGAAAGCTTTGTAAGACATCTTCTAGTGGTGATTCTGCAGCTTGGTGATGGGAATTATTGGAGATTTCAAAGAACAGTTAGAGCACTTGTTGTCTCTTCTGTTAGACTGCTTTTCTTGCCATTAAGGTCCCGTAATTGTCATGTCGTTTAATTCCTGTTGGGAATTAAGCTTAAGCTCATCTCTAACTTCCCAAGCATGCAAGGTTTTTAGTGACTTAATGGTTATTTAGTAAAATATTCTTCCATCGTGCCTGTATTTTTTTTTGTACTTTCTTAGAGCTATGATAGAAGTTACATTGAATACTATACACAAAAAGGTCTCTTAGCTTCCAATACTGTCTGTCTTTTTGTGAAGCTCTTCCAAAGTACAGTTGTTCAAGAAAGCAAATCACTTCTCAAGAGCTTGCGGTGTTTAATGGTTGTATATGGTCCCACCATAAGTTTCTTGTTTTTACATGTTACTAGCATGTGCTGTCTTTTTTTATCACCTTCAGTGTCGTTCATGCAGTATACTTTCCCCAAGCGTGGAACCAATAATTGGGCTTTGTGTGCTGCATGTATTGATTTTTGACTTCTCGTTGTCATTAAATTCTGTGGAGCTTTTTAAATCTATTGCTATTTTCCAGCCTCTTCCACCTAGCTTATATTCTGTTTAAGGTTAGAAGATTTAATTATATTTTTTTTCTTTCCATCATAACTGCAGTATGCCCATAACGCTGTGTTATGTTGGACTCTCCTAGTTCATCTGGACTGTTTCTTTGATAAGCTTCTTATGTGATATATAAACCTATAGGACTACTGTTCACCATGTTCAGTTTTTGAGTTAGGTATGCTTTGTATTAACTTTATGAAGCCATCTCTTCCTTGTCCTAATTCATCTGCAATACCTGCCTGATCTGTTGTTAGACAGAAGAAGACATCTTGCTTTCTGGATCCCTTTATTAGGTGTGCCTGAGCATTTCAGCACTTTTCTGTTATTCACTGGCTCTTTTGCTACTTGCATCAGTAGAAGGGAACATGGAACCTCTCTCTGTCTTATGTTTCTTTTCCTACGGGAGAGCTCTAATATAGGAAATCTAACCCAAGCCTCTTTCAAGCCGAAATAAAATGCCTATAGAAACTGTCAAGCCCTTCCTCCACAGTTATTCCTGTGTGCAGAAGTAAAAGCATTTACGAAGTTGTTCTAGTTGTAACAATAAATTACTTCCTTGTGTGCTTTTCAAAGCTTTTCAGTCTCTTCTTGATCAAAACCAAACTTTACTACTCTGTGAGTCACAAACCCAATGAAACTATGGGAAAGTATGAAATTTTATGCAACTTACATAAGATCTGTCTTTCTTTTTTCAGACTCAGCTTTGTGTAGCAGGGCTAGTGATTGCAGTAACTGTCGCAAATTGTAAACTTTTCCTCGCAAAATTAATGAGAAAATGAACAGCTGTTCCTACCGTGATGTTCAGTTTAACATGACTTTTGAAAATGCAGGCTTTCCATTTTGCTCCTTTTATGGGACCTTGAGATTTTGCCATTCCTTTATACTAATTGTCAAGTTAAATGCCTAATGAAAATAACAGTTGAAATGAATACTTGTAATGCATAGACACATGTGTGTGTGGATTTGTATTTATATTGTGCTTATGGATGCATTTAATTGTCAAGGAGCTTGTATATCTAAAACTGCAAAAATCATTGCATGAGCTGTTACTCAAGTCCCTTTGCTGACATTTTTAACTTCCTTCTACTTCACATGTTGTACTTTCAAATTCTTGTTCCTGTATTTCTTCCAGTTTGTCTTAATTTTATGTTTATAGTGGATACACATCAATTTAAATAAAGACTTTGAAAGCCCTCGCATTGGTATGGCATGTCTCCTACAGCCAGCTAAAGCTGCATCTCAGTTTACTTACTAAGCCTGTGTTAGAATTCTAGTGCAGTTTAGGCAGCTGTCATTCTAATCAGTGCTTGTAGGGGAAGCGTACTTGGGATTCACTTCAGACTGCTAACATGGATTAGAAACTTCAGCTGCCTAATCTCCACTAAAATTATATCCCTGGGTTATCAAAGTAGTCTTAAAATGACATGTTCTGTTTCTGAGTCAGGCCTTCAAGTGTCCACGCAATTACTGGTCATTCTCAGTGCCCTGAGCTAGGTGGGTTCTCATTAGTGACATGCATACTATGTGCATTTATGCTGGCTGGTGCGCTGTCTTCTTATGTGCATGTTTTTTTAATTCGTCTGGCAAGGCTTTAATTTACTAAAGCAGAAACAGACATAAATACAGGCAATGCCACTTCCAGGGGAAAAAAGTAGACAAAACAAGGAAGGGAGTGAGGATGGGAAGTATCAAAATCACTTTACTAATTGACTTCTGTATTTGTGTCTGTTAAAGCATGTCTCTTTTGAGTCAGCAACCCTTCCTTTCATTGGTACTTACTTGCCTTAAGGGACAGGATGAGCAACGAGAAGGGCTTCTAACATCGCTGCAGAATCAAGTTAATCAGGTAAAACAAGCGCATAACCATGAGCACCCTTTCTTAGATGTTTTATGTGTCATCAGTTTTCTGTGTATGAGATGGCATAAAACCAGGATAATTGCAGTGCAATGGTGTGCCAAAAGGAACAGTCCAAGGAAGGAAGAATGGGGAGGTCTTTCTTCCTTTTTGAGAGTGAATATATCTTTTTTCTAAAATTGTTACAGAGAAATATAATGAACTTGAGTCTGACTCCAGTTCTTTCCAGGAAAAACAATAAAAGATGTTTGTCCTGAGAGGAACAGTGTTCTCAGTCTCTAGCTTGATCATAAAATGTTTTTATAAGTTTGAAACTTTCCTTCTTTAGGAAAACCCTTAATCTTCTCCAGCTGGCACAGATTAAGGATTTTTTCGTATTTTAAAAAACGATATTGCTAGTCCCAAACTGGCCCCTTGCCTGCAGCTCTCTCCTTGTATCACTTGTGCTTACTCAACAGCCTCTGCTGATTCTGCTCAAGGCTTCCTGCTCCCATCTGATTCATGCTCTAGCCTACAATAGCTCCTTAGGACTGTCTTTAAAAGAATATATACGATGCCCAGTGTAGTGTGTCCATGCTTCCTTTTTTCTGTCTTTAGTTTCTGAGTTACTGTGACAGTGAAAGTTGATACCTGTAGGGCCATTATTTTCTCATATTGCCTCCCTGCTCCAGTCCAGGCTATGGCATATGTCAACATCCTAGTTAAATTAATTCCTTTGATGGTGTCCCCCCTCCCCGCCCCCGCCCTGGTGTTACTGCTGCCTGGGTTTTCCTTTTGCTGTATGGTCTCTCCCCTGAAATGCAGCTGGTCCAGGTTCCCTAAGGTTCTGGTCATTTCACACCCAGAGATCCCCCAGATCCTGTTGGGAAGCTGCATCCAGTGCAAGAGGTCTGTTTACTTTCCTGTGGTGAACAGTTAAGTAGGGTGTTTGAAACAATATTTTTAATAAATGTGTAACAAAGCTGCTTATTTTCTTTTTTGCCACAACAGGAAGATCTAGTCACACAATTGATAGCAGATTATCAGGTTTTTACACATTAATGTTTGCTTATTCTGCTCTAAACCTTAAGCAGGCACGAGGATAAAAAAGTTAGTAATCTTTTATGATTCCTTATAGATAATGGTCACAAATACTTCAATTGCTTTTTCTTAGATCCTTAGTAACTGGAGGGAAGAACGGTACCAGGACGATGTTAAAGCTCGGCAAATGATGCATGAAGCTCTACAACTTCGTCTTAACTTGGTAAGAAAACCTTCTGTGGTTTTCCTGATGTTATAAAAAGGTGTAGCAGCTACTCTGGAGTAGGTGGTAAGCAGGAAGCAGCACTGTGTCAGGGCACTGCTGGGGCCGGGGCACAATGAAAGCTGGCAGCTGAGGGGGTCCCTCAGCCCCTCCAGGCATCAGGCTCCTCTGTTGGGATGGGGACAGGCTGAGTCCATGGAAGGACATCAGCCCACGGCAGGGGCTCAGGATCAGGCCCAGCAAGGGGAGCCGGGGTCAGACAAACCCTGGTGTGGCCGGGCAGGGCCATGGGGACAGGCTGAGGCTCCTGACCTGGGGCCCCAGAGCTGGGACCAGGGGGAGCCCCAGTGGGGTTGGCCAGGGACAGCAAGGGCTGTTAGTGCCCCCTCGGCCCTGACGCAGGGGTCTCTACTCCGTTGGCGTTCGTCTCTGCTCTGCCCGTCCCTCTTGTTTCAGCTGATGGCTCTTGGCCATAATGTTTGGACATTGTTCATATAAAATGAATGGGAAGGACAAGCCTATACCTTATTCATGCCTTATTTTTGTGCTGCTTTCTTCCTTTCGGTGTCCCTGGAACCTCAGAAATGCATCATCTTTTTGTGGACATTCCAGACCATTGTCCACTGACGGTTTATCCCCATGTAACAAGCAAGGATTTTACAGAATTAGGCAGTCAATATAGTTAGACAACTACATTATATTATTATATTAGTTGTATAACTATATTATTATTTTCATTATTACAACCATATTATTATTGTCTGCGTTTTGGGTGTGGGAGCAAAGTGCTAACTATAAAGTTGTAATTCAACACCTTTTCAGTTCTGATAATTTTTTCACCAACTTCAATTCGTTGCATCAAACATGAAAGTGAGGATGGGGAACTGAAGGAGCAGTGTAATAATATTTTGCTTTTCTGTAGTTCCTTTTTGCTGGGAATATGGGGTGGGGAAGAAAAATTATTTAAAGTCAGCCTTTCAAGATAGCATTCAGCACAAAGAATTTGTGGGACTGGAGAGCAGTTTTATTCATAAGTAATCCGTATGATAAAGGAAGCGTGCCTATATGAGATACAGCAGATAGCAAGGCTCTGCATGTATTATTTTGCAGGTAGGCGGCATGTTTGATACTGTGCAGAGGAGCACCCAGTGGACCACTGACTGGGCACTTCTGCTCCTGCAGATAATCACTTCAGGAACTGTGGATATGCAAACCAACAAGTATGTCTGCGCTACATAAACAAGCTAATTCATGTCCTTAGTGCTTATACGTTTAGATTGCATGTATATTATTGTTACATTTTCCTTACCCTTATCCTATTACTACTTGAGTGCAATTTATGTGCTTGGTGCTGATCTTGGTTAGGGAGCACCTCTGCCTTGGAAAGCACTGGAGCCACTACTGATGCTCTTCTTTAACAAGCACATACCTGAGCACATTCTGAAGTCTGGGAGCCTGTAATTCCCAGTGACTGTTTGTTAGTTCATGCTGTTTGTAGCTCTGAGCTGGGGTTTATAAGTAAGATTTGTGTGTATGTCTTGACAGTCCACCTGCATGCATAGACTGGGGCTGACGCATGCAGGCTGAGGTATGTGTGTATGCAGAACGCCCTGAAAAACTTGGCTTGTTTGAAGAGCTGCATTTGTGGCCTTTGCCCTGAGTAGCTGTCCCTGGATCTCTTGGCAATCGGTAGTTCCTCAGGGTAATGCTTGTCTTTACTCTCAGCGAATTGTTCACAACCGTGCTGGATATGCTGGGTGTCCTCATCAATGGGACGCTTGCCTCAGACTTGTCAAACGCTTCCCAAGGAGGGCCTGAGGAGAACAAAAGGGCTTACATGAATTTAGTGAAAAAACTAAAAGTAAGTGTTATGTCTTGCCATTTTCAGCATTTCCTTTAAATTGCTTTCTGTGATCATCCTTTAATCCTGTCATTTCTAGTGTCTGGGAAGGCCTCTTGGAAAACGAAGCAAGACTGAAACAGCACTAGGATAACAAGGAGTAGAAGGAGAAAATAAAATTTTAGTGTGGAGGTGGGAAGACAGACTTCTAGTATTTTCTTGGTAATAAATTAAAATTAGGGATCCTGCAAGACAGTTACTTTTAATCATGATTGAGACACTAGATTTATATTACATGGTTTTTACATTCTGTTTAAACAAGAGATTACAAGGTAACTTACATTCTTTAAAAAAAGAAAACAAACAACCCACGCAAAAAGCCCCAAAACCCCCTTGCAAAGCCACTTGTTTAAATTTAGTAAAAGTACAAGGAAATGATTCATCCAGAAACAGGACATTTTCTAATACTGAAAGCAGTGAAATGTTTCTCTTCTCCCCACCCCCTTCCCTTTCTGTTTGATTGATCGATGTATTTATTCTCTAGAAGGAGCTGGGAGACAAGCGGTCGGAAAGCATTGACAAGGTTCGCCAGCTGCTCCCTTTGCCAAAGCAGACATGTGATATTATTACTTGTGAGCCAATGGGATCCTTGATTGACACCAAGGGGAACAAAATTGCGGGATTTGACTCCATTGATAAGAAACAGGCAAGAGTAAATGTTTTTTTTCACCTCAGTTTTTCCGTGATTTTTGAAGCTTAGGAATTCAAGCAAACAGGTACAGCTTGTACAATACATGCCTTTATGTGCAGTATCATAAAAGCAGCGTACGTCTGCTGTAATACAGCTTTCTGGTGCAACCCCAGTCCTTACAAAAGCTTCAGCCACGGCACTGCGTCTCTTTTGAACAGGTAGGCTTTCTATGAGCAGTGATGCCAAAAGTGAGGAATGCTCTTGTCGAATAAGACCTTTAAAAATAGTTGCAAATGACAGACTGTTTGTTGGTATCAAATGTGTTTCTGTTCCAGATATTCTTGCACAGTTTTTGATTGCGTGATCCATATGAAAATTCTCGGGCAGAGGGTGAAACCGGGAGGGGGGTTAGAGAAAGGCACGCAGGGAGCTGTTAAACCCCAGCCAAATGGGTTCAGGCAGCCTAGCATGACTTGGACCTTGCACCAGCACTGGCAGTGATTCCATCCTCCTCTCCCGGATGAGTTGCTGATCCTTGCAGGTAGTCTCAGAGCTTTAGGTATATATGCATCTTAAATGGAAACAGTTTTATGCCACTCATGCAAATTCAAGAGTTTGGGTAACCTTTCACTTTCTGATTTATTTAAAAATCAGTGATGTTTGCTGCATGCCCTTCCTTATTGAATCTGCAGAGCACGTGGGCAGTATGTAACTGCTAATGTGATGAGTGTTGACATAAGCTTGCACTATAGGGTCTTGACTGGTATTGTCCAACTCCGCAAAAGCTCTTACAAAGTATTTGCTTTTCAAGCAGAATCCTACATGCGAGAGCCCATTTGACCTGGGAACTTTTTGACCTGTTACCTGCTGGGAGGAGGCTGGAGGGTGATCCTACTTAGAAGAGACAGAGAAAAAAAGGCAGGGTGGGGCTGGGGTATATTTGGATTTTTGGGGAATTTGAAGGGATGCATAATTGTAAGTGAATTTATTTAGAAGAGAAGGACAGAGCTTTTTATTCTGCAGACTGGGTAGGCATTTTTTTGTGATTTAGTGCTTAGGCTTTCTTCCCTTATTTGAATATGTAAACTTTTAGGAATGGTATCCTCAGATCAGAAATTTTTGATAGATACTTGATTTTTCCTTCAAAATGTGAGAGGTGGAACTTGAGAATTTTAGCATAGCTACAAGAAAATGGTACTATAAAAATATAATTGCTCTTATGTAGTTGCAGCCTCAGATAGAGGTTAAAATTCCACCAGTATGCATTCGGTACATTTTGTGGAGGGGAAATATCCTTACTGGATTTTCCTGACTCAACTAATGATGTACAAAAGCAAGTTGTCTGCTGTAGCATTCCAACTTTCTTAAAATGCTAACTTCACTTTTATTCTGAAACAGGGCCTTCAGGTTTCAACAAAACAAAAGGTGTCCCCTTGGGATTTATTTGAAGGCCACAAAAATCCTGCTCCTCTCTCTTGGGCATGGTTTGGTACAGTTCGTGTTGACAGGAAAGTAATAAAATATGAGGAGCAGCAGCATCTCCTCCTGTACCACATGCACACCAAACCCAAGCCACGGAGTTACTACCTCGAGCCCTTGCCCCTTCCTCCAGAAGAGGAGGAGGAAGAGCCCACCACACCTGTGTCTCAGGAACCAGAAAGAAAGTCAGGAGAGCTCTCAGATCAGGGCAAACACGCCACAGACGATGAGAAGAAGACAAAGAGTCGGAAGCGAAAGTCAAAGTCAAGCTCAAGAGCTGATGTAAGTAGTTGGTGCCCCATACAAAACCTGACCTCTCTTGCTGAAGCATCTGATGTTGCATGGTGCTGTCTTAGCTGCTTTCAGAAATTGTTATGCACCTGGAGGAGGGGGTCCTAATAAATGGAGTGAGAGGAGGTGGTTGGAAGGAGGGTGGTTTTGTATCAAGTGGAGCTCAGTGTAGAGGAATGTACAGTGCTCAGGACCTTACGTGCTATGTAAAATATAGTAGACTAGATCTTACTAAATATCATTCAGGTTCCGTATATGCTTTCTCTTGTTCGGTGTAAAGTACAGCTGTTTGTATCAATTTCTAAAATTCCTCCAGTTCAAATTATGTTGAGATCAAACACAGTTTAAACCCAGGTCCCATTCAAATGGAAACCAATTTGAAAGAGGTTCTTTTACAGATATAAACTGTTTTACTGTGAAATTTGTTCTGGCTTCTGAGATACTTACCTTTTGGGTTTTTATTGGATTTTGAGGTCCGGGTTCCTAAGCTGAAGAATCACCTAGAGCAAGGGTTTGAGAAACATGCTGGGCATCACCCAAGTAACAATGTACGTTTCCAGTAGCAGCATTCTGTGCAATTGTCCTCTTCACTCTGCTGCCAGTCTGGTCGTACATGCTGTAGAAGTGGCAGTATTCTGTCAGTACCCAGCTAGTTTGTCAATGTGTTGCATTTTAAGTAGCTGTAATTTTAAGATAATTTTCTGGGTTATTTGATGTTTCAGTTAAGTTCTTCCTGTTATTTATATACTGATACTGTAACTGTCCTTGTGCTATATACCTTACCATAGCCTGCAGAAAATACTTACCAATAAGGTAGAAATGGATGGAGTGTGTATGAAGTTGTTAATTACCTGTGGGCAGCCTGAGACTTAATCTGTGTTTTACATCACTGCAAACGACAATGGGAACTGTCTCTGGCCTTTAATGATTTAGTAGGAAAATTGGCATTATTTATGAGTTAGTAAGGTATGAATGTCAGTAACATTCACTTTTACTGTATATTTCAAGGAATATCCGCAGAACAACTTGTATAGAGTGCCTCCTACTTACTCGCCAATTTCCTCTCAAATGATGCACCATCCGCCGTCTGCCTTGTGGGGTTACAACATGGTGGGGCAGCCGCAGCAGGCCGGCTTCTTCGTGCAGGGCCAGCCCCTCCCACCAGGTATGTGTGCGCTTGGCAGGCAGAGGCACAGCACCATGGCGTTATTTGATGTGTGGCAAAAGCTGACTTCTCACAGCCGTGTTTTGTTTCTCCAAAGCAGGCTGTGCCTGCTGATGGCATTTATTTTATTCCTTAGTTAGCCATAGGTCTCTGGGGGTGTTTTTTGAAAAACTTTCTGTCTCTGTTAAGCTATTAAACTTTTTTGGTAGATAAGCAAGAATGACTTACTTGTGGTGAATAGTACAAGAAAGCTAGTAGAAATTCAATGAGGAGTGAAAGAAGAGAAGGGATGATTAAAAGGAACAAATGCCTTATGTTTGGCTTATTTCTTCTTTGGTTCATACCAAGGAACATGGTGGCTAATTTAACATCTGCTAGAGGGAATAAATCAATCCACGGGCTTGCATTTTTTCAGCTTTGTGGTATTTTCAGCTTCATTTTTTGTAGGATTGTTTTGTTCTTTCCAGTTAACGTTTACCCAGTTTAACAGGTATTGTACCTGCTCTAGGGGGCAGCAGTTTATGATTTTTTGAGAAATACTGTTGTGTCCTCGGGTATTACGCAGAAGTTTAGAAGTTTGGTTCCAGTTATAAATGTTAAATATTTTTTCTGAAGCCCCAAATACAACTAGATCTGTGTTCTAAGTGTGTAAAAAGTCTTCAGAATATACCAGACAGTGGCTAAAACGTTTAAGGAAATGCAGCTTTTAAAAACAAATGTGTAAGATTAACTTTGTAAGTCTGACATATAGATACATGATTTTTATCAAGTAGCATAGAGTGCATAAATTACTGCCATCCCATTATGAAATTGGCTTGACATAGTAAGCTGCTCATACCACGCTTTTAATCTGACATGCAACTTTGTTTTTCATCCGTAGTAGTCAAATGTTTTATGTGACATAGAACGTGCAACAGCCCATAGCCTTTCTGCTTTTCTTTCTCATTTACAAGTGGTAGTCCTCAAAGTTATTTTGCCTGTTCAATTTTTCAGGTCAGTAATACGGTTTAATCCAGTTCACTAGTGGTCTGCCTTTGCAGAGATAAATTTATCACCATTACTGTAGAGCTAACCAAATAGGGGCTGATGAATGAGCAGTGATCTGTACCAACAATGCTCTTACGAAGGCAGAGAACACATTTGTGTTTTGGGTGGTTTTTAGGTGGTTCCAGACTGGATCCGACAGGCTCCTTCGTTCCAACAAACACGAAGCAAGCCCTGTCGAACATGCTGCAGCGGCGCTCCGGCACCATGATGCAGCCCCCCTCTATCCATGCAATCACACCTCAGCAGCAGTTGCTCCAGATGAAACTCCTGCAGCAAGAACAGCAGCAGCAGCGGCTCCTCAGGCAGCAAGCACAGTCACGGTCTCTCCAACAGGTTTGTTCAAACCTCTGTCTGAAGAGCAGCACAGTGGTTTTTGCCTTCCCTGGGGGCTGCTTGCCCTGCACAGGTTTATGGAGTGGAGAGCCAGCTGGTATTTAGCCACTGCAGTAATTCCCCAAATATTGCTTAACCAGGACCATCTGCATTTAAACTTCATTTGCCCTTTGGTCCCTTAGTCCCTTCTATTTTTGCTGTGTTTCATAGAATCAGGTTTTCCTTCTGCTACTTGATGGTGTTCCCTGTTGTGTCACAGAGGCTTTCATAGTGGAATTGCATGGTGCTACATACCACTGAGCGACAAGTAAGCAGCAGAGGCACAGCAATGCTCTTCACAATGAAAAATCCAAGAGGTCTGGCAAGAGCCTTTTCCATACGTGTGTGCAGACAGATGCCCATGTTCTCTAGAAGTAGCTGCTACTTCTTCTAACACTTCGGCAGACTGCAGCTGCTGTACGCCAGACCGCACATGGCTGTTGCACAACACCCTTTGGCATCTGAGCTAGTTTTCAGAGTATGGCTATTGAATCGATGGTGCAAGAGCAACAAATTGGGTTTTGGATCCCAGATAATCAGCAATATGTGTACAGTAGTTGGTGGTAGACCCAGTAACTTTTCACCTGTTTGTCCTTCCGTACCCATTCTTACCCTCACTGCAGTATATATTACATTGCCTTTATGCTACCTTGCCTTCAAACTCCATGATGTATCCTCTTTGCTGAAAATAGGTTAATTTTTCAGCAAGTATCCTCGTAATTTCTGGTATGCTGTCTCTATTTTGTTACAGCTCCCTCCCTCATTATCCTTCTCATCCCTCTTTCAATGTCTGCTACAATGCATGCGAAGCCCTCTGTAGTGCTTAAATTGCTGATGGGCTACAGTAGTTTTATATGGGGCTGTTCATAATTGTGAAACCAGGGTTTCCCTATACGTGTGCTGTCTTCTACCTTACCAAAAAAAAAACCAAAACAAAACACCCAAGGCCCAAGGCCCCAAAGACTCTAGGTGTGTGTTTTATCTTGTCAGTGGTACAGTGGATATTAGATCCGTCGCTGCTGTCCTGTGGGCATTATGAGGTGCTGAGGATTTAGGTAACCTACATGTTAGGATACTGGGCTCTACAGTGAGCTATTGCCCCTTATTTAATAGAAACCCTGTAATATTTCTTACATTAGGCAGTATCTCACTATTTTAGTGTTGGGTTCAACTGGCTTTCAATTACTGTGATAGAATACAAGCTTAAATAAGAGCCTTGAGTAAACAAATAATGATCAGTACTTATGGCTAGATGGATCAAAAAGCAGTAAATGAAGATGTAAAATAACACATTTTCACATTTAAGGAATGCTGCTGTTTAACACTGTCACATTTAGAGGACAAAAAATGCTGTGTTTCCCTTTTGGTTTCAAACAGGGGCAGTAGCTGAGGTGTAAAGAACAATGGTTAACTTCTCCAAAGTGCTACATAAACAGGTTATCAGTATGGAAAATAAACTATCATGAAGGCATGAATCCATGACTAAATAAGATAATAAGGTGTCTTCAGTGAACTTTTTTCATAAGATTTGGAATGAACTTTTACAGTGTAAAAGCTGCAGTACAATTTGACAGGGTAGGTTCAGGTGCCTATTTCAGATAACGTATAACACGTGCTGGATGTTCATCAGTCAGTAGTTCCGTATCAGCCATGTTTTTATTTCAGCAATAAGTCAGTGTAAGTTAAACTGATGTAAACTAAGTCAAACCAGAGCCATCCAAACCCAGCTGTTGTTTCCCATTACTTGCACAGAGTGGTCTGCACAGCCAGGTCCTTCACGGCGTGCTGGGCAGTACCACAGATGGACACGTTGTTTTCCATCTGCTTCTAACATTCTGCCTTTCTGGATGTTTGGGGAGATTAGTTCATCCTGATATGTGAAAACTTTCACTGTAATGAAAGGAATGCACAATTCACCAGGCCATGCTTTTTGCTTTCCCTGTTGTCTACGTGTGAGCTGGCAATGCTGGCATCAGAGAAGCCCCTCCGAGGTCCCAGTGGCACTGGGACTTTGTGTGCTGCCTGGCACTATGACTGCCCCAGTGGGATGCCTGCCTGCATGCGTGCACGGTGTGCTCCTTCAGGAACACATCCCTGGGGAGCTTGTAGTTCTTCATGCAGCCCTGGATTTAGAGTAGAAAATGCTATCACAGTATAGAAGCCTGAAGGTAGTATTTGAAAACTTGGGAACAAGATGCTTTGTAAGCATTGCTACTGTGTGGTGTATGTTGTTGGGTAGAGCTTAAATAAGGAAGTTTCTGCAGCTGCTGAATGGAATTACCGACTCAGCTTGAAGTCACTGGCAGTGGTCTGGGCAGTTTTGTAAAGTCAGTCCAGGACTCCGCTCCTTAGCGCTGTGCCATACATGCTGTGCTCCTGGAAATGAATAGCTATGGTGCAAGGTCTTTAAGAGCAGGACTTGTTAAAAATTGTTTGAGTATTATGTATGGAATTGATAGGCTCCTGTGCATGGTAAGGAGTCCTTTCCACATTTAGTTTCTGTTCATAAATTTCATAAAAGTATTGAGGTTCATAAGCATAAAAAACATCTAAAAGGATCTTGTTAGCATTCCTAAACACCGTCATTCTTTGAGTTACATACAGGTGAGCTCTATAAAGGTGCTGTACTGCTCCACTAACAATCCAAGCCTAATCGTGTATATTCTTTGTATTGTTTGCTATTTTCTCGCCTGTCCTTTTCCTTTAGGATGTCTGTAGCACTGCTGTATCCCTTCAGGATGGCTTTGACAACATAATGGTAACCACTCTGAGACCATGAACTTTTTATTTTTTCTTTTCTGGGTTTCTTTGAACACACAGGCTGCACACTTTGCTTTTGATGAGAATGATATGCTTTGGCACTCCTCTCACCTAGGTAGCGCAGTGGCTGCATGTGGGAAGGCTGTGAACATACTTGCTCACATAGAATATTTATTTTCTTACAAAAATTTACAATAACTATATTGTTGATCAGGTTTTTTTCCCTCTTCTGTTGTGCTTCTTGCTGTGAAAGATCAGGCTGGCTGCAAGATATGTCTGATGCCGTGTCCCTCTAAGCATGGTTTGTTTGTTCCCATTCTGCTGCCTTCTCACCGCTGCCGGTGGGGTCTGCTCCTCTCCGCGGCCGCCCACCGTAGCAGAACTAGCCTGTCCGATGAGCAGTAGGGGATGGAGCACACGCCCTTTTTGGCCAGCAAATGCCACCAGCACTTGAAGCGTTCATGGCATGGGCCCGTTCCCGCTGCAGTGGGACGCAGTTGTGCGGCTCAGTTCAGGCAGCGAGGGTCAGCTCCCCTGGCCCCGTGTGGGCTGCAGCTTCCAAAATACTTCTTGTCCCACCTGAGCACGACAGCGTACTGCCTGGTGGTCTGTTTCTGAGCTGTGGCAGGATGTGCAGTTATTAGTATAACTAATAGAATAATATTTTGTTACTTCCAAAGCAAGTAACAGGTAACACTTACCTGTTAAATTATTGTTTCATAGAATTCAGTTGTTTCTGGGGAAAACCAATAATGGCATGAACTTTCATCCCTAATGTCTGTGTTGGAAAGCTTTCCAGGTATTAATTAGAAAAGCAGGTTTAGAGTTAGTTTGCAGGACTTTTGCCCTGTCTTAAGGAAACTGCAATGTTGTTAAAAGCACTAATTGGAAAGACAATGCAAAATGTGTTTTTATAAAAGCTTTGCTGCTTACCCTGTTGTCCATATTTTACACATGTGCAATCGTTCCTGTTATTACTGATAGCATATCAGAATAGGGTACAGATCACCATGTTTGCAATTAATTGGGCACATCTAGATATGCAGCAAGTATACCATGAGGTCTCTCAAATCTATCATCATCATCATCTTATTTAAATAAGTGCTAGTGTTTTACTACCTACTTTCAAAGTCAGATTTGGTCAGATTTTGGTCAAGTCAGCCTACTCTGCCATGGCTGCTACAATCACTTTTGCCAGCCCCAGCACCACCTAGAAGAAAATTCCCTGCAAATACACAATGGACCCATATCTTAGCAGGAAAAAGCAGTACATTTTGCTTCAGTTTAGGGTGCATGTAGAACAAAGAGCACAGTGGTTATTACTGTAACATTGCATTAGCATTGAGTAAAAAGGTTTGGGTTTCTTCTTTTTTTGTTGTTGTTTTGGTTTGACGTGCATGCACAGTTCTGGCTTGCAGCAATTGGCTCGCATGTTTGGTTAACTCTTTACTGAATTATGCCTGGAGGGAGAAGTACCCCTTTGAATTTAGCAACATCTGCTGTTGCTGCTCAGGAATGCAGTGCTCTCTCACAATGCAGGAGATTGCTTGGTGGCCATGTGCTGCCATGGAATAAACCGGTCTGTTCCCTACCTAACGAACAGCTTTTTGCTTACCTTTCACACTTGGGTTTGCGTGTGGTGCTTGCCTGGCCTGGGCAGTGAAGCCTGCAGTACGGGCATGCTGCTCTCGAGTCACACGCCCTGCCGGCCCCGCTGCTTCGTGTGCACTTCAGGCGGTGGCAAAAAGGTCAGTGACAAAACTCACTTGTGGGTTTCTGCCCACTGTGTATTGCTGGGATCACGCAGCTGCTTATTTAGTATTTTTCTTACAGAATTAGGGCCTAATGCAGTTTCCATTGATACAACTTCCACTGACTTTGGACGAACACTTTACGCTGCATAGACCCGAGTGGACAAACTTTGCTCTTGGGTGCACCAGGTTAGCTGCCACTGAGAGAAACAAAAGGACAGCAGACGGAGCCCCGCTCTGCACACCAGCCCGGCAGAACCCACACGGGGGCTTGTATCACTGGGGAGAAGAGCTTAAGGCTACTTCTTTTTTTCTAGAAATCAGTCATGGCTTTATCAGATTTCACCTTTGGGTGACTTGAGGTTACATCTTGATCTATCCTGTGATTGGCACCTTAAGGAAAAGTTTCAGAAGCAATTTTCTTGGGAGAAATTCTTGTTCTTTTTTTGTTTTTCTTCTTTTGCCTCCGTTTAAAAAAAAGAAAAAAAAACTGAAGTGCTTGAATACCTTCCCCCTGTATTTGGCTGACACTGGGTTTATGTGCATCCCACCTGCCAGATGTATGTGCTGTTCAGCCTTTGAGTTCCTCACCTTCCAGGTGGTGGTTTTGAGAGCTCCACATCTGATTTTACAGATTTTTTCCAGATAAATGTAATTTTGTCTGAACTTTTGTCAGGCCTGACAGATGTTACTCTGTTAGCACCTTCTATACTCCCTAATTTGTTTTTAGGAATTTTCCACAAGATATTGGCTTGGTTTTAAAACAAATTCTTAGTGTAGCTTCTGCCTCCTTGGCATAGCCTGTGGTATCTGAGCTTCCTGCTGCCTTGTCTGCACCTTTGTAACCCCTTTAGCTGTGGTTCCAGAGGCTGGCACGCAGCCTGGCTAGGTCAGTCTCTTCTGTTTGCTTTTAAAAGAAGGGAAGGTATGAAAAAAATTGAGTATGTGACAGCCCTGTGGCAGCTTTGCCCCTGGTTTTGCATCTTGCCCTTGACCCCTTCTGTCTGTTCTCTACCCAGAGCACAGGGCAGTTAATCCAGCCCCGGTCACAGCTGTCTGTATCTCCTGGGGCCAGATCAGTTGAAGCTGGAACACTTTCTCTCTACTGTACTGCTTCTCCCAGCGGTTCCCGTTCACAATAGGTAGCTCTGCTTGTTTCCCAGGTCTGTCAATGAGGATGCATGTATTTTTAAGCTCAATGCAAAATAACAGCTGAACTGCAGGACGGCTGGTTGTGCTTACAGACTTGCCAACAGTTGGTACAGTTACCACTGAAGGGCTGGGAGCAGATAAAGGAGGAGAGTTCCAATGGTGCTTGGGTATTTTGTCCTGTGGGAGATTATTTTTTCCACCAGGTAGCCCTGATTGTCATGTTGCTGCTTGCAGTGTGTTCTTAAAGTCACTTTTAGCCTTGAATTATAATACATCTCTGTAAGGATAGCCTGGTTAAAATGGTGAAGGCTTTGTTGGAGGGCTTGGGGTTTTTGTTAGTTTTTTGTGGTGAACAGTGCAACTACAGGGAAGGAGCATCACGCCTTCCAGCTCGTGTCTGCTACTGAGCTTCGTTTGAGTAGAATGGCTTTCAGAGTGATCAAGTGCAGCTGTGCAGCATCACAATTGCACGGAAAATACACAGACTTGATTGTATCCTTGGCAAATTCTCATTCACCATTTTTATTACAATCTTGGTCCTGAAATTAAGTCGAACATTTTATTTTTTCCTGGTGCTGCAAAACATGCTAATGCATTTATAGTTCAAATCTTTAAGTGAGTTGCCATTAATTGGGCATAAATATTGAGGCAATTTGAAGTGAACAAACAAGGCTGTCTGCTGATCACAAATACAGAGTGTGTTTCCAAGCTGTACTGCTTGGGAGCTGGAGATGCTTGCTTATCCATTTATCATACTGGTATTTTGTATGTCGTCATAAAATTTGCTAATCAGCATTTTGCGTGCTTCATCAGGGGAAAGCTAGTAATTAGCCTGAGAAAGATATCAACTGTGTATTTATACTAGAGATAATAATTCACTCTAAGCTTCCTGTATAATTTAATGTACTGTCTTCAAGACAGGTAGAATGTTTTTTTCTAATCCTTTGCAAAACCCCATTTTTAAGTGTGTTGGCAGGACTGTTCAGCAAATGGCTGTTTCTTCACGGCTGCAGTGTTACAGTAGTGTCAGACATCAGACAGCAGTCAATTCTTCCATCTCCCTGTGAGTAAATACAGTTCAGCAGTTTGGCACTGAGCAGCGGTGCTGTCTTGAAGGAAGCGATCAAGTCTCTCCATGACTTTTTAGGACACAATTTGGTGGGTTCTGTGTCCAGAACTGGACTTGTTTGGGGTGCAGAGGCTGTATCTGATGGGTTATGTGTCTTTCAGGGTCAGCCAATGGACCAAGCTGCTATTTTCACTCCGCAAGTTCGACCACCGTCTCAGCTTCCACAGTACCCAGGGTTACAGCAAGCACAGGTACTGCATCACTCCCATGGAGCATCTGCATAAAAATACTTTTAAACAGCCCCCAGCCTGCTTTTCTGTGCTTGGGATGTGCCTCGTGCAGGTGACCGAGGGTAATGGTGGGGCCTCCTTCTAGGATGCTTGTGGTCTCTGCATGCTTTGGCTTTTAAACATTTTTAATGTGGTTGCTTCCTAATTTTTCCTAATGTTGTTGCTGGTAAAGGCAAGTGTACTTCAGTGTTAAGCCTGAAATACGAGCAATGTCAGGTGAGATACCAGTAACTCTTGTTATGTCGTGGTCATTCTGGTACTGGGGATTTTGTGGGGGGAGGAGGAGATGGAGCTGTGGAGCAGAGCCCCACTGGTGCTCGGGGCCTGTCGGGGAAGGGTGAGCATGGTGCAAATGCCATCCTGCTGCCTGTGACCACGCTGCAGCTGCCTGAACCCGCAGGGACGTGGGGTACAGGCAGCGTGGGGGCTGGCAGGTCGGGGCATGGGTACAGCTCTGCGTCTCACTGACTTGCCTCTGGTTGCCCAAGCTTGGGCTGTTTGATAACGTCTGTCTCTTTCTTTTACAGTTAAGCTAAGTTACATACAGGCACAGTGGAGTTACTGGTCTGTCCCTTCTCCCTGCAGAGCATGCCTCACGGATACACAATGTACAGCACTCAGATGCCTTTGCAGCAGCAGCAGCCTGCAGGTGTAGTGCTCTCCCCCAGCTACAACCCCCGAGCATATTCAGCAGCTCATTCCAGCCCCGTGCTGATGGAGAGGCTGCGGCAGATGCAACAGCAGCCCAGCGGATATATTCAACAGCAGGCTGCTGCATATATCCAGCCTTTGACAGGCACTCAGCGGTGAGCCTCTGCAGCTCTCGTAACTGGTAACATGCAGGATTTTCATGGCAATTTTGTTTAAAGGTCTGAGGCTTTATTTCAAATAAAGTGTATTAATCAAAATGAGGTTAAAGTTGGGTCTAATTAGCAATAAATATGCCTTTCTCTCCGATCTCCCCCTGGTTTTTCCCTCATTTAATTTTTATTTTAAGTTAGTCTTGGCACATATTGTAGCCCAGTTGTCCTGTGTGTTTGTAGAACATAAAAATTAATTTAAAGACAGCTGTTGGGTCTTATTTCACTACACACACAGATACGGTATCCATATTATGCAAACGTGTGTGGTTTTAAACAAAAAATACTCCAGGTTCACCAAAGAGTCTCTAGTCAAGAAAACACAAGACTAACTTGGTAGTTTTAACTAGCAATAGACAAATGAATTTTTTGCTAAGCCTGAATAGACTAAATTGATTTTGGTTTGGAGGTGCAGCTAAGTTGCAATGCCTGTGAGAAAGAGGAAATATTAATTGTTAAAGAAATGTAATGAAGCAGAAGGAAAATTAAGCAGGAAAGAAATCTATAAAAGGGAGTGTCACAGAGTAAACAAGGTAGAAAACTGGTGTTTCCAATGATGGTCTTGAATCAGATTATTTTTTTTCTAACACTTTAGCGTAGTCCAGTGTAGAGGAATGAAGCTGGGTTAATTATAATTGATAATATACAACCGTGGGCTGGCTTCAGGGTTGGCTGATGTAGACAAGGTGCAGCTGTGGCTGTTCTGTTAAGTGGTTGGGCAGCCAATGAAGAGGGAGATGGAAGAAGCAGAGAGAAGGGAAGAGAGAACGTGTGCTCTGGATGAGGAGAGACTAGGAGAGGGCAGCAGAGGGACTGTCATGAAGAGTGTGTTGGTATGTGATGGTAAAAGACCTTGTTGCAGCTGGCTGGTTTTGGGAGTGCTGCGACAGTCCAGCTCTGCTCTTAACCGAATCAGAAATTTTATCACTTTTAATTTCCACTTCAAATAGATGTAGAGTGACTCCCCAAAACACAGGCTTAAATTAAAGAGGGAGTTGGGGGGTGGGGAACAGTCGAAATTTGCAAGGTGTGCCTCTGCACGCACTGCCCATCCGCAGCCGTGATGGGGTACCTGTGCAGCACAGCGCTCACCCCATCTGTGAGCTCGTTGAAGCAGCACAGCTGCGCGTAGGCATCAGTCATCACGAGGTGGTCTGGCTGCCAGAACTGCAGTCCTGTCTCACTGTTCCTGTGTAACTTATCCTGGAGTGCCGCTGATGTGCTCAGTTACCAAGTAGAGATGCTATTCTTTCTCTGCTTCAGCTCTAATTTGATCCCAAAACTAAAATCTCCTTTAGATGCTAAGTTCAGGTGTACTTAAATGACTTGCTAATCAATTGCTGTATTTATTGAAGTTGGTGCTTATATATTGAATTATAACATTATATTGTTATATTTAATGAAGTCGGCGCTTCTGGGATTGTGAATGTTACTGTATATTCTGCTGGTTCCTTAACTTCTGTTAAATTCTTGCAAGTCCGGATGTCTGAAGAATATGCTCAATTATGGATAGGGTTGCACCTCTTCAGAAAGTTTGGCCTTGGCTTGGTTGACAGCCTTGTAGTAAAGCTTACAGGGTGCCTTGGGTTAGGAATAAAGCTGCTAACGTGGACCGCCTTGGCTTTACTGAGTTTTAAACAGCTAAGCTAAATTATGAGCTAGCTAGCTGGCATGTTTTCCCCATGTATATCTTTCTGCTTTGTCAATGTTAAATTACTCCCATAACATCCTAAGAAAGCACTTTCTTGGTGTGGTTTTTTTAGTATTTTAGAAAGTAAAAAGACCACCTCATGATGACCAATTCTAAATTCATCGTAATGAGATCTTTCGGTCTGGAGAACATTTTGGTGCTTATGTGGAATTCTTGCTTGAATTGTAGAAACTCATCACTCTTCCTAATAAAACAAGAGTTGAATGCTTGGATCTGTTTCTGTTTAGAGGAACATGTTATTACCTTCATCAGTTACCAGGCAATGGTGTGGTACAGCTTCTATCATGGAATATTTTTCAAAGCATTCCTGTTTGGAAATGTATTTTTCCTGTAGAATGTAATGTCTTTTAGATCTATGGAAGCCTAGTGTCACAGCTTACAGTTGAGTACTCCTAGAGTAACTTGTGCTCTGTCTGTAAATAATCTGTTATTTTTTTCCTCTGACCAGACTCAGCCATCAGCCTTTGCAGCCAAATTCCCTGGTTGGAGGGGGACTGGACAGTGCATCGACTGCGGGTCCCCACCCAACCCTGAATTCAGTGCAGCTGCCTCCGGAGTCGGTGAGACAGAGACAGCAGCAGATGCGACAGCAGAGGCTCTTCCAGGTGAGGGACTCGGCTGTGTCAGAGGCAAAGGGTGTCTCAGTGCAGGGAGGGAGTGTAAGCATCACCATGCCAGGTGGTGGGGTTATGTGCTCGCTTTGCACATGTCTTCAAGTCTAGAGCAGCAGAGCCTGGTGATATAAACCCGAACTGCTTTTACCTGAGTGCAATAATTCAGTTTACATTTGGGGCTTCCAAAGGAGAGCTCTGGATGTAGAAGTAAAATTCAGTACTTCCATTGTTTCGAGATTGTAGAATGCCTCTGGGGAAGCTAAATCTGAGAATGGCCTGGCAGACTGTGAGACCAAAGCAGTGGTTCTGCTCTGGCTTTATAATGTATACCAGAATTAAATCAAAGGGCTTGCTGCCCATCTGGCCTATTTCCTATATTTTGATGATATATTTTTAATTTGGAGAGAATTGTCAGTGTATCAGCTAAATACGTAGGGTTGGGCACAGAGGAAGTAAATTACATTAAAAATCCTTCCCATGGCCTTCTGATTATTCAAATTATTTTTTCAAATTATGTTTGCATTTTAATGCAATTACTATCTGTGCCAGTTCTTGTGGAATGATAATGTATTCTATCAAAATATCTTGATGTTGTAGTAAATTAAGTGTACCGACTTTTGAGTTTTTGTCTATTAACAATGCTCCCCATCAGCCTTGATGTGGCTGGTGCAGGAAGTGGAGAGCTGTGAGGCCTCTCCCAAATGGGGCCTTCAGTAACCGGTGCAGCAAGCCAGCCCTGATCCTGTGCTGGAAATCACTCCTGAAAAGCCATCCTGCTTGGCTCGCAGTCGCTCCCCGAGGCAGCGTGTGTCGTCTCACCATTGCTTCAATGCCCATCTTCTTTCAGTTGCAGCAGCAGCAGCAGCCAGGGCAGCAGCAGGCGCTTGGTCTCCAGCCCGTGCAGCCGCAGCAGCCTTTGGTAAGCAGAGGTGGCTGCCAGGTGCTCCGGGAGGTGCCAGGGTAGCGATGGGGGTGGGTTTGGTCGCTTCCCGAGGCGGGTGGTGTGGCAGTCTGGGGAGAGGGTTTGTGTAAGCTTCCCGGTATCAGCCTCCTAGTGTATCCAGGTAGTGCCTGGCAGGCTCCAAGCGTGGGCAGAGGAAAACTGCACCTGTCCGCAGGAGACCACGCAACTGTGTCCGTCTCGCCAAAACGTGGCAAGAGGTGGGTCACGCATGCGCTGAGGTGTCGCTGGGGGTGACCTTGCCTGCCGACCCTCTGATGGGGAGGCAAGTGAACACTGGCTGTGGCAAGGAGGGCTCATGCACTGCCCTGCTGGACCCTCAGTGCCTCTGCAGCAATGCACTGCAGTTTGCTGTTCAGAGATGCTCCTTCCAGGACCGGAGTACACACTGCCTCCTGCACTTCCATGGTTCATTCACCAATTCAGTCAAAACTGACGCCAAAGTTGGGCCAATGACGGCACATTGTTTTGGGCAAAAAAGAGATTTGTGTGTGTGTGTAGGAAAAGTTCATTCTAACATATCTTTTTGATGTTACACTTCGTGGTATTGATTTAAAACTAATGGTTAATTTGCCAACAATACAAATAACCACCCATAGCAGTTCTTTTGAGAATTACTTGGGGATATAGTTAAAAAATGGGTACTGGTGCGGTTCTGATTCTTTTCCATCACCAGTGAATAAGACTGCCCAGACAAATTGCCTTAAATTTCTTTGTGCAAATTCAGAGGCGGGGAAATAATGAGGTGCTTTAAAGTCATCTTCAGTCTTACTCCTACTGCAGCATAAATACATGACTATTTTGAAAACCTGATACAGAACCAAGTAAACCCCGCTGAAAAGTCAGGGTTCTTTCATCCTGGGGGTGTACAGATACCTGTTAGTAGTCCCAGAGCAGCAGGTGAAAGTAAATTAACGCCTTACTGCCACCGGAATTAATTCTTCCTGTTTATGCTTGCTGTGCTATGCACTTTTATGAGAGTTATCCTAGTTAATATATCATAGTAATAATTAATAGCCCTTGCTATCTTTAAAAATTTAAACTTGATGAGAAGTCTGTAGCTGTTGCATATAAATTGGTGGATTTTTTTGTCTCTGTAATGTTTTGAAGTGAAAGCAGGATCACGTACACAACTGATGCTAGTTGTGGAACTAGTTTTTGATGTGACACTGAGAAAAGCACTCACTTGGAAATGTAGGGTGCTGATTCTTGGCATTTCTCTGCGCCGTGTCTGTGCAAGCATCCACGCTTGCTCTGCTCTCTCTGGTGTCGGCTGCGGCCGCTGGTGGCTCTGCCACTGCTGGGCTCCCAGCCCTGCCTGAGGTCACATCACGGGTGGCTGTCGGTGACTTTGGGCCTTTGATTTCTCGGTTGTACTGCTAACTGGCTGGGGAAGAAATGGGTTTCATTGTTTGAAGATCCTTTTAAATTAAATCGTTAGTCATAAAACAGAGCTGCCTGAAGACAGCTGTGCAAACAAAATCGCTTCTGAGACATTCCTGTATGCTGAATTGGAGCTTTTTATCGTTTAGGTAATGATCTTACCAAATCACTATCACTACCCAGTATTTTTTATGAATAGTGAATGTATAATGTCATTATGCTTGTTTCCTGTATTTGGGCAATTCTTCCAGGCATATTTAGGGTAGGTGAGGATAACTAGAAAAAGTTTGCTGTAGAAAAATGGAGAAAATAACAGTAATGCTGAAATAGCTACCTTCTGAGTTTAAAAGCATTAATCAGTGTGATCTGATAGAGAAACTCTGAGGTGTGGCTTGTAAGTGCAAGAGTAAGGATAAATGAAAGACATTTATCTGACAGCTATTGAAAGATAATTTGCATTCATTTTTGAGTTTTTCTTAAAGTGTTTATGTCAAGAACAAACAACATGTGTGAGAGAGTCGCAGAGAGTGAGCACCTGCCTGGCTGCAAGCTCCTCTCCCAGCACTTAGCACAGCAGAAGGCTTTCTGTGTGTTGGTTTCATGTCCCCAGGAAACCCTGGTGTGGTTAATGTTTTTTACTAAAGTCAGCATTTACTCAGGACTGTTAGCCAGAAGATTACACAACGTATTTTAAGTACAGGATTTGGTTTCAGAAAGGAAAAAGATGCTGAAGTCTTGTAAAACATCGCAACTCCCTTCATTAAGCAAAAGGTTTCACTGAAACAAAGCACAGGCATTTTCTGTAGCGCCTATGATGTTGTTAGAGTATTGAATAACTCCATTTTTATTCAGCACACCAAGTTTTCAAACTGGTAAGGTGTATTGTGTATCCTTCTGCAGAAGCAGAAAAAAAAAATCACTTAATTAGAAGCACATGCATTTTCATCAAATCTAATGAGAAGGAAAGTTGCAGGACTTGGGAAACAGAGCTCGGAGGCCTTGAGAGGAAGACACAGTAAATGGTGAAGGCTTGGTTCAGTTTGTGCTTGCTGGCATAGCAGTACCTCATTCATCACTATTTCCCTCCCAGGAGTAGCTAGGTATGCGGGAGCTGTGCCGTCAGCTGTCTGTCCTCAGGAGTCTCTGATCGCTGGTGCGCAGGCATTGTTCTTTCATACAGGTGATGCATTTTTCCAAGTGAAGAAAATGCTGCTGGTATACGCAGACCTTTGGCACCAGCAGTGTCCATCCCACTGGGGTACACACGCAGGCAGTCTGTGGCAGGTCTGTCTGTCCTAATGCAGTAGTGTGGTGTGTAATATATTCCATGCTCTGACATAAATGTGGATGATCAACAAAAGTTGTTAATAGAGAATGATTTTTTTTTTTTCCTGAGTGACAGCCAGAGGTGTGGAAAGCAAAGTGGGTGCTCGTTCTCCTACCCATCCTTACCTGAACGATAGCCTTCGTGGGTCAGTAAATAGGCTGCCAATATGTGAGAGTCGGTACATTTACACCGAATACTTTCCAAGTGATTGAAGTCATGATTTAATTTAGTAACAGCAGATCTCTTTGGCGGCTTTTTGTGTCTAATCCTTTTGTGCTGAATGCCATGGGCAGGAAGGTCCTTGTCTCAGTCCTGGTGGGCCTTGGGTAGGGAACAGAAGGATGATGATTTTGCTCTGTGGAGGAGTTGGCCCAGCTGGCTGGGCATTGATCTGTCTCCACTTCGGCTGGAGCCAAGAGTTGTGCGCAGCTCCCACCCTGCAGCAGGCGTGCAGCAAAGTGAGCAGCCTGTGCTTTCTGCTTACCCTGCTTTTTATCTGAAGAGCCGTTGCCCTGGGGAAAAAACTTTTCTAGAAGCTTCTTTTGACTATTATGCTTCAACTGCATGTGTTTAAAAATGCTGAAAAGGCTGTCTGTTTTGAGTTGCAGTTTTGATTTGCCTTGTCTTTGAGCAGTGCAGACAGTAAAGCAGCTGAGAGTGACTTGTAGGATGAAAACTGGCCTCTCCAGGGGTGGGAAAGCCAGAGACTGACTCTGTCCCTTGCGTGCAGCTGGGCATGGGTGGTACCTGTAACCCAGCTGGAAATGTGCAGGATTTCAGGGGGGTGAAGGGAACAAATGCTCTCAAAGTTCGAAGCCTGTTCCATGTGACCTTGCTGTGCTGTTAGAATCCATTGGGACCTGCTGCAGAGGCCGGCCTGCCCACCTTCTGCCCCCTCCCCAGCTCCAGCAGCAGCTGACGGGGTGGCACAAGCTGCAGGCTCACCTGGCACGGCACGCACGCTCTGCCTGTTTCTTTCACCTTTCATGTTTCTTTCACAGTTTCCGAGGCAAGGCTTACAGCAGACGCAGCAGCAACAACAGACGGCAGCGCTGGTCAGGCAGCTCCAGAAGCAGCTCTCCAGTAAGTGTGTGTGTGTAGATGTACATACGTATATTTGAATATGGAATTATTTTTCTGGAGATGTGCTGCCATATATACTTGTAAGTAGTTTACCTGATGACAGTTGTCTGCCGGTCCCAGTAGTGATGTAATACCAAAATTCTCGTGCTGGTGCATCCCACGAGTTTCTGTTGGTCACCAGAGAAGCCTGAGTCACTGCAGCACTGGGGCTGGTGGGCCAGTGGGCCAGTTGCCGTTTGCTGCATGTTTCCTCCCTGGCTTCTGCAGTCGTGCTGCAGGGAAAGTCCCCAAGGAAACACGCGCATCTTGCATGCGTTGGGTACATAAGGGACTGTACCGAGTGTTGTTTGCTACTGCTGCATGAAACAGGTATTTTTCTGTATTTCTGTGGAGTACAGCCGTAAGGCACAAACACTTCCCTTTGCTTTATCAACCAGGTAACCAGCCACAACAAGGAGTAAACCAGTATGGGCATCCGTCACACTTCTAAAGCAGAGATGGAAGGGAGATGTAATGTTATGTTTGCACTGAAGAAGAGAACATTCAAAACACAATGCACTAGTTATTGCTAGAAAGCAGACTTTAGTTTTCTTCTCTTATTATTTCAGTAATTATTTTTTGTGCTGCAGTTGATGTGAATATGTAACAAGGTGGGATTTTTGCATTTGGGGATTTTTTTTTTTGTGTTTAACTAGATTTAAATATATGGACTTGTGGGCCTATTTGAAGAATGTTATTGCAGATTTTATGAATTTGGTGCTTTTTAGGTCCTGTTACTTTTAAAGAAGACAAAGAATGCTGGATTCATTTATTTGTGGGAAACACTTTTTTTTTTTATCCTTGTTTTTTGTTTGTTTGGGTTTTGTTTGTTTTGGTTTTGTTGTGGTTTTGGGTTTTTTTAGAAGAACTGCACTGGACCAAACTACTGAACTGAAAGGCACTTCCAATTCTGGCATAGAAGTTAATTTGTTCATTAAAATGTTCACCTCCTCCTTTGTTGGTAGAACAAGCATCAATATAAATTTTTATTTGACTGTAATTTTCATATGCACTTTATAAAATTCGTTTAAAGTACCAATTATCTCTTGCTCTTATTGTGGTAAGAAGGTGCTGAAGTGGGTCTATTGCTTGTATTAGAACTTCTTAAAGTTTATATTAAAAGCCACAATGTAATGTTAATAAACCTACTAGAAGTAGCAGTGTTTCATATTTGGTGTTTTTAATATAAAGTTCACTGGTGATTGATTCTAAAGGAGCGCATGACATAGTAATGAGGCTCCAACAGTCAGCGGGTTTTGCTCCGTTTCCTGAGGGAAGTCTCTGGCTCCCAGTGAAGCCTCATGGGAAGCGAATCTCTCTGTCTCACTTGGTGCCTCCAGTAACAAACCTCTTACCAGCTTTCACACAGCGAGGGGGGGAAATGTGCCAAAGGCGCCTCTGCGATGGCAGCAGTTCTGTAGCTGAAGCTGCCCTAGATGAGTTATTCCCGTTACCTGTCTCTGCTACTGATGTTGTACGGTAAGTATTGCACATTCCGCATTTGAGTCTTGACAGCTGGGTGACTTTCAGTGGTGTAAGGTATTATGTATTATCAGCTGACTGCAAAACCACAAGTAAACTGTAAATCAAAATTACCACAAATAAATCATTATTATTCAAACCTGTGCAAATATATCATTTTGCTGGTATTAGAGTTGAAAAAACACGATAAATTTATTACTATTTATGTAATGTAGGAGTTAAGTCTATATGATTATTTTTTTTAAATGCATTCATTTTGGAAGTGGAACACAGACTACATTTAAAATACACATAGGATTATTTTTTCTCTACTTTGTATTAACTCAATTTGCTTAGTTTACCATACAAAGCATTTATAGATGGTATTGCAGCCAGGTGTTCTGTGGGGAGGGGAGAAGACTGCACTGCACAAGCTCCGAGGACTGGGGAGGCAGTACAGCCAGCTAATGGAGTAACACTACATGGAAATCTGTAGAAAAGTAGATTTTGGCTGACTTTTACAATAGTCGGGTAAGTCCTATGTAAACATTGCTTCTGATCAGTTTTTTTAAGGAGATTTTCTGTTCTTCACAGTAGCTAAAGCTATTACAGATATTAACCAGTGAAATTCATATTGTCAAACCATTGCAGTGCTACTACATCAACACTGTGCAAGGAGGGAACAAGTGCACAGCAAAATGTGTGTGTTGACATCAGGAAATGATCAAAGCTGCATAAAAGCAATCAAGGCTGAGGTTATAGTCTTAAATAAAAAAAATCAAAAAATTCCCCAGGCTGATTGTGATGTGGTTAAATGAGGTAGAATTTCCATTTAGCTCTTTGTACTTGAATACTTTCTCACTGAGCTCATCAGCTGCTGCCAAGAGATGGTACTGCAGGCGGTTCAGATGCTGCTGTCACGTTAACGCTGAGGAGTTGCATTGCAGACCCTTCTTGTAAGTGGCATCTCACAGATGTGCTACCGTGCTAGGATTTCTTTGATTATTTTAAATCATGTAAAGAGCTGGAATTGTTCATGAGGCAGGGCGTGGTTACAGAACCCTTTGTACATCCATCAGGCTTTCTCTAACGGATGAAGAGACTGCTCTCTTCCCACAGTCCTGGCTTCAGCTGTGCCATCCCTGGTCCACTCCAGCAGGACTGGGCCATGCTGGGCACTGCTGGCTGCGGTGTAGGGACAGTGCCCTTTCTTCTACAAGACACAGAGATCCTGGATTTGCAGATTTAAAGGGAAAGGCTGCATTACATCTATGCACCCCTCTGTCCTAACATTAACCTTGCTCTTAGGAAGAAAAGAAACTGAGCTTTTGTTACTGGCTTGAACTTTTAAAGATGTATTTGACCAGTCCAGTCTGTGATTTGTGAGAATAAAACATGTAGGTAACCATTTCCTACCATTGCGGAGGCATTTCTCCCTCAGGTACAGAAGGTTGCTGCTTAGGGCTATCTGCTGATTTGAGAAATCTGAATTCTAAATTTATGTGCAAATTGTTGCAGTTGTTTTCTAGTGAAAAATCTTCAACAAATGCTTTTGTGACAATAGGAAAATTATGCCAAGCCAGAGTGTCTCTGTACATGGCCTTTGTGCTTTCACTAAACAAAGCTTACTCTCTCATTTCAAAATGAGAGCAGAGTTGTTCTGTATGTATCATCCCAAAGTTCTGCAAAAAAGACTGTGCGAAACAGAGCTATATTATTAAACATACTTCATTACTTGTTTCACCATTGAGTATTTATTAAAAAGAACATACTAAATGTTCATATTAAGAAGGTAATTTGCATCGCAATAAAATCTGCTCTTTGGTTCTCAGATACTCTTGCTTTAATGTGATCCATGTTCACAACAGTCATAGAAGGTGGACAATATTAAACTAATACGAAAGTCTGTCCTTCACTGAAATTTCTAGGTACATTTCCAGAAAGTAATTTTGTTTGGTACTCAATGTTTGCTGACAGAGCAAAAGGGCCTTGAGTTTCTTTTAATTTAAATCTGTTTAATCACTGAAAGAACCAATGCCAGGTAATGATGCTAAGTCTAATTTTCCCCAAGTCCTTCCTCTCTTTTCTACAGTCATTGCAGATTGATCACTCTTAAGTGTGTTTAGGCACTTCCATGCCTGTGGCTGCCTTTGATTATACATATGCCAGGAATGAGTCGGTCCAGCTGTAGACTTTGCTAACACTCATTCATGTTGTATTTCTTACTTTAAGTGACATGAATGTATGTTACTGTTAAATCACTGCCAAGATGGTTCTTTGCTGTGCACTTGTACGCGCCGGAATCGGAGGGCTGGGGATTCTGGATGAGCAGTGTCCCCAGGGGGTGAAGCAGTTTGCTCCCAGATGCACGGCCTTGGTGACCTGTGGGGAGTACTGAGTGGTCAGGTAATTCCCAGGTAATTTCTGGTTTTGGTATCCCCAGTGCTCTGCAGTGGAGCTGAACCGCTGCTCCAGGCATCGTGTGTATGGTCTGCGGCGGTCTGTTTGTAATCCTTGGAGGATAGGCTACAATAACGACAGGGACAGTTACAGAGGATTCTCCGGCATTATTGTGGGCCTTACACATGTAATTTCCTCTGTCATGAATGGTGGCTTCTCGTATAACCAAAGTGCCGTTCTCCAGCAGTATGTATTTCTTGTTGATCTGCGGTCGATCCAGCATGTTGCCGCCTGGCAGGGTCCACGCTGTGTTTGGTTTGGGACTGCCATCAGACAGGCAGTGAAGTGATAGCGGCTCTCCGCTAATGCCCTTCACTGGCCCCACTGGGCGAGTGAGAATACTGGGCTTCTGGCCAACCTCCAAGATGATCAGCTTTTCAATGTAGCCGACTTTGTTCCGGGCAGCACAGCGGTACTTTCCTGCTTTGTCTCTATCAGGATTGTAGATGGTGAGAGTACCATTGCTTCCTGTGAGAAACTGGGAAGTCTTGATGCCAGTGGAAAACCATGTGCCGTTTGGCAACATCCAGCTTATGTCAGGTGGAGGGTTTCCATCCACAGAACAATTCAACATGGTGGCTTTCCCAGGTTTTGCTATTATTTTTTCGTTGAATGGATTTTTAAACATCGGTCGCCTTAGCATTTCTAGTACCTCCAGCTGCACCACCAACATACTCTCTCCTGCATCATTACGTGCCACGCAGATAAAATCTGCTGTGTCAGAAGGCCTTAAGTTCCGAATCTCCAGTGTCCCATTTTTGTGTACTACAATCCTGCTCCCATAGTATGGAGCTGTTAGGAAAATATTGTCAGGCATGATCCACATGATCTGCAGGGGAGGTGTACCTTCTGCCCTACAGTCAATTTGTTTCTTTGAATGCCTCACTGCTGTCACTTTCATAATTGTTTTGTTCACATATAAACCATTTATGATAGGTGGCTTAGCAACAACATCCACTTCATACAATTTTGTATCGTCCCCTCCGGGATTGCGAGCCACGCACATATACTCCCCAGTATCTAACAGTTTGACCTGACTGATGGATAGGGAACCGTTGGCGTGCAGGAAGTGTCTGCCCGTTGATGACAAGATCATGTCGCTGGAAGGTAGTAACCAGAATATTTTTGCCTTGGGTTCTCCCACAGCTTCACAGTCCAGTAATGCCGTATCTCCAGCTTTCACTCTAATGTATGTCTTGTAATTGTGCTTTATCTGAGGGGCTGCCACAATGACCATGAGGTGTATCTTCATCTCATCTCTTCCCAGTGTGTTTTGAGCGTAGCAGGTATAATCCCCCCCTTCTGTCACTCCAACTTTGTTGAGATACAGAGTTCCATTGTCAAAGAGGACGTATCTGCGAGACCTGTGTCCACTGTCGTCTGCCAGCATGGCATTATTGATCACTGTCCCGTCTGGCAAACTCCAGGATATTTCTGGTGTGGGTGACCCAGAGGCCTTGCAGTCCACTCTGAAATCTTTTCCATATGGCACCAGCTTCTTGAAATACTGTTTCTGGTCAATCTTGGCTGGTTTCATTGTGATGCTGACTTTCATCAGTATCAGATCATCCCCAATTTTGTTTCTTGCAACACACAAATAGTCACCTGCATCCTTTTCAGTAACTGCCTCAATAACCAAGGATCCATTGGGGTAGACATGAATTCGACTTCCCATTCTGTTGCGGGGGAAGAATGAGGAAAAGAATTATGGAACAAAATGCTGGAGGTGAATACTGAGCACTGGAGGTGACTGACAGTATTAACAGCATGATATGATACAGGCATTCCCTCCAAAGGCACTGTGTCCGCATCACCCACCCACCCGATGGGTTATAGCCTGATGCAGTTGCCTCTTTTGTTGTTACCTAGATATGTGTGTTTGCTGACACCACGTGGGCACGCAAAGCTGCACAATGCCACCTCTGCCTCGCTGAACACTGTTCTGTGAACAAGCCAGCCTGTTGAACTTTACATCCCTCATCCCACCAGCCTGCACTCCTCTCCCTCATGCTTCTCCTTGCAGATAACCCGCAACGCTTGTGCCCAGCTGGGGCAGCTAGCAGCACTGCTGCGTGTTGTCCAGAACAATACTTGGCACTGAGTGGTTGCTCTCTGGCTGCCTTTCCTGCAGCAGGGCACAGACCTGGATCTCCCTCCTCATCCCAGCTCTGGTCTGGTGCTGCCTCTCCCAAAGTGAAGATGAAGCGTGACTGTGGGGGGGGGGGGGGGCCTCAAAGGTAGACTTAGCAGAGAGTACAGAAGCCTCTTCCTCCCCAGTCCTACTTTGAAAATCTCTTGTAAATAACTTTTCTGCCTATAAAATGACAAAATTCAGCCAATGCATGATTAACATTGGTTTCCTTAATTCAAATAGGACTTGTATTCATTTTGGTGAGACCTCGCCCACTTATAACAATTAATATGGTCTGTTACTAGACATTTAATAACAAGCCATCATCACAGATGTTTCACTGCTGTTAAATGTTTAAAAGTTAATTTAGTTTACAAAGTATTGTTTCAGTGATATAGCAGGCTGTTAGATGAGCACCAGATGACAGTGTTTGAAGTTTCAGAGGTGGGGGTGGGGTGGGGGGAAGAGACTCTTACCTGTGCCACTGATCAACAACTGCCTTGGAGGGTAACCTCCAGATGATCCTGGGCTTTGGCTCTCCAGTTGCGGTGCAGTTCAGAAGCAACTTGTCCCCAAAATTCAACTGAGTCATTTCTTGAGAAGTGGTAGCTATTTTTGGAAGTGTATCTCTGTGTTCCACCATGAGGCTCACCACCCTCCTTTCCGAGCCAGTCGAGCTTGTGGCTATGCACTCGTAATTGCCGCTGTCAGATGGGGCGATGTTGCTGAGGTGGAGGGTGCCATTGGAGAACAGGAACAGCTTTGCGTTTATGAACTGCAGAGGTTTCACCACCGTGCCATCGAAGAGGACCCAGTGGACAGTGGGCTGAGGATTCCCTTTCACGGTGCATGGGAATTTCAGATTTTCCCCCATCATTCCCTCGACAAGTTGTCTCTTCTTTTCCAGAATGGTGGGAGGTGCCGCGATGACCTGCAGTTTTACAACCAGTGTGTCAGTGCCTGCTGGGTTTTTAGCTATGCATGTGTAGATGCCCCTGTCATAAACAGTGACTTCCTTGATAATTAAAGTGCCATCCGGTTCCACGTGAACTTTGTTATGTCCTGTGAAAGAGTTGGAGATGTGCGTTTTATTTGCTAGAACCCATGAGATGGTGGGAGGAGGCCTGCCCTCAGCCTTGCACTTCACTGCCATGGGCTTTCCGGAGTGAGCGGTGAGGAGCTGCAACCTGCCACCAGTGAAGCGGGGCGGGTAGGCCACTACCGATAAGGTGACCAGGAGCCGTGCCACACCATGTGGGTTGGCCGCAGTGCACAGGTACTGCCCACGGTCCTCCAGGTCCACCCGAGTGATGGCGAGCGTGCCATTGGCAAACACTGTCCATCTGCCATCACCTCGGCTTTCCAGAGCATCAGTCCCTAGGGAAGCAAGGGGACAACAGTGCAGCACATCAGAATCTCTTCTTTATCTTTGGTCCCTGAAAACAATTTTCCTGTCCTGGTCTACTGTACCCAAATAACCAAGACAACAGGTAAGAAGGGGAGAAATAATAGTATTTTACATATACAGTGAGAAAGCTTTAAAGCAGAAACAAAACTTAGTCCTCAGTAGAGACAAAGTTTGGATAAAGCAGATGGGGCTTTGCATATCCAAAAGTACTTCGGCATAGTTGTGCATATTCAGGAATGTTTTGGCACAGCTTTAACTTGATTTGATGGTTGGTTTGTTACCACAGACAGATTTCTCTTTTCACTTTGTCTCACTGTTCTGAAATAGCAGGTAACATTGAATAAATAAACACTGAAATATTCTCACAATAAGCCCAGAATTATGGTTAAATATAGATGATTTATTTCTTTTTTTTTTTATTTCCCTAAAGAACCGTTTTGTAATTAAGACACTCCAGCAAGTGTGCTGGGATATCTTTCTTTTTCACTGTTTCCAAGTTCATCTTTTCACTGATATTTTACAGTACTCTTAAATGAAACAATACTTGAGTTTGTCACACAGAACATCTGCCAAATTACAAGACTACAACGGAAGGCAGATCCTAGAGAGTTTTATCAAGCTTACCTGACAGTATTTTGGTCCACTGTATTGTTGGAGGGGGTTTACCAGTAGCTTCGCAAGGAATAAAAGCATCTGAATTAGCTAGCACGGTAAAAGCAGCTAATTTTCCTCCAATTACTCTGGGCTTTGCAAAAGTATTTCTGCTTAATGGGCCCAAGGCTATAGGATTGGTGGTGGCAGTTTCTTGATCTTGTCTCTTTTCAGACCAGCCTTTGGCAGACCTGTCCTTGTCCCTTCCCAACAGAAGAGCATATGGAGTCACAACCTGTGATGCCTTCAGTACGGTCAGTGTATTGACAGTTAACATGTCGCCTTTCTTCGTGACTTTAGCAGATGGCTTCTGCCAGAATTTGATCTCCCGCCAGGGAGGCGTGTTGGTTCTTGCAGTATGTGCAGGTGGCACAACTGCTGTTGGGGCTGGCAGAGGGGTGGGATGCTGAGTGCTTGGAAGAGTGATGACTCTGGTGGCAGCAGGAACACTTGACTCTGTTCTTGCTGGGAATGCGGGTTGTGCTACATGGTTTTCTTGGATAAATTTATTTTCCATTTTCTGGTGTGATTTTTCACCTGCCGTTGCAGTGGCTTTGATGCGCTGAGCAGGTTCTGACCCAGGCGTTGCACAGACTGTGGCAGGTTGCACACCTGTAGCGTTGAAAGGCTTTGAAAGCTGTGGTGTGGTTTGGATCGGCACAGCAGGGCTCTGAGCAATACGACTGTTGGGGGGTAGCGTGGCTGACTGGATGCTTCTCCATGTGACAGGGGTTGCTGATGCCTGCGTGCCTGCTGTAGGGATGTCCTGAGGTGTGCCTGGTGTGTTCAGGATGTGCAGAGCTGGCATTTCTGTCACTGAGACTGTGCTAATGCTCTCAGAGAGAGGTTTTGCAGGCAGAAGACTTGTAGGCATAGTTAATGATTTACCTGTTGCCACGACAGGCATGGCTGTATTCACAGAGGGAATTGCTGCAGTACCGTGGCCTGCAGTCACGCTTTGTGAAGCAGATGTTTTAGGAGGCCTCTTCCTCCGCTGACCTCTCTTTCTTTCCACTCTGGATTTTTTACTTTTGGTGATTTTGGTGTCAGGTCGAGGAGTAATAATAGGTGTAACTTTTGGCTTCAAACCTGTTATATCCATTTCTTTGGTTGCACTCGTTGCAGGATTAGAGGAAGAACGCAGTTTTGTAGTGGGAAGATGTTCTTCTGACTTACCATTGCCATAACGGATGGGTTTGCTTAAAGATGAGAAACTGCTGCTGTGATTCCCACCTGTTGAAACAGGCAAAAAGTGCAAAGGAGACATCTTAGATGTGGATAATACTGCTGCAGTTTTAGGAAGCATGGTTGATACCCCCGTCGATGGACACGTATCTGGCTGTTGCTCTGGTAGCTCCTTCAGAACCTCTTTTTGTGCACCATTTCCAAAGAGACATTCCCAAGTAATTTTTCCTCCTTGGGAATTTTTTGGTGAGGTTCTAGGCTTAATGCTGGGTGAGACTGATTCAAGGGTAGACAGTATCTTACTGCTTATAGTATGTGTAATTTCTGTAGCGACGTGAGCTGTGCGGATTGCTGGTGGTGGTGGTCTGATGCTAAAAGATTGGACTTGATCGGTATTTGCCTGAAATTGAGCACTGCTCTCCAGTTTCCATTGAGTAGTATCTTGCATGCCCTTTGTAATAAAAGGCATGACTGCTGTGGTAGCTTTTTGCGTTGCACTAGGTTCATTTTCCTGTTCACTGAGAAATGCTGTGTTTTGACGAGCACCTGCTGGATACTCCAGTGGCATATTCATGGTCAAGGGAGAGGACGGAGGTGCTTCTGGGCTAAATGGGCTGATGGAGCTGCCTGAATTATTTAAGGCTGAAAAATTTGATACATATTTCATATTCAGTTGAACATCTGCAGCCACAGCTGTACTTCCTCTGACAGATCCTGGCCTCCCAAAACTGTACCTTTGTTCTTTCATACTTGGAATACGTCCTGGCCTAACAATTCGTCTCCTACCAGAAATTTTCCTTTGTTTTCCAAATTGCTGCTGGGCCTGGGGCACATGAGTTGTAACATCTTGGAAAATCTGAATTTGTGGGTGAGTCATGATAGTTGAGGCCAATGGTGGCTTAGGAGTTACTCGTTTCTGAGTACTCTGAAAATAAATGTGACCAAATTCAAGACTTGGTTCGCTGACTGTCACTACAAACACTTGGTCTGTTTTGGTTGAACTCTTATCAATAGACTCAGTAAAAACATGTAACCTGTCGTCTGCATTTTGGGAAGTTACAGACTTGCTGGTGTCTGTAACATCTGTCATGGGTGTTGTAGGTACAGATGTTAAATGCTGGTTATTACCTTCCCCAGAATATACAAACCTTTGCCCAGCAGGGAAGACTGTAGATGTTCTGCTTGCTCCATTTGATTGTTTTATACCATTTGCTGGTATCTGACTTAAATCAGATCCTTCCCATGAGTTTGTAATTGTAGGTTTTAGGTATGTTTGTGGCTGCCTGCTGTCAGATGACACAGACTGTGAAAAAGGAGAGGGTAAGGGAGTTACTACCTCAGCAACCAGGAGAGAGGCTTTCCTAGCAGGAGTTTTAGTCGCAGTCATCTCAGGTTCTGCAGTTACCATGCTTTCTGTTGCTCTCCCTGGCATAGATACAGTGGCTGTCTCTGTTACTGGCATCATGAATTCTTCTTCTGGAGCTGGGAGATCACCCGATGTTTCCTCCTCATCCCCAGGTACTTCTGAGAATGTACGGGCTTGAATACGTGGTTTCATTGCAACTTGTCCTCGTTTTTCTATCAAAGTTGAGTTCCTCTTTGCTTTTTCCAAAAAGGCTGCCCAGCGCTGTGGATCGACTCTCCTGGCTGAGGAAACAAACTGTCTTCTCTGTCCTCTAAACCGTCTGCTTAATTTGTCCCTGTAGTGCCTGTAAGTGATTTTCCCATAGCTATTCCTTTTATGTGCACTCTGTGTGACCCAATTTCTGGCTGCTGAGGCAGAAGATTCCTGATTAGCTGTCAAGGTAGCCAGAGTAGCTAAAGGATGTTTCTGTGCTGTGGCAGAGACCAGCATTGCATTGCCAGAGCCATCGCCCTCCTCCCATTCTCCCGCAGCCACATGCTTTTTCTTTAGAATGGTTTCATCTTTTCTAACCAGCACTTGGAAAACTAAAAGATCAACACCATACTGGTTGGCTGCGACACATCTGAAGTAGCCACTGTCTCGCTCTGTTACCCCTTGTATTCTCAAGGTACCATTGTCAAAAATATGTTTGTTTCTTACAGAATGGTGAAGAATTGCATGCTCAGGTAACACCCAACTAATGGCAGCATCTGGAACAGCAGTGGATGTACAGGGAAGGTAGAGTGTTTCGCCAACAAATGTAGAAAGTTGGGCTCCATTTATGCTGTTGTGTTCCACGTAAGGATCAACCACAGTAATCCTAAACGTGAGGGTATCTGCATCGTTGTAATTTGTGCCTATGCAGTGATAAAGCCCAGTGTCAAAAGTATCAGCTGTCCGTAATGTGAATGTTCCAGTTTTAACTACTATGATTCTTCCATCCTCGCTGATATAAGGAGCTCTAACTTTGCTCCCATCAGCCAATATCCACTCGATTGCAGGAGCTGGTTCTCCAATTGCTTGGCACTCTAGTTCTACGGTCCCCCCAACTAAAACAGTGTGCTCTGTTTGTGTTTTGTTGTCCCTGGAGATGATGGTCCAGTTATTTCTCACCTCTTTTTTGTCAGCAGCAGGCAAAATAATCTGAGCATCCGTAAAGTATTGGATGTGCAATGTGTTAAGTGTGGTTGCTGTCCTGTCTAGCTGTAATGCCACTTTGCTTTGCATTAACCAGGATGGTTCAGCTCTCAGTTCAGTCTCTATATTAGTAAAAAGTTCATCTTTTTCAGAGTAGATTTGTTTATATTTGTAACTAATAAAAGGCACGTTAGTCACTAGGACATTCCTTTCCAGTTTTAAGGGAGAATTACTGTACAGTGCCAGTATGCTCCATAGCTGCTGAATGTGTTCATAATCAATGCCACACACAAGAAATGCTGAGAATGATGTTTTGAGTGCTGTACTGTCGCCATCTTTGTCAAATGAGATTGGAGACATTTCTTTAGGTTTCTGGATATCGCAAACCAAGTTACCTCGATTTCCGGCTTGGTCAGTCATGTTCAAAACCATGGATCCTATAGGAGCTAAGAAGTCCCTGGGAGATACGGAACTGAAATCCCCATCATCTGGCACTGTAAGGTTTTTAAATTTCAGGGAGTCATGTATGGCTGGTTTAGCACAGCTTAAAGATGCAGAAGGAACATCCGCTAAGCTTTTCCCTTTTTGATTTTTGGGACTAGCACAAACTGGGCATTGCTGAGCACCGGAGCTTCTGTCTTTTTTGCACTTTATAAGATCTGAAGGGAAGAGAAATGCAGTAAGCTTTTGTGATACAATTTTTATTATAAAAAAAAAGAAAAAAGAAAAAAAAAGACTTAGCTACCAGCAAGTCGTTACTTTGAATATTAAAATATTTAAAAATTTTATCTTAAAGCAACCTGTGAAAACCTACAGTAACTTGCGAAAACCTAAGCAGTTGCATCAGAGAAAATTCATAAGGACTGTTGCTGTTGCAGCTCAGTACAGTGCTCTTTGGTCCCTGTGCTTTTACACCATGCAGGGGGGGCTCTGTTGCAGTACGTGGCTGTAGCTTTTTTCTGAGAGAGACAAGCTCTAGCAGTTTAGGGAGTAACACTACACTACTGTGTCCAACCTCCACTCAGGGCAGCAACAGAAAAAGTCATTGAGTCCTGCTCCTTATTTCTTTTTTGAAGAATCAAGTACAACGTGGCCTTCACTCTTGCCAATTACATAAAAATGAGCTTTCTTAATTCCCTGTGGATTCTCCTGGTGCACAGAATCTTTGGACAGACCGAGGAAAACCTTCCATTAAGGGAAGTTGCACTTGGGAATGGGTTAAGGCCACTAGATTCATTTAATCTGGGAAACGGAGTGGTATTAATCTGTTTATCCTGATCACATGCACCTACAAAAATCCTGTCTTCCAGCCTTTTCTGGGAGAATAAATGGATGAATAAAGCACAATTACCTTTATGAGAAAGAATAAGATGCTATGACATGATTAAAAAGCATAAACAAGGCCTTCAGCTCACCTGGCCTCTCTTTTGCCCATTCTGCAAGCCACTGTAGATTGCAATCACAGGACCATGGGTTTCCATGAAGGTAAACACTCTCTAGCTCAGACATGTAGGAAAACATTTCTTCTGGTAGCGATGCCAGCACATTGTCAGACAAATATACATGCTTCATGAAGGATATTTTAAATATTTGGCTATAGTGCAAGGTGACAAATGTATCTGGATGAAGCTGCTTGAGTAAATTGCCTTCCAAGTGGACCAGCCTCAGTGATGTGAGTCCGTAGAAAACGTTGGGATTTACAAATTCAATTTTATTGTGGTCCATATGCAACCGCACCAAGCTCTTTAGACCATAGAAAACATCTTGCTGAAGTACTCTGACCTTGTTATAACTCATTTTTAAAACCTGTTGATGAAAAAGTAACAGATGTATAATATTAGCCCATGTTATATCGTTATGAGACTCCTAACAAATTTTGATTGATGGTTACCTCTGTGAAGTGAAAGTGCTTCACCAGACCAGTAGTGCGAGTGATTGGAAAAAAACTTGGAGGAATTATTTTTAAATGTGATGTTAGTTTCAGGACTACAAGGATGCTTTCTTGTTTCAACACAACAGTCCATCAGGGTGACACTTCTACAGTCACATTTACAAAATGCAGTGTTTAAAAAACACAAAATAAAGCAACGCTTATTTCTCATTCCAGAAAATCCCAATGAAACCACACTTACGAAAAGGGTAAGCAGAATTTGACCATAAACTGTGGTAGTGGCTTTTGTTCTAGCCAGTGTTATGAGTATAAAAATGCATGCAACAGCCTATTTTGTTAGATGTTTAACCAACAGGACTGACAAGTGCGTTTCCAGTTTCAGGATTTATGTTATGTGAGATGTGTACTTGCCAAACCCAAGTCTCAGGTGTCATTTTGTTGCTGACAGGTTAAAAGTGAAATTCGTAGCTATGAGATGAACAAACCTGCTGTATTGCTGAAGTATTCAATATGGTACCCAAGACATCCTTTTTGTTGTTACTTTTCCTGTTGGAATTATACTGTTACAGTCAAGAATTCTGTATTTTGAAAATTAATGAGGAAGAGTACAAAATCACAATAACACGCAAGTTTATTTGCCAAATACAATTCCATTAAAACTTTCTATAATTGTGTTGCCATCTTGCTTGCCAATAAGGGATGAAAAGCTTATATGACTCCCATGAAGCTTGTTTTATTAAGTCAGTTGCAAGGAGTTACCGAGCAAGCTTTCAGGCACGGAACAACCCTTCATGAGAGTTATTGAAACCTGAAGGTCTGTATGCTCCAAAGCTCACCTGGCTTCTGACTTCCCCTCTCACCCTTGCCCCTGATCCTCTAAAACCAGCAACTGAGCCAGTACTGTGTTTTCTGTCTGAACAATTCAGGCCTCTCATGTTCTTAGTTTATCACAGCTACAACATTTTAACAGCAGTTAATAACAGCTCTAGATGGAAATTTAACAGGAGTTTCAGCTGCAGTTGCCCATTAAGATATTCCTCACAGAATGTCTACCAGTATGTTTGTCAGACTCTTTAAACTGTACCTGAATGAATGCCCACCTGGGAAGGAAAGACATTTCCCGTTAGGATACTGGATCCTGAAGGCTGTTGTCTGTCACGTGGATACAATAAGAAACATGAAACCAAAATGCTACGGACCACGGGTCTGCTTCCATTTATTAGTATTACTACAGGTAGTTTAAAAGTTGTAACAAAAACTAAGATTAGGTCACTTACTTCTTACCTGTAATGAATATAGATCCCTGAACACCTTTTCAGGGATTGTATTTATCTCATTGCTATGCAGCATCAGTAACTCCAGTTTCTCCAGGCCAGAGAAGTCAGTTTCTGTCAGTTTAAGCAAGCTGTTGTAACTGTAACAAAGGACCTGGGTTTAAGTCAGGGGACTTCACAAGTTTTAAAACAAACAAGCAAAACCAAAATAAAAGAAGAACTCTGTGGAAATATATAAAGGTAGGTAGCACTTCTGGTTGCCACAATGAAATTTTAAGTCATTCCTTCACTTTAGCACAAAATTTGGTAACTTTTCCAGGGCAGCTTTTTGAGACTATATTCACAGTGGATTGGGAAAACAACTGCAAAACTGTGCAGGCAAGAATGCTCAGCTTTGAAGAAGAGCAAGGAGCTCTTGTGCTGGCAGAGCTTGGCGATACGGTTGAAGCCTCCTTCTTTCAGTTGAGGGCTTTCCCAGTGCTGCAGTATCACAGAGAGGACCGTAAGCAAGAGCAAGCTTCCTGTGCTGTCCCCTGAGAATCAGGTAGAACCAGGGGTACTGGGGTGTGACCTCTCTCCTGGGCCCTGAATGGCAATGGCTGGTGCCTAGGCCATGGCGCAGGTGGGTTCTGCAGAGTGCCTTGCCATCCCACCCTGGCCCTTGGCTGGACTGTGCTGTCTGCCCATCTCAGTGGTACGTCTTGAGTTTTATTTCCACTCCACAGAGGTTCAATGGTGCACACTGCTAGTTAATTAGCTCAGACAGAGCCTCAGCCTCCACAGATTTCCACGTACATGCATACAGTGTGGACAGTCAAGGCTGGATTTAAACAGGGAAACCAAAAATGAAACAGAACACCCTTTAAGTGTGAGCTACTCTGCTAGAAGAGGTTTGACTATTGGTCACATCTAAGTCCAGCCAGTGTGACTACGGACAGTAGTGATGCTGCGCTACCCCAGAATTAGGTGTTGTGTAAGCCTTGCAATTGCTGAGTACCTATGCAGCAATGCCTTTGACTTCATAACTACTATCACACTTGCATGACCTGATTAGCTAACGCAGGGACTCTTCTCATGCTACAGTCACACCTTCCGTGCCCCATGGTGACAAATAAGTTGGGTTAATTCACCAGTCAGATAGACAGCCTTTTCATAGTAGTAATTAATGTATTTCAAGCACATGCCCTACACCTCAAGTTAACCCACAGTCCTCTAAAAGTACTGATACTGAATTGTAAGACTTCATATACAGCACTTCTGGACAACACTGACAAAACAGAAGGAAAGGGCAGACAGGAGTCAGGAGCTGGGATCTGGATATGCTGCCTGGAATCAAAAGGCAGACAAGGGGAAGACTCCAATGAAAACTTCCTTTTATATTTTCTGCATACACATATGGATGATGCAAAAGTTACGCATATCAAAAGCAACACACATATGAGTCAGATATTGCTGACTGGTCTCATTTGATTATGTGACAGGACACTTGCTGGAAACTATGTTAACCAGCCAGGTGAGCCTGGGTATAATCTGCTCCCTGTTCCTTTTAACCGCTCACAGAACAGAACCATTTTGGAGCCTGAGATATTCAGACAAGGGCTATTTCGTATGAACATAAATGCATAAAATACATAGATACCAGCATAGATACCAGCATTGTATGTCATTCTAACGTCACAGCAAAGTCTCTGAAGATTTTAATGCACATACTAATTTTCTAGCCCACTGAGCTCTGAACTATCTTTTCCCAGAAAAAATTCTCCCTATTTCAGATTCCTTCTGAGTTCCATGTTACAGATGCAAAATGTTGGGATAATATAAAAGAATTAATTTAAGTTCACAACATTATGAAGTTCTTACGTGCTCTGTGATATATCCCCAAAATTTCCACTTAGCGTTGGTGGTCTTTGCTAGCTGTGATTGCAACCGATCCTGAATGCTGCAGAACATTAAGCTCTTGTGATTTATTTATTGCTTTGGGTAATTTTTAGCCCTAAATCCAGAAGCTCTTAAATACTGCTTTGCAAAGTATTGAAAGGTAACTGGTCAGAATATTTAAAATCTTGATGTTAAACATACCCCAGGTTGATGCGCTCGACGTTTGGAGGGATGTGCAGTGGGACGGCTGTGAAGTACCGGAACGTGCAGTGCGCCTCGGTGGGGACGTAGCAGGCGCAGAGCCTGGGACAGGCACTGCTGCTGGGGAGGGCAGCCAGGCAGACAGTGAGGAGGGTCCCCAGCCACCACGGTGTGCCTCTGCCTGCTGCCTTCATCCTGCAGGAAAATGCTACGCAACCATCCTTTGCAGCAAAAGCGAACGGAGTCCTACAAGGAAAACCAAACACACAAGCGTTTACAGTGGCATCTGTGCTGAGTTGCTCAACAAGAGCAGTAAGAACAAGAATTTTGTAACTTGGAAAAAAAACCAACCCACAAAACAGACCCCAAACTCTTGGCTTCCCTCTCAGTACTTAGCCCTGTGCAACATCCAGAATGTTTGTCATTTTAAAGAACCAGCCTCACAGCTTCCTCGTCCGAGTGCCATGCGCCCCATGAACTGCTGCTTACAGGTAAAGTGTAATCTCCGAGGGAAGCAAACATGGGAACTGGCGCATTTGGCTGTCGTGGCATCACGACCCCGGCTATGCGGCGTGTTTATAAATCTGCTAGCAATTTATCCTCCAAGAGGAACACGTCAGCTCCTTTCTTGCCAGTAATTATTCCATGCAAAATTAACGAATTTCAAAGCCCGCGGGCAGAGCCGCCGTGCGGCGGCGCCGGCACGGGACCGAGAGCGGCCCTGCGCCCCTTCTCCCAGGCCGGGCCGCCGGCCGCCCCCACCGTCCCGCCCCCGGCCCCCCCTACCTGCGCCACCTCCGCAGCGGCGGCTCCCGCCCGGCCGCGCTGGCGGCCGCAGTCCTCGGTGGGGCCGCTACCTCGGGGCAGCGCCGGGCCGGGCGGGGAGAGACCCGCCGCCGGCTCCTCCTCCCGGGAGGCGCCGCCGCGCCGGGGGGGGGGGGCGGGCGCGGGCCGGCGGCTCCCGAGGGACTGCCAGCCCGCCCGTGCCCCCGCGGCCGGCAGGGCCGCCCTCGAGGGGGCTGCCGGCACGGGCGACCCCGGCACGGCCGGTCTCGCCCCGCGCCCCCCGCACCGGGCACGGCCGGCCCGCCGGGCTGTGCGGTGAGGCCGCGGCCGGCGGTACAGGCAGCCCCGCACCCACCGAACAGCGGCCCTTGCCGTCGGGGGCAGTTGCGGTCCCTCCGCAAACCTGGCGGATGACGCCCTGCCGACAAGCGCACCTTGGGGGGAGCGGTTTTTCCCTTCCTTTCTCGATCAAGCCCACCGGTACTTCAGCTCCTTATGTTTTGCGCTATGGGGTGTTTATAACTGCGATAAATTTGACTGATGGCACATTGCTACTGAACGTTTGCGTTAGGGAGGGTTAGTAGATGCTTTAACACGTGGTTACCTGGCTCTCTAATAGCTCTTGAACTGCTAAACTTTACAGGTGTATTTTCAGAGATGCTTTAATTAATGCTAATTACATCCTTATGCAGTTAGGATTAGAAATGAAACATGAACCCTCTAAGCCACAGGAAATTCTAGTACATCACTGCATGCACAAAGTTAAAATTTCAGAGCTTTGGAAGAAAACCCTGGCAGGGCTCAAGGCCAGGCTGGACGGGGCTCTGGGCAACCTGGGCTGGGGGGAGGTGGCCCTGCCCGGGGCAGGGGGCTGGAGCTAGGTGGGCTTTAAGGGCCCTGTTGACACAAACCAGTCTGTGATTATAAATGCATCTTCCAAACAGTGCCAGGAGAAGCCCTGTAGCTTTTCACTCCCCTCTCTGCCTCTTAAACACTATTATCTACCAACAACTCTGCATGTACTATCATTGCCGATTTTTGTCCAGCACCTAAATTTTTCCCACTACCGTCCAAATGAACTTGGCACTCCTTGTCTCTGGTTCTTGTCAGCGTTAATCCCTCAGAGAACAGTTAGTTGAACATGCAGCACATAAGTAATTGCATTAACGTGGCTGTTTGCGATGCAGCCACAAAATTCTATCTGTGCATGGCAAACAGGAGCTGACTTTAGATGCTTTGGGTGAGACACAAAATTATTCAGCTGTCACTCAGGTTTATGATAGTTCTGATTGTGTTACACATCTGTGGCTCCATCTCTATGTTCCAAATGAGCAAAGAATCGGTATTGTTTCAAGAAACAAGCTCCTTAAGAATGTCACATAACCCCATGTTCTTTTGCAGAAATACTCCTGTTCATCTGAAACACGATGCCTCGGTAGTCATTGGTGGTTGGTAAGAGTTGCTACACATCTTCCGCAAAAAAACCACCCTATCTAAAGTATAGCTATACCAAAGGCAGAGCAAAGTCACTCCTGATGGCACTCTGCATAGGTTTGGCCAGACTCACAACCCATTGCTGCTTTCTTACAGGCAAATGCTCAGGCCGTTGTGTTGGTCATAAATAAATCTGCCTAAGCAAAGTCTAATACTTTCTCGCTGCTGGTTTACATATTGTCTGGTGCTGATTTAAAAGATCAGAAGATGACTGGCTTCAAAGTATAGAGTGAAATGAGAGAAAACCAGCATAATCCACATAAATAAATGATGCTGGGTTATGCTTGTAGCGTGCAAGGAAGCCTATGAGGAAACGGACTATGCCTGGCAATGGACCTCACATGAACCTTCATATGAGATTGTCATTTATGCCTGGAACTCATTAGGAATTTTCAACCAAAATGTTTTGGGTTTTTTTTCCTGAGATTTTGGACTTTCCACAGCATTGATATTTTTATCAGACATGCTAATTTTGTCAAATTGTTCAATTTTCTTTGAGGAAAGCCAATGCATCTGAAGTCAGCATGAATCTGCTTACATCTGCCTCTGTGCCATGGTGCCAAACAGAAGCTGTAGTACATGTACCCAAGTATTTATCTTTTCTCGTCAGCCTTGTTCTAGGACAAACGAAATCTGTTTGACTGTTTTGGTAAAAAATATGTGAAGGTCTCTGTTCTTGCAGCATCAAGGAAACTGATTAAGTGTTTTACACTTGTTTCTACACAGGTAACAACAATAATTCTCTGAGGATGATATATTGAAAATTGTATTTTTGCTTATTCAGATGGCTTACCTCTCGTTTCCATGGGTGGTGTGTACTATGCTGTTTCGACAATACTGCTATGTTTTGGTACGTAACTCTGTCCTGTCATGATGCCTGTAAATGGAAACCAAAACTACAGCTAGTCAAACATGTCTGAAAAAACACCAGCCTAAATATCAGGTAAATTCTGCATATTTATGGGATTTAAATAAGTGCACTATGCCTAACCTGGATTAAGTGTCTCACCATTGCTTGCTTATCCCGGCAGGCTGACAATCTTGGTATGATGCTTTCTAAGGTTGTCCTCAGAAAGAGTGGTTTTTTTGCCAAAGCATAATGTTTTTCCAGGGGAAATAAATAAGAAAAGGCTTTTGGAGTATCTGTGAGAGTCCCTTCTTGGCAGAGTTTATCTAAAGCCAGGAAAAGGGATTAAGCATATGCAGGGGGATTAATTTATTGGAATGGAAAAAATAACCTATATTAAGATGGAAAACTGCAAACACTTAATCCACAGCGTGACAGTATTTTTCAATATTGACTAAATCTCAGAACACCTGCAAAAAGGTTAACTGTAAGAGCCAGGTATTACACATTTGAGTGGACACTAGGTGTGTTATTATTTGTCTGGTTAGGGGCAGTATCAATTTTTCTTAAGATTAAAAATGAAAGACAATGATAAAGAAAACATAAACAATGTAGTGAAATCTTGTATATAAACTCTAAATTACTCTCTCTTTTTTTTTTTTTTCCAGGCATGGATATATTTCTGCGGTGGCTGACTGATAAATAATTCCCTATATTACTTCTTGGAATAATTTGATGACTAAACATCCTATTATGAGCTAACACTGTGTTTTCTTTGCAAATAGCAAACATGTAATTGGAGCAGTAATGGTAAGATCAAACTTTAAAAGACAAGAAGAAACCTCAAAAATACCTTTTAAAGGTTCTGAAATTGTTCAAACAAATTCAAAATTGAACATAAGGAAGTGATCTAAATCCATAAAATGACTGTGTATGCTTAACAGTGAAGAACATCATGATGATCTGTGCTTAAAAAAAATGAATGTATTCTGAAACTGTGAAATGTAACACAAACTATGAGAAGTTCAGGAAGTTGGTAGTAACATGATTTTACATGTATGCCAGCCAGAGCTGTACTTGAGGTATCTCCTGGGTGACATTCATTACCAGCCCAGTGGTTGTCTTTGTGAAACATATAGGTGGTCTTAGTTTGATTCAGCATGGGGGCTTACGTCAAGAAACACTAACCTGCTTGTGCTACCTGGCATTTGTCTCAGAAAAAATGACAAAGCCTCTACTGAGCACTGGCACTAAATTATGTGCTAACATTTTTAGGTGCTACCCTGAGAACAAAGAAAAACGAGCGATCACACTGTCCCTGGTCCTACTGAATTCTGTTCCCCTAAGCACTAAAGAGAGGATAGGGCTATCATTAGGCATATTTTCTAAATCTTAATTACAGTCTGAAGGGCAAAGTATGAATTGCTTTCATTAGTATTTTTTTTTTCTATTGGATTACTCAGGTCAAGGCTTCTGGAGTGACACATTGCAGTGTTGGCTTTTAGTGGGTATAAACATGAGATGAAAGATACTTTCAAATGATTTGTACTAGTCTCCATAATTTGTTGTAGAAAAGGGACTGAAGTTTCTTCTGAGAACATTTTCCAAAAGCACATACTTGAAAATCTGCTTTAAAAAAAATAATTAAAATTACAATGTACTTTGTCAATTAAGAAAAGAGTACTGACACACTATGTGTATTGTAATTAAAACCCAGCTCTTACAATGCTTCTGAGAAACAGAGTATTTAATTACAAAAAATACAAAGTTCTCGCTCCAGAAGGTTGCTGAAGAACATGTGGAATATTTTACGTTATAATGTGGTTGTGATTTAACGCGGCTGCCTTACGGAAAATACAATGGTTATACAAACCCATGCTGATTTCTCTGTTTTGCTGGCAAATTCTGGCAGGTCTAATATTAAAAGACATTGCTTTAGATGGAATTCATTACTGGGGAGAATCAAGGGAGCTTTTTGTTAAGCAAAACTATATTTTGGCAAGAAAGTGTGGTTGACTTTATAAGCTCAGTAGTGCTAAGAAGATGAAAGCTGAATTAAGAAAGTACTTTCAAACTGCGTCTTCACAGCAAATTATCTGTACCAAAGGTAGAACACAGTTTCAGTTTGTTTTTTAGCAGTTCAATTCCTAATGTACATTTATATGATATAACCAAGGAGGAAAGGCAGTGTTGTGTAACTTGGTATAGTTTGTATGCTTTTTGAAGTGTATGTAATTCACAGTAGGCAAGTTACAGTCATTAGCGCTATGTTTGTTTCACTTCTGCTGGCATTGCATTCTGAGCTGTGTGACTAACTAACTGGCTTACCTGAGGGAGACCTGTATTTCGGGGGCAGCTGGCTGGGCAGCGAGGTAGTGGGAGGCACAGCTGAAACCAGAGGGTCTTGGGGCACAGAGGGAGAAGGTTGCTGGATGATGGGTAGGCAACTTGCACAAAAGCACATGAGTATCTGTGGTAGCACAAGGAAACAAACCAGATCTCCTGAACCTTAGTTTGGTGTGTTGGTATAAAACTCACAGTTCCAAGCTTCAGTATGGAGATCTATATTCAGGCAAAAACACTGTTCAAATCAAGTAGAAGTCTAAGGCCCTGGAAGTGAAAGTTTATTACATATTTCAACATCACTTAACTACTCCGTATCCTTGAAGAAAACCAGGCCTACAGAGTCAAATATACACAGACTTTTCAAGGGCACACACTAATCCACCCTGTATTAGAGTTCATAATTTGGTGCGCTTATTTTGCTTTTCAATTATTTTGTTTACATTTTTAGTGAGCATTTTCTCCTTCCTTAGCATGAACAAGTCAGTGTAAAATGACTCAAACTTTAATGGAGTCACAGAAAGCAAATGATGTATGGAAGGAATGATTCCTCTCCCCCCCAACTTTTTTTTTCCTTCCTTGGAAAAAGGGAATAGTCTCACTTTCCAAGCGGCAAGTCTGCATCTCTAGGGCCAACCCTGCTTGTGAGGCAGAATGCTAGTATTCCTGGTGTGGCAGCAGCAGAAACAGGTGCAGGGAAGCTGTGTGTGTGTTGTGCAAGTCAGGAGTTGCTGCGTAAGGCTTGTGTATCTTCAGGTATATTATCAGCTTCCTTCAAGGAAATTGTGATGGGGCTGAATCACAAAGCTGGGATCTCAAAGGAAATGGTGGATGATCCCTTCATTTACAGGACTCAAAAGTAATTACATTAAGAAGGCAGGACAGAATTTTAAGGAACACCATACTGATGTGTTTTGTGCATCAGTGTCAGAGATATTTTTTTTAATGCAATTCTTATCTGAATTATGTCCCTGTTTTTTGTTTGATGATGTTTGCTTTTTAATTTGTTCTTCCACTGCAGATACTGGCCATTCCTGGTCCCCTCCCCCACCACGTCCATGTACACTGTTTTCTTGTGAGACTGTTCCAGCTGTTTTTCAGATCAGTACTCCAGGTGCCTCAGTTCCTGTCACACAACATTCCCACTCTGCCTCATTTTATTCCTCCTTACGCTATCCCTTCTCTCTGTATTGTGCTAGTTCTCCTTAAACGCCCTTTGCAAAATGTTTTCATGTTGTTCTTTTTCTTCACAGCTTCTTGCTGGCCAAATTCTTTTAATGTCTTCTGTGCCAGTTCACTGTATGGTACCAGATTGTGTGTCTGATTGTGACAGAATCAGGTTGTCTTACTGTTTTCTTAAATAGGGAAGTAATAACAAACAAAATAAAGAAATCAAAATCTGTGATAAAGCAGCATGTCACCATCTCTTATCTGTGTAGGAAAAGAAGTTTTAAATTTGTGCTGGAAAAAGAAAGCTAACAGAAATGTGTGAGATCCAAATATATCCAAGAATGTAATTCACTGTGAAGGACTTGCTTTGCAGGACACACGGCTTTCATGACAAAAAAAGACACTGAGGTGCTGGAGCATGTCCAAAGAAGAGCAATGATGCTGGTGAAGGGTCTGGAGCACACGTCGATTGAGGAGCGGCTGAGGGAACTGGGGCGGTTTAGCCTGGAGAAAAGGAGGCTCAGGGGAGACCTTATGGTTCTCTACAACTACCTGAAAGGAGGTTGTAGTGAGGTGCATGTTGGTCTCTTCTCCCAAGTAACAAGGAATAGGACAAAAGGAAATGGCCTCAAGTTGTGCCAGGTGGAGTGGGTTAGATTGGATGTTGGATGTTAGGAAAAATTTCTTCACTGAAAGGGTTGCCAAGCATTGGAATAGGCTGCCCAGGGAGGTGATTAAGTCACCATCCTGGAGGTGTTTACAAGACATGTAGATGTGGCACTTAGGGACATGGTTTAGTGGTGGGCTTGGCAGTGCTAGTTAATGGCTCGAGTTGATGATCTTAAAGGTTTTTTCCATCCTAAATGATTCTATGGTTCTGTAAGGCTGCTCACTGTCTCATTTTTAATAGGCAGGCAGGAGCGGGAATCTGTCAAAAGTGACCATGCTCAGTGCTGGACTGAGCAGTCACTAAGCTCCTAGAGCCCTGTACTTCTGTCAAAAACTATTTTCCCTTGAAAAAGGTATGGCTTCTGCCATAATCTACACACAGAAAAACACAATGATGTGATCTGGTGCAGTTGCATCTGCCAGTTTTTGAAGCCTGAAGAACAACTCTGAGATAAGAGAACAACCCAGCAGTAAGTACTGCTACATCTGGAAAGAAATCACTGTTGTTACCTGGTTCTCTGGAGCAGATGTTGTGTATGCCCATGCCTCCTCCAAGTCCAATGAAATGAGTACTGGGTCACAGTCCTTGGATAAGGCTGTAAGCACAAAATTATGCAACACTTTCAGTAAAATATTTCCAGTTTCTCAGCTTGTCTTAACCTAACCTTACATGCTCCAAATTAAATCTTAAATATCTGGATCTTTTATGCAGAATTGAGCATTCTGACAATGCTTAACACTCAGAGCCAGAATCAGACTGGTATTTTACATTTCAGTGTGGTATTTCCAATGTACCCTTCAGAGCTATAAATCTCAGCTTCTGAGGCTGAGTGCTTAAGAAATTAAACTGTGCTTGAGTGAGCATAGAGAGAATTCTGCTGCAATATGTAATATATTCAACTTCTTAGACATGAGGGCAAAGTTTACATTGACTTACCGTGTCTTACACAGTAAGTCAAAGTAGCAAATCTTCAGGTAGCCTTAACAGGTTTTCTAAAGCAAATATAGCAGGTTTAGATGTGATCACAGTACCTCCTGTGCAATAAAGAACTCTGACATCTGACTGAAGCTTCTGATATAAATCAGTTTCTTCAAATAAGCTTTAAAGCACATGATCTCCTTTGCTGGACTGTGAAATGTAGGTTACTAACAGGGTAACTAACTAAGTATCATAAGGTTAAGGGCTGTCTTGGTGGGTTGTTGGACAGCCTTTAAAAGGATTATGTGACTCAGTGCCTTGTTGGGAATTTTCAAAAAACCACACTTCTTCTGTGGCTCAAGGTCATAGTCAGGCATTTAAGTTCCATTGTAATGAATGGGGCAAGCTCCCAGCAAAGCATCAATCTATTCTGAAAAAACAATCAGTGTTTTTGAGTTGCTAGTATATTTGTGGAACTATTAATATGAGGACTGTAAGTCACATCTGCTTTATGCAATGCAGTGCTGTATACTGCTCTCCAAAAGACCAAGTAGTACATCAGAGGAATACACACACAGAGGGCTGAGATTCTCTCATACCTATAAGCAAACACATTCAGGCATACAGCCTGAGCCTTGGTGTTTTACCTGCGGTGGGTTTTAACGGTTTGAATTTCAAAAGCTGTATTGAAATCAGATTTTGAAGGTCTCTGGATTGCTTTTGGCAGGAATATTCCGTAAGGATACTTAACCCAGCATGTTACTGTTTTGTGATGGCCACTACACATTGCGAATTCCCACGTGTGGGACAAGGCGGCAAGTTTTCTGGTTGTCTGCGTTATTAAAGGCATGAGGATGATAGAATTCTTTTAATTTAAATTTAATTTGAAGCAGCAGCTGTAATGTCTTGATTACTTGCTGTGGACAGGAATACTTTAGCAGTATACAGTGTAAACAAGCTACCAGGACGAACACAAGTTAGATTGAGCATCTTGGGGAAGCTTTAGGGGCCTTGTTCATAAGCCAGCGGAAGATAGCTATGCTGATACAGAAAGGTTAGTCCAGTGAATGCAGATCACACAAAACTATGCCTTAGTCCATATGTAACTCTTGTCAGTTCAAGGTCAGTCTCTGGATCATGCTGGTGTCTGACTGGGTGGATGACCCTTGCAAGGGGAAGGGTGTTCTTGCAGTTCTTGGCTTGGTTCCCAGTGTGATTGGCTGTTGCAGTAGATCATTTAGTGCCCTTGCCTTCAGACAGAAACCATGGCTAGGCTGCTGTCAAACGTGCCCCTGTGGGTTCAGCATCACCTGAGCAAGTCATCATCAGGACAATGTAAGGGACAGCCATAATCAAATGCTCATATGAATGGTGAGCTATTCTTTTATTGTAAAAAATTAAACTTGATCTGGAATCTGTAACAATCACAACATGCCTGCATACTGATTTGTGTGCTAATTCATAGGTTGAATATCCTGCACTCCTGCTAGTTGGTTATTGTGCTCCTTTTGTCTAAGCTTACATAGTCATTCTTCCCTTCTCCTGTTATCTGATTCTGATGGAGTTGCATAAATTTGTGGAATTTTTTTGTGTCTATGCTGTGAATTGCAGAGGCAATGCTTTATTGAAATTGGAAAGGCTTCCGATGCTGAGTGCTTATGAGGTGGGTCCTGGAGGGTAGGAGGATTTGGTGCATATGTTATACAACAGTTTTTGTTCCTCAGACTGGTGTCACTGCTCAGTTTTTAGATTGATGGACAGTGGAGGACGGTCACTGTGCTGGAGCTCTACAGCAGGGAGTAAATTCACTACTGCCTTTCCTTTCCTCTGTATGGGTTCCACAGAAAAGTTCTCATGGCAGCCAGTGAAACTGCTTTCCAGCAGTGTTGAACTGTGACCGACTGCCTTAATGAAAAGTAAAACATGAGAAGAACCAAGAAGTTGAATGAACATAGCTTTATAAAATGTCAAAAAAATGCGCTACACAAACAGAAGCAGTTAAATATTGCAGCACTGAATCTCTTGCATGTTGTAAGTATCCAGGTCTTGTAGTCTGTTCCCTTCCGCTCTTAGCTTTAAAAATTGACTTTGAAACTGGAGAATTTACACTTTGAGTACTTTCTTTTGTAGATGGTTTCTGCTAAGTTGTCAGGATCTGCATGACTGTTTAATCCCAAATGCCAATCTTACACTGTACTTCTAAAGTAACCACATGGGTCAGAAAATTCTTACAGCCAGCTTTGATTGATCTAAGTGACTTGTGATTTCTCCCATGATATTGTTTGATCTGAAGTGAAGAAACATATTAGAAAACTCCTGCATATGCAGTTTTAAAAAAAAGTTATGCCAAGAGTATGCAGAAACTTCTCTGTTTATGTGTCTCTACAAAATTACAATCAGGTGCCTTTAATTAAGGGATTTAACTCCCCTTGTTGTCTTGATACAAGCAGTTCATATAATAAAAAACTGTTGTCTTCCATGAGACAACAAAACAACAACAAACCAACCCAAATTGTATCTATTCATATCCTACCAGTAATTTTGCTATGATTTGATAGCTTTGATTAGTGTGTGAGGTGCAGAAAGTTTTGTCTAGTTTGCAGAAAGCATGACTGAGGTTTACATTTTAATTTGGAAAGCTTCACCTGTTTTCCCCTGAATATACCAATGCACCAGCAGCTTTGTTTTGCTTTTGTTTTTTGCTGAATGTAACCTGTGTGGTTTAAAATACATATATTTGCAAATAGTTTGCAAACTGAGAAATCTTACGAGGTTAAAGGATTTGTCTCTGTTCTTCTGGAGCCACTACAGGTCTTTTTTGTTTGACAGAGTCACTATTTTTTTGTTAAAGCTCTGTTCTCTCCTAGTGCACACATCTCCTGAGTCTCTTGGCTCACAGATGCACTTTGTAGAATTTCATGTGTCATGATGGAAATTGAGCATACTGGGCATGATACGAATTCAAACTGTGAATTTTCTGAGATAAGCCATTCTTTGATTAGTTTCCTACTCTGAAGTTCAGCCAAAATCAGCTGGGGTATTTCCATTGTCTTCTGCCTACTTTAAGGTACACTTGTATACTTTGGGTTGGAACTGAAACTCCTAGACTACCAAATATGATAGTTTAGAAATTAGTGCCTATAAATGCAGTCGTTGTGAATTCAGAATACTTCACCACCAGGAGGCATGCAGCACCTGCTGGGCAGTAGACATAGCTCCTGGGGAAAGTGAGTAGTTAAAGCATCATTCTTTATTTCTTTTATTTATCGTAATGCTCTGGGTAAAGCTGTACTACATCACACTGTAAGATTAACTAATAAAATGATGTGATTATAGTTCCTCTAATGCAAAAATGGTGTAAATATATATAGATATATGCCTGAATAAATTATCTTTAATGATTTAATGTATCAGTTGGAATTAAATAGCATAGTCGTTCAACAGCTAATACCATCTTTAACCATTTGACAATTGCTAATTATTATTAGCCAGTGTCTTGGGTAAAAATAAGTGAGCCCAGAGGGGTGGTGTGTTGTCACTTACAAATCTATAAACCTGTGTAACCTATAGGTACATTGTAGTGGTTAAATGAAGATGTTCTGGTAGTTTGTTAATAAGAATCTTAAAACTCATCTACCAGCCAACTGAAAACAAACAAAAAGCTGATGCATGACACATCATTTTTGCTTGTGATGAAGTAAGAATTTGTCATCTCATGAGATGGTCCTACATGTTGGCCTTTAATTAATCTTTTAAATAGCTGAAAAACCAGACAGCCCCCCCCCCCCCGCCCCCAACCCAATCAACCCTCTGCTCAAAGAAGGAAAAAGGTACGGCATGGTAAAAGAAACAAGGCATGGTGGTTTATTTCTTAGTTGCAGATGAGCATATGTTTCTGAAATATATTATTTCAGTTACAATTACATATTTCTCAGTTGCAATTAAATAAAAGATACAAAAGTGGAATGCTTTGAAGTCACATATGTTAGGTTTTCAGGTCTCAGCTGCAGCCTTTCTTCTGCACAGCTGATACATTTTGCTCTCCATTTGTCAGCATTTTTAATTAGCTAGAGAATGTCATTTTCAGGTGTTAGAAGAGTGAGTCACACTGTGCCTAATATTTTGCCCACAATCCTACAGGGACATTTAAAGGTAAGCATAGGCTTAGACCTTCTGTTTGGTAAGGCCTAATGTTGTTCTGTGTTCAGTTAAATTGTTTTGAGGCTTATGATTGAAGACCAGTAGAAGCAGGACGTGAGAAACCTTACAAATGTAGGAATACTTATATGGGTCTTTCTAAGTCAAGGTCAATACTAGAAAATTAGAGGTTTTTCTGGGGTGAAATACAGGGAGGAAGGAAGAGAAGATGTTTGTTGTAAAGGTAAGAAAGCTTGAACACTACATTAGGATATGCTTGTTCACAGTATAGGAACTGTGTTTAGTTAATGGGCATTATTTTGCTTGCTGAACTTTCCATGGCAGGTTGCATAAAATTGAAAATATACTTTCCTTTGTAAGTTTCACTTTCATTAGAAGGCTTCTTTGCTATAGCTATATCAGCACACAGTTAGTAAATATATGGTCTCTGGGACTGAGTATGCTAAATGAAGTAATGTTGGTGTTGATTTTGCAAAGAACTTGCGTCCATAAGCTAAGAAGGTTGGGGAGAATGCTTGGTGTGCCCTTTTAAAACCTTCAAATGTAAGTAATAGAAATTATTCAATCTTTAATAGTATCTGAAAAGTCATTTGGGAGGAAAAGACAGTGTGGAAGTGTGATATGGATTTGAAAAGCGAAGAGTTTAAACTTGTCACTTTTTCTGTTTGTATGCTCAGTAGAGTGTATCTCAATTTTCTAGTCTAAAATGCCTAATTAAAAATGCTTTAAAAAACTTTTAATTCTTATAATGAGGCTGTGAGGTTATAGCTAGATAATGATCTCTGCGTGTCTCTTCTGCTACTTTTGTCTTAATATTGTCCCATGGCTTCTTTAATGGTGCACAGTAACCATTGTGTAGCTGTTGTCTATCTGAAGCTCCTGTAATAGCTGTCTCCTATGATGAAATTAAATGAGAGATGACTGGCTTGCTTTAAACTCTGCTTTGAGTGTGTTGTAGTTCAGCATTTAAACAACGCTAAAGCTGCATTGTCATCTATTAGATTTAACATGTTTATTTTGTGCTCTGGTTTAAAATGGATCACCACAGGGGAAATCAGGGTCTCTTCCAATTATGACTTTACAAACATCTCAAGATGGGACTCCTTGTGTTTTTTTATTTGTCTTGTGTTGTTTACTTTTGTTCTAGCATTGAATAATACTGTGCAGTTACTTTTCCTGTGTCCTACAAAATAGTTTCTAGATTGTGTTTAACCTAGTACTTGTACAGAAAAATATACAAACTATTATACAAACCAAATATTACTCTGCAATTTAAAAAATGGATGCTTTAATTTTTAACTGTAATGGTAGAAATGTTTAAAGTCTGATTTAAGTGTATAAATAAGTTCAGTGTAACACTGGGCCACAATTCAAATATCTTATGTCTCAAGGAGAGGTGACCTTGATAATATGTGAGGTGGGACGTACAGGAGTGTAAGCTACTGAACTTGCATTAACACTGATGAGATCATGTGTATAATTCCCAATAAACTCAGTAAAGGTGATGGTTAAAAGTCTGTGCTTATTGTATTGCACTCTTGGCTTGCTGACTATAAGGGAAGGTGGGAATTTTGATCAGTTTTATGACCGAAGGTATCTCTAGAGCACTTTGAGCTTTGTTTCAGTGGGGAGGCTCTGAGCTATGGATGTATTGGCAAGTGTGTAGGTCTAGGTTCCTTGGGCCTAGAAGTTAATACGAACTTGGTTTTTATCAGCGGAGGGAATTTCACTCCAATTCCATGAATCCAGAGTCCAATCTAAAACATCCAAAGGAGCTTATAGACTTCTACTTGTAACAACATTTATTTACATGGGGAATACTTTTTTGGTGGTTGCCGTACCTTTGTCTAACCCAGGTGTGAAATGGGGTTTTGGCCCATCGGTGGGCTGTTAGCTTTAACTTTTCCTTTGTGATCTGGCTCCATCAGTGCCATGTTCATGGGAGTAAGAGGGAACAGAGAAGGAAATGCCATTGTTAACCAGCTAGCCTGGAGTAGCTTGCTGATCCTGAGCTTAATCAATGAGGTTGGGCACCCTTCTGCAGTGCTAGATTGAACTAAAGTTTTTTGTACTGGCCTATATGTAAGGCAAGAACAGACTGGTGGAGGACAGAGTGTTCCCTTACTCATTTCCTAAGTGACTGCTATTATGTTTCATTTGTTTTGGAAACATGCTGTATGTTTCAGACTTAACTGTATGTTTCTGTTGGTTTGTGTCAGAACCGTAAGTCAGTTTGAATGACCTTTCCATTACTGAATGTAATATGCTCTCCAAGGATGAATGTTGCAAACTATTCCAAAACACAGTTTCCTTCCATAAAAAAACTCTTTATAGAATATCGGACTGCTGTTCTAAAAGTCAAGAAATCTGATGCTTTCAAAGTACACTAAACCTAAATTTATTTACCCTATACCTTACTCCCGTTTCTTGTCTCCCTGTTGCTGCAGGTGAGGCTCCTCGGGCTGGGTGGCTTTTTCATCAGGAACCTTGGGCAAGCAGGGTTCCTCTGGTGATTGCTCGGGCTCTGTGGTTTGAGATCCCTTGTATTCAGCCCAGCATAAACTGGTTTTATTTATTAGTTTTCTATTAGGGATGTGGAACAGAAAGAGCATCTGGAAGCAACTTGACAGCCACTAAAATGAATGTTCTTTTCTGTTTATTCCTTGGCTTGCATCCAGAAATTAAATAGTGATGCATTAAGAACCTAAAACTTTGACTATCTTACTAAGTCTTTAATTCAATACAGTTCATAAACAAAAGCATGACTTTCTTTTTTTTGTTGCACTAGGGAAAAATAATGGCTTTAAAGAGGGTGGCTATATTTAGCAACGTATATGAATCAGAACAGTCTAAGTGCATGTGATCTTACTTTTTTTTACTGAAAAAAATTGTCATCTATTATTCATGCAGTAGCTGAATTATATTTACTGAACTGACACAGACAAATTTCAGATGATCAGTATAGCCTCTTTTTAAAGGCATGTCTTCATTTGCAATGCCGCGTATAAGCCATAAGCTTGCTGGTTAGATACTCAGTGTTTTGTTTTTCCATTTCATGTTGAGTCTGTTATATATTTCACAAGAGTAACCACTGCTAAGGAACCCTTTGTCCAGGGAGCCCGGATCACTGGGAGAATGAGGAAGGGCAGGAGCCAGGTGCAAAGGCAGGATGTCTGGTTGGGCGGTGGGAAGGGTCTGGAATAGGAATTTACAGGACACAGTAAGGGGGGGGGAGACCTCCGCCCTGTCCGTATCTTTCAGTGGTGTGTAGGTGGTTTTTCTGACACAGGGAGGAAGGCATTGAGTTGTGTGTTTAAAGAGCTGTGAAGATGATGGAGGGTGAAGGAAGAACTAGGCAAAACTGTGCCTTCGAGAGCAGGAGATGGAAGCAGAACAATCAACAAGCAGAAAGTGCAATAGCAGCAGAATACCATACTTGCAGTTTTAGCTTTCCCAGAAATGTTGAAATGGATGTTCCTGGGCTTGGCTCCCTCTTGTTTCTCAGTCCTGTGGTCTGGCATGTTCAAAGGCCCGCCTGTCTCTCTGGCAGGGAAGCAGCGCTCGTGCCAAACCACAGCTTCCTCTGCCGCTGGCGTGGACTGTGCAGGCTGCAGGGGGTCCGGGGACTTTGCAGCTCGCCTGGTCGCTGAGGGGCCAGCAAACAGGTGAGGGGAGGACTGTGTCACATTCCTTCTGTGGGGTTCCATACTGCCACCAGCAAGCTTGCTGTACTGTGCTTCTGTGGTACAGGTTAACCACTGAATACATGCCTGCATTACAAATTGCAGGTGCTTGTAAAGTCTTTTAAATGGCATTTTCCAGAATCCAAACTTGAAAATCTATTCACTTTCTCAAGGACTTGTTCCTCTTTGCCATGCATAATGGTGCATATTTCTCAGCCCTGAGAAACAAAGGCTGTTAGATTAGTTAACATGTGAACAGAGGGAGAAATCCTATTTAATAGGGTCTGCTTCAAAAGCACTCACACGGCAAGAAGGTTCCCTGTGTGTGACAGCTGGGTGTAGTTCTGATGCACGTGGTGTGCGGAGGGGATGAGGGAGACATCCACGCATCTGAGCTTTGTGAAGAGTCCAGGCCAGAACAGCACAGCTGTTGTCCCACTGTCTGCAGGCAAACAGGGCGAGTTAGTAAATGCCTGGTAAGCCTTTGCTTTTCGCTTCTTTAGCTACAGGCACAACAGAGAGTTTAAGCTCTGTATAGGAAAAGAAATACAAATTGCACTTCATCCTGTCCCAGTGGCAGTCATCAGTAAACTTGGTATGAGTAGAAGTGCACTTGTTTTTCGTCCAGATGAATAGCACTTTTCTTTACTGTTACATTCTTTTGCCCCTCCTTAGTAAACCTTTAATAAAGGGTGAACATAATTTTTAGTTTTCTTTAGCATTCTGTGGCTAAACCCCTTTTTTAAAAGAAAACAGATTAGATGGGAAGGTTATGGACTCCATCTAGATTACAGAATCTTACCATTTAAAAAATAATTTTAGCACCTTATCTTAATCCGATTAGTAGCTTGCATTTCTGAAACAAGCTATACTGTGCTTTGCCATATGTCCCCCTCAAGGCAGGTCAGTGCCGATGCACTGTGAGATTTTATTTTGCTTGAGTAGGAAAGATTACTTGCTGGTGTTGTTATGAGGAGGGTGTGTGGTCTTCTTACTTCTGTAAAAACCTCCCTGCATATCTCAGGCTTCCTGTCTGCTCCTGAAGATGATGCAGTGCCTGTTTAGTGACAACTCAAGTGGCAGCTGATGGGTCCCAGGGGCAGCAACCCCGGCCCTGCTGCTGGCAGGAGCTGTCTGTGGCAGCCCAGACCCAGCTGCAGGCATGGGGCCTTGTGTCTGCTGCCAGATGTTTGGCAGCAAGCTTTGCCAGCCTGCCGGTGTGCAGACCTGTGCTACCCTTTGCAGGCTTGACTTACCTCCCAGTGGGCCGTTCTGCTGCCATGAGGGGCTCCTGAAAGAGCCGGCTTGGCTCAAAAACCTGTCACCACGGCTGTGTGAGAGAACTCATCAGCTTTTCAGTCAGCACAGTTGACTCTTGCATGACAGGTTAGTAGTTTCCTGCTGGTCTCCTTGGGGTCAGGCACTCTGGGCTGTTGGCTGCCTTCTTTCTCTTTGCTTCAGCACTCCCAGCAGTGGAGGAGGGACCGTGCCAGTGGTTGCCCTCGTTCTCCAGGGTCTGTGCTTCCCAACACCAGCAGGCAACCTTGGGTCAGGGCTGCAGCCCGAGTGGGCTATTGGCAGTCTGGCACCTGGGGTTTGGTTTTGTGCTGAAACAGCAACCGGTGTCTGATACATATACATATATTTATATTTTTATATAAAAAGTGCCTTTCACCATATTGATAAACATTGTTTGGAACCACTCTTGATGGCACATGGTGCTCCTGGGAGCTCAGCCAGAGGCACAGGGCCCTGGCGCCGCTGGGGGGGGCGGGTGGATGGCTGTGTAGGGCTCTGCCAGGCAGTGGCACACGACTGACGCGGAGCCAAGCATCCAGTGCTGGGGAAGCGGGTGCTGGCAGTGTGGCTGGCCCTCGCGCCTGGTTGTGTCTCTTGTGGTGCTGCCTGTGGTTTACCAAGCAGAAGAAGGGTGTCAGAAATGCCTGTTTCAGCTGGCCATAAGGAACTATCTATAGGTAAAAATGTATTACTGCTGTACAAACGAGCTTTTATTTAAATCAGGACATTGGCAACAGCTCTGTTCCTGAATGACTGAAACAAGTAACTGTAGCTATACCAGTAAAGATTTAAATGCCTGTCTTCGGGTAAGACTGCAGTGGATTGTGAACACTGGCTGAAAAGTTTCTATTAAAAGCTAGTAACTCTCTGTTAAAAGCTGCTAAATACGTTCTCTTTCCACAACAGTAAGCTTAATACTGTAATTCTTATATGAAGAAAATTGTTGAATCAAGCTGAAAGGAATGTACCCTTAATTCTTTCAGCAGTTCTTAAGCCACGTGCTCAACAGCTCTGTCTGGAAACCTGAGCAATGTTTTTCTTCCTTCTGCAACAACATTTGCCTCTCATTTTCATGCTTTTCAGCGTTTTTCTTGGTATGAAAAGGAAATGCCTTTTTTTCCTCAATGCTGTCTTAGGGCTGATGGTACTTGGATAATATATGTGAACAAATTACTTCCAAAGCAAGCTTAGCTCTCTGTAATGTGATATAACATGGGCTTGTGTTGTAGTTATGAGTTGAAAACCTGTTGCCATAAGCTGTCCTTCATCAAAGGCCCAGATGATGCCTCTTTGTCATGCTGAGCTATTTCTCTGTCAGCCCAAAGCCAATGTTAATTTCTGAAATGAAACAGTTGTCTCTGACTGAAGTTTAAATGTTTCCCAGCATATTTATAAAGTCTGGTTTATGTTCAAAGCACTTGGAAAAACAAATTTCTAAATACCAGATTTACTTCAAGTAAAAATTACGTTTAGTCACAGAAGATTTTAATCTTAATTTGTGAAAATTTTGCACGTTTTTCCCTTCACTTCACAACAGAGAATAAAGGTACTAGTTAACAATTGGAAGCAGTGAGTACGTAGTTTTAAAGCAGCTTCACTTTACTATTCCTCTTTTCTCTGTGTTTTGACTTGTGTTTGCATGCAGGGTGGTATACAGTGGTGTACTTGTAGCAGCCTCTAAGTCATACTGGCTTTTCATCTTCTTCAAACGGAGGCCATGGCCCTTAGAGCAGCTAAGAAAGGCGAGTTACCCACTCAACAGGGAAAGCAGAGGATAGGTAGAACTATCTTAACAGGACTGTACCTGGCCAAAATCATCAGTTTTCCAGCATTTGAACTAAAGCAGACTTTCCTTTTCTTAAAAATACTTTCAGAATTCTATTTTCACTGAAAGGAAAGAATGAAAAAGAGGACAAGTTGGCTCTTTTCTTTTTTTTCTTTATTAAAAGTCTCAATTTGTTTCTGAATCCTTGAAAAAAACCAGGCAACCACCATCCTGGAAAAACATTTTTGGGCATTGAGATTAGCCAAGACCCGAGTCACTGACTGGAAGTACTTAGCTGTAAATTCATATGCTTTTGGCTTCTAGCTTGTTTTATTTACTGTTTGTTCAACAGATAACCTTTGGCTTTGTTCTGTTTTTGTTTACAATGTGAAGTCCAAAGTGACTACACTAGAAGGACATCAGGCAGTTGTGAGAGCAAAAACATGCGTGTGGGGCAAAACCAGAGACTTTTGTGCACCACTCTTCCTGTGATGGCATGAAGCATAATTAAAAATAAAATTTTATTCTAATTATGTTCCTGTGTCAATTGCTGAGTAGCAGCAACCATCTGTGAGCTTCTTTCACTAGGAGCTGCAGTGCTGGGCTTTCACTTTGGGTGTGTGCCATGGACTGTCTGCAGCATGCCACTGGGGACAAGGTGGTTGAGCTGCTGTGGACCCCAGCCCTTGTGAGAGTTCATCCTGCAGTCTCAAACTTCCCTGAGAGAGCTGCTGCTGTCACAGGTGGGCTTTGACTTGGAGTGCTAGCCCTGAGGCAACAGGGGGTCCCTTCTGCCAAAACCTTCTGCTGTTTTCACGTTGCCATGCTAGCTCATGATGCCTGGATACTTGCACATCCAACCGGTGCCCTACCAGGAAAATTACTGGGCTTCTGGTGCCGCTTTTTAAGCGGTGGAAAAATGCCTCTCAGGGAAGATGAATGGAGCAACAGCTAGAGCAGCTCAGAGAGGAGCCCTTGTTCTGTAGCCTCAGTCTATGAGGACAGTTGGGGTTTGGGCTTGGATTATTTTTTTTTTTTTTTTAAGGTCTGAATCCAGAAGGGCAGCAGTAGTTTCTAAACTAAAAGTGAAGGTAGTGTTCAGAAAGCTTGAAAAGTAAGCTAAATGTATGGAGAGGTTAGCTAGAAAAGAGGGTTAAATAGTTGTGCAACAGGAATGGGGAAGTCTTGCAGTCTCTGCAATTACACATATGTGCACATAATCTTGTAAACCTCAAGAACATCAAAGTAAGCAAAGCTCAAAGCTGTGAAAGTCAGAAAGTGTTTATCTCCTCTGGTGGTGAGAAAACTATGTTGACTTAGAAAGGGTTTTATTGCTGCACTGAGTGGCACTACTAACGTTTTGTTTACAAGCAAAACTTTGGTAATTGGGTTTACACATCTGGAAGATAAAGTTAATGAACACTTCTGAAGGGGACTGAGACTCTTGCAGATTGTTTTGCAGCCCTGCAGGAAACTGATAGAAGGATGAGGCCAGTGTGTTCACAAAACACTGCTGAGAGCACACATGGGTGTAATTTCACCTGTGTTTCCTTGTAGCTGCTTTGCCCAGATCTCTCCAGTCTGCCCACCCGTAGGTAAACGTGTCTTGCTGGTCGGAGGAGAGGCAGCCATGTCCCTGAGCGAGCAGCAGGACCTGCCGTTAGGCACTGCCGAGAAAGCTGGGTCTGCTGCCTCTGTACCTGTGTTTTGACAACACCTTAAATGGAGATTAGATTTCACAGCAGATAAGGTTCCATCTGATTTTTGGCAGGAGGACTCTGCTGCCAACACATCAGCATGGCTCACATTTTTATCAAGCTCTTCTTTTGTGGAATATTTGGGTTTTGTGACAGAATCTGTTCTCAAATTCATGTTATCTTTGCATAACATCTTCACTGAAAAGTGGTTAAAAATTTGCTTGGTTTAAAACAAAGCACTTGGAGTTAAATGCAATTGTTTGCTCAACCCAAACCAAAACTTTTTTACTCACATATTGAAAATTGTGGGAGCTGCAATAATCCATGATTGACTAGTATTTGTGCCAAGCTCGGCAGCAAAGCTCAGGTTGCCTCCAGGGGAGGTAAGAGGGAATACAGGCATTCCTACTCAGGCTGCTCTGACTGAAGAAGTGCCCTCTGCTTCTCACCCATCTCTACTATAAAAAGAATAAGAAACATCTGGCAGAGAGGCCAAATAGATCAAATATTTTACATGCAGATGCTTTGGAAAGTAGTGTAAAATAATGGAGCTTATGTTTTCTTTGTTGTTGAAACACATTGCACTTTTCGTTATGCTGAGCCTCTGTTCCACCCAATGTTCTCTTATGGATGGTCTTTTGTTGGCTTTTCCCTTTTCCCCACGTGGTTTTGGTTCAAGCCTTCTAAAACAAAGCAGGTGTGCCATACTGCTTCCTCTGCTCTTTCTGAAGACTCTTCCCTTGTGAATATGTGTAGAAAATATCTTGTTCGTTGTATATGAGCTGGATTTAATTTCTAGGTCATAATAAGTAAGGATGAGGAACCAAATTCTGATCTAGTGATGACATAAGTAAACTCCCACTGGTTTCCAAGGATTCAGAATTGGCCATAGAGGACTTAATTTTGCAAATCCAAATGCCTCTGACAAACACATTTGGCTCACTTTCTGCCAGCACTCTTTTTTTTTTTTTTTTCTCCTCTTTTTCCGGCTCAGATTGTGTGACTGCTCTGTCTTGAGAGACTGAAAGTGCCTGGATATATTTGAGGGTGTAAATGAACAGAAATATATCGAGCAAATGCTATCAGCTTGAGTCAGCTGGAGGAGCCTTATAAAGACCTCATTCCCTTATCTCGTCCAGCTCTGCTCCTCTGTTTTTTCCTGACGGTGGGAGGATGCAGGCTGATTTTGCGAGTTCCTTGTAGGTGCCACCTTTATAGCAGGGCTTTCTGTAACCTTTGCAGCCCTGTGCGGGGCCTTACCACTGCTTGACTTGGTGCCTGGGGTGCCACAGGTGAAGCTGAAATAGCATCTAGGGTTTTTTTCATGGCATTTAGAGATGAAACCCTGTGTTATTTCATATGGATAAATGATTTTTGAAGCAAGAGAAGGTTACTGCAATATTATTTCACGTGTCTGTAATAAGCAGTGTTTAAAAAAAAAAGTTTGGCGCCAGTAACTGCCTTGAAGGTCTTGCAATGCAAATATTGAACTAGTGTTATTTGTTTATCTTGATATTGAGATAAGCAGTGTGTGTGCAACAATTTTTGCAGTTTTATTCCGTGTATTAAAAAGACAATAACATGTATCTTTACGGTTCTAAGAGGAGCAGTAACCTCAGGAAAACTTCCTTTCAGCAGTTGAAGTACAGGAGTGATACATGGTGGAAAAACATAAAAACATCTACAAGATGTTTTTGCTTATTAGGTGTGGAGGAGCCTGATGTGTTTGATTCTAGGGAAGTACTGTGTCTTAAAGTGTCTGTCGTTCACTGTGCTAGATATAGATTTTGTGCTTGCAAAATCGTAGCATTGATTTTGCAGGGTATATATCACAAGACTGATGTCAACTTGGTGCTAGAAATTAAACAAAGGAAAATGTGCGCAAGATGACTCCTTCAAGTATTTCCTTCAGAAACCTCAGACTAATCAAAAAAGGTAGAGACCTTCATGAAAAAGAAGTATATTGTGACTTTGCTGTTTTTCTAATAAATCATTTTAGGCAAGAGGCAGCTCTTTAAGAGGGAGGCTGAAGCTGCATGATTTATTGGCTCGGCTAAACAAGTACACATGGGCTAAGACCCTGGGTCTGTGGCTGAAAACTTCAAAGCAAAGTATGCTGTGGGGAAGGAACTCAGCAGTGAGGTTCCCTGCGGACCTGTTACCGAATGAGTAATGCAGCTGTAAATTACAGGCAGGTTGTTGTGCAAGCCTTACAGTGAGAGCCTGAGCGAGACGTTTTTATTAAGGTTCAAATGAGATTTTTAAACAAATTTCAAGGTCGCTGGTATTTAAAAATCATATCACTGTTATTAGCAATAAAGTTATAAAAAGGTGAAATAAGTGTTAACAGAGTGTAGAAATTTAGCATTTAAAAAGGATCTGGCTTCAGTTCAGGCTTGAGTTTTCTTTGAGAACGGCGCTTTTTTTTCTGCTTAAAAATCGTTAGTCTGCAGGTTGGATCCAAATGTGCCATGCAAATGTTAGTGGCTTTGTTCCAGTTAAGCTCAGCCTTCCTACAGTTTGATTTCTTTGTTTTCTGTGCAGTGCATAAAGGTGGGTGACACATTTAATCAGCTCAGCAGAAATGCTGGATTCATGGTGCGTTCCTCAAAGACTTAGTTTGTTAGGTAGAATCAGTTTTCTTTTGAAACCTTATTGTTTTGTAGTTTGTATTGCTCAAGTAGGAAAGCATGTCTCATACGCAGTTGAGGAGTTTGAAAATAGTGGTAAGGAGCTGTTTGAATGTGCAAATGCCAGAATAGTATCCTAAATCAGATGTGCAAGTACAAAGGTTTTTGCACTGAAAGTTTCACAAATCCATTCCTTCAAATAATGTGTTCAGCAGCTCTGATGCCTGTGCAGAGGGAGTGTTTTAGCTTAATTTCCTTTCTGAACTGGCTTGACAAGTCAATGTGGAAATTTCCACTGTCTTTCTGGGTGTACACACTATTCTTCATTATTTTTCTATTCCCCAATATTATAAGCTGTACTTTTGTGTTAAAACTGAAATACTGCACAAAAGCAACAGTCAGCAGAGAATTCAGGAACACTGAACATAACATACTTTAAAATTTGTTAAGACATTGCACTAAGAAGTTTAAGACTCCTCTCGTTTAGGCCTGCTCCCCTCTAGTTTCCCAGTCATCTAACAGTATTCTATGCTGTTTTTTTCTGTAGTTCCCTGTTTTTTTCACTGTAGTTCCTGTGACCACTGCCATGTATGCAGCAGTCAGCTGCATAAATTTCATATGCAGGATCCATTGCCTAAAACACATCAGCTTGTGATACGATTTTGAAACTGACTGTTAACAGTTAGAGATCAACGTATATATATTTTTATACATGTTTGTTGAGTTCAAAACACCTTAGTCCATTGATCTCTGAAAGTGGCTCAGGTGATCTTGGTAATGCTTTGAAGATGGAAACAATACTCTGTGATGGGTGGGTATCAGAGTTACTGCAGCCACTACAAATGGGTGTCTTTCACTTTTCAATTGCTCCAATCAATCTTCAGTTGGCCACTAAGGCATGTCGTTGGATAAAACAGAGAGATATTATAAACTACGTTTCGCTTATATGCTTTCTTTGCAAAACATGCCAACATTTCATTTCCCTGCCAGTTTTGTGATAATTGGGATTTTGTGTATGAACCATACTTTATAATGCTTTAATATTTTCAGTGTATCAGTGAACATTTATTGTATGCAGCAGGATTGATCCACCTCTGTTGTGCTTTCAGAATGATTGCAGTTGATCGCTAGTGTCTTGTATGAAACAGCTATCTAGATAAATACAGGGAGAACTACATTTAAAGTGCATTCATATCAGCTTGAAGAAAGCTGTGCTTTGTGCCAAACTGAATGGCAGGAGAGCAAAGTGGTGGCAGTAAATAGCCTTTTCCCATTTCTTTCCAAGCTCAGTTTGGATCACTATGTCTCTTTTCCTTGGTGCTTTAATGGATTTGGTCATGTGGATAAATTCTGATAACGTGCTGCTTTCCATGTGTGCTTAGCCCCGTGGTCAGCATGATGCTATAGGTCAATCCAAGCACATTTTCTGGTATCTGCATTAAACTTCCCTGGAGTGGAACATGCAGTATGTAGCTGTAGCCTGGAAATAAAGCTCTTTCACATTTTCTTACATTCACACATGGTGTATAATTGATACTTACACATTAAAAGTGAGATAAGGCAAAGTTAAGCAAGGTTGTGCACTTAAGGATGTGTCTGCCCAAGGCAGTTGTGCTATCTGCCATATTTGTGCTCCTGTGCATCTGCTCACTGACACATGCTGAACGTTGAACCCCCTGCCTTGGTGTGATGGAATGCTGCAGGGCCAGGCTCTGAGCAGCCACCATGGGGCACCAGTTACAAATAGGTGCAAATGGGGGCGGGGCGGGGGAAGTGTGGCTACAAAAAATATAGTGTCATCAGTTACTGACCACAAATAAGGACCGTGATAGGAATGGTTTTGGATAAAGTTGTTTAAGTGTTCCTGAAAACTGTTAGTTTGACTAAAAGATCATTTACTTGGTTCAAAAATATCCATCTGTAGGGGGGGTACAGAAACACAGTGTATGCCTTAAACCTCATTATATCATGTCTTTCTAAATGCTATTAAGTAGACTATGTAAGTGACTCTTTTGCTGAGAAGTTAACACTTGGTGCTCTGCTGTCTTCTACCCTGTAAAAGTGCTAGAGCTCTAGTTTGTGTTGATGTCAGTGGCTATATAGTGCTATCTTGTACATTGTACCAGTTTCCTGAAGGTAAATTGGTAGCAAAATATGGCTGTAACCTTCCTTGCCTGCACTGAAATGACTGATGATGTTTCAAGAGACAGCTGCTGCTGCATGTGTGAGATCAGCCTTTTAAGGAATGGACAGCCTCAACCTTAGTGGTAGGGAGGTCTGTGTTTTTCTGCAATGTATGGATCTCTCAAGACTTGGTGGACTGCTTCACCCCAAACCATGCAAATGAAATTTTTTTTGTTAACCATTGCTAAGATACTTCCCAACATACTCATTTAAAAGTATTTAATCATCTTCTGAGAAACAACTGCTGAATTGCCACAAAAATGCATGCAGCCATTAAAACCAGTGTTGAGGTTGTTCGTCATGGGATCCTGTTTTATGTGCAATGTGAAGTGAGAGGCAGCTGCTGTAGTTTATCCTCATATATTAGCGATGCTTATTTTCAAATACTTGATTACTGACTGTCTCCAAACTACATTTCATTCCAATCACAGCTAGTGGTGCAAAGGGAAAATGCCATCTGTAGCAATGTTTGAGCAATTGGACTCAGCTGAAGGAAGGATTTCCACCCCTGAGCCCCCCTTCTTTTCACACATCTCATTAGTTCATGCTTGTAGGCATCACAGTAAAGGAGCATGTGACTTGCATAAATTGAAAACACCACTTTGTTTTATGAAGGCACTGGTCTCGCTGGTAGCTCATATTTGTCAAACTGAGATTCTAGAGAAATACAAAAATGCTGTAATATTATAGGTGTTGATGGAGATCTTCTATGCTGATCTATAGGAAAAGGTGGTAATTTTTTATTCTCCTGTTAAAGCCCTTATTTTCCTGTTAAATCTTTAGGAGCACTCTGTGAGCCATTCTTACTTTAATTATTCTGAGTGTACAAATAGGAAATGCCACAGTTTTAGCTGAAGCTGTGGCCACACAGGCTGTTCGTTGGTTCAGTACTGCACTCCTGATTAGCCTAGTACAATTTCCTCTTGTAGGCAGTGCCTCAGCTGGCTGGAAAGATCCTGTATTATTGCTTTACAAGACACTCAAAGAATCTTGCTGACTTTACTGCTTTGGTTTGCAAGAAAAATGTGCTTTCTTTTTCTCCTTTCTACTGCTTTTCTCCCCCCACCCAGCTTTTGGAAATTAGCTGTTGGGAGTACTAAGCTATTATATGAATGTCATTCTACTTAAGGGAAAAATTAATGCAGAATTCCAATATACCAACAAAACATTCCCAGGTAGTAGAGAATTGTTTCTCATAGCCAGGAGTAGTGTAACAGGACTCCTGGTTTGAATACTGATGTCTGGCTGAGCTCTCTGCGAGGAAACATTAAACGTTTTTATGAAATGCGACAGCTCTCACATTCCTTCACTTAGGTGTATGCTGCTGTAGTAACTCTAGAAGCTGCTGTGCACACTTCCTATTTCTGGTGAATTTGGCTATTACTACTGTACTTACTTAATAAAATTTTCTACCATGAAATATCCAATCATCTGTCTTAGATAACTATCAGCTCACTCTTACCACACTTCTTGCTATATGTATCTAGTCTTGAGGTAAACCTTTCCCAGAGATGCTAGTGTTCTTGGCTTTGATGGTTGACTGGGATCTAGTCCTTATTTATGATTTCCTCTGAAAATCTGACAAAAGTGCTGATATTGACGAAATGTTTGGCCATGCTGGCCCTTTGCAGCAGGCAGGTATCTGGGAAGGACCTTTGGGAGGCTGGGTGGAGGGTAGCAAAGCCTGGGAAAACACACTGGGTCAAATCCACTCCTAGTGCAAACCCACTGACTAACAGCTTTCAGGCCTTCCTTGCTTTTTATTTAAGTAGCAAAGGAACTAAATGCAGAAAATGCGTAAGTTACAGGAACTAGTGCAGGAAAATATCAGAGACAGGCCCTCCAGGGTGAGGAGCCCTGGGGCTGGATGGTCAGGAGAGCTGCACAAGCCTCCAGTGAGGCGGTGTCTGCTGCTTGTGGCTATGCTTTGTAACGAGGTACCGAGAGTGGTATATGAGATGGCAATAAGAAAAGGGTCAGACACTGAGGACCTGGGTCTGCTGGCCCATGGAAGAAGCTAAGAATGTTTTTACCTCCCTGTGGCTCTGCTGGGGGTCCCTGCCTGGTGGGAGGTGAGGTTCTCCCAGCAGAAACCAGAAAGTGTGATGTGTGGAATGACTGGGCCAGGTTGGTCCCCAGCCGGGTGGCTTTTACCTCCCAGGTACAGGGAGGCCACTGCAGGTGGGAAATCAGAGCCACACTGTGTCATAAGGCTGCTGTAATTAATGGCCAGCTTGCTTCTGGAAGTGACTGCCAGCAAAGTACTCTGCAGGCTCTCCACATTAACGTTGGCTTTGTGATCATCTCTAGAATAAACTTGCTTGGGGAGCTAAAGCCAGAATGTATGTTTCTAGCCAGAAAAAAATCAGTCTATGGAAAAACAGTAAAAGTTCCTAGTTGGGGCAGGATTACAGCAGGGGTGACAGTAGAAGTTCCTGCTTACAGCAGAACTGAAGAAGGGATGAAGTTTCTCAGGAACTCAAGAGTTTCCACTTAAATACAGACTGTGATAATTTTATATTTGCCTCTCTGTGGCTTGAAGTAAGGCTCCTCAAGTTGGTTTTTCTGTTTTGTAGAAGCTAAATCTTCTGTAATGCATTTTACAATTTTTAAAATACCCTTTTTCTTGTAAATTTGCGTTTTATTAGAGTTAACAAACTGCAGACAAAGATATTTTTATTTCAAAATCAGGTGTATTATCAGTGTCCCTCAAAATTGCACTATACTTGGATTCAATCCTGCTGGAATTAAAACCTGGAAGTTGTTTATTGCTTACTAAAGGTGAAAAACCCTCTTGCTATGTGTGAACTGGTGCAGGTACATGGTTCACCCTAGGGACACTTTCCATTGACTCTTATGAAAGCTGGATGAAGCTTCAAGCTAACATAGGTAACACAGGCTTCCAAGAGATCCTTTTTGCCCAGAATCTGGCAGCTGCCCACCTTTCCTGTGCCCTGCTGCCTGTACAGCCTCCCCAGCAGCCTCTCTGGAAGGCAGCACTCACTCTGCACATGCAGCTCCTATTCCCTGCTGCATCCCTGAGAGTGTAAAGGGTGCAGGATTTGGTGATAACTGCACATTATGGCTTAGAGGAAAATGTGGCAAGAAGCTTGCCAAAGGACACTAGCTTGTGGTGAGCCAAGACAAGAAAAGCCGGTTGCCAATTTAAAAAGTAAGGGCTATGGTTCTTGAATCTTTGATACCATTCACATTCTGAGACTATTTCTCTGAAGTTTTTGGTCAATCCTTTTTGGCCAGTCCTTGGTCAAGTCCTAGCAGTATTTTTGGTCTTGTTAATATTCAAAGTATTTTACTCAACTGTGTTAGTTATTGGCAATGGCTATGGATTCTCTTGCAGCTTGTTTTATGTTTTCACACATGAGAAAACTAGGGGATGCACTTTCCAAAATGCTTTTGTAACTGTGTGGGCTTCAAAGCAGTCTGAGCTGTGAGAGTGAAAACTGCCAGGAAGTCAGGAGGTACTGACATTCAGGTTTGCCTTTTTACTTGGTCGGTGTAAAGCAGCAAGTCACTTCTCAGTCCTGTCTTCACTTTCCCATAGGCTTTTATGCAGTCTTGGAACCCACCTGACATTTAGAGAAGTGGTTTGAGAGTTACTTGCTTAGCTTGCACTACTATTATTAGTCAGAAATGGGTTTTAAAGATTTTGGAGAATTATGGTTGTGGATAGTTTTCACTTCAATCCAGTAAGAAGTATTGGGACTGGCTGTGCTCTAATGGAGAAACCTGAGCCACAGTGATGATGAGCCTTGTGGACTCAATTGCATTGCTGCAATTGCAAATGCATCAAAGTCCCTTCAGCTTCAGCTTAAGATCTTGAGTTGTTTTCTGGAGACTGAGCAGGGATTCTGCAGCAGCACTGCAACCAGCTGGGCACTGTAGGTGTTTTAGAACATAATAAATGTCTCTGTAATGAACCTTCAGTTAATAAACACTATCACTCGATTATTGTAAATCCATGTCCTTAATGGTTATTAAAATTATTTGACATTGCAACATTTCTCAGAATCATTCCATGTGTATTCATTCTAAGCACTAACTTACTGAGAATTAATAACAATTCCCACTTAAAATACCTGTGTTACTCTGGCCATTTTTCTGGCAAGCAGGTAGACTGTGAAAGTACCATAGAGAGAGAATCCTGGTTATCCTTTGGAAAAGGTAGGTTGGCTACAAAAGGGACATCAAATAACTGCATACTGTGACTGTCTTCAAATTCCTTAAGTTCAGTCAGCAGTAAAATGGGAATAAAGACTAAGTAAGAGCAAAAATCCCATTTATAAGGATTTACAGGAGTGTCTAAATATTTAATTTTTCAAAATTTTCAGAAGACTTAATAGTACTATTAAGTAGATAGGTTTTGTAGTGAAAATTCTTGTCACTGCATTCAGTTTCAGTATTTGCAGCTCTGAAAGTAATAAAATATGAAGGAAGTGCTCACATTTAGTCTGTGAAAAATGTTTATAGGTCAGAAGTTGCCATTAAAATAACAATAGTGACAAAACAGCCACTACGTGAAAACTCACCATTTTCCTAGTCTTACAAGCTACCCTGGAACTGTCCAGTCTGCATTTCAGGACAAATCTTAGCTCACAAATCCCTAAAGCACTCCATGCCCATGATTAGGCTGCCAGAAAGTAAGTCAGCGTACAATGCTTGTAATTACTGTACTGTTGCCTTACTTTTGCAGTTGCGGATGGGGTTTGGTACTGTTGGGTTGACACTTGAGCCAAATTTTACACATGAATTGTATGGCAGCACACACTGATCTGCTCCGTCTTTTTGCCACGTTATATGGAGCTCTGATGTGAAAACAAATGTTCAGGGGCACATAGGTAGGGTTTACTAGTGTGATTATGGTTCAGTAATGGCCATCTCAGAGACTTATAAGAATCCACGTTTTTAAAGAAGTGAAAAATGCATTGCAGGACAGGAAAATCAATGTATTTCCTTGTTTCCTTTCTGCAAAAGAAAAGAAAGAACAAGAAGGGGGGATTTTTGTTTCTTGTACTCCAACCCCAGCTGGCACACCAGTGAATTTAACAAAATTCACTTTTAAAAAAACCGAACAAACATAGGATAGGCTCTGCTCTCTAGACAGAGGGGCCATGGTACCCACAGCATGCAGGTGTGCGTGGAGGTACTGCACTGCTGCTCCTCCTGGAGTGGGACGTTGGGCAGCACAAACCAGGTCCTCTGTATCTGGTGCACAGAAGTGGGCTCCAGAAGAGCCTCTGGTGTGATTTGTGCTATTTTCTGGGGCTCAGCTGCCTGCGTGAGTGTCTGTGGCTGGTTGTACTGCCTGGCTGCAGGGACCATGTGGGCATGATGCTTCCAGTAATGCAGAGCCCAGGGGAGTGAAGGTGGACTGGAGGAGTACAAGTGAGAGATGGGTACCAGGAGCTGTGTGCTGATGAGCTCACTCCAGCCAAGAGCAAGTGGGAGATTAAGCATGGGAGGGAGATCTCCAAAATCTCAAACTATAGGTGTGTTTATAACAATTTTTTCTCTTTCATTAATTATTATGATAGCTATCACATTATGTTTCTTCCTTAGGCCCAATTTAGCATAAGATAAAAATAAAGCAATAAGGTAAATGTCAATAGTATACTGACATGGTTATACTTACACAGAAGTTGAGGGTTTTTTTCCCTTAACAGCGTGTTTACTGAGGTCACATTTTGGCTTTGGTTTTAAATGGCTTGACTTTTAACATCAACCTTAACAGCAACCAAAATGCTTTCTGCCCTGTTATTTTCTTCTAGTTTTTGTACAGCTTTGGTGCATTGAAAGATGGAGCCACTGTAACTGGGCTTTGCTTGAATCTTCACTCTTTTGCACCTTACACTGGTGAGACTGTTCCAGGAGGGATTTCTGTCAGCTCAGCTCTCTGAACAGTCAGAGGTAACCCCTGATCCTAAACGCTTTGCAGGGTATTTTGAGAAAATACATTGCTAGTATCTAGTGTGACTATTGACATTCAGCTCTGTTATGTTTGAAAAGCAAAGGAGTGTTTCAGAACTGTTCAGCCTCCTCTAATGCACTAGCATTTACTGCACATTTCATTGTGATGAGCTGGCTTGTTCTGAATAATCTGCCAATGTTTTGTGATGATTTCAGTTCATTCAAACCTTTGTGGCCTGGACTTCCCTGAGATTTCCAGTGCTCTTCAGCCACAGTCTGGCTGCAGATGCTGGGAGAACATTGATTCAGTATGGCTGGGTGTGCCGGACAGCAGGCAGTATGCAGACATGTGAAAAAACGGAATAAAATGTGTAGCCAAATGAGAGTATCTTGGATTCTAGTTTTAAATGTTTTGTGTTTCATTTTAGCCAAATGAATGATTTTGCAATAAATTGAGTGAATGAAAACTAGAATGCTAGTGTGAGATTGGCTTTAAAGATGCATTTGTTGGGAAAATAGCATTTTGCAATGATAATCTTCATGGAAATGTGAAGATAAAATCTTTTAGCTTTGCCAGTCATGTGAATGCATTGTATATGTGATAGCTGTGGGACATGAAGCTACTGCTCAATTTCTCATGCTTTTGAATTTAATTCTAACTGAAAGTCAGTAGCAACTGCAGTTAAGTCTTCATAACATGAAGTTGCTGCTAAAACCAGTTCCTATAGACAGGGAAATTACCCAGGGTATTTCAGAGCCTTTCCATGGTATAATTATGCTAAAACTGTTTTCTAATACTATCACAGGATGGACCTTCTTTGGCACAAATTGAATGTGACCCACGTTTCTTCAGAGTATTAAGATGTTCCAAAGATCAATAAGATGACTTTATAACCTTTCAGGGCTGTGTCATTTACTTTGGTCAAGCCTATGTTTTTCCACTGGGCATAGAAAGAGTTTGAATACATAACTGCGCTGGCAGACAACTGATGTGGGTATGACTTCAGGTGACAAGTAATTGCTAGCCCAGCATTTTTAGCTTCCTTTAACCTTTCCCTTACAAATGTAAACGCCAAGTATTAGTGACACTTTGGCTAAACCTTCTCTTGGATTAAAAAAAAAAAGTCTCCAGAGTCTTTTATGTTGGTGTTTTCAGCAGTTGTTGAGAATTACTCCTGGTTGTTTTCCTTTCCCTCTCCTGTTCACAAAAGGAGCAAATTAAGGAAGTAAAGATTTCCTGCTTCAAAAGTGAAAGAGAAAACTTTGCTAGAAATGAAGTCTGCACAGAAATTTGGTCTTTATTCTGAAAGCAGGACTTGTTTACATAGGGTGTAGTGCCCTTTTGCAGATCACTACTGGAAGGTGTGCACATGGCACCTCTCCTGCAGTTGCTAGAGAAATAGCTTTGGGGAAGAAATAAAAATAAGAAATGGCTTTGGGAGGGGAATAAACCCACGAAATACACCTTACAGTGAGGAGCAAATCGTGTCTACAGTCATATGAATCAGACAGCAAAACTGTTTCTGCTAGTTATTTTTTCCTTCAGCATTTGGAGTACCAAAATGTATCACAGGTTTTTGCCTGCTTTATTCCTGGGTGTTTGTAGGAATATTGCTGTGGCAACATTTGTTATTAAATGCTGTAAAGATTCAGCTAGAGAATAGTTGCACTGCTCATGGGATATGTTGCAGCCTCTGAGGCAATCAGGGACAACATTCTCAACCTTCAGAAAGAATTTCGTGTTAAGATTTTTCCTCTGTGGTGATTACAGGTTTGGTATAGTCTCCCTTGAGAAAGTATTTGGCTATATACATATTTTAACAATAGGGTCACTACATTATTGAATTAACATTAAACTCGCTAACCTAACGTGGCGGCTTTGCAGATAGTCTGTTGTGTGGTGTCACTGTCATTGATCAGTACCTCAGAAAACAGCAGTATTCTGGCTAATGAATAGCCTGATAGTCAGTACAGGTCAGATACACAGGCACTGGAGAGCTGAAATCCAAAGCAAATGTACCAAGTAAGCTTCTTAACACAACATAAGCAATTAGGCAAATTGAGTCCCCTCTAAAAGTCAACACTTTCCCTAAGGCACTGTACCCATTCAGCACAAGTAATGAATTATAGACTAAGAAATACTATCTAGTAAAGCAATCTTCAAAAGATATTTTAAAAAACATTTCTTCACTGTTATCGTCAATTTAAGAGCTCATGGTCTTTTCATACTTACTTGAAATACAGTTAGGTACAGTTAGTGTAGGCAACATGCTGATAGAGCTGACAAATACTGGGGTCAGATTTGTGGTATCATTCCTGTAAGAATAAAATGGAAAGTAAAAAAAAAAAAAATAAAAATAGAGCATTAATAGGGGGAAAATTGCATCCAGACCCAAGGCTCAAGGACTGATGCTTTCAATATGTTTTGTTTCATGTTCCATTCAATTTATTGCCTTTGTTTATGAATAAAGTTGTAAGTTGAACCACAGACCATATGCCTTCTCTTAGTTCATGTGTAATACAAAATAATTTTAGAATTATACAAGCAAGTATAGTTACCCACACTCCTTAATATTCTCCTTACTGTGAACAGGCAGCTTGTGCTCTGAAGTCACTTGGTTTTGGAGCTGTATAGTTTTAAAATCCTGATGGGAAACAATCAGTTCAAAGTGGATGCAAATACAGATGCTGAGGGGACACAGAAGTGCAAGCTGGAAATCTCTTTAAGGGTATTTGCATATTACCTCTGATGCCTTGGCTCCCAAGCAGATTTGATACCAACTGCTTGTGTGGGTCTGCAGAGAGGTTGTGAGTTCAGACTGCTCCAGAAATGCCTTTTAGTCTGTCCTCAGTTTCTTAAAATGCAGTGCTCCTCATTTCAAAGCAGATTTATGGGGAACAGTCACTGAACTGATTCATGTTCTAAAATCTGTGAGTGTGCCTCCTGTTTTATGCTGTTTATATAGCTTAGCAAGCTGTATTTATTAATGCAGACTCTAGTGTACATGGCCAAGTCTCTGATGTGAGACATCTTTATCTGTTTTTGGACTGTCTAGGACACTGTAGATAATTAGTGGAATACAATTTTAAATAAATAGTCATTAATGTAGGTACAATTGATTTTATACCTGTCAAAAATTAATCATGTAATGTATAAATCTCAGGAGTGAAGAGTTCAGGGGGGTGAGTGGAGGTGTGTGTATACCCTTTCCGAGCTGCTAGCAGTGATTTTGTCAGTGTACATGATCTTTTTCTAAGTGCTGTGAAGTAGAGAAACTGGGCTGTCTGCTGCTTCTCCTAAGTGAAAGGTTTCACCATCAGGAACTTTTAGCTCAAACCGAAGGACGTAGAACTCCCTCCATACAGCTCTGTTATCAGAGGAACAGGCTGCTTGAAAGGAATGTGTTCAGTCTGAGCTCAGGCTTCTTAAACAAAACACTGCAAATCATAGAAATGCTGAATTGTTACCGTAGAAAACTGGTGCTGTGTTTTCAAATGTCCCCCTCTCTGTTGATACTTCAGGTGACGCAGAAAAGTCAAGGAGTTGAAGGTTTTTTTTCCTTTGGCACCATGGTTATATGCTGTCTGTATTTTTGCAGGCTCCAGGAAGGTAGTAATGCCTTGATCAATTTAATCAGTGTCGACAGCCTCAGCTCCATCACAGCAAGGCTGTTCTGTTGGGGGAGTGCTCATGCTTGGCTCCCTTTCTCTTTTCCACCAAGAGTAGTGCACTTCCTTTGAGTAATCCTAAATTTCAAACCTTAAGCATTTACACTGAACAGATGTGTACAGAGTGCTGTCCTGGCAGCAAGTAGTTACATAGGCTGGGTTTACATGAGCAGTGGGGAGAAGTACCCGGAGTCACAAGCGTAGTGATTTGCTCAGGTAGTGATGTCCTGTGCAGTGCTCTTGGGTGATGAGCAGCACTGGTATGTCCATGTGTTTGTGCTCAGGTACCTCCAAACTGTGCTTGTCCCCTGCTTTCCCTGTCATCACTGCTACCCAGAGCAGAGCTTTCAGGAGTGAGAGCAGTAGAATGGGGCAAGCTTGTGTGTTTCAGCTGGTTGGTACAGATTTTCAGAGCAGGTCATAAACAGCCATGCTGACTTTACACAGCCTTACACTAACAGGAAGGCTGGTTCAGAAACTGGTCAATATCCATCGCACTCGTCTGAAGGAGACACAAAGCAGAGCACCTCCGATGGTGCCGTGCTCTGAACTATGTGCAAACCTGTGGAGTGTCTGCGGGGCCATCACTGCTTCTGGTAGGCATCTTCTTCCTCACCTAATTTGCAGAGTCAGAGGCACACAGACTTGCATGGGTGTTAATGAACACATTCTAGTGTTTACTTTATTTCAGGCTATTCATTTCTTACTGCTGAAGAGTCTGACTTGTACAGGCTGGTCAGATTCTAGGAGGTGCCAACATGAAGCAAGTCTGCTGGAGAAATAACTGGGAACTGTTTCTGTTGAGTGCTTCCCCTCTGGCCAAAGATTGCCTGGTCTGTATGCGTACAACTATGAACAGTTTCATACCATTTCTTATTTCCTTGTCAATTAAATGTCTGACACTACTGTGTATTTGTTTTAATAAACATTAGGTCTAATATAAATGGTTACTTTCTGATAGTTCTGTTAACTGTTGCTTTAGCTTAATAGCAGCATCAAAGAGCCTCTCTAGCACATTGAAATCCCCATCCACCTTTTCCTAACTTTTTTCCTAATTTTGGAGAAAGGGAGTGGGGCAGTGAGAGCAATGTGTCCTCGAGCTGTACGGCACTGGCTGCCTTCCACAGCACTTTTAGAGAGGAGCTGGGATGTTCCTAGCAGAGTTGGAGAGGTGCCTTGGCAGGACAGACACTGTCTCTGCATGCAGTCAGGCTCTGGTGTTCTGCAGTCCCATTCAAGTGACTGGCCTTTTTAGACTGGACAGCTCTCCTGACCCCCTGGGTCTGTGTGAGCCAGGATTACCATGAACTTCCCTCTCTGAATTTGTGGGTTATAATATCAGAAAAGAACCTGCAATTGCTTTTTTGCCCCATGCACAACACAGGGTGGCAGGGCTGCCCTGGACCGATGGTCTGGTTGCGTGTCTGGAGCAGCAGGGAAGAATCGGTCCCCTGCATCCCAGACCCAAATGGGAATTCTATATAATCTTGTATATACTCTTCAGAAACCTCTCAAAGTGTTCATTTTGAAAGAGGAACAGAAAATCTAACTAAATTCTGGTTTTCATCATGCTGTTTTCTCATCTGCTATTGAAATTACATTTCAGAGCTGTTCTGTTGCTTTAACAGCAGTTAAATCCCCCCAAATGCCATTGAAACTCCATTGGAAAAATGTATAGACCTCTGGTTTGAATAATATCTCTCCCTTTCATCGTCCTTGGCACACCCATTGACTCTGCAATCCCAAAGCATTACTAATCTCAGAATTCAGTCTTAAATATATGTTAATAAATTCAAAGGTATGTTTGAGTAAGAAAATCTAAACACTGATTTGCTGAAAACATTTACCGAATGGTTTCTTCCCTTGTTTGTGGTCTGTCAGACAGTCAGTCCACTTTCCTAAATGACTGCTTTGAATTTGGATTTTATCAGTACTGCTCTAATTTTATGTAAGATTACTGCTGATTGCCCCACAGGTCTCTTCTCTACTGTTCTCTGTTCTCCTGGGATGGGAAATCGAGCTTCTCAGCAATCTGTTTATGGATCCATAATTCAAGAATTGTACTTATTGTTGTGAAAATGAGAAACTATGTGAAAACTAGAGCTACGTGAACGCTGAGAAGCTGGAAATTAGAGGTGTGAGCAACACAGACCTCTTGTTACAAGTCTGTGTTTCTTAAGTTGCTTTGAACTTTGAAACTTAATGTAGAACAGGGATCAGCGAAGGTGGTTTAAAGTATGGTTAGATTTCTGGTTTAATGTGAGTTCAGTAAGGGAGTTTACTGTCTTGATCTACTTCCAGAGCAGTCACTGTTTTGGTTTGGAGTGAGATGGCTCCTGTGTGAAATAGTGCACCCACGTAACAGCTCTGCAGCTTTTCTTCCACTGAGCATATCTCCTCATTTGAGAGAGGAATTGGTATAGATGAGATGAGAGAAAAAAAAATTTCTCTTGCTGCAGGCTTCTGCTTGACTTGTTTCTGCAGGGGAGCGAGCTAAACATCCATTACAGTTCTCCTTCTCCATGTCATCTCCAAGGCAGGCAGAGGGACTGCTCCTTAAAGGATTGCGAGCCGAGGTCGCAGCGAGCAGGAGCAGCGCAGGGTATGGGAGTGAGGAGGCAGAAGGCTGCAGGCAGTGACCTGCCTCCCAGGGTGGCGTGTGTGTTGCTACGGCCTGCTCTTCTCAGTCACTGCTCTTGCAACCTGTGTGTGAGGAAATGAAGGAGATATAAGGACCGTTTCTCTTTGGGTCTTTCTTCTCTTTGAGCATTGGGGTGACGGTGGTTGAAGATTTGGAGGACTTCATTGCGCTTGCTGGTGAGGACGTTTTGTGGCAGCTGCACAGTAGGCATGCCTCAGCCGCTGAGCGCTATGCTTAACCACCGGCACAAAAGTCTTGTCGGACACCTATGGCAAGTGTAGTCACATTCACTGGGGTGCTGTTCCCTTCTCCTAGGTGTTTGAGAGGTAGCAGCTAACCTTTCACTGTGTCTTTATACCAGTTATGGACTAGTAGCTTCACTTTTAACCTCTTAATGTTACTATATATCTAAACATCTTAAATGGATTTATTTTTGTTCATGCAAAAACCTTCAGAATTCAGGTAATTAAGGAGATGGTAAAGGCGGCGTTCAGGTAGATAACACTATTGTTTAATATCCCTCCATTCAGTGTTTGTGATGACTGCGTACTCTTACTGGAACTGAAAAAACAATTGCTTTTTCAAGTCAGTGGCAAAAATTAAAACAAAGTTGGAAATCAGTATTTACAGAAAGTATAAAGACAAAAAAATATTGCTACCTTTCTCCCAACCAGTAAAAAGCAAAATGTTTGAAAGCCGTATTTCGTTTTTAAACCATCAAGACAAAATATTGACTTGTTTGAAATCTTCTGTTCTCTTAGTCTGATGATAATATGCTTTTTAGACTGAGCTGGAAAATGTTTTGTTTGATGCTTTAATGCTTTTATGAACGTAGCGTGCTTCTGGAATTGCTGCTTTGTCATGTATTCAGAAATACTGCATATGTTAAATTTCAGCTTGTTTAAGTTTCAGTGCGTTGCTTTTTCAGTTCAGAGCATTAATATGTTCTCAAATAAGACATTTGTTTCCATTTATACAACTTACAATTCAGTAGTAAACAACAGATGGGAAAACAATATCCAGATTCTCTTGTAGAAAGTCTTGTGAATACAGTCTCTTCATTTTATAAAAAGCAGGTCAATTTCAAGTTCTATAAGCACGATTAAAAAGTACAGATAATAACAGTGAAGAAGTAACAGTAGAAATAGCAGACTGAAGCCTAGTTAAGGGATATGAAATATAGTGCTAGCTTCTGAATATTAAACTAAAAGCCATTCAATTCCCAGTGAATCCCAGCATATATATTCAGCACTAAAATGGAATTTTCAAACCTATTTTGTAGAGAACGGGTGGAGGTATGCAGGAGTCTTTGGGGGCAGAAAAAGGATATGAAAAAAAATAAGTAAGTGGTGCCCCTACTTGAGACCTCAGTTCTGTCCTCTTGCAGATGTGCTGAAGTTTGGCACACAAAGGATTCATCTTCACCTCTGGGCCACAAAATCCTGTTTTGTCTCTGGTGCAAAGAAGTCTTAATCCCATACGTTGAAGGGTATGAACCACAGCCACTGCCCTTTACTGAGGACAGGCTGGGAGACAATTTGATTGTGGTGTGGGACAAGCAATATGGTGCCATGAAGCTTATGAACTTGGTATGAAATGAAGCTACTGGAGCGATGGAAAATGCAACGTCAGAGGCTCAGGATGACTTGCTATCAAAATGCTTCGGTTTGTTGCAGAACAACATGCAACCCTTTAGTGCTGAGGGTCAGATGGCTCTCTAAGTCACAAAATATCCCTTGCTTAAATTCCGAATGTTAATAACTGTGTCTAGGGTTGGTGTGGATTTTCTTTAGTTTGCTTTAATGTTTTGCCTTAAGCTGGTTCCTGAATAGGTGTTATTTACTGTGTGTTCTTGTGTTGAAGACTGGTCGTAGCAGGTCTGGTGCTGCTGCATTTTGAAGAAGCCCCACACTGTTGTAACTGTACTGATTGCTTAGCGGATGTCCATAAGAGGTATTAAAGGACAGAAGAAGAAATTATTTTTACTATAAGGTTGCAGCTTGTCTTACTGAAAGCAAACATGGACAATGTTTACTAGCTCTGGTGTTGCTTTGTGTCCTTTGCCCTTGTTAGCGTCTCTGGGTGACAGTCACAGCTGAGCCTTGCCCTGCAGAGACAGGAGGGCTTACAGAACCAGTATTCCTCACTGGGGTTTGAATGCCATTGAGTACTACTGTTTGGTGGAAAGGAAACCTTCTGCAGTGCTGTATTGCCTCCCCGTGGCTTTTCAGTTTATTTCCTGAAATATATTAGAATTAAAAATAAAATAAATAAATATCACTATGGTGTGCAGTGCAACTGGAGTATTTCTGCTTGTCCTTTTATCCCTGTGGCTGTAGCCATTGTACAAGCACCAGCAGCAGCTGGCAGAGGTGCCTGGGACATCTGGCCTCCTCCTGCTGAAGCTGGGGACAAGTTTCTGCCCTGCCAAGCTGCTTGCCTGTCCCTGAGGCTGTAGCATTTTTTCCCTCTCTGATGCCCATGTCTCCATCCTTTAACCCCTGGAGTCCTGCCCGGGTGGATCGGGCACTGGCAGCTGCCTGTGCCCAACGCGAGGTGTCTGTGCCTGGCAGGCGCAGGGCAGTGGTACCCGGACCCCCTGCGTCCCTGCCCAGCCGGGTGGTAACCGGAGTGTGAGCAGCCTGCTCAGGCATGGCGCCTGCCTGCTTCTTCCAGTCCTTGGCTGTTATTTTGGTAAGCTGTTACTCTGTACGCTGATGAAGGTGTGACCCTTCCCAGTGAGATACGTAAAACCACCGCAGTCATCACAGTATCAGATTGGTGCCAACGCTAACAGCAAGGCTGCCCCGGCAGCACAGGGGGTGCTGTGCTGCTAAGAGCACCCCTCAGTCCAGCCAGCGCTGCACCAGTGCTGTGCCCACAGGACCCCCAGGACACAGCCCAGGCAAGGGCTGCGCTCGGGGCCGTGTGCAGGGGCAGGAGGGGGTCCCAGGTGAGGCTGATGGGAGTCACCGGTGCCCATTTGTGCCCCTGGGGCAGGATGGGTATAGGTAACCCTCCTGTGTGACCCGAGTCGTCATCCATCATCTGCTAAATGCGTCCCGGTTGGGCTCTGCATGTAGTTCATGCAAATGATATACAAATCACCACCCCACAAACAAACTGAAGGAAAAATTGGAGGCAGGGATGGGGTGAGCGAGGTGGGAAGTGTTCCCGCTGGCACGGGTGGGTGACCTGCAGCACTGGCACTGCACCTGGTGGAAGAAAGTGTGTCATGCTTTGAAACAGCAAGGATGTTTTTTATTCCAGAAGCAGGAGAGAATTAAAATCAGAGCCATGAAATACATGTAACAATTGATATGTAAATGTAATAAGCTTCTAGAACACTTGTGTTTCACTGACAAAAACTCCCAAATGAGGGTTCTCTTTCCAGAGTTACTTCTTTGGAGTATGACCTGAGGCGCTTCTGTACCCTTGTTGTAGGGCTGTACCCGGAGCCTGAGGGCCCCTGTACAGCTACTGAACCTACACTAACACGCAAGGAAAAAGCATTATTTTGCAGTAAGTCAGATACTAATAATTTTACCCAAATCTCTCATTTTTCCCCCTCTAGAAATAGATCCTGTTGAGAACAGGATCCTTAAATGTGGGTAAGAGGACTGCATTATATCTTTGATCAATCATTTGTTTAGGTCTTATATTTTCATCTATATTTTTATTAAGGGCTGAGTCACAACCTGGTTGTACTAAATTATTTCCCATTTAGGCTAGACAATACTGTTTTTTTGCTGGACAGCCTTGCAAATGCTTTCTGCTTTGAAGAGGCTTATTTCCTGGTGTGTTTTCCCAAAGCAATTAGTTTCCCAGGTGTCTGCTTGGGCAGAATTTGGTTGACCTGGATGATTCTTTTCACAGTAATGCTGTCAGAGTGTAAGAAGTGGAAGAGATGTAGAGAGACATTGCTGTTACAAACATGTAAGTTATACTCCCGCATATTTCTTCCTTACAAACCACAGCCTGAAAAACTCAGTTTTCTGTCACAATACTTATTTTTAGCAGGGCTGACTTATTAAGTAGCAGGTCAGTGTCTAAGCTAGTTCATGCAAGTCTTCCCATGGCTGTGCAGTATGTGGTTACAGGCAGAAGTGACCTTGATCCTCTGTGTCATGGAGCACATGGCTGCAGGGGCTGCTGGCCCTAGGCAGGGCTACACTCTGCCTGCTCTTCTTTCCATTGCAGTTTTAACCCTGGCTTTAGTCCACTTAAGTTTACATTAATTTTCTTTCCTTATTTTCTGAAACACCAGTAGCTTGGAATATATGAAAATTCAGAAGATAGGAAGGAGGGTATGCTGTGTGACACTCTTGTTGGTACGCTATATGTAGCAAGAGCAGAAAAATGTGGTTTGTTTGCTTTAAAAAGCAGTAGATAGCAGGAAAGTATGAGTTGCAACAGCCAACTGGCAGTGGTGAGTGCTGGTGCAGGGCTCTGAAAAGCAGCCCCAGTGTGGAGGCTAGACATTGGGGTGTAACGCAAAGGGTAACTACGGCATGGGATTGATCTGGATTTTAGTGTTCACATGTCTCCTTTGGCACCGCATCCACTGTTTGAAAGTGGTCTTGTGCTGTCTGAGCTGGTCCTTTGTACTGAAAGAGCTCTAATAACGTTGGCACAATTTGGGCATTTCCATATTGAAGTTGTTGCTTTAGGATTGCCTTAGGTAAACAGTGAATTCAATTCATTATTCTCTCTCATCAGTACCGATGTGTGTCAGGGTGGGTTGCTGTGGCAGTTTGCTGGGAGGGCTGGCTCTGCCGGGAGATAAGATGTTGGTATCTGAAGGCTGAGCACTGTGAGCCCTTGCCTAAGTCAAAGGTGAACGCGGCACAAGGATGGTGCATGGTACGTGCTGTAACTGCACAGCCATGCTTCAGCTGGAGATTGGCTTGCGAGAGGAGGGTAAAACATTCCTGAAGTGCAAAAACATAAAGAACTAATTTTGTAGTAGTTCCAGGTCTGGCTATGTCTTCCTTAATGCTGTCTGCCAGTGCCAAAACAGTGGTTGTGCAGAGCAAGCTGTCCTGAGAGCTTGTATTGGGACAGGGGGAGGACAGGGCTCATCCTCTGTTCCTCTTCACCAGGCTGTGTCATCTTGTCCCCTCTTTCCTGAAACCTGCCTCTTTATCTGCCTTTTGCCTTGCAGCCTCCAAAGCCAGCCCCTGAGAAATGGGTGATCTGAGCTGTAGAAAAGAGAAGATGGGGTTGGCTGATCCGTGTGTCCATACATTTTGGTGTGTGTGTGCCTGCTGGGAACACAGCCTTGCTGCTGCCTGGACTGGGGACGTGGGGCCAAGGCAAGCACTCCTCCATTGGGCTGGATCCATCTGCCCCTTTCCCCAGCACCTGGCACTGGCCTCTGGGATAGGCAAAGTGGTCACAGAGGAGCGTTGTCTCTTGTTTTTGTTGGAGCAGTGTCAAGACTGTTGGGCTTTGATCAGCTGTTGTGCTGCAGAAGGACCAATAAGGGAGGACAGGGTGTCCCATTCTGGGCTGAGGAGGGATAGAACAGCTTGATTTTCAAAACACTTGAATACTTTGGAGGTGCCCAGAACTTAAATAAAGAAATATTTGAAAGATTGACTAAAGCCTTACATGAGCTTTGTGCTTGCTGGTCCTCCAAAGGATGCTCCATCCCCAGGGGCTACTCAGTGTGAGAGAACAACTGGCGGTGCTTCTTTGCAGTGGGTAAAAACTTCAGCAAAAGAAATAACTCAAATTTGAATTGAGCTTTTTACCTTTTCAGTTTATCTCTAAAGCAGGATTCTTGGTGCTGCAGGTGGTTTTTTTACCCCTTCTCCTTTGTGTGTGCCTGTGTTTGTACTGTTTTCTTAGTGGGATTACTGTTACCTGTTGGAGTCCACTGTGGGCAGGAGTGGTCGCCTCTGGGAGATGCATAGATCTCTTAATCCTGAGAATAATGGCAATTAAATATGGTCTTTCAAATATTAACCAGAAGCCTTGCCCTGTAAAAGATTTAGGTGTTTGTTTTTTTGGGTTTTTTGTTTGGTTTTTTTTCTGCTAAACCTATTATTGCACAGCTGGTTTGGTGTGTTAGTACAAAATGAAGGGTGTGCTTTGCCAAAGCAGGAGGTGCTTGTTATTGCCTGTGGTCTGATGCTGTTGGGTATCTGTAAGCTGGGCTGTGTTTGAATAGCTGTGTTATGGAGCAGCAGCTAATAGCTCCTGAATACTCAATGCATCTTTTCGTATTTGACTGTCACCTCTCGGCAGCCCTCAGTTCACAGGTTACACACTTTCTGTTCCTTATTTTTCAACTGCCTTTTTCCTCCTGACCCCTCCTCCTGGCTGTCTTGCCAAATGCAGGAGGCGGGGGTGATGGGCGTGTAGGAGCCTTGACGTTTAATCTGGGGTTGAAGTGCCAGCTTGGACTGGGTGGCTGAACACCTTGCTGAAGAAATAAATTTTCTCAGGAGCTGCATGGCAGCATAACCTCTGCCCCAGGTGATTGGATAAGAAATTGCCTCCTGGCCAGGACACAAACAAACCATGGGATTAACTTTGCCCTGTGCAAGCGTGCCAGTTTGTAGCTGTTAGTCAGTGAGAGCGTTTAATCCAGTCAGCCTGGGAGGAGCTGTGCCTGCAGACATGGGAGCCAAGCTGCTCTGCCTCTTCCTTGCCTCTGTCCTCCTTGCTTACTATGTCTACACCCCCATCCCTGAGGACTTTGAGGAGCCCTGGAAACTGATGCTCATCACGGCTAGCTTCAGGGCCATAGGGCATCTGGTGAGTCTGGTGCTGGGCTCGGTGTGGGGCTGGCAGGGGGGAGAGAGCTACGGAGCAGAGGGTGTTCTCAGTGCCTTTATGGCTAATAGAGTTACAGCAATATAAGTGTCATACATACATATATAGTATGTATATGGTGATATACTAAGTAAAGGACAGTAGTATCTGAAATCAAGCATTAAACTTACTGTAACTATGGCTATAAAGTTAGAAAAGATTTAATGGTGCAGTCCTGAAAAAAAGGACTGGATTAGTAACTCTTTTGAATAAAACCTGTGTGCCTGTGCCAGGCTGTTTTCCAGGTCTCTGCTGGGCATGGCAGTGAGTGCTGAGGGGCTCCCAAAGCCAGTCGGAGGCTCGTCTGGGTTAGCTTGCAGGGGATTGCGGCCATGCTTGGTTTCACCGGTGTGCCCGGCCCATGGGATGCTGAAGGGGCTGTTCATGCCCATCTCGTTGCAGAAGGGAGGCTAGGCATGTCCCTGTTTGCATCTTTACATTATAATGCCTTGCGTCTACATGCTGTCTAGTGGGGAATAGCCTCTAAGAATAAGCCAGCCAGTTTCTGTAAGCACAAAATTATTTGTGTATTTTCAGGAAGCACCATATGTGTGCAGGCTAAGATAAAACGCATGGAGGAAGTAAGAAATGCAATACGGCATCTTCCTAGTGGAATGCTCGCCTGGCTGCAGTTCTGTGGAAACCTCTCAAAGCTTCCTCTGCCCTTGGCTGAGCTCCTCAGAAGTGGCGAAATCTGCATTTGAGCCCTTTACAGCCCTGCTCATGAGCTGCCAGGGTTCGTGTTCAGCTGATATAGACCTTCACCTGGCGGGGTACTTCCACTTGATTTATTGCCCGTTCAGATAAATAAGCTGCTAAAAGCAGTGCCAGGCACTCTGCCTGCACCCTGCCTGCCAGGGCTCCCTTCCTCATAACTGGGTTTTGGGGTGTTTTGTCCTTGCTGCCATGCTCCCCTTAGAGAAGACAGGGAAATTGACTGTGAAAACACTTTCCAAAGCACAAGGAGCTCAACACCCCAAAGTGGTTGGTTTTCCTCTTACCCCATAACATGCAGTAATCTCAGATCGGTGACAATGAGACTTTTCAGATGAGGGTGTGATTTCCTTGTGTTTTTCTATGATAGTGGCCTTGAACCACAGGCAGTGGCCAGTGGTCTTCCACGATGTAAAAAGTCCGCTTGTGGAAAAAACAGCTCTGAGAGTATTGAAAAGCCCTGGTCCTGAAGCTGAAGGAATTCGTCCCAATGTGGGGGAGTTTGACAAGCTCAGTGGAATTACAGCAAGGCTTGTTTTGACCTATATATTTATTTTTCCAAGATGATAATCCTCAGGGAAAATACAACAGCTGAGAAATATTTATGTAAACTGTGTAATCACTGTGGATCAAATGATGCAATTTTGGCATGTGTGTGTTTGTCTTCACTGAGCTTATGACAAGGACCTGCATTTTCCTTCTGCGCAGTGTGCCAGTTCCTGCCCATTTGTCTTGGTCTCCATTCCAAAGCACAGTGCTTGGCAGAGCTCCCAGCATCGCTTGGTCCAAGCCTTCAGAGGTGACTCTTAAATATGGTGCCAGTCACTGTCAAGTATTGTCAGTGAGGTCTTACCAGTGTTCACATTTCTTCTAACTTCTGAAAAAGTAGGTTATATATAGAAGATAGTTAAATAGTTGATTTAAATTTAATTTACAGGAAAAAAAAAATATCACAAGCAGGGTTAGATTGTACAAGTTACACCACCAGTCCCTGAATGCAACATGTTACACTTTTCAAGTGGTGATCAATTAATATGTGGCATTTTTTGCACGTGCATGCATGAATTCTTCCTGGGAAGAATAAAGCATCTCTTGAAAAGCTAAACTTCTGGTAGGTTCTATATATAATAAAAAGCTATTTTATTTCTTGCTAAAAAGCCTGCTTGGAGTTTAATCTGCTTTTCACCTTCAGAAAACATGTAAGGACTTGGGTTTACTACTTAATCCTATCTATTGCTTTGTGATGAGGCTGTTAAGAGCCTTGTGTGGGAAGTTGGGTCATGTCCCGTCTCTGGAGGCTGTTACGAAGAAGCCAAGGTGCAGAAGCCGTGGTCAGCTCTGTGGCACAACGCCCACACTGTCCCCGCGGCACCTGGGTGCAGGCAGGGCGCTGACACGGGGACTGCTGTGGGAACAACCCATGTGAAGTGCTGAGGACCTGTGTGCCTGCGCGCTTGAGCCAGCCACCCTGATGGCAATGTTGGGCATTTCCCAATGCGCTTTCCTCTGAGACATCAACACTGTGCTAGGAACAGTCACAAAAGCGTTTGTTTTACTGAAAAATTCCAACCAGATGAATAAACTTAGGCCTGTTGGTAAGTCAGTTATCTTCTAAACCAAGAGTTCTGGTCTAGGTTCTATCAGTGCAATTTCAGGATTGTTTATGCCTATTCAAAGACTTGTACCGTGCCCTGAAATTTAGACCAGTGCTTTTTTTATCAGTGTCAGCTCTTAATTTTTTGTGTGTTTAACTAGAATATGCACAAGTGGTGCACATTAAACTGAAAAGGTATATGCAAATTAGTTTGAAATTTCTTCCAATTTTGCTTGAAATGAACTAGATATCTAAGTTCTTATCTGACTTGCTGAAAGTAAACTGGCAAATGGCTTTCAAGGAAATTTAAAGTTGTATTCTTAACATCTTTCATCTAAAACCCAAACCAACTACCCTCCTGCAAGCTATTTCTTAATATATCATTAGGAATTACATAACAAAATGCTCCCAGATCATGCAGTCCGTCCTATTTTTACTTTCTAGCTGCAAGGAGGTCCAACACCACAGCATACTGTGCTTTAATGAGGCTACACGTGATGGGGGTTCCTTGCATTGCTGGCATTTCACACAGCTGAGATCATACTCTACCCACACTTGATCTCTAATGTGGCTGAATTTTTGTTTAAATAGGTATTTACACTATCTTTCACAGTATAGAAAAAGAAAGCTTTATTTTCCTTCCAATCATTGTGAATTTGTTCTCTTATGTAATTTTGTTGTCTATTACAGATTTTGAATATGGCTTTAGAATACATTTCAAATCTCTTAAAAGCAATGTGAGAAGTGAGTTTGTTTCAACACAGTTTGATCCAGTATAAGAGGGAAAAAGGGAGAAAGAGCCACTGAGACTTATGTATAAGCAAACACTGGTCACGTCTGTACTTGTCACAATTCCCCCAAGGCAGCTATGAGGGAACGTGATGCTCCCTTTGGGAGCTGCTGGTTTTGGAAGGAGCTGTTAGGGTCTCCATTTCTAGCATGGTCTGTAGCAAATGCCTTTAGAAATGTTTTCTCTTGGGTCCACTCTTGTGTACCAAAGATTCCATATAATGAAAGCCAACACAATTTTTTTAAAAAAAGTTCTGTGTTCGAGGATTAAAAATAGCCTGTGAGTGAAAGGGATTCTGAAATTCTTTGATCATCATAAATTGTCATGGTGTCAGAGTGCCAAAGGTCACAAATACTAAACTTTGGAACTTGTATTTCACCTGCAGGTTTACTTGCTAGGGTTTGTTTTTTTGTTTTCACTTTATTTCACATCTTAGAATAATTGTAAACTAATGCAGAACCATAAAATTTCATAATAAATGTTTAAAACATGGATTTAAAAGGAAGTTGTTTTAATAGTATTAAAAGTTGGCAAATACTTGGTTCTGAACTCCCTGAACCACACCACTTCTGTCAGGGAATTTCTGTGGAGCCCCTTGGGAAAGTTTTCCTCTGCCTGTTGTGTAACTCTGCCAGGGGCACTGATGACGCCTGGGGTATCAGTGGCCTCCCCTGTTCTCTCCCCTTGGAGCGCTGTGCAGGGCTGGGGCTTCAGTGCTGCTGTACCTCAAGATTTCTGAGGAAAAGACCCTTTCAAAAAAGTTAACCCTATGGGTGTTTTATTAAGATCCATATGTTAATGCATTTACCAGGCAGGCAGAGATCCTGATTAGCTTCATCCTTATTTCCCCTCCTGGAGGATGTTCCTCCTGGTCCCACGGAGAGTCTCTCCAGGCCAGGGAGCCACTGGGATCGTCCTCAGCTGGGCTGGAGCCAGTGCTGGGCGACTGCAGCCATGCCACACCAGAGCTGTACTTCTGTCGGTTCACTCAACAGGGACCTGCCTTGCTGGTGGAAATCTGAATGTTGGTGGCAGGGTTATTTTTAGCTTTTTAATGTGAAGTATCAAACCAATGTAAGGAAAGGATATGGATGGTTCGGACAAAGCTGCATCCTCATCAGGGATGATGGAGCAGGAAATCGCTTTGGAAGGTGTAGTGGTACATGCAGTGTGAGGAAACTTTGTCTCAGCCGACCACGTGGAAGGGACAATGAACAGGGCTCAACTCTCCTGCCATTCAGTAGGAGCACTGGTTACATAGAGAGACAGAGAGTTTTGTAACTAATGGAACTGTTACATGTAAACTGAACAAGTTAAATGGAGCAAGACTGTGGTAAAGTGGCAAAATACTTCTGCCTTTAACATCTCAAATTAGAGAAAATATTTCCTTTTAATAATGTAAAGGTACTTGTCTCTAATTGGTGCTCTTTGGTTGAGGGTTTGGGATGGAACAGATCATTAGAAATTATTGTGGAGCTTGAAGTCAAATTGCTATATCCTTGTGTTTGTGCCACCAGCGTCCTTGGCAGCCTGAAAGTACTGGCTGCTTTTGTTTTTGGAGTTCACCACAGGAGCACTATTATTTGATTTTGTGGTAACTGGAAAGATGAGGTGGTCTGACTCATTGAGCAGACCCTCCTGCTGGGTGTCAGGACAGTTCAGCTGATTCTGCTTTCTTCCACACCCTCTGTTGCATCCTTATTATCTTCTGTGCCTGCGCTTCTAGTTGTCTTAGCAATGAGAAGCGGTGGTGTGCCCTGGGCTGTCTTCCAGCCGCTGCTGCTGAGCCTCACACGCAGCAATGGGAGGTGAGGGAGCTGAAGAGTGCAGGCTGGACAGCATGACAGAGTGAGACAGCAACTCCTCAGAGTCAGCAGCATTTGGCTTAGCACCTTCTACGGCAGCTTTACACACTCATACACAGTATCAAGTGGCTTTACGGAAATCTAAATGCAGCCTCACTTTCTCTTAAAGTGCTGTTTCCCCTTGTCTTGGGCTTTAGGCTGAGGTTGCTGATCGGCTGGGTCTGATGCACTACATGGAAGTTCTGATGCTGATCACAGCTGCAGAGTACGTTGCGCCCATGTCTGATGAAAACGTTACAGTGATAGACACAGAGTTCAGCAACATTGCTGTCCGTCTGTACCTGCCCCAAAAGGCGTCTGATGGGCTGAGAAGGGCAGTCATCTACTTCCATGGTGGAGGATGGTGCCTAGGACAGGCAGGTAAGCTCTTCTCTGTCCGTACCAGGGTCTGTACAAAAGATCTCAATAGCTTGTGTTCAGTGTTGTCTTTTGTTTTATGGGAGTCACTGCAGAAAGGGTTGGAGAATGGGTATTTCACTGCTTAAACCCAGGTGGGGGTTTTGGAAAGTCACCTGAAAGCTTCTGCGAAGAGGAAAATGCTGTTGTGCATGTGCCTGTTCCCAAATGTACTGGGGTATATTATAAGGCGAGGGTGGCAGAGCACTGGGGCAGGCTGCCCAGAGAGGCTGTGCAGTCTCCTTCTCTGGAGGTGTTCTAAACCCACCTGGACACAATCCTGTGCAGCCTGTTCTAGGAGAGCCTGCTTTAGCCGGGGCTGGACTGGGTGATCTCCAGAGGTCCCTTCCCACTCCAACCAGTCTGTGGTTCTGACTCATTTAATTTCAGGCATGAAATCCTATGATCATCTGACAAGGTGGACTTCAAACAGGCTAAATGCTGTCGTGGTATCAGTCAGGTAAGAGATACTCTCCTTCTAGATGGGTTGAGGGTTTGGAATAAATTAATCTATTTCAATTAGTCTAATTTTGCAATATTTTTTTTTTTTCCCCGAAGTGCTTTCCTGCTAGCTTTAAAGCTATTCATAATGGAACCTGTCGAGGTTGCAGTGGCGAATTGTGGTTGATGGTTATTCTGGATATTGCTTTATGAAGTTGGGTGGGTAATAAAATATTGGGTCCTCCGGGACAGATAGATAGTTCCTATGTCTCTGGGCACAGAAAATAATAAACAGTCATCAACTGGGGCAGATGTTAGCAAGCCTATTAATTATTAATAGTAGGGAGTAACACAGTTCTCCTTGCCTCTAACAGTTACAGGTTGGCACCTAAATACCATTTTCCTGTTCAGTTTGAAGATGTGTATTCCGTAACGAAGTTCTTCCTCCAGAGCAGCATCCTCTCCCAGTATGAGGTGGACCCAGAGCGGGTCTGTGTTGCAGGAGACAGTGCAGGTGGCAATTTAGCTGCAGCTGTGGCACAACAGGTAAAAACCAAACAAAAAACCCCAAAACCAAAACCCCCCAAAAACCTGGTTTGCTAACTCAAAAAAATTTTTTTTGTTGTTGTTTCATGAAAACTTACAAAAGGCTAACAAAAACCTCTGCTCAAAACAAGTGCACCTCTCAAATGTGTCTCATGGTCTGTATACCTGGGATGTTGCAGTCTGCGGGCTGTCAGTGGGGGCTCTGAGTTGCCAGACAAGCATGTTTACTCAAGCCATTTAATAACATCAAAGTAGCTTTGATGCTATCATGTCCTCCAAACCTTTATACCCTAAAAAAAGGCCTCTCTGCCCTATAATTGGGGCATATATCACTCTGTCCTTAAGCACATTTTGACTGCTTTAAGTATGCTGTTTGAAAAGGGAATTTTAGCATTTGGACTTAGATGTAAATGGCAGCCAAAAAAAAAAAAAAAAAGAAAGTCTAAATGTTCCAGTATCATTTGACACATGCTTCAGTGCCTTTTGCGCTTCTTTCTCAGGTTTATTAAATAAAGTCAGCATGATGCTGTTGCTCTTTTGAGAAGTTAATTGGATTGTAGTGCATCTCTCTCGGAAAGGTCATGAATTTGCTGTGAACACTGAAGGCAAAAGATGAGGAAGAAGGTGGAAATTTATTAGTGAAGAGAGAAAAATGATAGAAGAAATGTCAGTGTTCAATTCATCACGTTTTATTTTTCACATGTCTAAAATGCACAAAAATGTAGCTGTTTGAGTTCTAACACCTCAGTGTTAGAAAACCAAATGGATAAGCTCTAAATTGTATGAAATGATTAAATGATCTGCAGAAACCTGCAATTTTTAAGCTATAAGAATAGAAATTTTCTATAGTTATAGAAAAAGCATTTGTTACTACTTCAGAAGACATCAGTGCTTCAAAAAGAATATTTCCCAAATATTGTTATCCTTCAGCATAAGAAAGAAAATGAAATTATATTTGGTGTTTGAGAATTTTTAAGACAACGTACTGTTTTAGGTGACCTGCCTATGAATTTAGAATGTCTTTAAACCAATATATCCTGGGTTTATTAATGATTTTATTTTGCTTATGCTGTAAAATGTGTGTTAATTCCTTACTTTTAAGATCTTCTGCCAGTGTGGGACAAGTGACAGAATGTCTTTTGGATGAATGACTTATTTTATAAAATGACTTTTTGTATTTACTTCTGTTTTCTTCTACAGCTGTTAGAGGACACTGAAGTGGAAACTAAACTCAAAGCCCAAGCTTTGATTTACCCTGCTCTTCAAACCCTTGACCTAAATTTGCCGTCTTACCAAGAAAACAAAAACAAGCTCATTTTACCCAAGTCACTCATGGTCAAGTTCTGGAGTGAGTATTTTACTTCTGATTCATCCCTCAGGGAAGCGATGGCCTCCAACAGGCATGTCCCGGTCGAATCGAGCCACTTGTTTCAGTTTGTAAACTGGAGCAATTTGCTGCCTGAAGAGCTGAAGAAAGATCATGTTTACAGCAGTCCCACCTATGGCAGCTCTGAGCTTGCACAGAAGTACCCAGGATTTCTGGATCGGAGGGCAGCCCCATTGCTGGTGAGTGATGCCCAGCTGCACCGGCTGCCCCTCACCTATATCCTCACCTGCGAGCACGACGTTTTACGGGACGATGGAGTCATGTATGCCAGGCGCCTCCAGGCAGCAGGTGTTCCTGTCACACACGATCACATCAAGGACGCCTTTCATGGAGCGATCATGTTTGTCTCTGGTCCAGCGGAGCTAGCTGTAGGGCACCGGTTGTTGAACAGATATATTGAGTGGTTAAACGAGAATCTATGAGTTGAAAATATTGCTCTAGTGTGTCTGGCTCACAGTCCCTGGCTGTGACTGAGGAGCGTAGGAGAGCAGGAGCTATGTGAGCTTGTGGGTGTGATTGCAGTCTTCATTGTGTTGCCCTGCAGTATCTGGACTGCAGCGTTTTTTATCTTCTCTGGCAGGAAAATCAGTCTGATTCTAAGCTAAGTGTTCTTTCAGTGCTGTCATCTGAGCTCAGAACCATGTAAACTGCTGGGACTGCCCTGGGATTTCTCTCCTGGCCAAGATCAGAAGGGTTGGTTGCCCCATGTCTTGTGTCAGTTGCTTGTTTCTTCCTATCGCAATGTCTTCCTAGCACATGCTTTTGCAAATGGGTAAGGTCATAGTTTGCACGTGGGAGGTGCTCGGTGGCCGCTTATTCCTTGTTCCCTTTGGTGGGCTCCCTTGTCCTGTGGGACATGCCAGCAAGGCCCCATGGCTGCTGTCAGGCCATGGGGTGGGCAGGGGTGCAGGGACCTGACTTCATGAAGCAGCAAGCAGCTTGTGGAAGCCTGCCCATCCCACGCGCCAGCTGGGTTTGTGCTCTTGTCCCTGTCCAGCACAGCTCAAGGGAAGCACTTGAAAACCGAGTGGGATGGTGGTAACAGGGCAAATGTTTGGGCTTTTTCTGTTGTGATGTGTTTTATTTTTCATGTGTTTTGGTTTTTTATGTATGTGTGGTGTTGGTTTGGGTTTTTTTTTAAGCATTTCTCTTACTTGGTAATCGCTCACTTTAATCCCTATGCTAGAAGGAAATTGTGTAACAAAACAGCACTGGGTATCCATCAGATAAAGGAAGACTGTGGAGATCTTAGCCTTAGGTAGCACTGCTGTATGTTTTGTGCTCCACTTATTTGATAAGTTATGTATTATGTTCCAATTATCCTTAAAATTGTTTAGTGGGTTTTACATATGAATTTTTAAAAATAAAATCAGCTTAGTAGCTTTATAGGCTTAAAAAAAGCTGTCAGTCTTGAACAAATGTACAAAATATTTATATAGAGGATATTAATATAAGCCCTAAAAATTTTGAATTATGAATACACACATCGATTGGCTATTGGTTTTAAGCTAATCACAACACGCCACAAACACATACTTCCAGCACTCTGCTTTTTTCTTTTGCATAGGAGATACTGAATCTTTAGTAATTCTGCATTTTTTTCCTGAGTGTGCACAGCCTGTTTAGATGGAATGTTTATGCAATGACTGCTCTGTTTTTCTCTTTCATCTTTATGTTTAATCGAAAGATTATACTTGGCTTTGATTCTAATGCAATATACTTTTTACCACTCAAGTGCCCCATTTATTGGAAAGGAAGAACCAGCTGACTTCACATGCAGTAGCTATTGCAAACACTCCGGGCCAAGCACAGGGAGACGCTGTTTTACTTCTGCTGTTACCGTTAATGTGAACACAGTAGAGCTTGACCTGCCTTGGGGGCACCGGGGCATCGCTGATGAAGTGGCACTAGTCTGGATGCTGGGGAGAGCTCGCCCATCACTCAGTTGGTCACAAGGACCATCAAGACAAGCAGGACGATGGTGGTTGTTCCCAGCAGACAGAAAAGCTGGGCACATACTGGCCAGGGCAGCCTGGGTGGCCTAAAAGCACCACGGGAGCCTCTGCCTGTGCTGGCGTAGAGCATGCCAGCCCAGTGGGAGCCAGCCTGGGGCACCCTCCTTGTCTATGGTGCCATGGACACGGCATTGCCTCTGTCACAGAGTGGGCATCGGCTGCGGCAGGGACACAGGGAGTACCTGGTGCCATGAGAGCCATGGTGAGGGTCTGTCTGAAGGGCATGGCTACCTGCTGCCATGGCACCCCCGGCAGGGCTGCTGGCCCCTCTTGTGCTGCCCCGGCACAGGCATAGCACGGTGGGACAGAGCTCAGGGAGGGCTTTGGGTGTGGGTCCTGCCATTTCCCCCATTTCTTCAGACAAATACCCATGGAAGGCTTTAGGAAGGGCTTGGCAAGGGAAGGCAGGCTTGCTGGTGGGATGCTTGTGGCTGAGGAGAGCCTGGGGAGGTGGTGAAAGAGGAGGTGAAGCCATGCCTGAAGGGCAAATGCTTAAAATAGTGGACAATCTGGCTAGGACTGGAGGAGATAAAGCAGTGGAGATACTGGCAGTGAGAGGAACAGGGTGAAAGACACATGGAGATATGATCTTTCTTACCTTTAGAAACGTTTTATGCCTGTAAGGTAGTAGCAAAACTTACCTTCTAAGCAAAAATGCTAACAGTGTAACCAAGCGCCCCCTGCATGTTCTTACAGGGCTCTGCTTGGAACAAGAGGTAAATGTCTTTTAACCACCAGCACCTAAATATGGATTCATGATTGATTGGACTGTATATGCTTTTGATTAGGTTCCAAAAATAGACTTTTTGAGTTGAAATGCTTGGTAAGGCACAAAATGAGACTGAGAAAATTGCAACGTCAGTGTCCCTGACAGGAGAGGCTGAAGCTGCAGCAAGCAACGTGTTTATCCAGAGCAGAAAACAGTAAAAGCCCCCCCAAGGGAAGGCTTTGTTCCATCTCCCGGTAGAAACCGAAGTGAAATTTGGTGTTTGATAGTAAAAGGCAAAGCTCAGCCTTGCCCATTATCACGGTGTGCCTTAGACAGGAGCAGCCTGATGGGGGAGAGGCATGTATAAAATGGATGCAGTGGTAGAAGTATGCAGGGAAAATGGAATTCCCACTTGTGAGTGAGTGGAGGCAGAGATAGAGTCACCTCCAGTTAGGGTTTCCCCCATTACCAGGTTTTTTTTAAGAGTCCGTAACTTTTTGTTGAAGTACTGTACTAGTTCAAAAAAAACCCAACACACCAACAAACCAAAAACACCCCCAAACCCCACAACTTGGCAAATAGGGTTTGTTTCTAGTATTTTTTTGGAACTGTTGATTAAGCTATTCCCTGTTGACAAATCCAGTTTAAGGCCCAGTCGCACTGGTGCTGCTCAGCATATTCACTGTTTTCACTAAGCGCTTCATAGAAGCAGTTGCACAGGCTCCCCTTAAAGCTGAACCCCTAAAGCGGTTCTGTCTTGTCTCGGCTTTGCAGGCTCAGGCGGGGCAGGAGCCCTGGGCCCAGTGGCACAGCCAGCGCTGGGGTGCCTGGCGCTGCCCACTGCTCCCAGCACACTGCGGGGTGCCTGGCTGGCCTGGCAGCAGCTGCTGCGGGGACCATTTGGTCTGGGTATTCCTTACCGGTGAGCCTGCCCAGCCGAGCTGCGGGAGCTGTTGGAGGGTGGGAGACTTCTCTGAGGCTGCTGCAGCAGGAGGAGCTGAGCCAAGAGCTTGGCCCCAGGCTGGGGGCTTCCGAGGGTCTGTCCCAGCCTGCAGCTGGAAAGTGGTAGCGCAGCTACTGAAACGCCATGCTGCTGTCGGTGGCAGCTCCTCGTGCTTGTGGGGGCAATGGCCCCTCAGTGCCCGCTTGTCCCCTGGCTCCTGTCCCTGGGGGTCAGCTGAGGGGGATGTTCAGCCGCAGGGCACCAGCCGAGCTCAGCCTGGAGCCGGGGTCCTGCTGCCACGTGCCTTCAGGGGGAACACGGCGGGGGGGCTGAAGTGAGGCTGCCGGGGTGTGTGCTGCTTTTAGCGCCTCAAATACCCGAGGCACCCTATGGATGTCCCTAGTTAACAGATCAGTTGGGGTGGGAAGTGCTGTGGGCCCTTCCTCGGAGAGAGCTAGAGGCGTGGAAAGCACAGATGGTTTTTCTGGGAGTGAGCTGATGAACAAACACCAGAGTCTAAACACAATGGCTTTGGCTTGGGGACTTAAGGAGGGGAGAGATGGGGCGTATTTATTCTGGAGCACAGGGAAATCGGGTACTGTTGGGCTAATGTAAGCAAGCCACAGATAAAAAAAAGTAAATATTTGATTCTGTCCTTTCTTTGTACCAAGAGCAGAAACAGCATTTATGGTAACCAGCTGTACAGACTCTGCCCAGTGCTGTCTGGGCTGGTGTGCAGCAGCGGTGGGTGCTGCTGACCTGTTTGTGCTGCTGCTGTCGCTGCAAAGTGCTCCTCTACCGGTTCACAGTGGCCAGGGCAAGGTGTAACTAATTTCTCCTAGTAAAAATTGATAACCTAAAAGAACATTCCCATGTTCCATTTTGCTCACAGGGGCGAACCCTGGGTGGAGCTACACATCCCCTGTTCAAAAGGCTCCTCAGGAAGGGCACCGCACCTCACTCAAGGTCAACCGTAATGACTCATTCCAATCAGTCAAATGCAAATGCGTTATAAAAAAATCATTAAATATGCATTACTTGTTTAATTGGCCTCAGTCTAATGTAAATTGACTAATGGGTATTTAATGACAACAAACGTGCCTGACTCCGTTGCATTTCTTCTTTAAAGCCTGCACGTTGCTAAAGCACCCAATGAATTTAACAGCAATGCATTAATTTACAGCCATAGCCTGCCCTTGTCTCCCAGCCTAAATGCCTATTTTTTTGCAAACTTGCTTCATATTGCCTGGGAGCTGCAGGATTAAATCTGGGTGGCACAGTTTCAACAGCTTGCTTGAGAAATACTATAGACATCTATCAAAACAGCGCAAAGAAGTTCTGTGGTTGTTAGGGGCTGTTTGAACAGACGGTGGCTGCATTAGGGTGTTTCTCAGTGAAGAGACTTCTGGCTGCGTTCCTTGAAAAAGCAGTTGTGTGTAACAAAAAAGCGTGTAACTGGAGTGCTGTGGGAATGAGGGTTCCCAGGTCTGGGATGGATTTCCCTCCTGATGAGTCCCTATGGGCATGTACCCAGGACCAGCAAATTGTGTGCAGTGGCTGAGGCCGCTTCCTGCTGCTCCTGTTTCCTCCATCCCTGCGCTGCTGACGCACTCCAGGGATGCTCGCTGCTGCATGAAGGCTCCCCATGGGATGCCGCAGCTTGCCTGCAGGCACTTGCTGTCCTGCTCACCTGGCTTTTAATGCACCCTCAGAGCAACTGTGCTTTCCACCCCTGCCTCTCTGGTGTGCTCCCGTCCCATAATTGTGTCTTCTCACTTCTGATCCGAAATCTGTTCTGGAAGGTTAGACTTGCATAGCAAATGTAAATGCCCCAGTGCTGACTTTGCAACTTGTATTAACTTGTTCTTTCAACATAGCTATAGATGAGAGACCTTGTATTCCTCAAAACACCCTTTAAACCCCCCTGTGTGATTGAAGGCTCAGTTAGCAGATATGGAGAGCAACAGGTTTCCCAAGTCAACCCCACGGGGCGCAGTGTGACTCTGTGAGCTGCTGCCAAGCAGAGCAACATCTTTCACAAGCACAATTTGTTTTGAAAAGTAAATCCCTCTGCCTTTCAGTCAAAGACTGGAAAACCTCACCAGCTTCCCAAGTGTTTAGAGACTTGCGAGGTGTGTCAACATGGTGTAATTAAAGTTTCTTTATTACTTGTGCTGGAGACCTTATCTGGCAAACACAGGTCTCAGGTGCTCTGGAAAGGCAAAGCATGCACCCCGGTAATTCTGACCACACAATGCTATTTTCACTGTAGATGTTGGTTTTATTGGATGCTGTGGACGGTTGTTTGCATGTAGTTGTTTTTTAATAAAATAAGCATCTACCACAACCTGGAGCAGAGAACTGAATAGGAATGTTGGTGCTTTCCTAAAGCCTGGTGTGTCAGAAAAGACCATCAGTTGCTTATGAATTCATTTGTAAATAAACGGTCCATCAAGGATGCAGGCAGCTGGAAACTAATCTCACACAGGGATGATAGGTGTGTAGTGTTTTGAGAGAAAAGCACTCTGTGGGGGTTATTGCTTCCCAGTAACATATGTTCAGGAGCAGTAGTTACCCTGGCATGTGGCTGTCCCACAGCTGGTCACTGCCGTGGTCTTTGGGGCAGGCACAGGACCAAGAGCACAGGAGATCCATCTGTTCCAAAAGCACCTTTGCTCTTCCAATGCATGTTGTAGGAGTTGGCCTCGGTATTTTGAAGAGGTCCAAGCTTCTGTCTTGAGCAACAGGTCAGTAGAGGAGATGGAGCCAAGAGGGGAAAAAAAGTTGCAAAAACACATTGCTGTCTGCTCACCATCCTTTCCTCTGAGCCAAAATTTGGTTGTTTTTCATTGTTTTTATAGGAGGAAAAAGAAACAGCCTTTAATTATCATTGAACTGCATGAGGTGTACTCTAGCATAATGCTACCTAACTTCATTTGATTGCTTTGAATGCTTCCAGTTTGTTCTGAGCGACCATTCATGATGTGCCTAGAAAGTACCAGAAATTGTGTAAATAAAAAAAGCTGCAGGGAGAATTCTAATCATTGTGTTTTGCATTTGTCTCTGAACCTGTATGGGGAGCAGCATTTGCTAGGAGTGAAACAGGAATAATCTAGCTCCCAGTAACGTACCATTGGCGTGTGTGCTTATTGGAAGAGCTCACGAGTCCCCAGAGGGCCGGTGGGGCTGGCTCTTCTCAGCGCTCAGGTGAGTCAGTGATGCGCCATGAGGCATCATGTATGTGTTGGCACTTATGTACATGTTGGCAATTGTTCACATGAAGTGTGAATTATTAGCGATCTTGTTATATCTAATCATAATATTAAAATACAGTACGTAAAAAATATCATGGTAAGAATTCTGTGACTATTATAAAAGCAGAAGTTTTGATTCATTTGACAAAGAAACTGGATCTGAACCTTTCTCACAGAATGAAGGTAGGGCTGAAGCCCACCGGCTGACCTCCCACCCCTGCCGTGCCCCACCGTAGTCCCCGGCAGCCAGCGTGGCTGGCTGGCGCCAGCCTGGCTCCCCTCCCACCTGTCGGTGGCAGCTGATTCCAGAGAAGGAAGATCCAAAATGACTGTAAGCACCATTTTGGGGTTGTTAAGTGCCACAGTGTGCTGGGCACACCGGCACACGCCCCAGGACTTGTGTGTTCATAGGAGCGGGTTAGGGGGTGGAATTGGTGCCCACGGGGGTTTCCAGGACTTACCGAGGAAAACCCACAGAGTAAACGGATTTCTTCATGAATCTGCGTAGGTGGAACCTCATCAAAGGCTTTTTGAAAATCCAGATATACTGTGACTACTAGATGCCCTTCATCCAGGGCTTCAAGCATCACTCCCCGGTGTAACCTACCAGGCCTCCTTGAAAGAATCCAAGGTTTGTAATACAGTTGTGTGAAAGCTGTGGTGATTTATAATCAGTTAATTTGTTCGTTTTCCTTAAAAATCATTACTGACATAAAGTAGCGCTCTAAAATGATGGGTTAATGTAATGTCTTACCTTTACTTAGGCTTTACTTGGCCGTTGAAGGACATCTCATTTTAGTGGCTCATTTACTGTGAGCTTTCTGCACACACGTATTCAGTTGTGTCACAGTGCTTCATCTGCCATGAACTTCCATCACCAATCACGTATGATGACTTGCTTCACATTATCAGTGCCCATTCCATTCCATTTTGGATTTTTTATGGCACGTATCGTGATACTGGTACAGAAATGAAGTGGTTGCTGCCTTCAGTTTCCATACAGTTCTGTGTACCTTGGTAGCTGTCTCCCCACTGGACACAGACATGGAACTTGTTGCCCTGTTAAAGCTCAGGCCAAGTTACTGCTGATCACAGTTAGGAAACCAAAATCCCTCCTGTAGCTGTGGCAAAAGATCTGCAGACCTAAAAGACTTATTTCAGGCATAATGGAAACCCTTGGTTATTCCTTTAGTTGGTTTTGCATGTTTTGTTGAGTTTAGCTGTCAGAGCTCTCAGCTCTCACAAAACCAGAGCTGCTCCATGGGAAGCATCGACATGGCCCACAGCACTGCTAAACTAGTGGGCAGTTTCAACATCTGTTTGTTTTCTGATTTACCTTTTTAAAATTATGATTTCATTGGGCTGGTAAAATTCAGAAACAACTTCTGTATAATTAACCATTTTTGTATAATGCCACTGTATTGTTTGAAAGCAAGAAACAGTTTTTGTGCTGATACCAACTGGTTTGGGTGTGCTGGTTGGGGTGGAGCTGTCATTTTAGCAACATTTATCCTGAAAGTTAAACAGATAATTACATTATATGGCAACAATGAATAAACCGGCAAGCTTTGAAGCATTGAAATGCATTACTATATGAAAGCGAAGTGCTTTTCTTCAGTGCTCTGTTTAATATAATTAAGATAAGTTGTTTGAATTGGCTTGCTAGCTATAGAGTGCCACTGAGCTGCTGTATCTCTTGCGTTGGTCTCCGAGTGTCACAGGAGAGGCTGTTCTGTGGCTGGGGAAGATGGTGTGTGGTCGGGGCTCAAGCCACCAGCTTTGCCCTCCTGGAGCCTCCGGGATCTCTTGCAAGGTGGAATGGAGAGCAGTACCCATTCCGCCTCACCCCCCGGGGAGCAGTGCCGGGCTCTCTGCCTCGCCGGCCGCTGCAGCCCGCACAAGGTAAGCGCTTTGCCCTGGCAGCCCCGCGCTCGCTGTGGGCTCTGCGTGTCACCCACATGGGACCGTTCCACAAGAGGTGGTTGATCGGAGCCCAGTGCCAGGCAGGCGCTGGCTGTGGGCTCCCCATGGTGCGGAGCGTGGCTGCAGCCCTCCTGTCCTCCCCGGGCAGTTCCTAAACACGGCTCTGCAAAGGGGAAGTGCTTGTTTGCTTCTCCCCGGGGCTGGGCACATCATGTGGCACCTTCCTCCCATGACAGCTGCCCCCCGCCCCGCGCAGCCAAACAGACAGTGCCTTCGCCCTGACTCAGGCGTGACCGAGCCACATGCAAACCGGTTTAAAAGGCGGCGTGGTGCGGTGCGGCGGGTCCGTGAGGCAGAGGCATGGAGGGGCAGCACGCGGGCCTGGCCATGGTAAGGTGTCCTTGTGCCTGGCGAGCTGGTGCTCAGCCCGCGGCTCTCGGGGCAACTCTGCTCTTCCTCTAGCTGGGCTGTCTCTGGATGAACCCTTAACTGTTCTACCCTGACTGCCTTCTTTAAAATAGATTCATCAGTCTTTTTCTAACAACTACCTAAATCGATGTATCTGTCAATACAGTAATTTTTAAATTATTATTTGTTTTTAAAGCACTAATGCTAATGCAGTGTTTTCCACAATTAAAGTCTCACTAGTGTTGAGTTTCTTCTTGAGAGCCTGAGCAGCCAGGGTTAGGCTAGGTGCTGCGGGTGAGGTTATTCTGACCAGGGTGAGCTCTCATGGCTGTGTAACTTTTGCCTCCGGCTGTACGCGGTACAAGTGTAGGTATTTGCTGGGTACAACTTTATGAAGTTTTGTATATGCTGTATTTTATTCTGTCTCATGATCTATCTTTAAAATAAGATACAGTGCTTTAAGGGCAGAGACCTATTAACAAATTCTAGACACCAGAGCAGTTTTGGAAACCTAAACCTCTCACGTCATTTGTGGAGACTGTCCTTAGCAGTTTTTGTGGCAGTCACATTGCTGCTTTTTCAGACCTTAGACTTAGTTTGAGTTCAGTTTTAATCTATATCCCCTTTTTCTAACGCTTTGTTCTCCCCTGCTTTCTAATTGTTCTGCTGATATTTTGACCAAAGGCTCTCGCTAAAAGCTTTATCTTGCAGTTCCCCTGCAGGTGGGTGTACATACATGTCTGCCTGAGGAGGGAGAGGAGCGAGCACTTGAGCTCCTACTCTTATTTCTTTCCCTGTAGCATGAAAGCATTTTTTTTTAACAAGCTTCAGGAATAAAGCAAAAATTCTCCTCTGGCAAACTCATGCTTGGTGCAGCTTCCTAGAAAGCTCTTCTCCTTAAAGAATATTGGTTGTGCTACTTACTTCCAGGCCAAAAGGGGAAGCTCTTTGTTCGGAGCCAAGGAGCAAACAAGACAGCGGGGCAGGAGGGCTGGCAGTGGTGCTGGTAGCACTGCTGCAGCTGCAGCTATGTGTTTGCCAGCCTGGCACCCACCGTCATCCCGGTAGAGAGTGGCTGCTCCATGGGGCTGGGTGTGGGGTGCTCCGTCGGGCACGGGCATGGATTTAGCCGAAGGGACAAGCTGTGGCTGAGTAAATCGTACACAGTGTTCTCGTTTTGTGGGAAGTTAGTAAGAAAAGTGAATTAAAGTTTGTGAATTTGGCTTTGCAGGCATTTTGTCCTGATCTTGACTGGACTGTCCCCTGGATGGCACACGCTTTCATGTTAACGAGGTCTCAGTCGTAACTGAACCCTCCCTTCTTGGGAGGGCTTTTTATAGAAAACAGGAGCAACTTATAAAACCCCAGGAGCAGAAAGGCCCTGTGTATGCAGGAATGGCTCAGAAGTGCTCCAGCACATCTGCTGTGATGCACAGGATACGTGCTTCATCTTGACAATGCTTTACACGCAATCCTGGTACCGAGTTACCAGCAAAACCCTACAAAGTGCATGACGAAATGGTTTGATTAATTCCTCTCCTGACTTAATGAATTCTGAGTAATGCTGTCAGAGCGTGGCTGTATGGCTGCTAATGAGTTCATCCTTTATCAGTCTTGACAGGGGACTTCTGCTTTAGTGATGAGTGAAGGGACCATGGGACCGGAGTTGGGTAACAGGTAGGCAGATGACTTCTAGTAAGAGCTGTGACAAAGCGGTGACAGGCATGTTTCACTTTCCCAGCCTCTGGTACTGCCAAACAGCATGTCATGGCAGGTGCTTCAGGTCCTGCTCTTACTTCAAACTCCTCACGCAGGTTTTTGCTCATGCAAGTTTTCATCTTGCTCAGTAACTCTGGTCAACAGCTGAAAGTAGAAATCATGTGTGCATGAGAGGTATTCTCTGAGTTTGAGTATCTACTTACCGTGTTAGCTGTAAGGAAACTGCACGCCAGATTCATCTATTACAGCAACAGTATAGAAATAGCCATGCAATGATCTTTTGCTAATTTTTGATGTTTATTTTTTTTCCCTGTTGACTTTCCAGGCTGTGAATGAGACAGATTCCTGTTTGCTGATGAACGGAGTCCTCAAAAAATATTATCTTTCCACCATGTACAGCCTTGAGTTCATTTTAGGCTTCATTGGAAACACCATTGTTGTGTTTGGCTATATTTTCTGCCTGAAAAACTGGAAAAGTGGCAACATCTACCTGTTAAATTTATCACTGTCAGATTTACTATTTCTGTGTACTCTTCCAGTACTTGTGAACAGCTACTCCAGACATCAGTGGGCAAAGGAGAACATCTTGTGCCACAGCAACAGATTCCTGCTGCATGTGAACCTGTATAGCAGCATCCTTTTCCTCACCGCTATCAGTATTGACCGATACATGCTCATAAAACACCCTTTCAGAGACCATTTTCTACAGAAGAGGAAGACTGCCCTTATTGTGTCTGTTGCCATATGGATCGGGGTGGTACTGGAACTGTTGCCATTGATATATTTCCTGGAGCCTGTAACGCTTGCCAATAATTACAAGTGTCTTGATTATGCAAGTTCTGGACACCCCATGAAAAGCCTCATCTATAGCATGTTCCTGACTGTCTTTGGGTTCCTCATCCCTCTCTTGATCATGTGCTGCTTCTATGTGAAGATGGTTCTTTTTCTTAAAGACAGGAGTGAGCAACTCAGTTCTCTCCTGACACTTGAAAAACCTCTCAATTTAGTCATCCTCACGGTGGTGATCTTCTCTGTGCTCTTTACTCCCTATCACATAATGCGCAATGTCCGACTGGCTTCCCGAATACCAGCCTTGAACATCTCTGTGTGCATGCAGGGCACCATCAACACCATTTATACCATCACAAGACCTATTGCGTTTTTAAACAGTGCCATTAATCCCGTTTTTTATTTCTTAATGGGTGACCACTTCAGAGAGATGCTGATGGCAAAAATAAGGCAGCTCTTGAGCAGATGCACAGCCACAGGCAAATGAATGAATAAGGAGACTTCTCGTAGTGGGAGATGGTGGGGAGGAAACCGGCTTAGGGAAGCCATTTGCCGATGCACAGTGCCATCTTTTTAGATAACTTTATGCTATGGAATATGCATGAGCTAATTGTGTTCCTCTAAATGCTCTTGTTACCTTACCGTACAGGAGACCTCCTCCTGCTGACCTGCTTCCAGCAAACCAGAAGAGATGCTCCCTGTACAACAGTACAGCAGGAAACTCTGCTCTCATAGCAGGATGCCCTGTGGCATGTTAATATTGAAAATAAGAGATCATCATGGTAGTTCTCAGAGGGAAAATACGCTGCTCTCAGATGGTTCCTTTGTGATCCATAACTTGATGCTGGGCTGGACCTAGGCTTGGAAAAACTGCCAGGGGCACTAATTCACATGTTCAGCACAAAGCAAGCTGAGCCTCCTTTGTTGTAAGTGTTTGCAAACCCCACATCTCCTGGGAGATTTACCTCGCTGATTTGGTGAGGGCTGGCACCTTGGAAGCGGCAAAAAGGCGGGTGTGCAAACAGCCAGGTGGAGAGCTTCGTCGGTGTTTCAGAGGGGAGGCCGTGGCTGGGTTGCTGTTTGCATTTGTAACGCGTGCAAGGAGTGCAGAAAGCTGTAACGTTTGGCCGCTGGTCTTACAAGCATTTCATGGAACCACTGAGACAGTGAAGATGTGTGTGTGTGCAGACAGTTCTTTCGTGCTTCAATATTAAAGCTAGACTCAGTTTGCAGGAGTGAAAACAAGAAAATCTGTCATTTCAGTTCTTAACAGAGATTTGCCTTTGAACATCGCTGAGACAGCTATGCAAGCTCATACTGCCATTTTCACAGCCACTTTTCAAAGTATAGATTTACTTAACTAATGCAATTATCTATAAGTACGAGCAGAATGTATAGCTTGAAGCAGAATTTGGACCTCAGAGTTTGTACTTCATTAACAGTTCCAATAATGAAACAGGAGCTAACAAGAAACCAGTTCCCTACCTAATGTCCCCGCGGAATCGTTGCAACAGCAGAACTTACTCCCCAATTGACTGACCTGACCTCAAATAGAGAGGGCAAAGAGACTGATGAAGCAGTAAGCTGGTATGAGCTTGGGCTGGGGAAGGGCTTGCGGAGAGCACCAGGGCGTGCTGGGCAGGGTGCAGGCAGCCCCCCCTCCCTTGCTGGCAGCCCCATGGTGATGAAGGAGCCCCCGGGGGCTCACTGCTCCCCAGGGCAGCAGGGGGAAAGGACCACCCATCGTGTCTCATCAGAGACAGCTTCAGTTCTGCTTTTTGATGTGGTGGTCATCTGCAATAGCTTTATACCCATCTGTCTGATAAGAAACTCTGCGTACTGTTTTAAAAAAGTAATAATAAAAAAAGCTGGCTTTGTGTTGAGTGTTTTAGTTTATGTGCTGTTTCTTCTCTTTAATGTCCATGGAGCCACTGCCTCTGCCTTTTTCCTGTTAGCAGTAGCACCCTAAAAGTCTGTGAGCAAAAGCACCCATTTGGCTCAACTGGAGGAATAAAGTAGTTGCTTCCCGCTGTGAGCGTCTCGCACAAGCACCCGTGCCTGTGTCCCTCTGGGGTGGCTGTGACATGTGCTGGGTGCTACACCCAGGCGCCTTTGGGGATGCCCCCAAACTCGGGGGGATGCTGCGGGAAGGATTTTGCTGTTACATTGCACGAATGTCTCCAGCACCGCTCCCCGAGGGGTTTGCTGGGGTGGGGGCAGTCCTGTCCCCCCCCAGCGATGCTCCTGGCCAAAGCCACTGGCTGGGGGCTGGAGGCAGCAGCCAGGCTGTGGTGATGGGGAGAGGGGTGCCCAGGGAGTGCTAACCAGAGTCTTGACTGGAAGGAAATGTACATAAATCCTGATTTTCTTCTCTTTTTGCTTTGTAATTTGCTAAATCACTCTGTCAGTGGTGGAAAAAAGATCCATCATGCGTGTTACGGCAGCATGGCCTGGGACAGATAAGGCTGTGCTTGAATTTCCATTTTAAATGCCTCCTGGTTTTGTAAGGATGATTGTAGGTAGCACCAAGAGGCAGTTATTCAGCTGGGTGTGACGTTGCGCATGTTCATCCCAATACGAGAAGCCAAGAGCAGAATTTCCAAAAGCAGGTTGAATATTCGCTTTTTAAAGTTGGAGTCTAACACACCGAAATAATTTTCTTCCAGGGAAAGTAGGCTCACCTTTGCCTTTTGCAGTGGACAGAACAGGACTTTTCAAAGGAATGTGGATTTTCTAAAGGTATTTGTGGCTTTCCTGTATCAGCTCAGTGGCTTCTTTTTCTTGTGAATGGCTTGTGTGGGGCACAAGAGGAACTGGTGGGTTTTGTTTTTTTAAATGCATATGTAATCCTATAGCAGAAGTGGAAAGGCCATGCATGTGCTGTTTGAATTTAATATTTTTTTCTGCATTAGAGATTTGTGGTTGTCAGCTTCTATATCTGACTGACTGTATCTGCTTTCACCGCTGCCATCCATCTTGGACCTGAGAGAGAATGCGAAAAGGGAAATTTTGCATTTTCAACACAACCCCACTATCTGTTTAGCCTGATTTCTTATGTGTGTTATAGGAATGTGCCAAACCAAATGCAATGCCTACGGTTCCACAACGCCATTGATTGTAACTTCTGTTCCCTGTTCACCTGGCAGAGTTACTCGTGAGGTCAGTATAATGAAGTGGTCAATATTGTTAATGCTGGAATACCACGCTTGGTTCGATTTGTAACCCGCACAGCGTTCCTGGCTTTAGGTAGGTGGTTCCTTGGCAAGGGGCTTGCCACGGCTTCTGGTGCCCCCAGCCCTGTCAGAGCCATGCCCATGTGGGCAGTCTGCCACGTGCCCTTCCTTCTTGGTAGTAGTGTTTCTCTTCTGGTGACTGCCACTGTCTTCACAGGGTACGGAAATGTCTTTCTTCACCACTTGATGTCAAGGGGCGGTTTTGTGATACTAGCCATCCCTTTTTTCCTGCACGTGATGGCCATGTGTGCTAGGTGGTGAAACGGCAGCACGCCCAGTTGTGCAAATGCCAGTTCAGCATCTGCATCATGGCTGCGAGTGGGGAACCGAAGGGAAGGGGCTGCCAGGCGCTTGGCCAGGTCCCATGCAGAAGGCAGGCAGGCAGGAAGAAGGCAAAAGATCCATAAGCTGCCACTTTCCAGAAAACAGCTTGTGCAATACTTAGCTCAATGTAGCGTTGGCAGCCCAGCCTCCCCCAGCAGCTGTGCGTGCAGAAGGGCAGATGAAGACACGCAGCTTCCCTGGGAGCATCCACACTGGTAATTTTAAAGTATCTATTTAATTAGGCCTGCATGAATCTGAAATGGTAAGCCACAGCCTACTTTTAATGATGTAAGAAAGCACATCTGTGCCCCTTCAGAGAGGCTTGGGGGGGAGGGGGGGCGGGGCGGGACGCAGCTGGCCCTGCCTGAATCTCATCCTGGCTCGTTCCTGCCCATGGGTGGGCACAGGGTGCTCCAAGACGGGCACCACAGCTGAGGCACGAGGACATGGTCCTGTCACAGTGTTATCAAAGCAAGGTCTGGTTTTCCCATCAGCACACACCAGCAGCGATTCCCCTTGGGGCTGGGTTTGCTGGAAGAGGAAGTGCTGCTGGCCCAGCAATGGCTCTGGTCCCACCAACATCTGGGCAGGGTCCGTCTCTGCTGCCTTCCCAGGCAGCAGGGATGGGGCCAGTCCAAGCCCCGTGACAGGGCTGGAGCCATGGACGTGGCAGATATCACTGCCCTCTCCCCACCAGAGATGCATCTGTACAGCATGTGGCATCCCACCTCCTGGTCATTGATGGCCAGGAGGTGATGTTTCTTCATAAACAATGTGTAGTGACAGTTCTTAGATTAATATGTTCAATGATTTGTTTTGCTGTGTCCATTGAGGTGAGCAGGGTCATCTGCTCCTTAAGTGCATTGAGTCACTAAGGATACTTCCCTGTGTATACACTGGTGTTGCATTTACCAACGTGGCTTGGTATCTAGCAAGTAATCATCATCTCTAAATATATACTCTTTCTGTTAATATATACTATATATCCATCATAAAAAGGGCGCAAAGTTAGAAACTAGTGCCTGTGCATCTGAGAGGCCAGCACTACGTAACAGATCTCCCATACGTTACATCAACTGTTTTTTTTATAATAGCAGTGCTATTATTTCTCTAGTGTGTGTACTGATCATATCACAGCACACAACATTTTAAAAGACAGAGGCTAGCTATTTAGAAAATTGGTTATTAATTCATTTAGCTGACATTCTGAAAGACTGCAATAGCTCTCACTTAAGCAAGGACAGGCTGGCAGCCGTTACTTTTTGGTTTCCATGCAATTAAACTGCAAGAAAAATACTCAAAACCCCCACCACGTTGGCAATTTGGCACCAAGTGGCAGCATCAGGCTGCTAAGGGGGCACAGGGGTGAGCACCGCTGCGGCAGGCGGAGTCTAAGGGCCGAGGGGTGCCCCGCGCTGCCCCTCCAGACCGTGTCCCGCCGCCCAGCCTGAAACCCGCCTGCGGTGCCCACAAACGAGTGGAGCCGCTGAACAGGAAACCAGAAATATTTGCATGCCCTGACTAAGCAAACGGCACCCTGAGCGCCCGCTTCCTTCCCCAAGAGGACACAAGCGCTGGCGCCAGCATCCTCCTGGGTGGCTGCTCTCCCCAGCGCTGAGTGGGCTCTGCTGCGTGCTCCAGCCCGGCACAGGTCACCTCCAGCCTGTCTGAAGAGCAGGTGCCTCAGCTGCGATAGAACCAGCAGCCCGTCATATTTGCCTTTACAAACCCTGTCGAAACCAGTTTGAGACTCCAGATTAGAAATCCCGATGCTTTTGAAACCCACCTTTCACAGCACTAACTACTATACAGGTTGTGGCGCTGACAGATCCAGGTGGTAGGCAACACCAACATCACCTGAGATTTCTCATGGCAGATATTATTTCCAGTTTCACGTATTTTTGCCAAAATTCCACAGTGGTGACAGTTGGTTTGTGTCTCATATTGTCATTTTCAGTGTTTCCCTCTTTTAATGTGCACGCTACAGGTGCTGAACTCCAGCAGTTGACCTTGTGGGCCACCTGAGATGCAGGAAGAAGAACTTAGATTTTATTGGCCATTTATTGTAAGATGAGCTGTTGTTTAATCCTAGGAAATATTTCCTATTTAATAATATAAAAATGCATAATATCATCAGGTCATAGGATAACTCAGAGTAGAAGGGACCACAGGACATCAGCTAATCCAACCTCCTGCTCAAAGCCAGCAGCCATGAGGTCAGACCTGTGTACCTGCAGTAACTGTGACAGGCGAGTGGTTTCACTCTAGATGAAGAGTTAGACAGAAAATAGATGTATATAGCCAAAATAAAAATCCATGTTAATTATACAATTAAGTTTTAGAACAAATCTGTTCAGAATGGAAGAAGACAACAAATTATAAAGAACAAGCAGTATAGGCTAGCTCCTTCTAGAAGGAAAATTTAGCAGAGGGCCTCCCTACCCCACATTGCTCCCGTCACGGCCGTGGGAGCGGGGAGCGATGGTGATGGTGATGTTACACGGCAGGTACAACAGAAAGCCACAGGGTAAGAAACCTTCTGCATGTGCCCCAAGGCTCGGAGCTCTGCACGTGCTTCTGCTGAGCCAGGCCCAGCATGGGGGCAGCACCCCCCCCGCCCCCCCTTCTCTTCTCTTAAGGCTCCATAAAAGCTGCCCTGTTCAGCTTGGGGGCTCCCAGGCAGGACCCAGGCACCCTGGCTGCTGTGGAGACCTGCTGGGCTCTGGCCCCTTTCACCTTCTGGGATAATCCAGATTTGTCCCCTCTGTTTAGTGGTGGTCTCTAAAATCCCCATCTGCTTCCAGTTACCCAAACTGGTTGGTGAAAATTCTGATCATTACACATTTTACTGTGGCGCTTCTGGCCTTGCAATTAAAGATAGCAAAAATGTGATAAAAAGGGATTCCTTACAGAAGTTACCTCAAAGTTAAATAGTCTGTAGTGTCCAGCTAGAAAACCATGGAAGTTTCTTTCCAAAACAGCTGCCACCCCAGTGGGCTGGGTTTTGCCCTGCCCAGGCACTCAGCTGGTTGCCTGCTTGGCTTCCAGGGGGCAGGTCTCCAGGCCCTCCATGGGTTGGCTGTTTCTCGCTTCACAGGTGAAATGTATAAACCTGTAAAACCCGCCCCAAGGTACTGGTGCTGCTCCCGGCCCTGGCTCTCACGGGGCTTCCAGCCCTGTGACGCCTCGCAGGCTTCTGGCTTCGTTTTGTACGTCCCAGGTACTGTGAAGATAAAAAGCTCTATGTTAAACTTACACATACCGTGCTCCTCTCTGCTTTGTTCTACTTACACCGCTCCTGAGCATTACACAGGCAAATTGAAATGATCGCCCTGAGCACAGCCTCTCCTGAGGCTTCACCGAGGCTGGGCTGAGCCGCGCGCAGGGTACGTGCTGTGAGCTGTGGCCGTGAGCCCTCCATGGGGAGAGCCGCACCATGCCCCGTCACTGCTGGCCCAAGAGCCCGGCTGCCCCCGAGCCACCCTCTGCCCCACTTGGGATGCCGCACCAGCATGGGCTGGATCCGTGGGTGCCAGGCTTTGGTCTTGGTCCAGCTGGGGTTTTTGGTTTCGTTCTTCCCTCATTTTGGGTGGGGACAGAAAACCGGCCTCCAAAACAGGAATTCGACTGTGAGTCAGACTGAAAACAGTCCAAGTATGTTTTAGTGGTGGTAAGTGATCTAAAAATAAATGTTCCTTGCGATGGGCAGTGCTGGGTACAGCCAGGGGGCTCGTTGCTGCGCTGGGTGCCCTCGGCTCTGCCGGTGCTGAGCTGTGCCCTGGGCCCAGCCAGCTGCTTTCCCAGTCGAATGCAGAAGCCAAGACATTGGGCTACTTTTAACCACTGTTTTTAGGCACCTGATGTGTCAGCCTGAAAGAGGAAGAATCGCTTTCCAGGAGATGCCTGGTTTTAGGGGAAGGAGCTGCGGGAGCAGGACCCGCCTGTTGAAGGGAATCATGACTGGCCCTGAACCCGCCTGTCAGAGCAGTGGCCTGAAAAATGCATCCATGCATTTTTTAGTTCATTCAAAATGCAAGCAAAGCTTAGTTCCTCTGCAGCTCGGAGTACATAAAGTGTCCTACGGTGTTTTTTCCATTTAGAGGGAATTTCCAGGATTTGCCTTTGTGCCCAGTGCCCTTTGCCCTGCCACTGCCCCAGCAGTGCTGCCACTCGCATGCCTGCATCACGGACAGGAGCCCTGCTCCTTTCCCCACCAGCTCTCCAGCAGTGCCCTATGCCCAAGCAGCTTCTGCTCTGCGTTATTTTAATGATCATTTATATGAATGTCTTTGCAGAAGAACAGGATTGCCCACAGGCTGCTGCAGCGGCTGTAGATTTAGCGCTGTGCCAGGTAAAGCTGCCTGCAGGGTCAGAAGTCCTGAAAGCTGGACACGAGCTCAGCTGTGGTGTGAGTGCAGGACCCCCGGGCTCACCCCGCTGCCCACTGGCACCCCTCCGCGTGAGGGGGCACACCAGTGTACTCTGGCCACCGCGCCTCCTGCAGCTGGATGGCCTCGGATTTTTAACTACTAATGCAGGCAGCGACAGAGATATTGTCAGCTGACTTCTGCTGTTTTCGGTTTGGTTTCCACTTTCTAAAAATATTTAAGCTAAATTCCTGAAGCCCCGCAGGAGCTTAATTCTTTAAGAGCCTGTAAGCCAGCCAAATGCACTCCATTCTTTGCCTAAATGTTGTCACCTCAGCAGCACCCCTAAGGTCTATGAGCAGCACCTGAAGTGTGCAGTACAACACAGGCTTACATGATTACATTTTTACGTGTTTGTTCAAAGCAGCTCTATAGCAAATGATCAGCAACACAAGGGCCTGCCCTAAATGCACAAACGCCCCCAGGAGAGGGCATTGCAGGTGTCTGATGTCACAGGCAAGGTGGCTGTTAGACTTCATTGCAGGTGTCTGATGTCACAGGCAAGGTGGCTGTTAGACTTCATTGCAGGTGTCTGATGTCACAGGCAAGGTGGCTGTTAGACTTCTCTTAATTTTCCATACTTATCTTGATTGTGATCCACGTAAGTGAAGCCAAACATTTAACTTCTGCTTTTGACTCACTTCGCCCATTCCTGCACTCTCCCTTCACTTGCTGATGTAGTCAGGCCAGAGCTGCGGGATGGAAGTCAGCTTGCAGGCTGACTTTTGGAGTTCTGCTTTCTCAGCTACTGTAAGGCTTGCTCTTAGTAATTCTTTTTCCTTCCTGGAGACCTGCTTTGTCTGGGTGATGCTGTTGAGAAGCAGAAAACATCTCCCCGCTGCTGTCGGCTTGATCCCTTCTTTCCTATTCAGGCAGCCCGGCTCCCAGCCCCCGGGCCAGGTGGTGAGGTGCGGGGCAGGGTCCCACACCTGGGGGGCTGGGGGTGGCCAGCAGCACTGATGAGCTGGAGGAGGGGATAAATCCCAGCTGCCCCAGGAGCCCTGGGCTCTCCATCAGCCAGGGCACGGCAGCTGAGCAGGGGTTACATAGGAGCCAGAGTGCTGCCCGCAAGCTGCGGGTAGGGGGTACCCTGGGTGCTGTGCCAGGTATGTGTGAAGAAAGAGCTAGCTGAAAAGGTAAGAAAGAGATTACGTTCCTCAAATGTCTTTTTTTAAGCTAAGTAATGAAGTGCAGCAGAAAATTTTACTGCTGACTGTGGCATTTCTTGGGAAAGCCTTGTTAGATGATCTGTGTAAGCAAAGCTCGTATGAGCATGTTATGTGTCATTGGGCTGTGGTATGAACCATCAGATGGAAACAGGAATTACTGTAGAGAAACAAAGCGGCCTGGTTTGGTTTATCTAGCAATGGAAATATATATCGGGAGCTTGTGCAGTGATGTGAAGCTGAACCGGTCTTTGCTAAGATACCTTCTGTGACACATGGGAGCAAAGGTGGGGCAGGCATACAGTGCCCACGGTCTTCTGCAGATGCACATTGCTGGATGAGTCAAGACTTTGCTGCGTTAGTCCTGCATGATAGTTCAGGCTGTTCCTTCAAAAGGCATCCTCTCCTTAATATTGTCCTGAGGCAAATGTGATGGAAATCCTAAAGGCCTTAGTCTTCCAATGCTACATCAAAACATTAACCAACTTTAAACGAAATGGCTTTGCTGTATATGAAGAGGACTGGAGGCTGATGGCCCCTGCTGGGTAACCCATACCTTCCAGCCCCTGAACTCCAGTGAGGAGCATCAGAAATGCTCTTCTGGCACATGTGCCATCTGTCCGTCCCAGCCCAAGATGGGGATTTGGCTCTGCCACTCTCCCCGCTCCCACATGTGCCAGGCTAAGGAGCCTGGCGTCAGGTCCCTGCCCAGCGTCATGTCCCTGCCCGGGGTACCGCAGCAGTGTGGGGTTAGTAGAGCCGCTCCCTGCCAGGATGCTCCTGCGCCAGGCTGGCAAGAGGAGTGGTGGTGAGGAAGAGCATTACTGGTTAGGCCCTGCAGCAGTTCAATACAGTTCAAACACTGTATTTTCTGCCTCTGTATCTAACCACAGGAGCTATCAACGTAACTGATGAGTATAACGTGAGTAAGTGGGAAGGTAATCACCCTTAGGAAGGGCTGAAAAACCACTGAAAACTGTTGGTCACTGTTAACGTCTCTGTTGGTGGAGAAACATGCAGATGCAGACACTTCTCTGTAAGCTGGCTGGCTGGCGGGATTTGCTTTGGGGCTTTTCTCTTGATTCTGCCTACTCTGTGCTTGCCTTGTATAAACCTTTGATTAGGCTGAGAGCGCTGTGGGCCCTGAAGCAGGCTGGAGGCAGCAGGGTTGCGGTGGCAGTGGGGTTGCGGTGGCAGCAGTGTGTGTTTCTGCCATGCAGGAGGGCAGTCCAGCTGTGTGCCAAAGTTCCCACGCTGCGCAAGGGAGAGATGAAGGAAAAGCCCCTGGATGGAGTGCTTGGCCTCTGCTTGCAATGGTCCCCGAAAAAAATCAATGTAACAACAAGGTAATCTAGATTTTGCTTATGTCCTCTGTTATTATCTCATATCAACAGAACAGAAACCATTCTTTAATGTTCTCTAATGACACATCCAGATCGTTAACCTGCTAACTCCAATAATGCTGCCCACTTGTGATGTGGAGAGCTGGGAAAGCTGAAGCTAGAAATGACTGTAACTCTTAGGAACAAGGTTTGAGTTATAGGGATTGACAATAAAAAACCACTGAGGTTCAGCAAAGAGATCAATTATGTGCTAATTACTTGGCTGCTTCTGGGAGATGGAGAAGCTGAAGTGGCTGTGTAAGTGCAGCCTTGGGGGATGTAAAAGATGTAATAGTGAGTTATGTTGAAAAGGCACCTAAAGTACTTTTTTTCTTTGAAAATTATAACCCTTTGTAATACAGGTGAGGATGACTTCAACTTGTAAGTTTTTGTTCAGTACAGACTTCTCCACCCTTAATTTAGGAAGAAAAGAGAGTGTGAGTATTTGTTGAAGAGATGGGGCTTCCCCCCGCCCCACCCCCACCCCCCCGCAGAATAAGATGCTGAAACCTGTTGTTTCTTTATGTAGCATTTTATTGTAGTATTTAACATAAACTAAGACTTTAGGGATTTATTCCACCCAAGATGTAGATGCCATAGAACAGCTAACCCCACCCTCTGCCAGGCCGTGACTTTGCCAGATGCTGGGCAGCCCCGCGGCAGCATGACCGATGGCATTTGGGAAAACACAGCTTGGGGCTGCCCCAGTGCAGCCAGGCTCGGCATGGGCCGTGTGGCAGGGCACCGTGGCTGCGGCGCTGCCACTGCACTGAAGGCACAGGACTGCTTTGCAGAGCGGCAGCGGGCAGCCAGGCTGCCCAGGGCTGGAGACGGTGCTTGGCAGTGCTAGACATAACCGCGCTGGCTGGGGACACTGGCTGTGCCAGCACATAAAATAACGGGCTGTTATGGGGAGGGGGATGCTGGCATGGAGCGGCTGCAAGGGGAAACCACGGTTATGGCACACTGAAGTGACTCCAGAAACTGCCGTAGTGTGAGCTGGCATCAAAGATGCTTCTCTGGGGTTTGATGACAATGTGAATTTGACAATAAAAAAATTTTATATATCAAGATATTTTCAGGATGTTCTGGTGTCTTCCTTTGCCTCTGTTAGAAGAGCACTGGGCAAAATAGTGCCTGGGTAGTACCGGCAGAAGAAAAGTTTCTTGTGTGCAGGATGCAAGTCTCAGGTGTAAAACTGTGCTCAAGCGCGTTTTGGCTGCAAATGCTCCAAACGGAACACAAATGCCCAAATCAGTAAATTAAGTATTGACCTATTAATGTATTGGCTCTTCCATGATTTGTCATCTGACATTGATTAAGAACATCCTTGGCTATTGACCTTTCTTTTCCTTAGTCATGTGTCATTGGCTTATTTTAAAACATTGGCTTTTGCTTATTGCAGCATATCTCAGCAAGTATCCGAGAAGATGACAAGTAAAGTGTGCTTTGTTGTGTACGTGTTGTGTGACTGCACAGGCTGAAGGAAGCGCTGGCCGCGGGAGCAGCAGTGCCCTTGCTGGCCTTGCCTGTGGCTCTCCCGGCACCAGCTGCCTCCCGGCTGTTCTGGGCCTCCTCGCCTCTGGCCACTGTGTGAGTGGTGATGCCCGTGCCAGGCGGTGTGCCAGGTGCTGCGAGCCCCCCTCCCCAGCCCCAGCAAGCCCTCGGCAGGCCTGGGGCCGGGGCCAGGGGTACAAGAGGCTGGAAAAAAAGCTCTAGGGAAGGGGTGTCTGTAGTGTAAGAATCTGTCTCCTGAACTGAGCGGCCGTGAGACGATGGCTTCTTGGGAAGGCACTCTCATGGATACAGGGAAAGCGGGTAGAAAGGAGTATTCATTTCCATGGATTTACTCTGACTCTGAGGAGTCGCTTTAAAAAAATAATCTGTACCGTGAAATATTTAGATTAGATTAAATTTAGAATATTTTAACTACATTTAGAATGCTTCATTCACAAACATTTAAATATTTAGACTGATTCATTCGAGCGGGGGGCGAATGATGTTCAGTGTGCTCTGAAGCTCAACGCTTGCCTTTTTTCTTCCAGATGGCACTTTCCCTGATCTGGAGCAAGGGGCTGCTTCTGCGAGGGGGGGTGCGGGAGGGGAGCTCCCGGCACGGCTCGGCATGGCTCAGCATGGCTAGCAGTGCCCGCCACGCGTCAGAGGTGAGCTGGCCGGGAAGGGTGGGCGCAGCACCCGTTCCGTTGGCTCGCGCTCTGGACCGACCCACGCAATGTCCTTTTGTGCTTGTTGTGGGTGGGAGAAGCCAGCAGCACGTGAACGGGGGCTGCTGGGCTTGTCTGACGACGAGGTCAGGAAGCAGGAAAATTCATCATTGCCTTCAACAAACTGCATTTGCAGGTGATGAAATTCTAAAGCAAAACCGAGAAATAGTACCGAGCTAGAGACCCCTGGCTGAAAATACTCTTGTTAACAGGTGAGTGTGAGCAATATTCCTGCCTGTGTGATGTGGTTGCACCCGGCAGCAGCGCAACCCCCCCAGCTGCTCGCCTGCTCCCCACGGCTGGATGGGAGAGAGAATGAGAACAGCAAAAGTGAGAAAACTCGTGGGCTGAGATAAAGACAGTTCAACAGGTAAAGCAAAAGTCTGGTTTAATGGAGGTCTTGACTGACCAAAAAAAAAAAAAAAAGTCCCAATCTCATCTCCCACCCCAGAAGGGCCCGGGGATCTTTGGTGCTGAGAGCTTGGCACTGCCCAGGCTGCTGGGCACCAGGCACAGGCAAAACACATGTCTGTGCGGGGCATGTGCAGGGGCCTTGGCAATGGTCAACAGGGCTTCAATGGAAACCGATGCCAAACTTTTGTAGGAACACAGCAGGTGAAATTTGTGATGAGACCAGCACAGGCCTGAATTTGCATCAATGAATTATAGTTACATGCTAATAGCACTGGTTCCTCTGGACTGCTGCTTCGAGCTTTCCTTGTGTGGTTACTGTACTGCCAATCAATAACACTGGGCATTGGTTTCTTCTCTGATGGTTGTTTTTTTTTTGCATAAAGAATATTAACATGTAATGGCACCATATCCAACTTATCAGATTACTGCTTAGTCATCTCATATATGATTAATAGTGATTGGCTGAGATATTTTCAAAGGGATTTAATAGGATTCTACACTGCAAATCATGTGGCTGCATGCAAAGCATTGGGAAGCTATTAAAGGTTTTTTAGAGAAGTTTAGAATTTTCGGTATAAAACTATGCACTTGCATGCCTTGCAGTGGAAAATACCACTTTAATAAGCATATTGGTATTAAATTTAGTATGAAATTAGAAATAAGAGTACTTTGATACGGTATATTCCTTCCTCCTGCTTTTCCAGCACCAGGTCCCTGATGTATACTTCAGATGTTCGTTCTAATCAATATGCTCCTGTAAGGTCTCACTTTCCTCATAATATACACTTCTGTAGATGTAGCAAATGGGAGGTGATGTGCAAAAATGCTGTTCTGTAGAGCTGGTTTACAAGCACAAATACTAAGAAATATCCCATGTAAACGAAAGCACGAACAGCAAATGTGACCTGAGAGCAGGCGGGAGTCAGCGCGCCGCAGGCTCCCAGGGAGGACGCGTGCGCGGGGGGTGCGCCATGCCGCACCCCTGTCCTCTGCCGGTCCCGCAAATGGCTTGGCTCAGACGTGCTTTCTCCATCCTTGTAATGGTAGCTCATGCAAGCTAGCTTAAAAAAAATTTTTACTTTCCCTTCCCCGGCTCCCCACCCCACCCCACCCCCACCCCCCCACCCCGGTCTTTTAACAATAAAAACAACCCCGGCATCTTATTTCCTCTAATCAGCTAATGGAAAGTCTCAAATCGACATTACTTGAAATGATGAGCCCTGGCTGCTCACATCTAATCTTCTTGTACTGAATAGCTGTTGGCACTTCATGAGTTTACCATTCTTCTAACCAAATAAAGCTATCAGGATGCCTGATTGTTTTTCACTGACAGGTTTACTAGAGGAAATCCTCCTTCTGAAGGCGCACAATGGCTGGTGATTTCTCCAGGGTAAGCAGCAGCCAGTAAAAACAAACATTATCCTGTTACAGTGTACTTCTACAAATGCCTGAATTTAAAAAGCTTATATGTGAGGATCGATTGCCATAATTTTATATCTAACAATATATTTTTGAGTGGAGAGGAAGTACTTTTATCATCCTAAAAGAACTTTTTTCTTTATGGTGTGTGGAAAAATTCTGGTTTCTGCTGTGATTTCAAAATTTATATATTTGAGTATATTTGAGGGGAGGATTTAGATATCGGCTACCCTAAGCAAAGCTGTCTTTTGAGGTTCATGTTTGTAGTTCTGTCACAGGGAAATAACCTCTTCCTGATATGAAAGCAAATTATTTTCAGTGCCTCTCTGGCTTCCAGGTTGATTTTGTCTTATCTTCTTCTAATTAACTTTGAGCATTTTAGGGAGGTCATTATGAAACTGCCAACAATGTATTTAGTCACCCTGTGGCAAGTTGCAATATATCTTCAAGAATTTGGTTTTGCTGGGCTAACCATGTGTGTGGTCTGTCGGGTGCCTAAATGTCCGAGAAGCTGTGCTGTGAGGTCCAAGGAGAAGTCTGTGGTGTAGGTGGTGTAGCAGCCATACTTGCTGCTGAGCATGTTTGCATGTTATTCCCAAAGACATTTTCGGTGACTTTAAACTTTCTTCATGCAAATTTTGGTAAAAGTGCCTCCAGTTCCATGGGGCTTTTGGACACAAAATGTCGAGGGAACGGGAAATAATTCCTTGTAAAATGGAGCTGAATGGCATGAAAACACCAACTCCAGATCTTATTAATGGCTGTAACATCAGCTTAGCATCAGTTTGCACATTAACACCCATGGTTTTGAAGGTGCCTTTGCTGGTGGCTTTTGGTTGTGGGGGGTTTTTTTGGTTTTGTTTTTTTAAGGTCTTATTTGAACGGTCCTGCGGGCAGCCGAGAGAGCAGGGAGAGTATTCCTCCCGGGGCAGCTCCGCCAGCAGCAGCCGCTTGCTCGGAGCGTCCCGGGGACCTGCAGGCTGGAGCCTCCCTGCAAAGGAATTTAATTCCTGGCACAAGCCACCTGCTCCTGGCCCGGCTTTGCCGGGAGGGGAGGCAAGAGGAGTTCTTCTGCAGGGAGCTGTCTTGGAAAGCTGTAACATCATCTGTGCAGGGAAAGCAGAGGTGCCGGGAAGGATGGTGCCTGTAGAACATCAGCAGGCTGTGCTGAAGTCTCACGCTGCCTCTGCGCTCGGTGGTGCTTGATGTGTTTGGAGAGCAGGCGGCCTCGCTGCTCCGTCGCGGCCGTGTCTGTTTGGCGAGGGGCAGCAAATCCTCACTGAGATATTCTGAAAATATGCCAGCCCACAGCCCTTTTGGGATTTAACAAGTACAGAAACGGCCCTCGAGTCCTTAGCACGTGCAACCCCCTCCCCGAGCTGCTGGGGCAGCCTGGGTGCCACCCTGGCAGGTGCCAGGTGCCAGGATCCCCCCACGGTGGGTGTTCGGTGCCTCCTGGGCGAGACCCACACATCTGTCCTGCTCCCCCCTGGAGCTTCTCCGTGGTGAAGGGTTCTGTCCAATACGTCTGTTTGAGGAGAGTGATCTGATGGATTACTGTTCTGAAAATTGAAATGAGATCATGAGCACCCATTTGTGTTTGGTTGGTTTTTTTTTTTCTCCTTCATCAGCCTACCCAGACAGGACTTTTTTTTTCTTTATGGTTTTCTAAAAAATGCAGCTGAGCCGGTCACTGGGTTTGTTCTCCATCAGCCAGCTTGCCCTGCCTGGAGCCAAGCTGCAGCCCACACCATTGGCCCCCGGGGGCTGCTGTCCTGGTCACCTCGGTGGTCACTGAGCTCCTGCCTGAGCCCGACCTGGGAGGTGGGATACTGGCATGACCCTGTCTGACGGTGAGCCCTCTGGCTCCCATGTGGAGAGGCTGGGAGGGGAAGACAGGAGAGGGGCTTTTTCTACAGTACTTGAGCAGATATATCCCATTTAAAAAAAAAAAAATCAGTGTAGTGCAGAGAGCTGCTTCAATTGAATTAGAAACCTGTTTCAGCAGTTTTTAAGGACTAAAGCATAAAAGTATGATGGTAGTGATATTTTTCCTAATTTTGCTTCCCTGCATGTGGTGAAGTTTGCTGTTTCAATATGATAACACCCAGTGAAACACAATCTTCAGGCTGTTTGGGAAAACGATGTGCTGGAGTGCTTGCGCTGCAGATGATGTCTGTTCTTGACAGCTGCCTGGATGAGTGTCCCATTCTGCTGGAAATAAATCCTGTGGAGAGCAGGAGCCACCTGGCCAGCAGGGAGCACACAGCAGAGTGCCCGATCAGCAGGCCTGGGGGGACAGCAGGTGCTTTTCTGGGGTTTTTAATTGAAATTCTGGGTACTCAAGCCAAGAATTCAGTGGGTGTAACTTAAATAATGCAGATGTATGGCTCTTTCAACCAGCTGGTGTTGTCTACTGCGATGTTTTATTAGGGTTTGTCTGCTCCATGCCTGCAGATCTAATCCCGAACCTTAATTTGACATTTGGGCTGTGAAGCTGGCGCATCTCTTGCTCTGTTGTGAACCCTGCCCGAGGAGCTGGGTGCAGGGAGCTGCTGCCGGTGCTGCCCGCTGGGAGCCCCAGCCAGGGCAGGGTGGGCTCCATCCCCATGAGGGCCTGGCAGTGCAGGCAGCCAGGAGAGACTCTCGGGAGACCCTGTTCCGGGTGTCGGGCGTGTTTTGCTTCACTTCAGAGAAATGTCATGGGACATTTCAGATGGCTTGATTTCCATAAAATCACACAGAGTTCAGGTTTTGTTTGGCTTTTAGGATGAGCGTTGTGACCTCTGAATGCCTGTTCTAGTCCTCGCCCTTGCCATTGCCTAGGACCAGTTGTGCATCATTTATCTTCCTCTTCATCTTGGGCATGGAGCCAGAGTTAGGTGGGCAGACGCTCTCTCCTTTGCTTTGATTTCGTTATTTCCTGGAGTGATTTTAGTAGTATCCTTAACAAAGCCAGAAATTAGTTTTCCAGTTACCATCAGAGGTTAATAGTCTTTGTTTTCTCCTGACTGCAATACCTTTGGGCATAGTATTTGGTACAACTTGGCAAGGGAAGAAATAACATCAGAATTGACCTTGGTACCAAAATAAATAGAGAGGAATCAATGTTTAATATTAATTATTCTGTTCTCTTTAATAGTTCCTCTGCTTACTGTAAAATATATGAGGTTTCAAGGAGTTTTGTGTGACTTTTGTGATGCTTATGAAAGTAGCTTTTCAAGACCTACTGCCTGCGCAAGGAAGAATAAGCTTGTGTACTACATAAAACAGTTTTCAGACTGCTCTATATAACACTTTATTTTGATCTTTGTCTTGTGTAAAGCAATACTAACAGACTTAAATGCTTCCTTTTAGCTACTTTATTCCTATTTTTAATTATACCAAAGTAATAATTTTTTTTGGAAAGCTGCTGCATATCACTACAGTGATTCAACCTGTTGTATAATGTACTGATCTAACTACATGTAATTTTCTCAAACAGTATTTCTTAGCATGAAGTACTTCAATTTGATTCCTTGTGCTGGAATTAAATCTTATTTTAAAGAAGGCTTCCACTTTATGCCTTTGACAGGCAACCTGTAAATCTGTTTTCATGGACTTGCTGTCTGGATGTGCACTTTCTGTTTATTTTTGTGTCTTTCTGTAACTTGATCTCTCATATTTTTTTCTTCTTTATGTCCATTTCTAAAGCACAAGGTACAAGTAACGATCCCACATGCTGTGGGACTGTCCCTCTGGAGAGCCCCCCATGCCCTGCCGGGGGGTGCAGCCTACCGTGGACGTGGCAGACCAGCCTGCAGCGGGGGGAAGACAACTTGCCTGAAAATGCCCATCATGATTTGCTCCCCGGCTTCTGGTGTGTGTCAGCGGAGCTGCTGCACAAACACAGGAACCGGGAGATTTATTAGAGAGATTAAGTCTTTCTGCTGCTACCAGGTGTTGAACACAAAAAGTAAATTTCAGCAGTTTCTTGTGTTTAGGAATTAAGGGTTTGCTTTTCTGTAACCCTGCCATGAATTTTGTTGTTGCCTGCAGGACTGGATAAAATCCCAACATAAATAATGTTTAAAACTACTTATGTATGATCACGACATTAGCGTCCAAAGCCTGTAATTTTTTTAATATGCTTGTCAGAGTGGGACAGCGAAAGTGTAGAAACACAAATCTCAGCATATAGCTTTGCTCTTTCACGTGCTGTCAGTTGGTTTTCTGCCATACAATGACAGGACTATTTGGCTGCAGTCTGGTATTTGCTGTTCATACCAGTGTACTCAAATTTTCATCTTTCAGGTAGTTCTGACCCAACATGGCCATTAATAATAAATCTCTCAAGAGGACCGGCCAGCTCAGTGCTCCCCTCTGACATGCAGCCTTAGCTCCGGTGCACAACTGCATGTGGGATGTAGCAGGACCAGCTGTAGCTGCTCTGCGTGCAGTTCTGAAGGTGATGCTGTCTCAAAGCTGAGTCTCTCCAAAAGCACAGCAGCTACACCAGGGAACGCGGCCGTGGGGATTCTGCCCTTTGCAGCTCCAAATGAGCTTTTGGCAGAACCCAAACGAAGCAGCCTGTGCAATCCTGAAGTTGTTTCCACTGTTGGCCATCCCAGTTCACCAATAGCCAGTGCCCCAAAATTAGTGTTATTTGGTTGATCCCAGATGTGGCAGTTACAAATATGGTGTTATTTCTGTTAAAGTGATCTTCAAAAGCAGCTGTTGAATTTGACCTTTTTTTTTTTGCTGCTTCTTTTCATTAGCATCACTGAAGTCATCACTTCCAGCTCCGTGCCGATGACAGTTCAGCTCACACGTGGCCAAAGCACCACTGCAGCCTCAAGCCGTGGTTTCACCCTGGCGGGGCAGCTCAGCCCCCACAGCCGCCTGCTCCTTCCCCTCCGCTGGGGTGTGGGAGAGAATCGGGAGGGGCAAAGTGAGAAAACTCGTGGGTTGGGGTAAAGACAGCTCAACAGGTAAACAAAAGCTGCCCCGAGCAGTGCTGTGTGTAGCCTTACAGGTCTGTGTATCCCCCAAAGGCTAGTGCCTTTTTCACCAAAAAAAAAATTTAAAAAATTGTCCTAATATTCATTCACCTGGAATCTGATTTTTATGGTATACATCAATGCTTACTACTGAAATATAAAGAGTACAACTTTAAATGCTGTGTTAGAAAATCCAGCTTACTTTTACGGAACAAACTAATCATTAACCCTGGGCCCTGGAGATACTGCCCTATGCCCTGCTGTGCCCGGAGCTGGTGACGATTGCACCAACTGAACTGCACTGAGCGAGCACTGTTCTGTTTTTATTTAAGTAGGACGGCACTGTGGAAGGGCTGTGCTCTGAAGCAAGTGTTTACAGAATGCAGTCACGAGCCTGTACAGTTTACGAATGGGTTGGCTGTTTCTATGGACAGTTGTGTCATAGAAAAACAGATCATGGAATTTCTTGGTTTGTGTCAAAGTGAAGTGACTGGGGTGTTTTCTGTCTGTTTGCTGTCTGTCCGCTGGGGTTTGTGTATGTCACTGCCTTTTGGTTAAGTGGTACATCAACCCGTTTGTAGTGCTCCAGCAACGCGTGTTTACAGAAGAATCCCTGAAATTGTGGGTGTCTTTTTTTTTTTGCCGTGGCCATACTCAGATCCTAGGTGAGAGGAAGAAGTAATACTTGTGTTGTCTTCCCTTTTTTGGGGGATCTGATAACTTTTAATTTGGGCATGGAGGGATGGGTGTGGGTGTGTATGGACCAGGGCTGCTGGCAGGGGAAGCGGCATAATGAAGCAATGTGACTTCTTGAGGTGCTGCGAACCCAGTGCCAGCCCTAAAAAACTTTATCTCTGTTGGTTAATTCCTCAGACTGGGAAAATATGTGCCATAAAAATGCTTGTTTGGAAAGTGTTTCATAGCAGATGATGTGTTTGAAAGTAGGTCTCAACTAGACCCATGAGAATCAGCAGCGTCTTCTAAAGAAATTGAGGACTATGGTTTACTGAAGAGCCGGGGAGTCACCGAAGGGTGAGGCAGTGGTGATTTGTGAACTGGAATGCCTTGGAATTTGCATTTGCAGTCTGCAGTGACTGAGAAATTTCCTACAGACATCAGATATCGATGTAACTTTTGCATCGGGAGCCAGAGCCACAGCCGAGCCCTGGGACCTCCGGGGCAAGGGGTGTAACTCCCACTGTAACACCGCAGGGCTTCCCTTCGAACCTGTAACCAGCATGCTGAGGAGTGAGCCTAAATATCTGGTTTAAGCCCCGGGATCCCATTTTCTGCCATGAGCTGTAAAGCATAAAGCCCTGCCCATGCCTGGGGTGGTGCTGGCTGGGCACAGGGCCCCAGGGATGCTCTTCGGAGCCGAGAAACAGCCAGTCCCAAGGCAGGTGGCCCTTGGACTGACAATGTTGGTCTTCTCCAGAGCCCTTGTGATCTGCTGCTGCGCTCTTCAGGTAAGGAATTAAGTTTTTTCTTTCTCCTTTCTCTTTTGCTGTCTTTCTCTCACACTTGTAACATGCTATAGTGTATTTGCGTAACAAGGACCGTTGCCATCTACTACTGCTATGATGAAATATCAGATTTAATGTAGATTTTTTATTTTAATTTGAAAGACCTCAAGGCCAGGCTGCTAATTTCTGTTAGGCTCAGCACCCTTTTTTGGTGCAGGTTCTGGGAAGAGCTGCTGTACTGTGGCAATATGTTTCATCATTTCATCAGTGCAGACGGACCCTCTCACCTGCAGGGACAGTCAGTTCGCTCTTCTAAAATGCAAAAACTGGTGTCCAGCACATATAGAGCTTTGACTGTCGTTTAGGGATTTAATCACTATGGCAGTGTTTTGTAACTTCTAATTCCGAGTATTTGGAAAGTCATTCTATTACTGTCTGCAGTAATGCAGTCAACAAATTCCCCTGCATCCTTGTGCAGCCTTATGTATCTTGCGCAGAGAATGGTTTTTCCACAAGTGGATTTTTCGTTACCTCAAGAAGAATATTTAGTGTGAGATGCCACAATTCAAGACTTTACTGTGATGACTGTATCTGCAGAAGCCAAACAAAAGCTCTGCCAGCTGTACTGCCCCAGCTGTCATCAAAGAACATGAAGCCCTCTTCCTAAATATCAAGTTTTCTAGTAGTTATAATAAAGTTTTGGGGATTGACAAGCCATATATATGGTGAGGACAATATTATGTCAATCATTTGGTCAACCACTGGAAGAAAAAAAATCACTCAAGCAAATTGTTCTTTGATTTAGAGCATTGCCTAAATAAAATCACTTCTTTCATTTAGAATATTTAAGAGTATTATTCCTCTTAACGCATTCCCAACGCTGGCAGCTGCTGCCTCTTTCTGGGGGTGAAGAGTTACAAAGCGCAGGGTTGGTGCTGAGCAGAAATTTGTGGTTCTGCCCCGTGGGTAGTCCTGTGCCAGGGCCCTGAGCAGCTCCGGCTGGTTCCCAGCTGGGCAGTGAGGGCAGCCTGGCCCTCCCACGGGCAGTGGGCATGGGGAAACCTCCCGCTTGCTACGGCATCCTGGCCAGCTGCAGCCCTGGGAGCACCAACATGGCGCTGGGCTACAGGTGTGCGCTCACCTTCCCCAGAAGTGCTACGCAGAAATTAAGGAACCTATCAAAAGCAGGTAGTGTGTTTTGTGCGGTCTGCTCCAAGTCATCGATGTCGTACTTGAGCTGGTTATCAGTTTTAAAAAAATTACCCATCAAAGAAAAAGTGGGACCAAGTGTGTGTGGAAGTATAGATCGATTTGAGTACTTCAATTTGCCAGGCTGGAGGAGAACTTTAAGCATTGCTTCAGTGAAGTGGTAAACACGTGATGCCCTTTTCTGGGCAGGGAACCAAGCAGCCCATCCTCAGCTGCTTCAGGCTGCCAGGGCACTGCTGTGCCCGGGCTCCCTGGAGGTGCCCTTGCACGCTGGAGGGGCTGGCACCAGCCAGTCCTCTCCCGGGATGCCGCTTGTGCCCCGTCTCCTCAGGCACATTCAGCTGTCCCCCCCCCCCAGGGCCAGAGGGAAAGCGTGGGAGCTGAAATGTGGAAACAACCTCCTCGCCACGCTCTTCCTTCCCTGCAGCAAACTGTGCCAAGGTGCAACGTGGACCCAGTGCCAAAGGCTGTTGATGGCAGGCAGCCAGGGCAGGTCCTGCCACCCTCCTCCCCAGCCTGTCCTCTTAGAAACAGCCCCGCGGACACCAACTTAAGGGTAATTTTTTCCATTTGAGCGCTCGTGGCTGTGCTTTGACGCAACAGTTCCCAAAGCCCTGGCATTTCTTCACTGCAGGGACTGTGTTTTGTTGTTCAGCACAGTGCAAGCAGGTGGGGAGGGCTGTGCCCAAGCAGGGGCTGAGACCAGCTGTGGGACACCCTGAGGTCACCAAGGCTGGTGGTCCTGCCTTGGCTCCCTCTCCCAGCAGCATCCAGCAGGGCGTTTGGTGGCCCGAGCTGGGCTGTTTGCAGAAAGGCTGACGGCACAGCTCCGGTAGCAGCCAGGTAGGCTGCAGCATCCTGGCAGAGCGGCTGCGGGCGCTGAGCTCCCGCGCTGCTGTGCGGCACGGTGCCCTGCTGGCATGCTGCCCCACGCCTCCGCTGTGGGCTGGCCTCAGCACCTGTGTGCCCACCTGGCCGGGCCATGCAGCCAGCCTTAAAAGGAGAGGAAGGGCATTTCCTTCCTGGCATGCAGGCCTGGCGATAAAGAAGGGGAGGGAGACAGCCTTTGGCATTGCCGCAGCTGGCAGAAGGGCTGCAAACCCAAGTACCAATGTACCAAAAGGTGTACGGCACTGTCACAAGGCTCCTGGCGGGAGCAGGGGCACAGCTGCTGCCAGAGCACTGAAATCCCTTGCTAAAATATGAAGGGAAAAAAAAAAAGGCATTCTCTTTATGTAGCTAGAAATACGTGGGGCACAGAAAATCATGTCTGCTACACTCATTATAATGTAATTATTTAAGTCAATGTGCAAGCTAACCTGCAATTACTGTCCATGTTCACATCAATGTGAAATTTCACTTTGAAATGTAATTTTAATCTCCCTCGTTGGCAGGAGGGGAACTGCGCTCACTGTTGTAGACTTCCATCTACATAAGTACTGTTAGTGTGACTATACATGAAAGCCTGTGTATTATTTTGGAGCCGTTCTGCTACTCACAGTGTTGAAGTGAGCCAGCAATATTAATAGGTCTCGGCATTTCAGTGGTAAACCCAGCCAACACCATGCTGGCGAGCTAATGCTAATCAGCTGATGTTGCTGTAACAAATATTGGAAAAGAAATGATGGTTGTCCTTTAGATTGTGATCCTTTCAAACGTCTCTGTTCTTGAAATTGCTGTACTGTCTGTAAAGGAAGACTTGCTGCGTACTTCCACTTGTGCAACCTGGCAGTTTTGCAACAAAATACTTTGAAAATGCCCTTGCTTTGGATTGCAGATATATAAAAACCTCTTGCAAAGCAAAGGAAATACTTTGATAAAGTGCCAAAATGCCAGAGCTTTCACACAGATCAGAGTTTACCGCTTCTGTAAGCACAGCAGTATACATATGTTAGTTACTTTTAATATTTAACTAAGTAGTTGGCTACAGTCCTTCCACGAAGAATTTCTTTGTTTCTAAATGTGGCTGGTAAACTATTTGATGCCTCTACTCGAACTGCAGTTCAAAACATCATTTAATTGCTGAAGCATGCAACAGCCCTTTGGTTGTTTCACAAAAAAACAGCAAAGGTGGGTAGACCTGTTCCTCAGGTGTGATCCTGTGTTTGCTCCAGCTGATGGCTGTTCTGCTGGATTGCGTGGCCTGGTGCAGCTGGGAAGGGGCAAGCGGGCCTGGGGAGCTTGGGCAGCGTTCTGGGAGCTGCGTGGGGACCTTGGGCAGTGTTCTCCCGGGAGCTGCGTGCCCGGGTGGCAGGGCGTGTGGAGCGGGCTCGGTCTGGGGGTGCGCAGGAGACAGGTACACCTGGTCTGCTGGGACAGCGTGTTGGGGGGCTGCCTGGGTTAGGGGGCAGTCCTGTGTGAGCCTGGGGCTGGGGCTGCCCTGGGCTGCCCGTTCAACTGGCTGCATGGCCCTGACAGCCAGGGGCTCTGCTGCAGACACAAACCAGGCAAGAGATGGGGAAAATGACTTTTTTTTTTCTTCCCTGAATTTACGCATTATTGCCCACTGTGGCTTTTCAGGAGGATGCATGTCCAGGATTTGAATTCCTGTAGGGTCTCTACTTAACATGGTCTCCTCCATCTCAAACTGACAAGCTGGAGTTGTTTGAAATGCAATGCTTCAGGCAAACAAGAAGCTGAGGCTGCTGCATTGTTACAGTATTTTGGCTTAAATAGTGTTTTTCCTGGGGGATGGGTTGTGAGGGAAAGGTGGAAGAGCTCGGGGTGGGGGTGAGGAAAGTGCTGGTGCCCAGGCAAGTCCCCTAGCGCAGGGCAGTGAGCAGAGCATCACAGCAGACTCAAACGCCCCCCTGGGATTTGCTAGGCTCGTGATGAGGGTGTCTGGGTGTCTGACACAGGGTCTGGAGAGAATGGAATGCTCCTGGGGAGCAAGGCAAACCTCACTGACCATGCCCACATGTTCCACAGCTTACTTATGGAAGAGATTTGTTATTTCTGCTAGTTCCCAAATCCTATTTTATTTCTTTTTACTGAAGTGGCTACAGGATGTCTTCTGCTGTACGATAAACGCTGTTGTGTGTTCCTCGTACATGAACTGGCACTTGGGCTTTCTGGAGAGGGGGTAATAAGGTTGAAGGGAATGTTTTCACGATAAAATGTCAGGGGTTTTATTATTAGGTGAAAGTGCTTGTGGGCTTTCAACTATGACATAGTGTACAAGTCTAATACTTTTTATTTAGTTAAAAAAAGAGTACTGGGCTTGCCTGTGAAGGCTAGTTTAGGATACTGGAGAGCTGAGTCTGGCATGAAGAAATGACGATTGGTTGTGGGTAAGTAAAGAGATATTTGTGATATTTGCTGGTCTCTTTCCTTTTTTATTAGACATACAAGAGCTTTTCAGTGGCTGTCATAAGTATTGTTTACACTAAGGCTTGGGAAGCTATGTCTTGTCTGGCCCACAGGGTCATAAAATTTAAAGAGTTAGATTGATGGATATCTATACTTAAAAAATCAACAATTAGTTGTTTTCTTTCTCTTTGAAGATACTTCTTTCTTTGACGAAGGTATCGGAGTTGCTTCTACTTCTGTTTGGCTTCTAATACTGAGTATTTCTAATTCCAGTAAACATTTAAAACTGTTACGGGTTTGATATCACTTTGAAAACAGTGTTATATATGCAGATCTAATTTTCTTTTGGGGGACTGTTATGAACTGTTTTGTTAAGAATTAAAGTTTTAAAATGGATAGAATTCAAGTGTTGTTAAGGAGGGTAAATGAAAACATCTGTTTGTAAAGTCTGCCAAAGCCTGTACTAAGTGGTGGAAACCCTCAAGCTCAACACTGGCATGACACATCACATGGAGGGGCTCTCATTGCCTGCAAGGGACCCTGTAGCCACGGTTCTTCTTTGGGGTGACCAGCACAGCTTTGGCTGGGTGTCTGTCAGCCAAAGGCGTGGGGGCGAGGTGGGGACATGGCCCCCCTTCAGGGGCTATCAGCTAGCAACTGCTTCAGGTGGGCTGCTCTGCAGTGATTAATTCTTTGGGTGAGCTGCTCTGTGGTTTTGTAAAATCCAGAGTCTCCAGGTTTTACTCCAGAGGAGGAGATTGGTAAAATCAGACCGGGGTACCGGCGGCTTGGTCAGGCTGTGACTGGTGTGATGGCTTCTCTGTGCGCTGCAGCCATGGAGGCTGCCAGAGTGACTGCCAGCACGGGGCTGGCATACTGGCTGTGGGCAAATACACCTATATGGGATTAGGAGACTAAAAAAAGCTCTTCTATGTGTAGCACACAAGTAACCCTCTGCTTTACTCTTGCATTTAATTGGAAAGGCGGTCTAGCATGCACATAACTCCTCCCAAAATAAGTTACCGGTGCTGAGGAAGCAGAAGGGGTGAATCCATATGAAGCAGCTGGCTAGCTAACCTATATCTCCATTTGTTAAGGATTAATGACTTTTGAAAACACTGGCAGTGGTTTTGGTAGTTTCCAGAAGCCTTACTGCAGGGGGCTGTATATACCACCTTGGAGGAGAAAAACAATTTCCTTCTGGTAAATCCAGTTCTGGTCTCCCTAGTGAAGTAAGGGAAGCAATAAGAGAAGCAAGAGAGAATGCGCCTCTTGCTGGAAGCTGTAACCAGTGAGGGAGCACGGTGCCATTGCCTTGTAGGCTGAGCAACCATGTGATAATGTGCCTGATGAAATGGTACCAAAGGGACGGCTCTGCGGGGCTTCACAGAAAGGATGGACTAGTAAAGGAGGTCAGTAATAAATATTTCTTCTCTATGTATGTCAAAGGGATGAGGTTACGTCAAATCACCTTTAATATCATTAAGGATGTGTAAGGGGAGGATAATGACACAATTGGATGACATGGCTCGGTAGGAGCCCCTGGATGCCCAGGTGAAGCTGGCATGTTGGGCAAAGGGCAGCAGCACTGACTGGTGGGGCAGCGGGCTGGCCCTCAGCACCGGAGACTCCCAGCCATGCCGGCTGGTGACTGGCTGTGGGCATGACCCTCCTTGGTAAGGAGAGAGCTGGCAGAGGCACAGTGGGGGCAGGCAGTGGGCTGGGTGTGCAGTGCAGACCAGCAATGGGCAGCCTTCCTCCGCAGCGCAGTGCCGGGGATGGCCGTCGGCATGCAGGCACCGCGTGCCGCAGGTGCGAGGGGGCCTCGCCCGCCCGGGGAGGGGGAGAGAGGGCTGGGGAACCTGGCCAGGGGTTAACGTTCAATCTGGCTGAGCTGGTACAGGCAGGAATGTGATACTGCTCTGGAAGGGCAAGGAGGTTGCTAGTAGCAGGGAAGGAGTTACTGGCTGTTTGCCAGGTGTTGGGTGATAACGGGTGGAACTGAAAAAGCAAATTAACTAAAGCACTAGGCCTGAACATCTGCAGTAACCATCTGTGGCAGCGTCCTGTGCTGCTCAGCAAAGGGAGAGGCACCCACCGGCACACAACACCCGGGAGCACGTGTTGGGAAGTGACAGCGTGTGCTTCCTTGGAGCAAATGGGGATAGACCTTATTTTGTTTCTAACAGTCTGTGACTTTGCTATATTAGGCATCTGTATTTCTCACATGAATGAGGCTTAAATCGCTGCGTTGTCAGGAGGCCCATCCTTTGAGAGGCTGGTGGTGGCAGGTTCATTGCAGTAACAAACTTCGGGAAATGATCAACACCTCAGCCTGGTGATCCACTTCTTAGTCCTTCAGATTTGGGAGAAATGAAATTAGTTGAGAACCTTAAGGGGGGAGATGGCATTTTTGAAGGGCTGTAGCATACTCAGAGTGCAGATCTTCATTATTCCCATGGCATGGAATGGGATTTTGAAAGCAATGTCGAACAGCAAAGCTGGTGGTGACAATGAATGGTGTCGTAGGTCTCATGCCAGTGTTTGATACTGAAGAAAAGGTGTTTCAGTAAAGTGAAGGTCGGGGTGGGGCATGAACAGGTAACCTTGCCAGTCCAGTAACTGAGCGATAATGGAGCACCATATATTGACCCTGATATGAAATGAGAATGTTTCTGGTTCCAGATTCACAAATCAAGTTAACTAGAAGGTGAGATAAAGATATTCTCCAGTATTAAAAATGAAAAGCACGGGAGCATGGCTGGCTCACCCATTTCAAATGCCATGCTTATGCTGGCATGTGTCCAAGGGGCAAAGCAGTCTTGAGTATAAACAAATGGTCAGAACTGCTGTTTGGAGGATTTGTCAGCCTGCTCTCCAAAGCACTCACCAGCTCACTCTTTAAAACTATCTGTTATGCCTGGATACATTCAGCAATAAATAAATACAGCAGAAGAAGGGCCTTTAACAGCTATCAATGTTGTTTGGGATTTAAATTCTGAAAGGAAAAAAATGCAAAAGACAGAAGCCAAATAAGTATCGCTCAATTTTACCCAGTGTACTTTGTGTTTATGTACTTCCCATCTTCAGTATTCAGGAATTAAATGTTTTACTTCTCCGAGCCAACCCCCGCTTCCTCCTTACAGTTGGACTTGATGATCTTGAAAGTCTTTTCCAATATGTGTGACTCTGTGACTATCGGATGGAGCTCAGGGGAGCTGAGGTGCTGCCGCTGCTGCCCACCGATGTGCCCATGGCAAAACTGGTGGCCAGCGTGGCTCCGCTCACACAGTTTCTCGTGGGGAGTTCTAGGGAAGCTGCCTAAATGACACAAGAAGGTACAAGAGGGTCTTTTACAGCCCCAGTTTATTACTACAAATTACACTGGTTTCTAATCTAAAAATATTAGGATCATGCTAGTAGTTCTCTTACTAAGGAAGATACCTTTGTTTCCAATCTGGATCTGTTTGACATGAGATATGGCAGGAAGGCAAAGCCGTTATCTGCAAACATGGGGATGAAAATGAGGAGAGAGGGTATTTTATCTCCGAACTAGGGAGAGAAGAGATTGTCCATCTGTTTCCCACATTTCCTCCAATTCAGATAAGCCCTTACAAATTAATCAAAGTGTCCTCATTCTTTTCAAACAAAAAGCTCCTGCTCCTGAAAACTTTTAAAATCATTACTTTTCAAAATAGAGTCAAAGACCTGATCAAAATTCAGAAAAATAATGAGAAGAACAGAGTCAGACATCTGGCCAGACAAACTACAGCTTGAGTAAGAAAGTATTAAAGCTACTGATATGTTTGGAACAGAAAACCCTTCAACACAGAAAAAGAAAAAAGCAGCATAGGATCAGTTCTGTCTGTTCTGATGGAAGTGGCCTGGATTATTATTTTTCAGTGGGGGAAGAAAAAGTAGAATTCAGGACGTTCCAAATGGATTCTCCCCCACTGCCACCCTTCAGTTTTATATGTTACTAGATCATCATTTGAACATGTAGCTTCAGTTTAACATATTAGCTGCTTTTTTTTTTTTTTTTTTCTTTGCCAGTCATCATCATTTCTATCCCACAGATGAAAAAAACCAGATTTAATTGCACAGCTTTTGTACACAGCATGGTGTCAGGGATCACCTGGAAGCTGGGGAGGGGCTTTTTACAAGGGGTGTGCAGTGACAGGACAAGGGGAATGGCTTTCAGCTGAAAGAGGGGACCTTTGGATGAGATCTTAGGAAGAAATTCTGTGCTGTGGGGGTGGGAGGCGCTGGCCCAGGCTGCCCAGAGCAGCTGTGGGTGCCCCGTCCCTGGCAGGGCTCAAGGCCAGGCTGGACGGGGCTCTGGGCAACCTGGGCTGGGGGGAGGTGGCCCTGCCCGGGGCAGGGGGCTGGAGCTAGGTGGGCTTTAAGGGCCCTGCCGACACAAACCGTTCTGTGAATCTGTAAGTAAACTAACTTGGGCATTCTGTGGTTTCCAGGTGTAATGTAAAGTTTGTTCCCTTTGGCAAAAGCTTTATTAAGGCTTTACCATCTCATCAAAAGCACAGACACAAGTGTTGGAAAATGGAAGGGGTCTCCAGGGCAATGGAAATATTAATTCAAAAAAAAGTTTTTGCGTGTCATAGCCCTTCTCTGCTGGCACTGTGATGTCAGAAAGGAAGAAATGGAAATGCCAATTAGCCTGCTGCAGTTAACAACTATTAATGTGAACAAAACTGGAATTAAGTTTGTTTTCAAAGGATGTCAGCACAAATGCAGCTCGTATTGCGGGGTCGGGATCGCATAGTGTATAAACATTATTGTACGGTTCAATCCTGGTATTTTTAACTATGGATGATACCAGTGACGGAAATGCTGCCTGGCAAGATGTATGCCAGTGGGGCCATATAACAGAATATTGAAAAGGCAGAGAAGTTCAGGTATTTTCTTCCTGCTCAGCCCCACGTGTGCTGTCACTGGAGCAGGATAGCAGATGTCCAGTCTGTTTATCAAAGAGCAAACTGGCTTGGGGAGATGTGAGCCAGTTTATAAATCCCCTCATAGGAGAGCACTGACGTTTTAGGGGGTTTATATATAGCACAAAGGTCTGCGTGACTGCCTGGCTCCTTGAGCCAAGAAATTTGCAGAGCTTTCACTGAAGTTGGGAGGCTTATAAATGAGGTTTGTGGCAGCAGTGGCTAGTGTGACTGAGCCCTGGGAACGAAGCAGCTACAGGGGGATGCCAGGCAGTGCATGCTGCGCAAAGGGGCTTTACCCTGCTGGCATTCGTAATGATTTTTGATGGGGTTTAGGAAGACTTTTTTTTTCTCCTGTGTCAGTGGGACTCTTGTACAGAGCTACCTGGAGCTCTCAGGAACTGGCTGCATCCCTGCTGAGTTTAGTACACAGTTTCCCTGGAGAATTATTTTATTTTAGCTCTTGTTACTTCTTGGCTGTGTTATTCTCTTTCAGATCCTGCTCTGTTGAATAGTAAATGTCCTGCCTGGGAAATACTGTGTATGAGTGATACGTGAGCGTATGTGCCCATTAGCTCCTTTGTAAAACACGAATGCTATGACATACATGGGTGGCATTTCTTACATTTCTGCTTCTTGCTCAAATATAATATTTTTAACAGAGAACAAGTATTAATGAGAGGTATTTCCCCCCAAAAAAAGCAGAAATTCTCTGTTAAAAAACCCAACTGATTATAAACTTGGAGCCTTTCAGCATTATGAAGGATATGTGCATCTGGAAGAACAAATTGCTTTATGAATTTTTCATCTATTCTGCAGCCACTATAATTTGTGTAATTATGAAATCATGTTATTGACTCAAAAAAAAAATGAAGTAATGTAGAACTGTTTACAAACCATGAGCAATTGTACACCCTGGTTTGCCCTGATTTTTGTAGTTTCTACAACAGCTGTTGAAGTGGACATTTCTAAGAGCCTTTGCCTCCACAGAGGGTGGTGGGGGGGACGGTGTCGGGCTGGAGGGCAGCAGCCTGCTCCCCCTGCACCCGCTGCCTGGCCGAGGGTCTCAGCAGAGCTGCTCCTCCTCAGTAAGGCTTTTCTTTAGGCTTTGACCTGAGACCTGCTGGTCTCCCCAGCTACTCAGTAAGTCTTCTGGTCATGTTGCCCACCTTCCCAGTGCCCAGAATCTCTTTTGAAGCGGCATCCCAAATAGAATTAAAAATGCAATAATGATCCGTAAGAACAAATGATACCAGAAGTCTGGCAGTGCTCAAGGCCAGGCTGGACGGGGCTCCGGGCAACCTGGGCTGGGGGGAGGTGGCCCTGCCCGGGGCAGGGAGCTGGAGCTAGGTGGGCTTTAAGGGCCCTGCAAACACAAACCATTCTGTGATTCTATGAACCCCCCAAAAACTATAACACATGCTAAGCCCTGTAATGATGGTGTCATCTTATGGCTCTGCACGGCCCTTGGGGTTGAAGCACTTCCCCACCAGGGCTGCTGTTGGGGGGACAGTGCTGGAGCCCACCCGGGGAGCGTCTCCCTGGTCCCTTCCCCAGTCTCGCACAGGCTGCAGTGCCACATGCTCCTCTGAGGCTCTTCAAGTGGCTGCCATGCTGTGCCATGGCCTCTCCAGGGCTTTGTCGCGTGAATTGTGAATCAAACATCTCAGCACGTTTACATTTTCAAACCAAGAGCCTAAATCATGGCAAATCCGTGCCAGTCGGTGACATGGTGGCCTTGCTGCTGGCACCTGGCACCAGCCCTGGGGTGGGCATCTGCCCTGGGGATGGAACATGAGGGGACGGCACACGGGGCCCCGGCACAGCCCTGGCAGCAGACACGTTGGTGGCATGCTCTGGAGACCCTTCCTTCATGGCGTTAGCAATCGCTAATGGCATTTGTAGGGAAAGAAAGTATTCTGCTTAGCTCTTCTGCTTTCACGTCCTGTTCCACACTCTGGTGTGGCGTTCCCGTGTGTGTGATACCGGCATCTCCCCAGCAATGAGTCCCTCGCGGCGCTGCCGCTTTAGCCAGGGAAGGCGCCGAACACACCGGCAAGCTGCCAGGCAGTGCCGATGGCCCAGCAGGTGTGGGAGGCAGACAGCCGCGCCATGCTCAGGTCCGGCTATCCTCTCGGGGAGCACTGCTGCAGGAAACCTTCGAGAGAGAGAAGAAAGCCCTTCCAAAGGAGCTCATTTTTTTAATATCTGTGGAATAAGGCCTGAGAGAGAGCTCAGGCTTTGAACGACTTTTTAATAATAATAAAGAAGGAAAAGAGCTAGACAGAAAGCGTTGTCATCTGACCTGCCACTATATATCTCCCAAGCAGTCTGGTGTTGGAGACACTTCAGCTCCATGCAGAAGAAACACAGCAAAGCAAATGACAGTCTGAGCAAAAGTGTGCCAATGAGTTCATCTTTTATCAGTAATTAATGAACAGTTTACTCATAATCACAGCATGAAGACTTCCCCAGCTGCGTATCTGACACTGCAGGGAACATGTACTGGCCCTGCTCTAAACACTCTATAAGCCCATGTATTAATAACACACTAAAATTAATTGCCTGAAGAGCCAAGGCGGGGTGATGTTTGCTAATGTGCTGTGCCCAGCAGGGCAAGAGCTTCACGACAAGTGAGAAAATCTTTGTTGTTTTATCTGTGATTTTTCAGACCAGAACAGGACCCCTCACTGGGGATGCTGCCGTTCGGATGGAGACCTTGAGGGCGTGTTGGGGCTCCTACACCGGTGGCTGGCACCCGTGGGAAATTTTATCTGTCATATCTCTGTGGCTGAAATTTCTGAGTACCTTTCACCCTTGTCAGAGATGTTACTCTGAGCAGGCTGCTGAACCTCTGAAAAGCCCAGAAAAATGACCAGCGTGCCTGTGCTTTGCCTGAAAAAAATCTGGATGGGAAAAATAGATTCTTCATGCATGGTATCCATGTCCTTGCAAAAAATGCACCAAATACAACCCCAGGAATAGGTATTTCTTAGAAGACTGTTCCAAAACCTTAGTAAAATCAGATCAGCTTATAATTTACATTCTGCAATTTATGTGTATTTTGTTATTTATTAGAAATTGAGATCACAACTCAAGGTTTGGAACTTTGCAAGTCCTGGATCTGGCTTTACGTTCAAACGCTCCATTTGGGAAAGACTGCTGGTTAGCGGAAGAAACATTTTTTGCTGGTGAAGGTAACTCCAGTTTTCCTACTGTTTGCTACATTAATGATGTCAGTTGATGAAACTAATGATGCAAACCCCAGAAGGAAAAGGCTTTACTCTTAAAACTGATGAAACCAAAGTTCTTACCCTGTGTCTTGCAGGATGTGTGATAACAGAATTTGCTGTTATGCTGTTCGGTCCTGGTACATTTTGGGGTAACTGTGATGCTTTTGAAGAGAGAAGAAAACCAAGATTTTAAATGGGATAGAGCTCTGATTAAAAAGCCTTACCGTACTGAAAATTTGCACAAAATCATTCAGGCATACCAGGTCGTTTTCAACTCTCTTGATTGCTTACCTGTGTCTGGAGGCTCAAGAATAGTTACCAAGCGATAATGTTTTTGTGACATATCTTGTGAGGAGCACTTTGCTGTAAATATATGTACTGTACTGCACATTCTGCCTTGTAGTGTTGGCACCAAACTGTGTGCGGGACAGCTGGCGTTTCTCCCCTGCCTCCTTAGTGCCTTCTCCCTCTGCCTGCCCCTGTCAGCCCTGTTCCTCCAGCTGTGCTCAGTGGCTTGCCTATTTTACGTCAATAATTTTCAAAAAGAAAATATAAACTATGCAATGTAAATTTCCTTAACCTTTTTCATTGTAAATGAAACATACATGAAGTTTGTGGGCTTAGTCTTCATCATCCCCCCCCTCCCCCAAGAAGCAGTAGCTGTATAAATACATTATTTGAAAATTCACTGCTTAGCAGATGTCCGTAGTACAAATTCTCTTAAACAGTTAATGCATTTTAATGTACTATCTACTAAGGAGCAATTAACACTTAAAGATTAAACATGTTCCCCACCACACCTGCTGTGGGTTAAGGATTTCCATGTGGGCAGGGTAGCAGCATCTCATCTCATTCGGTTGTGTGCCTCAGTTTAAACAATCCTGATGCAATTTAACAGCATCCATACAGGGAGTTTGCCAGCAGGAGAGAGGGTGTCGGTGTCCTGCCCTGCCACGTGCGGGCCGGCCGGGAGGAAGGTCGACAGTGGCTGGGTGCAGCACGGGAGGATGTCGCGCCATTGAACCACAGCTGCCTGGCAAAGCCCGTCTCTGTGAGTTATTAAAAAACATTTCCTAGGGTTGTCCATGTGCAGGTATGTTTCATTCATAGTTGTTGTTTGGGCTTTTAACATGGAAAAAGCCAGGTTTGTAAATCACTTCCTAATTTTCAGGTGTAAAGGTGAAATGTGGTGTTATATAAAGTGCCCAAGTATCAAACCTGAAGCATCCTGCTCCCTGAAAAACAGCTTTTGGTAATTCCTGTAGGAATTAGCAGTTAAGTCCCTCTGCCTGCAAAGCAAGTGTAAGCATATTACAGTAAACATGTTGTGCTAAGTGCTCTGCTTATGTCTGTTCTTTCCCTGCGACAGATCCTGGAGAGGTGCTGTGTGCAACACCCCGATCTTTGTGAGAGCTGAAAACCCTTCAGAGGAGGGGGACCTTGGGGGCTGCTCCTGCTGCAGGCAGCCTTCCCTCCAACCAGCCCACAGGGCAGAAGTTTGACAGCGGTTGCAGAAGGGAGCCCTGCTGCTGCTGTGACTTCTCCTTTCCCGGCAGGCAGGGCTGTGCTGCTGCCCCCACTGCTGCCAGGAGAGGCCATTGCCCAGCACCGGTCCTGCCTGTCCCTGCCGGCTTCTGCCTGCCCACCCCACCTCAGGTGGCAGGGATGCCAGTGTACGTGATCAGGTCTGGAGAAAACCCCTTGCACTGAAGGGCAGGTCTTGCAGCAGCCTCAGTGAGGAAACCGTGCAGATGAAGACTGCTCCTGCCCCTGTCCCCGGTGCAGCCACCTTTGCTGCCAGTGCTGGGCACTGCTCGGCCAGCACACCAGGCCTGGGGTTGCTGTGGTGTGCCATGAGATGTGCTGCGCGGCTCCTGTAAAGCTGTTCAGTTCACTCATACAGCATCCTGTAGGGTGAGATGGTGGACTTCCGTGCCTTGACACCAGCTTTCTGACAGCATCATGACACTAGACACTAGTAAAGGAGTGGAAAGAAACGAGATCCTGCCCGTAACTACTGCTGCCGTTGACTGCAGCATCCCTTTGCAGTGGTTTCTGGGGTACTTCTAGCTGCAGGCTGCACCTCCAGCATGCCCTGGAAGCAGGAGCAGTTAAGGGAGGCAGCTGCTGAGAAGGAGGCTGCTTTGCAGGCTTGGGTCCTGTGCGCCGCAGCCTGCAGGCACCCAGCCCTCTCGCTCTGCCTGCGGAAAGCAGCTTTGGCAAGCGGAGAGGAAGGCGGGCAGCACTCCTGTGCAGCCATGCCTGGGCTGCTGCTTGCCAGCTGCTTGCCAGCTGCCACCCACATGCCCCCCATGCCCTGGGCAATAGCCCCTGCACCCTGCGCAATGCCCCCCATGGGCAGCTGGCCCCTGCCGAGGTGCTGCGCCCGGGGCTGGGAGCCACTCTGCAGTGTCATGCAGGGCTGGCACTGAAGCCAGGGGTGATGGCATTTCCCTCCCTGGGCTGAGCAAGGGGCCTTGCTAGCAAGCGCTGCAGCGTGCAGCAGGCTCTGGCTCTGCAGGGCTTGGTGGAAGGGCTGTTGCTGGCGCAGGAAGCCTGGAGATGGCAGGGTCTGTGGCAGGAGTGACAGAAACGGGTCTAAATGTCTCTGCTCGGCAAGGCCAGCAGCGTGCCAGCCGGGCAGCTGTTATCTGCAGCTCACAGCAGGAAGGGAGCCCCCGGGCACCGCCCCAGCCATCGCTCAGGTCCCAGGGACTGAGGGCGATGGTTCTGCCCCGGGCAGCCTGAGCCCGTCCCCCCCGCCAGATGCTCATGGGCAGATTAACGGGTCGCAGCGGAGACGTCTGCAACTGGTGCATTTCAAAGTGCGCATTTGTGCTGGGACGTGAGCTTCCCCGGCGGCGAGCCACGCTGCAACTTGAGATGCGGCTGCAATGCAAAAGCACTTCCCCTTGCATCTCTTTTTTTAATAGCTGAAAGTAATTTTTGCTTCTTTAAGAAAATATACATGCAAACCACAGCCCGTTGCCATGGTTACTACCGTATGCTACTGTGAATAGCTAATTTCACATCCTTAGACCTATAGGCATTGGAACACGTACTTCTTCTGGCCTTTCGCTGTTTCCCCCCTTGCTAGGCCACCGTCCCGCGGTTGCAAGGAAAGCATGTTGTAATTCGCCCTGCGACGCCGGAGGCGGTGGCTGCACTGCCACAGCCTGCAGCACGCTCCATCGTGCCCGCGCGGGAGGCCCCAGGTAAGAATTAAGCTTTTTACCCCACTTTGTGGCCCCTGCCGGCCATGCAAATCGGCAGCAGAATAGGGTACAGTTGTTTAGTAGGTTATGGTAAGTTGCTCAGGAAGCTAAATTGTTTTATTCTGTCTGGATTCCGTTGCATCTACTGTGGTACATGGGTCTTGCTATCCTAAGAGAAGTTAGGGAAGGTTTAAATAATGCGTTAAAGAAACTAAATGTAAGATTTTGTTATGTAAAATTTAACAAAACTCTGCAGTTCTGAAGAGTATTTAAAGTAGTAATGGGATTTCAAAGCACAGCCCCCATGGTGCTCGCTGGGGTGCAGCGGGACCCCTCTGAGCCAGTGCCAGCAGCACATGGCCCAAACCTGGCGCGGGCATCTGTTTCCCTTCCTCTGGTTTTACTGTTGCTTTGGCAGTTAATCTCCTGCGGTCCTTACTCCGCTGGACAAGTTGAGAGGAAGATTTTTCAGGTGTTGCCAGAGCCCCGTGGGCTGGCTGAACGGCTGGCCGCACAGCTGGTGGGGTGGTGGCACCGGCGCCATGGCTGTGCCGCCATGCAGGCTGTGCCGTGGGCCGAGCATGGCTCCCCTGGCGTGGGGGTCCCCGCCAGCCCTGGGCGAGGCGGGTTGGTGCCTATCCTCGCAGCATTGCTCCCCGGGAGTTGACGGTAAAGTCTACCAGGAATTAAAATGACATTAATCGCCTGAGAGCGAGCCTGTGGTTTCCTGCTGTGAAATCTGCTGCTGCAGGCTCGTGTCCCACCAGTTTCCATGATTAGATGGGGTGCTGGGTTGCAGGCAGGCTCCACCCGGGCCGGGCACCCATGCTGCTCCCCGGGGAAGCTGGGGTGCGGGTGGACCCTGGTGCTGCTGGCTGGGGTCCAGCACCAGCTGAAGGGCAGTAAAGACACCATCTTTGCAGAAAGCAGAAAAGGCATAGCGTATACAGTAAATATTTGCCATGAAATTAGCAGCGTGAATTTTACTTGTTTATATGCTTGCAGACTAGTAGAGATTTTAAGTATTTTATTACTTTTAACAAAAATATTACCACTTAGTAGCTGCAGGAGGCTTTAAAATAAAAGGACAATACAAAGGGAGGCCAAAGTCTGAAATGTGCACATTATCTTTACTAAAATGTGCATGCAGGTAATATTGTTAAACCGGGGTGGGGGGAAAATAAAAATGTTTTAGCAGGGCAGCACGGAAGCGATGGCCTCCGTGCCGCGGAGAAGCAGAAGCGGAAGTTCGTTGCTTCAGAAGCTGCCCTGTGCTAGCGGAGATGTAACCATTGCTTGCTTTATGGGCAAGGCTGAAATGTACATTTTGGGGAACTTGAGTTTTGTGAGTGCTGAACAAATTAGGGGCATAAGGAAGCAAATAGTTTCTCCAGGATGGCAATGGTGTTTAGTCTGTGTTTGAAGTAACCTGCATATCTGCCTTTAATGAAGGCTAGGGGTAAAAAAAGGAAAAATAGAGTACAAGGTTTATTTTGTGACTATCGTATCACAGCTATTTGGTATGATAAAATGAAGGCACAAGACATTTGCAGCTAGATGGATTTGCAATGAGATTGGCATTTGCCTGTTTAACAGACAGGTACAGCAGCACCTCGCGCTCCCCGCGGCAGGAGCTCTGCAGTTGCTCTGCAGCGAAGAGCAGCCGCTGCTGCCGTGGTCACTGTGCGGATGGGGGTCAGATGGCAAAGGAGACTGTGGAGCTCTTCATGCAGTTATCCGTTAAGTGCTATGTTACTGTAAATCTTGAGAGCAGCTTTGCTTCTGGGTGAGCAGCTGGGAGTGCCTGTGCTGCTGGACAAACCTCCCCGTGCCTGGGGTGCCGTGGGGAGTGCAGCAGCTGCTGGTGCACCGACCCTGGCAGTGCTGCCAATGCATCCAGGCTGCGCCCGCCCAGCACTGGTCACACCGCTGCCTGCAGCCCAGGGATGTTTTGGGCTAGTTCTGAATTCAGTTAGGTTCTTACCCTACTTTTTTTTCTTGTTGATGTTGCTGTTTGATTTACAAGATCTCCATTTGATTTACAGCCTTACTCAGGAGGGAGTTGGGGTGTGAAGTAAAGTGCTGGTGCAAGCCGAGCTGGAGGCGTTGGACCCGGCTGGCTGCGTGCGCCCCTGTTTGCGCACCTCCAGTCATCTGTGCCTGCCCGCCTATAGGCACCAAGCCTCTATAGGGCCCCCGCAGCTTCGTGGGTGGGCAGCGGGCTGCCAGGGTGGCTGCTTTTATGGAGTAACAATTGAAAGATGGTTGCTGAGTCGCTGCTTAAAGCAGCTGTGGTTTGTGTGTCATGGGTCACCTTGTCCTGCCATACTGAATGTCTTCAGAAACCGACCTCTAAGGAAGGGCTAGGAATGATCTATAAGGCATCCATAATACCAGCTTCCTAATTCTGCAGGCTGAAGTCATCTTTCAGAGTATTTATTGCATTTGTAACGACAAAGAGAAAATCTAAACATATTTTCACTTTATGTCCCTAATGCCATGCCTGTTACAGCACGACTCAGGGTCTTCCCTGTAAACCTTTCCCTTCAGGCCATTTTGAAGCAGGGACTGAAGTGGGATGTGCTTTTATTCTCCTTGAGGTGTAGCTGTGAAGAGGATGCCGACAGCAGCCCTCACCTGGGGCACGCGGGACACACTGGTGTCCCTCTGCCGTGCTTGCAGGGCTTTGGCTGGCCTGGGCCCGTTGCTGGCCCCGCGCCCCTCCAGGCCGTGCTGCAGAGGGAAGGGCAGGCAGCCGTTGCAGAATTCTGGAAGTCAGGCTCTTCCTTCATTTGAGCCAGGGCTGCATTTGCTCAGCCAGGAAGGTTCCTCTTTTCTGCTCCGCATAGTGGAGCACATAGTGACTCTAAAACATAAAATATTACTCAGAATATTTTCTCTGTACACAACATGTTTCCCTCTTCCCTTGTCTCCTAATTTAGCTCTTTTTGTTTGAATGACATAAGAAGATAAGTGTATGATGACCTATTTTGTTCTCTTTCTCTGCTGTAAGATTAGTCCATCGTCTTGTATCCTGATGGTAGTGGTTATCATTATTGGATGATAATCTGGGAGACCCCTGGATCTGAGATTTCAGCCCGGTTTCCTCTTTACCCTGTCCTGCCTGGACATCTTGTTACTGCAGAGCTTGTGCTTGGCTTCTGCACTCTGAGGTTCTGCCGCCTGTAACCTTTATAAACCTGTGTGAAAGAACACGTCTGCTTCACAGGATGTAGTGAGAAACGACCTCACAGATGAACAGGGTGCAAACGTGATGATAAGGCAAAGCGGAGCCGGGCTGTGTCAGAGAGGGGGGCGGGAGGCGTTGGAGCAGGGCTCCTCGTGGAAGCCAGCACCAGAAGTGCCTGGCCAGGGCAGGGCTGCCGCCCCCAAGTACCAAACCCAGCAGGCAGGTCACTGTGTGCTGCCACATGGAAATGGACTTGATGGGAAAGTGAAACTAAATGAACCCAATTCCCAGTGCAACCAAGAAAGGGCTGTGGAGCCAGGCCCTTTAAACTGGGGGTGGAGGGGCTGGGGAAGGAGCTGCTATTCCCGCTGTGAGCATCTTGGTGCCCATGTGCCCGCTCTGCCGCTGGTGAGGCCAGACAAGGAGGCACAGTTTAGACAGCAGGGTTTTGTTTTAATTTTTTTTTCAAGGTAGCTCTGTGCATGGAAAAGATCATTTGTGCAGATGGTGGCCTACTGAAGTTATTTAAGAGAAATCTGGGCAGTGAGGAATTTGTACAGAAAACTTTGTGACCGAACCAACCGCTTTGAACATGCGCAGCATACTGATGTAAACGTACAGAGAGGAAACAGCCTCGTGTATTTCTTTGTGATGGAACAGAAACAGGAAAAGCAACAAATGATCCATTACAATATTCCTTCCCAGAGACTACCAAGGTGTGTGCAACCAATGCTGAAGTTATCTGAGCAGTACATCTATACCACTGCTGCTTTATATAATGACAGGTGAAGTCATGAAGGTCAGGCAAATGTAAAACCATGATGGGATACTTTTTTATTGATTTGTGGATTTTTTTATTGATCTGGATTAAATTTTAAACACAAGTGTAAATTCACAGCATCTTTTCCTGAGAGGGGAAAAATGAATGTTTCTTTTACATCTTTACAGTCTCTGTAAAAAAGTTTTACGGTTTCTGTTAAAAAGCCCCAAAAGATAAACAGGTATATCGGAAAGCTCTCCCAGCCAGTGACATGCCTTTGTTTCCGTGGGTGCTCGGCCCTCCAGGACGCTCCCCGAGGCTGCTCGGCCTGAGCAGTCCCTGCGGCGGGAACAGTAGAGGCATCCTGTTTCCAACAGTGGGTTCAGAAGTGCCATGCGGTCTGTTGCAGGGTGTGATCAGAGCACGCAAAAAGAAAAGTTAATTATACTCATGCCAGGCTGTGTAATACAATAAAAAGTCTTACAAAGGAAACAGCTAGAGTTCAAATCTTGTGCGCAGGTAATACTATTTGTCTCCCAAAGTGAGGAATTATTCATTAAAGCTGAGAAGTGCATTATCATCTCATTTCACAAAACTAAGTCTGCTCAGTTCAGCCCCAAGTATGGATTAGGGAAAAAAGCATATTTAAAGGCAGATTTCTTCTAGTCCCAAGCCTAATAAATGTCAAAGCAAACAGCAAAGTGATGTGGCTTATTCTGTTACAGATTGAAGGATGTGGGGGAGGTAGTTCTGAGCAATCACTTGAAATTTCAGAAGTCAACAGAAGCTTGGTATCTATAAATGAGTAACAGTAGTATTCAGTTGGGGTAGAGATGCCACTTTAGTGCTGATTTTTTTTTTGTTTGTAAGGTAAAAATAAATGTATTCTAGAACAGCTGGGTACTGGTAACAAGTGATACTCAGAATCATAAATACAAATTATACAAGATTTGGGGGAAAAAGACAAGCATGAGAGGGAGAAGACGGAAAGTTCTCACAGATCTATAACCTCCAGAGCATGGGGTAGAAAAAATGAAGTTGGAACAAGGTGTCTGTGTTGATGATGTTTAACACAAGCGAGTTGTGCTCCCGATATTGGAGGTAAATACTGTGTCTTTTTCCTGGTCTTCTCTGACGTTGATGTGCCTCATAGTTTTCCTGTAGTCACTATTTGTGTTGTCTGGGGATGAACATCAGCCTCACATACATGGCATGGGAGTCCCAGGCTGTGGAAACAGAGGCTGAAATTAAACCACATCTGAAAATAGGAGCCTGCTTGGGGGAAGCAGGTTGTGGGTTTATTTTCTGGCAACAGAGCATGGCTGCACCACCGCTGCTTGTCACAGCACCCACCCCAAGCATTGCTGCGGCCACTGCACGCTGCTGCTCAAGGGAACGTAGTGTGGTAGTAATGCCAAAAATAGTGAAGAACAGAGGGATTGGAATTCAGAATAAAGTCACCCAGGAGCATAAGGTGTAAAGGACAGAGGTGCTTGGAGTATCTGGTGTTTCCACACGAAAGGAGGTGAGCAGCAAGAGAGGTGTGGGGCACCAGGCACCCTGCGCAGCATGTGCACTGCAGTGTTAAACCAGCTCCTTTGGACCTGGGTGCTGGGGCGCTGGCCTGAGCTGTTAGGGCACCAGAAGGGAGACTGGACCAAATTTGAAAACTTAACCCCATGGAAAAGCCTTCTATAGCCTTTCTGTGTTTTACTTCTGAAGTGCATGGTACCCCACTCCTTGCAGCAGTCCCTAAACCCCTTATCTCACTGTGCATACCCCCATGCTGCCATACCTGCTGGTAAAGGACCGATGCGTACCAACTACGGAACTTCAGAAAAAATTGCCTCCTTGTAAATGTTATGATGTCTTTTTGGCATGGTGTCGATTACACTGGCAGCAGGACTCATCTGTAGGATTCACACTCTCTCTCTTGTGAACACTCTTTTATTTGATGGATCTTAATTTTCACAGCCAAAGCGAGGAGAAAGCTCTATGGAGGTGGAGCTGCGAGCATTTGACATGCCTGTTTTAGAATGCTTTCCCAGCCCAAGAGTGGTTAAAGCCTCAGTGGAAGATCCCTGTGGCCACTGCCATTCCTGAAGAGAGGTGGGAGCACGGGGCTGGCAGCAGTGGCTGTGGGCAGCCACGCTGGGCAACCAGCAACCCGCTGCCCCCATACCTGGTGACTGGGCACCGGCCTGGGCCTGGCACCCATGGGAGCTGCTCATGGAGGGGGAAAGGGGTATTTCCTTGTCTTGACTATTTGTCCTACCGTTACATTTAGTGATGGGGACCAGGGAAGGACAGAAGCTGTTGGAGCACTCACCATGAGGCAACGGTTCTCAGAATTGTTGCCTATGGAAGAAAACAGAAATTGAAATTAAAAGTTTAAGGGAAAAGAGAATAATGGAGGTTTTTTGAAAACGTGTGTGTATTTGCATCGAAACGCACTCATCCTTGTCAATAAACAGTTGCTTCAGATGATATACTACTTTGGAAAAAAATACTAAGCATATGTCTCCTGGAATGATGGCAAATATTTGCAGGGTTTGGGTGTGATTTTGGCTAATACATGACTGCTGCCTTGATATGAAAAGACGAAGTCAGGGAATGCTGCCACTGGTTTTATTAAAATGATAAAACATAAAGAACTGAAAAAGTTTTCAAAGGCACAAGACTCTTTTATGGTAAATGGCAAAAGGAAGAAGAATTAACAATGTAAGAGGTGTATGGCGTGCCTTGGGGATGGAGCAGACTGCATGCTATAAAAGAGAAGTATAGATCAAAAGAGTAAACCTCATCAGGGTCAGAGGAAGAAAGATCTGGAAAAGGGATGACAAAAGGTCACTTAATCCATTCCCTTGCCCCTGGCGGAATGGAGCGTACTTGAATCACTCCTCCAGATGAGTGCCTAACCCTGATTTAGTACCCTTGTCAGTCCTTTTTTTACCCTCTGAGTCCAGCCGAGTCTCTCTCCCTGCAGTTTAAGCCTATCTTCTTGTCCTCACCACCACTGACACAGACACGAGATTGTTTCCTGCACTTTGCAGTGTCCTTAAATCTTGGAAGATGGTTGCTGTGCTTCCCTCAGTCTTGGCATGAGCGGGCTGTTTCCAGGTCTTTCCATCATTTCGACCCCACCACCATTCCCAGAGCTCCTGTCCCACTTCTTGCATCCTGGTGGGCTGACACTGGTGGGACCGGACCCTGTGTGTGCCCCCGCGCCCCCCCCACCTGGCAGCCTGCCTCTGGTCCCATGTTTAGGTATACATCCCTCTCCTGTCCCCCAAGCACCAGACTGCTTTGTTGGGGTGCCTTCGCACGTGGCCCTGGATGTGGGTGGCCGGGCAAGGTCAGACTGATGCCATGCCAGACTGACCTGTGCTGTTGTAGCTCCTTTTCCTGCAGGCACGCTGGGTCTCTGTGGTGCCCAGGGAGGCTCAGCACAGCGCCCGGCCGCCGTGGTGGGTGCCGGCCACCAGCTCTGGCCGGAGAGGCCTCCTGTGGAGAGCAGCATGGCAGATGGCACAGGGCCTGGGAGTGCAGCTGCCAGCCTCGGGGCTGGCCTGGCCGGGGCCATGGCCGCTCTGCGCCGCGGTGTTTGCCAAGCTGCAGAAAGGCGGGAAGCGGGACGGGGGTGGGGCGCGGTATTCTGGTGGCTCCGGAGGGAGCCCGGCCCCGCCGCCCCACGGGCCTGGAGACACGGGCCCGTCCCGGGCGGCGGTGCCAGCGGAGCGGTGTTGCCGGTGACATTTCCCCCTCGCTTCCCTCCCCCTGCTTTGCCTGCCTTTTTTTTTTTTTTTTTTTTTTTTTCCTTTTTCCCTTTCCTCCGAAACCGGAGGCGGCGGCGGGGCCGGGCACGTGTGCTGGGGCTCGGGCACCGTGACTCATGAGGCGCCGGGCCGCGCCGCCGCGGGGAGGATGAGGGAGGCGAGTCCCCGGGGGAGAGCAGCTCGCGACGCCCCCGCTCTTCACCTCTCCCTTGGCTTCGCTGCGCCCGGATCCCGGAGGCTGTGCCGGGCTTAGGTGAGTGCGGCCGAGCCGGGCCCCCGCCGAGGGCCTGCCGGGGCGCGGGGCTGCCCGCGGGGCCGCGGCGCGCTTCCGGACGGGCGGGGGCGGCGGCGGAAGCGGGGGCCGGGGCCGGCGCGGGGAGCCCGGGCCGCTGCCGCCGCCTCCCGCCCGCCCGCCGCGCCGGCGGCGCTGACAGCATGCGCCCCTGACTGGGCCGGGCCGCCACCGCCGTGCCCGGGCCGGGCCGCCGCCCGCCCGCGGGCATGCCAGAGGTGAGTGCCGCCGGCGGCGGCAGGTGCCCGCGGCGCGGCTGCCCCCGGCCCGGCGCGGCCTCCCCCGGCGCGGCGGCTGCGGTGGGCCCCGCGGGTGGCGGCCTGGCGGGGGCGGCGGCGCGGTGGAGGCAGGGGGGGTTCGGGCCGGCCCGGTGGGGCCGAGAGCGGGGCCCGCGCTGGTGGAGCGGTGGCCCGGCCTGGGGGACTCGCCGCCCGTGGACCGGGAGCTCCCCCCGGCGCGGCCCGGGTGCCCGGGGCAGGCAGAGCCCGCGGGGCCGGGGTGGGCCGCCCGCTGTGCGGCGGCCGCGGCCGTGTCCGGGCGCTGCGGGGAGTGCGGCTAGACGCCCTGTGCGACGGCGGCATCCCAGGGGGGCGGGCGGCCCGGCGGCCTCCTGAGCGCGCCGCTGCGCTGCCGACCCCGTGGCGGCTCCCGCCTTACCACGGGGACGGGGCGCTGGGCTTCGGCCTGGGGGCTTGGGGGGCGGGCTTCGGTTTTGGAGAAAGCTCTTGAATTGCGAACTTTGTTTTGCCCCGAGTTACTGCAAACAGGTCGGTTCGGTAAGATGCCAGCGTAGTGGAAGAGAAAAACGCGGGGATGTCTTCTCTATAACATGGTTATTTTAGAAAAATACATGATTGTTTTTTTCCAGAAATTATTTATTTCCGTTGTTTTTTTGCGGGGGACCTGTGCCGGAGCGCTGGCTGCACCGGGGCCGGGGGTGCCGAGCGGGGGCGGCCCTGCGTGGGGCCGGGCCCGGGCGGGGAACGGCGGCGCCGAACAAAGAACCGGCCGGGATCCTCGTTAGCGCTGTGGGAAAGAGGTTCTAATGAAACGGCACGTTCCAAAGTGACAACAAGGAAACAGTTTGCTTGATGAATAATTAACTGACGGTGCTTACTGCTGCGGGGGAAGTTTGAGGGGCAGAGCCCGGGGCCGGGGATCGCAGCGCCGGCCGGCGGGGGGACCTGACCCCTGCCCGCCCTGCTGATGGAAAACAGTGCTGCGGCAATTTAACGTAGATACATGAGAAAGAAGTCAAAGGCTTGGCGTCCCCAGTTGCACTGAAGTGGGTGACAGAAGTGCTGCCGGTGGAAGATTGTGACGCGGCGGCACAGAAAGCGGGGTGTGTGTGTGTGTGTGTGTCCCTGCTGGTGGGGCTGGGCGGCTGGGGAGCGCGGCACCCACCGGGGCGGGGGGCTGCGGGGGCAGCGCGTGCTTTCGCAGCGTCAAATTTGTGTCACTCTGCTTTCCTCGGCAGGCTTCGGAGCAGATGTAGACTGAAAACTAAAATGGAATTGGACTGCCCTGGATTTAAAAGCTGGGCTTTCTAAGCTACATAACTTCTTCAGCCTTAGTTGAAACAGAAGATGTTTAAATAGAAGAGCAATGGTGATGACTGAATGTTCAAAGTTTCATAACCAGTTAGTCTCTAGACCTGAGAAAATTTTGAAAAGTTACAGCCTGCACGTTGTACGTATGAAATAGCGGTTATTGTGGAGCCTGTGTAGTTTACGCGACACCTAAAAGTGTAGGATTGTGCTGCTGTTACTTACTTGGGCTACAGGCTACAGATTTCGTACTCTGATATGATATGAAAGATGAAGTGACAGGGCATATTTATTGTCTCATTTCCTTAAAGCCATCGTTGGATTAAATTTATTTTGAATGGTGGGCAGGGGTCTGAGTCCAAAGATGTTCTGTTTTACCATGAGGCAGTTGAATTGGTGGGCAAAGTTGGGGCATGATGTGAGCAATTTGTAATTCACTTGAGTAAGGAAACGGTGTTAAAGCTGTCCTGTGAAAACTCCCCTCAGCTGCAGAGGAGGGTATGGTTTCCATACATGCACTGCACAGCGCCAGCATTCCCTGTGGTGGGAACAGCCTTGCTTTGTGATTTCTTTTCATTTACGCGGAAAATCCTCCTTTATGCTCGTTGTCTCAGAAGTGTTGTGAAGCATGGCTGTGCCACGTGCCAGATAGGCATGAGCTTCTTGTTTTTCTGGGCTGAAAGCTGTATTGCAAACATGGGAAACCGCCAGCTCGGATGTATCCAGTGCCTGCTGACAGCCCAGACCCTCCTAGGCAAATGCCTAATTCATGTTCTTCACCCTCGTGGCAGAAGGCATTAGGAGATTTAGATCTGGTGGATTAATGAGGTAATAATGACTAGTATCAGTCTTCAGCAGTATCAACAAAACAGTTTAATTAGTGAAAGCAGAGAACTCTTAATTTAAAATTTCTCTTGTTTATTGTCATCTAATTGCAGAAGTAATCATAATTCAGTCTTTACTCACAGGTTTTTCTGTAGGCAGTCAGGCCCAAGAAGTTACTCTTTCACTGGCTGGCTGCCGTCAGCATACAGTGTGTCCGAGGGTTTTCGGCCCAGTTTGTCCTGGTGAGACTTGGGAGATGGCGAAAGCGTAATCCTAAGAAAGATGCTTGAATGGGGGTTTAGTAGGGTGCCGCGTGGTTCCTGGAGTGCCTTGGCATCGCAGTGGCCGCATGGCAGGCACCTCAGTGGGGTGCAGTGCTGGTAAGGCTTGGTGCTGGACTGGTCAGCGAGGGGCACGCAGACCTTTGCTGCTGCTGGCGGTGCCGTGCTGGTGGGGCGTGTAAAAATTTCAGGGTGTTTTGCTGATTTTACTTGAGACTGGAAGAGCTGTTAGTTCATTCTGCTGTGGGAAGTTCAACGGTATAATCAGAAATAAGTGTGAATCAAGCTGTATCAGGCCTTAAATGTAGACATTCATTTTCAGTTTTGGGAAGAGGTTAATTTTGTTTTGTGTTACTCCACCTCTTGAATGCCACTACTTTGTTGCTTCACAAAGTGTCAGATGCTGTTCATCATCTTGTAGTATCACTAGGTAGTAATTAGCGAGTTTATCTATATTCTGCTTCCTACAGCGAGGCCAAGGGTTAATAAACAAACATTTTTGTATGCCTCTATGACAAATACCGCACAGTGACAGGCATTAGAAAGTAGCAGGTGCTTCTGTTGGTTTCTTTTAGAACTGGTTTTGCATGGAGGTTTCTGGTGCTTGTCCAGTTTGCATGTTGCAGGAGCACTGAAAATGCAGCGTTCCAAAATTTCACAAGCAAGAAAGATACTGTTGGGAAGAATGTGTAATGTCATTTGCTGTAGCCTGTTCTCCAAGGGATTTTTAGAGGACTGGTGAGTGTAGTTGTTCTGTGGCCTTTGAACAGTGTCCAAGCTGCATCACTTTGCATTCTGTGTCAGATGCAAATCTGACTTCCCTGAATTTAGAGCCCGAGTATACTGGACACCTAGTATACATAGGTGTATATGGTGATACACATGGTGATGCATCACATCAAGCAGCCGAAACAAACATTAAATAGTCAAAAGGGTCCACAGGGCCGTTATTTTGGTTTCCCAGAGGAGACAGACTGGTAAAATGGTGTGTTTTTTACCATACTGTCCAGGATCGTTTATGTGGCCACAGTAAAGGTTCTTATACATGTGGTGTAGATGAAGGTCTTGTGGCCAGTTCAGATTAAAACATACGCTTTTGTCTCTGTTTCCTTTAAGTACTTGTTTTATTCTGCTGCTTCAGCTTTAATGCGAAGGTGGTAATGGCACAGGAATGCCTGTAATTAGGAGGATGAGCCTTAGCGCCTCTTGATGTCCAGAATAGAGGATGATTGCTACTTGGGAACTGCGTGTATAAACTGGGAACATAATTTCTCTAGCACATCATTTCTCTGATGCCACTAACACAGAGGAAGTCACACCTGTTGGATTATAAAAGACACCTTGCAGTAACTTTGCCTTACGCCTGTTTTAAATGCAAATGCTTTGAAGACCAGCTCATTAAGATGAAATGCAAAGTTCTGTTCCCTTTTGTTGTCATGTTTTTATAATTTTTGTCCATGCTGGGGATGACTTCTGTAACTATGGATATTTCTAAAAACATTCCTGCAACTAGTCCTGTCCAGAAGGAATTTTACTGTGGTTTTATTTTGTGTGTTGTTAGATGGATTCCCAGTGTGAACAAGGAAGGGTACTGATGTCAGTGATCAGGTGTTGCCCGAAATGATCTGCTTTGGTACTGTTGTTCATTTGTAAGTGGTGGCAGAATAACCCCACACGCAAACGCGGTGGGTTCAGAGATCTGCTGGAGTGTGAGCAAAGCTCAGGTTTGTAGGTCCAGGATTTTGGTTAATTGCTTTATCTGCCTAACATCTGTAAGGTGTGGAGTCTGGCTGGGTTTGATTGCTTCCCTAGGGATCTCAACGTTCAGATCCCTCCTGCTAGTTATAGCCCCGTGCAGGGCAGAGGGGGCAGCAGGAGGACCCAGGGCAGGCAGGGGCTCTGGGGCTTTCCTTTGCTTGTGCATGCAGTGGTCTCCACTGTTTGTGTTCCTTAGGGATTAGAGCAGTTGCCTATGATTATTATTTTTTCATTTTATTTTATTATCAGTTATGTGTTGTAAACTTAGCTTCCCAAGTAATGCAGCAAAGTAAAGAATATTTCCCTCCTACTACCCCATAATTATTTACTGAAAGAATAAACGTGAATGGATTTTTATTGCTATCCTTGGTGACATTTGGAGTCTCTTCTGCTGTGAATATGTGCAGTTGTAATTCCCATTGGTGTCAATGAGAGTTCGCGCAATTAACAAGGAAAGAGAAGGGACCAGTAAAACTGTGCCACATTTGTGATGAAACTCTTAATACATGCCAAGATAAAAAATGTACACATTTAATAGAATTGAGAGGTGAAGGTTTTGCATATGGCGTTTTATAAGGGACTGTGGTTCCTGTTAAGGACGTTCAAGCGAGTGAGCAGTCCACGTCACCCCTTCCTGTTCTCCCTTCAGTGGTCTGTGTAGGGTGAATGTCTTAGTCATCACTTTGCTTGGAGAATAAAGCCAGTGACAAATGTTTTACACTGTTAGGTGCATTCAGAACCAGCAGTAAATTGTCCTGCGCTGAGGCTGATTTGAAATGTCTTCCATAGCTTCAGTGGGAGCAGCAGGACGGCGATGGCAGCAGCGCTGAGCTGGTGCAGGTCAACGCGTGCAAGGCTGCTTGTGCCCGTTGGGCTGTTTGATGACTGCATGAGGGTTTGATGCATGCTGACCTCAGGATGAAATCCAGCTACCTATCAGGAGAATTGCTTTTCCTTTGGGATCCATTTTTTTTTTTTTTTTTTATGTCTACTTACTGTCAGCTAGTACTCTGTGAAATAACTCATGTTTCAAATCAGCAATGCAGCATACAAATGTATAAAAGAATATTTTTACCCAAGAGATCTTTATTTTAGGTAGCTGGGAAAACTCCCTTTAGATGTACTATAAAGAAAAGAAGCCAAAGTTTGCGATGGATATAATCTGTCCTCGCTAAGTGCAGCTTGAATTTTCAATGGGATAATTGCTTTTTGGCATTAATTAGAAATATCAGCAGCAGTTTGTAAGGTAAAAAAATACTTCTGTCACTAGGATGCTAAACAGTGCGCTTCAAGTTCATCTTGTTTGAATCTATAGGTTACACTGGAAAACCAAGGAAGCCAGGACTGAGTAAACCACAGCTGGCTGTGAGTTTTGTGTAGCTGGATTATCATTTCCCTACGCCAAGTGTATAATTGGCATTAACTCAGCATGGGGCATGGGCCAGCGTGTGCTGCAGCCAGGCTGCCCGCTTAGCCCCTGGGTCTGCATGTCCTGCAGTCCCGATCCCTCGGCAGCTGCTCATCACTGCCAGTGAGCAGTCTTGGAGAGAAAGAGCTCCCAGCCCTTATTTGAGCACTGTCAGAAAGCATGCAACTGCCTGTGTTGCTCTTAGGACCTTATGCTTTTGGCAAATATGCCAAGTATTTGTTTTCACAGAAAAATATCTGGGGACATAAATATGCAAGCTGTATATCGGTGGCTGAATCGGAATGCATTTCAGCACAACAAAAATAAATAAGTACTATACAGGTTAAAATATGTCTAGTCATTTGACATTTTGAAAAGTGAGCTGTTGCATGGCCCTCCGTTGCTAGCCCAGCTGCGTTTGACTCATTTTGTCAGTTCTTCCTTTCAATTTACAGGTGGTGGTTTAAACTTCTGCATACGGTCCAGTTTTTCCTATTGGAAGTGCGTACCTTGCTGTCTGCCCCTGAGGGAGGCTGCTGTGATAAAGGGAGTTTTTTTCACTTACATACTTGTCAGTAGCGTTACATTCAGAGTTCTTACAAAAGCGCGTCAGTCTTGTTTGCTGTGACACAGAAGAAAATTAACAGAGTGTGCACTGAATTTTCCCCTTATCTTGCTATACCACATTTTATGTATCTTGTAGTGAGATGTTTTGTTTCTACGGTTGCAGACTTTGTGTTTCAGAAGATTAATAGACTTAGCAGCCCAGTTTGCTAAGCTTTGTGATGATAACAATGCAGTAAGTCATGAGACAGTTGCAGATCATCTGGCAAGGCAAAATACTTTTGGGCTTGAACTTGGAGCAGGTATTATTTGCAGAGAAAAGTAAAATGTTGAAAGCTTTGTAAATAATGTGTCCTGACTTGTGTGGCTGTAAGGTCAAGTTTGACTGAAGAGCCTGCATGGGAAGCTCAGTTGATGGCATCTGTGTTCACCCTTTATGCGTGCCCACAGACAGAGAGAGACAGCATTTATGAAGTATATGCATGGCATTTAACGCAGCAAGTACGAAGCATGGAATTGTTCTTCTGGCCGAGCTTGGGTGTGGACGCCGGCGGTGCAGGCTGGAGGAATGAGAGCAGCGCGGTGCCGGATGCTGGCCTCTTGCAGCCGCTGCTGCCCGTGCCACCTGGAGCGGCTCCCCACATTCCTACTGCACTGCTGGCTCCCGTGCAGGCGAGTCCGACTGGGAGCGGTGAGTAAGGGCTTGGGAACCCAGAGCATTTTTGGGCCCTGGGCCCAATCCTGCTTCCAGAGAAGTTAATGGGAATTTTTCCTTCTAAAAAAGGGATCAGAACTGCTCAGCTTGGTCCCGCAAGGCCCTCGGTGCTCCTCCCTCAGTGATCCTTCAACCGCAGGCTCCCCGCTTTGCACGGGGGGAGGGTGGTCCATGGGTGCACCACGAAGCCCACCGTGGGTCAGGTCAGCCCACTGCAGGGCACGTGGGATGGGAGCGTGCTCCTGAGGCCGCTTTAGCTCTGGCATTGCAGTGACGTTATCTGCTGCAGTGACTTCTACACAGTCTTCAAGGAGATAAGGTTTTCTTTTAAATTGAAGTAAAATGCTGTAGGAGAAAATGAAGTTTTCTGCGTTAATTGGGCCTAGATATACCCGAGGTCTTGAGCCCTTAAACTCCACACTCCCAGGGGCACCGTGGAGGAACATGCAGGCTCTGGGAGCTCACTGAACCAGGCAGATATGTCAGGTTTTCCGAGCAGGTTGCCAAGCTGAAGGCAGCAGTAATTAGGCCTGGATTCACCATAGAAAGTAAGTGTCTCCGGGTGCGCAGGCGCCCGAGAGCCGGTGCTCCAACATCTGCCGAGTTCACTTGGAGAGGCGCAGGCGGGATGGTGGCTGCTCTGGGGCTGGTGCTGTGGAACCGCCTGCCCTTCCTCCTCCTCGCTGATCCCCGAGGGTCTGTGCTCGCCTTCCTGACTGACACTGGCTGTTTCGGTGTTGCTTGTGCCATCTGGTTTCCATGGGAGAAAGGTCCTGTCAGCTGCACGTACTGATAAACACAGCATGATTTACTTGTGAGAAATAAGCTCTAGTCTTTTTTTTTTTTTTTTTTTCCTGTGAGACTCTGAAGCTTTGAAAAAAAATTGGAACAAAAAATGTTTCTTCCAGTGTTTGAACAACTTTATTAGTACCTGCACAGCATTCTTGACGTTGTACGATCACTGTTGGTTTTCAGTGAAATCCTTTCCGTATGTAACTTCATACGGGAATCCTTCAGTGCTCAAATACCTAGGCAAACTTAAATGGACTGAGACTTCTTCCACAAGCAGTGAAAAATCAAAGGTAGCGGGCCCATGATACTGATAATGTAATTATGAGCTTTTCAGCTTTTTTATGTGGAACAGTTAAAAATGTTCTGGGAGCAGGCGCTTGCCGCTATGACTTAGCTTTGCAGACTGCTTAGAAGAAAGTCCCTGGGAAGATATCTTGCTTGCTGCTTATCAGCATTTTATTGTGCTTCTGTATTTATGTGCAAATATATTCCATAAATAAATCTTTAATGATAGAATCTTTTTCTGAAAAGTAGAGGCAGATCTCTTCAGTTCTTCTAATTAAATACAGCTAACAGTGGTAACTAAAATATAAGAATCTGAACTTCTTTCACTCATTTTTCTGCGTGACTGGCAAAATCATTGCTTTGAGTTTGTTGGCTTGTTTTGTTCTCTACAACTTCTAAGCAATCTGTCTTTAATCACCATTTTTATGAAAACTGCTTTTTCTCAAATCTTTTCAGAAGCTACATTCCGAATATTCCGTGGGGTTTTGTAAGAGTAGAATTTTAAAGTTTCATATTTGGTATTTTTAACTGGCTTTTAGAGGTAAGAGTGAGAGTACAAGGAAGGTGGTAGTCTTTTGATGTTTTTCTAAAAATTCCTTCACTGTGGTGTTCAGTTTGGGTGGCTTGCACAGGTGTGTTAATGGGAAAGGGGATGCATTGAGGAGAACTGGAGGATAGGCAGGAGTCTCCCATGTGAGAAATACTATGGGAAAGCAGATAAAAGTAGTGGAGGGTAGGCAACGATGAGAAATGTTTTGGGTATTATGCAAGCCTCCACAGTTGCTGTGCAGTGCTGCGAGTTAATCGGAGCAGTGCTGGGGCTTGCAGGGGCCAGCGTGGGATCACTGGGTCTCCTTGCCCCAGGAGCTGGCTCAGCTGTTGTGCCTGCCTGAGCTCCCCGAGCACGTGGGCTCGCACCCTCACTGTCTGCTTGGCAGCGGGAAGCTCTGCCGTGGCTCTCCTCTAGAAAGAAAACAAGATGAGGAGCTGCAGAACTGGAGCTTGGCACAAGTGGCACCATTAAATGGGCCTGAGCACTTTTTAATATTGGGTTTTCCTATAGCGTCATTCTTAATGCTGTTATTTTGGATTGTTTAAAAGTCAAGAATGTTTATAAAGTAACTAACGACAGGGATGTAACCTCAATGCTTTAGATACTTTAAAAAGTGGTGTAAAATTTTTGGTCCACACCTGTGGTCCTTTGACATGCTAGCTTCGGTATTTTTATTCTGTTGCGGCAGGTGTTTTAGGGAAAGTGATCCATTTTTGTCTTGCATGGATATAGAGGCCATTTGGTCTGTAAGAAGAATTAATGGGAATGTGACGGTTATGCGTTCTGTGATGTGGCACCAGTTGAGCATAGGAAAGGTTGCCTACACAGTGAGCAAAAAGGGCACAGGTCACTTCTCGGTCAGGAAGGAGCCTGTACCGGAGACCAGCCTGTGAGCCCTGTGCGCAGGGTTTGGCTGGTGCAGGGGGCAATGCCACTCCTGTGGCCTGACTGAGGCAGAACAAGCCAAGAGCGAGGCACAGGCATGTGGTGTTGGAACAAGAGCAATCTGGCAGCTCTTACGATGTGAGACCATGAGGAAAACTAGGATGCAAGGGAGTAACACAGAGGGGTCTGTGTTTGTTCTGCCTCGGAGACTTTCCTTGATTATTCTGTGTAAGATGGGACCTCAGATGTAGTTCATGTAGCTCAGCCGTGCAACAGCCATAAACAAAAACTTAGCAAGGTAGTGGGTTATGACCCAATCCATAACCCAGAAACAAAAATTATTAAAGATCTGACTGGCCAAGCTGGAAACCCCCTGTAGCTACCGTTTGTGGTGATGCAGGGGAAGGTGCTGACACACTCACTGTACCTTCCATGCCAGGCTGCTGCTTACTTGTTTTCTTTTTAAATATAAGTTTACTAAGCTGAGATAGCAGCCTGTGGGTGATCTCCTGTGCCTTTGTGTGTTGCACCAGCAGTGTCCCTGTAGCTGGTTTTGCTTGGTTGCCCCAAGACCCTGTGCTGGTAGCGGCTGGGGTTTCTGCCACAGAGCTGCAGGTGTGATGGTGTTGCAGCTCCCTGCCCTGTAAGCACAGACCTTCTGGTTGCTGCAGTAACAAAAAATGATACCTTTTTCATCCTCCCCTAACTTCATCTTTATCACTCACAGCAAAAGGCTAAAAATGAGAGAAAAGTTGTATGCAAGCATGCGCTGAAGCAGCGTTACACCATTACACCAGCTGGGTCATTCAGGCATTGGGGATTCCATGAACAAAATGAGCATTAGCAAAATTCATCACCAAACCCAGCTCTTGATGGAGGGGGGAGGAAAGCTAGGCTTAAACCCTGCCACCTCGCTGCCATCTCACACTGGAATGGCCTTGCTCCCTCCATCACTCATGGCAGTTCTTCTGGCTGAGGTTTGGCGCAGAAGCAGCTGTTTGAAACAGGGGCTGTTAGTGCGTTGTTTTTTGTGATTATTGTTAGCTATGTGAATACCATGATTCAAGATGAACAAGCATAACAATAAACTATAGCAAATGCTGATTAAAAAATGGTCTCAAAGACATTTTTCACATCTTTCATAAAATAAAACATAGTCATTCAGGTTTTGTTCCTCTTTTTTAATACCAGTGACTAATTTGGAGCTTTTCCTTTGTGTCTAAAGACACATATATTTATTTAGCTTGGGTGAGATTGATGTGATTAATTTTGCATCATGTTTCTGTGCTGCTGAGCACTGTATGTGTAGTCATCTCTGTTAAATCAAGGAAAACGTCTCCTAAATTTGATTACTTTGGCTGTACGCTGAAGAATCATTTTGCTCTTGTATTAGTGCACAGCAGGTATCTTGTATACCTCAGATGGTGACAGAGCAGAGAGAGTTTAAGACACCTTTGTCTAGGATTTCGATTTTTACGTAAATAATGAAAAGAAATTACTTTAGATTCATTGTATTTTCTGTTAAGTCATACGAGTTTTTACTATCTTGGAAGGGCATGACTGATAAATAAAACGTAAGGCCTGAGTGTATTGAAACAGAAAATACTCTACTTTGGGTTTGAGATTCTTTGAGAAATGGAAAGCTTTGAACAGAAACAGTCAGCTTTATTTCCTGTCTTGCAACAGATGCTGGAGTAGTTTTCCAGCACTGTCCTTGCCCCATGCCTCACGTTGCGTTGAGAGGAGCCAGGCATCCACCCTCACACGGAGCTGGCAGTGCCTGCTGCTCCGTGCAGCCCCGGCACGGCAGTGCCGTGACTGTCTGTGACTGGGTGATTTCAGAGGTGTGGGTCCCTGGAGGTGCTGTGCCAGGGCGCGCTCCTTCAGTCCGTGCTGCACCAGCAGCCCTGTTTTCACATGTTCTTCTATAATTTTCTCATCCTTGCAGAGAAGCATGTGATTGTCACAGCATTGCCACAGCTCGCCATTACCGAGCTGAAGTGATCAGGCCATCAAAATCTGAGTTCTAGCTTGCTGTCGAAAGTGGAACTCTGCATAATGTGTTCTTCGATATCTGTATTCATGTCCCTTTTTGTTTGCCCTCAAGTCAGATGCAAGATGAAGCAATCCACATAATTACAACTTCGATTTGCCTTGCTAGGTGCGTGCCTGTTGACGCAGCAGGCAGCTGATGGTAAGGTGCCCCACGCTGAATTTTGCTGAAGCTGCCCTGATGGGCTCTGCTGCGGTAGGCAGCCTCTGTGGGGCGAGCAGGGGATACTGGGGGTTCAGGGGAGTCGGATGGTGTGCCAGCTCAGAGCAGGTGATGTGAATGGCCTTTTCTGCTTCTGGTAATTAAGTTCAGATTTAACTGGACAGATCCATTTGACATGTGCAAGGTCGCATCCAGACTCCTCATTCATAATTATTCACGCAACAAAGCGGTCATCATGCAAATGGGCAAGAACTTCGAAATCTAGAGTTTGGTGATGGGGGCAAACGGGGAGGGGGGTGCCCAGACTGGGGCAGGTTAGCCAAGCTGAGTGGAGGAGCTCATTGGCTGGAGCAAATGCTATTAGTAATAATGTTACTACTGACCATATATATATGCCCTAATCCATGAGGTTCTCACCAGGGTGGTCTCTCAAGGCTCATTTTACCCACTGCTTTATCCAGCTATTTCTGGGGAAGGAAAATGCCACCCTTTGCAACCAGGACCCCGCAGCAGCTGCTTTTGAAGGGGAAGTGAAAAATAATGTATCTGATTGTGAAAAGTGAGAACCTTAGCAGTAATAAGGTGCCAGTGTATTTTCCCTCACTGTGCAGTAGATGTTAAGGCATCCGAGCTGTAAGAAGCTCTAGACTGGGTGTCTGCAGCATCCCTCGTGAGGGAGAGCTCCTCTGGGTAGCTTTTCCTCCCTGAAACCATTTGCATCAGCTGAATTTGATGTTAGAGGAAAGCGGTTGCTTCCCTTGCTGAGTCATGGGCATTGCTTTTTTCTAGATGTTGTCATGGATGATACTAATAATCATGGTTCTTTTATATATACATATATATATATAAAACATTTTATATATATATATTCACACATGTAAAGTTAATAATGACCTGTCATTGTGGGAATGTTTTCCACTGATGTGCATGTGTCCTTTTTGCCATTGTTATAAGTAGCTCCCGGTTTTGAATCTGTTGTGGGACTCATCCCAAGGTTTGCCATGTGGCTGTGTTCTTGAGGAAAATGCCCAAAACCTGCCACATGCGGGACAGCCCGTGTTACCATTTGGCTGCAGAACCAACAGGCACCTCCAGCCTGCTTCCACTAAAACAGGCAAGACAAGTAACAAGAATTCTGAAGTCATGCAGGTGTGTGATGCAGGAGAGAGTAGGGAGTGTTCTGGGTGTGAAATGTACCTTGCTGGTGGCAGGGGATGAGATGGAGCAGGCGATTCGGAGTGATCGATGTGCCGGCCACCGTGCTTGCTCTCCCTGTGCTGCCCCAGACATGGTGCTGGGTTTGTGGGAGGCTGATCCTGGTTTGATGCTGCTGACGTAGGTCATCTCACTCCGCTCCTGCATCACTTGGCTTATGTATGTGTGCAGTTAATCAAACAAAATGTCTTTAATGTGCAAGAGGCTGGTTAATAAATAGCTCTGTGCTTTTTGGAAGAGTGCATAGTTATTTTGTTATGGTCTCTCAAATGTCTTTGTATGGAAACACAGTGTTCAAAATTAATATTAATTGAAGCAACCACATAAGACTGATTTTAACAAATAGCATTTGGTTATTCCAATTCAGTTTTTCTTTTTTTAAAAAAATACTACTTGGAGTTTTAAGTTGGATCGTTAGGTTACTGTTGTTTTTAAAGATAAAGAACTTCTTTTTAGATTCATGTGGGAAATGACACTTATTTTATGATTGAAATTCCCCTGTGCCAGTATAATACAGAACCTTATATTTCTAAAATATATTATGTAAATGTTACGGTAAAGGAATTACAGGATGCATATGTTTTCACTACCAGAAACCGCATTTGCAGCTTCAGTGGTGTGGATGGATACATGAATGCTTTGTAATACATAAATTGATGGCAAAATGGTTTAAATGCAGAGTAGTCCTTCCTCCCATTTTGTGCCTCTGGCTTACAAGTTGAAAGAGCAGAATAATAGCTAGCATGCACACTTCCTAGTCTGGAGACAGACACTGATCTTTCCTGATTTTAGTTTATAAATACCCATCCATCTAATGCTGTAAGATGATCTGAATTCTGCAAGTCCCAGATTTTATGAAGGACACTGATATATACCATAGGTGATAAAAAAAGAATTTCAACAGGTCTATCTCTTGATTTGAAAGTTGTTTTTTTTTTTAATTACAGTGATAGTGGTTTATTCATAACCATCTACCTTTTAAAGGAAAGCGGGTGTATGGAATTTGCAGTATAACTTTCTGACTTGAAAATAGCATATACTTTAAAGTAAGAAAATATTGGCCTATGGGATTTGTATGTCGGTGCCATTACACTGTTGTTGACAGTTGGTTCACAGTTTGATTAGGGATGTAAATCTTCGAGAACGGATTTGAGGGCAATACCGTATTTCTGCACACTGCAGTAACATGTGTGCAACTGGAGGCACTTGTTGCCTCTTTTTTTTTTTTTTTTTTCCACTATTTATCCAGTTTTTGTGAACTGAGTACACTTGGATATGTTAAATTCAGATGTCATGTCACCGTTAGGTGTTTCTGCTAAAACATTCTCGGAAACTGTGAAATATGCTCAAGATAAAAACATGGCTGATGAGGAGGATCTGTCTAAGAAGCCCAGTGAAGTCAGTGGGAGGTTGCACTGCCTTCCCAAGCAACTCTGCCAGAGCTAAAACAGTACAGCAATAACCTTTAAAACACTATTGCTAGTACTACTACTACTAAAACTATGTGTATTATGCAAAATATCTGGGTCATAGAAGTCGTGTTGGCAGTTTTTTTTACAAATCCGGTATGGGACTTGCTTAGTAGGTCAGAGCTAAGAGGTGATTGTAGTTCTACCAAGCTTTCCAAGTTGCAAGTTGCTGGGCTGTGGGGGGCTGTGAAGTGTGCCTCAAATGGTGCAGATTCTGGCATTCCTGCTGTGGAATTGGCTGTTTTGTGCTGCTGCCTTTACTGTGCTCTACTTTTTCCTGATATATGTGAAAGTACAAAATTGAGAGAGGGGTCTTTTTGCTTTTATGTACTGTTGTAGGGGTGTAGCAGTTCCTGCAGAGCAAGAGTACGAGACCAGTTAGGTTTGTTTGGTAGTAGTTTACTAAATAATATTTTTCTTTAACCAATCCTTCACTGTTATATGGCCAAGACATTAATTAGCTCATTGTTTCTGCTTAATTTTGTGACAGCTCTATAATTATATCCCTCAATAGTGCCATGAAGTAATTGCTGTGTCTTTTCCAAATTTCACATTGAGATATTTTATTGGTAAACTTTAAATTTGGCAGAGAGGTGTTTTGAAAGTACTGTAAGGCAGTCAGTAATTTTTGTATTTCTTTATTTAAAAGACATTGGGCAATTTCAGGCTTTGAGACTGCACTGTCAATGTAAATAGAATGCTGAGTTTGTTCCATTTCCTATCATTAGAGTCATTGTCATGAGGATGAATTCATGTTATGTAATTATCTGTTCTTGCTGAGAGTTCTCATGTCATTGACACTGGTGTTTTCGGCTTCCACTTTCTCTGAGCGTGAAAACAGAATTCTTTACTGCCATGTTCTTCTTTAGTGTTGTGCTTTTTGCCTGTCCAGCTTTATATATATCTTTCTTTCTGAGAGACGTGTATGAATTGAGATAGAGAAAACAGGAACGGCCAGCAAGCCCAGTTACAGGAAGAGGAAAAACAATGGCTCTTTGGGAACAGTCCCCAGTGCAGTGAGGCACTCCTGTTCAGATAGCCTATTTTTGTCTCAAGGCCTGTAATGAGAAGAGGAGGAAAAACATATTGTCAACTGGGCTGTGCAATATTTCTTTATAGCAATAATGGGAAGTAATAAAAACAGAACATATTTATTCAGAACTTAGAAACCATAATCCCATGGTCCTTTCTGTGTTAGTTTCACTTTCTTGGGTACTTCCAGATAACCTTTCCATTGATTTGTGAAGCTGTTCCTTAATAATTTATTTTCATTGACCCAGCTCAGCAGACAACTAAGTCATCTATCTTACTCTCTTACAGAGTGATTTCTCAGTGTTCCTTCTCCCTTTTTGTCTTTTTCTGAGAACCACTTTTTAATATGCTTTCAACATTTTTAGCTTCAATTTCCTTGTATTAGCACTAATTGGTGAGCGTGAGGTTATGCTTTGGCCAAACCGATGTTGCAGCATTCCCAAGGCAAGTAGCAAATACTTCCAGATTTCAAAAGGTGAACTGCAGAAGCCACCTGTGGATTAAGAACAGCCTTTAGTACAGAATGGCCTACTAGGTGGAGTCTGGAAGCTGTCAGCCCCCAAATAATTTTCAATTAAGTTAATAATCAGCTCACTCCTTTTCATGTCCCCTGACTATGGTTCCTCCTTTTGGATTTGTTGCAGTCTTTCCCTTGTTCATCAGAGACAGCCCAAAGAGAGGCATTGTGTTTGTCTGCTGGTTTGGTTTTTGAATTATTTTTTTTTTGCAGACAGTGGTATCCTTTAGCATTTGATGCTTACTAGGGACTCCTTACTGGCTTGGGATATAACAAGAGAATTTAAAAGTGAGGGCAAAATAGTTTATGCAGATAAATAAAAAAAAACCAACACAAACCTCAATGCTAACATCTTCCTTTATTTAGTGGAGATATTGAAGATATACCTCTGGTCTGAAGTCAGTCTTTATTTTTGCTGGAAGGCTATTTTTAAAGCTGACATTTCTGCCTGTGTTTTCACAGGTAGGTAACAAGTTCTGGCAAAACAATTTTTCTTCCAGTGACTGTGCAGACAAAATATACATCTAGCACTTCTTCACATTCAGAAGATTTACCTTTGAGGCATCACGGTTCCCTGGAGTAATGCTTTTCTTTTGGTAGCTGGCAGCCTGCAGAATGAAGGGTGAAATTTTGCCTTGTTGAATGCAGTTACAGGTATGTCACTGACCTCAACAGGAGTAAGATTTTGCTCGGTGGAAGTGGCTAGTCCAGCTCCAAATAGAAAACTTACTACAAAGCTAGGAATAAAACATAGTTTTATGAGTTTTACTAGGAATATTACTTCTTTCACTACATGAGAGCACAAAAGATAGTTTTCATCTGTTTTTGTTTTGTGTGTTGCCTTTGTGCTGTCTTTCTTTGCTTGTTACGGCTGATGACTACTGTAATGAGAGTGAAATTAAGTATCTTGTTTTGAAAATTTGGCCTTTAACTTGCTTTGACTTTAGCATGTAAAACACATCAATTGCTGCTCTAACTCTTCTTGGTGTTTGGAAAAATCAATGCTTGGTATGGATTGTATACCAAACTTATAAACGGGAGAAAATCTTTGCTTAGAGCTGTTTCACAGCTTTGTTGTAGAGCTCTTCCTGCCTTCATCAGTATCACCTTCTCCTGAGGGATTCACAGGGAATAAATGTTTGTAAAATATAACACTCAAAAGTCATCATTTTGTGCTCTACAAGAGTAAGGGTGGGAGGAAGCAGATCTATTACGGTGGAGAACAAGGTCAAGTTGTGGAACTCCTTGTTGGGAGGCTGGCAGTGTGTTTTATGCTTCTGACAGCTCTCTGATGGGAATGGCAGTCCTGCTCAGTCCAGCACGAGGCGGCTGGGGATGCCGGGATGCCCAGGTGAGCCCGCTGCTGTGCGGCCGTGGGTAGGCAGCTTCATGAGGTCCTGGCATGTTGCTCTGCATTTTCAAATCTCATGGTGCTAACCTGCCATGGCTGGGTAGTGTGGCTCAGGTGGGAGAACCAAACTTGTTTCCCTGCGCACTTGTTATGGAATGAGTTTTCAAGACCTGAGTCTCGGCTGTATCCCGAAGTGCTGATCAGTAGTGACTGCTGGCACAGGATGACTGACACTCTTGAGTTTTAGGTAGTCGAAGCAAATGAGTATCTGTGTTTACCAAGAAGACACCTAGCGGTTAACTTGTGCTTGCAAGTAATTATGCACAGTGGTTTGTCTCTTGCTAGCAGGGATTAAAAATGTGGGCACGATTACAAGTGTCCTGGCAAGGAAACCAGAGTGCTGTGTTATAATCTTATTAGCTGTATTAGGTGTGTCTTACTTCTCCTGTAGTTTGTTGTTTTAATCACTTAGGCCCTGGGAAAAGACTGTTCATAGATTTTCCTCATCTTGTTGGTTTGCATCCATGCCAACCAGCTTCCAGGCTTCCCAAAGATCTGTTCCTGATTCCAGTGTCAGCGATGCTGCTTTGGGGGTTGTGGTGGTGGTGGGAAACAGGAAGATGACAGAGCAGTATCTTTAGAAAGACAGGGAAGGGTGGGATGCTGTTGGGGGTTGCAGTGCTGACAGGAGAATTCCCATTGTTGGTGTTGCCCACGGGCTGTGCTGTGCAGGCCCTGGGCAGTACTGCAGGGGCCTACCAGCTCTACTCCAGGCTGCTCTTTTGAGATCTTCAGGCTGGGACAAGAGTTGTAATTTATTATAGAGTTACCAGAGCTGGGCATCTCGTCTCAATGAAGTGCCCATTCCACCATTGGCATCTGAGGGGATGGGTTTACGCTCTCGTTTCTCGATGTTAAATGCCTGGGTGTTTTTTTAAGTGAACGATGTTTATCACGAGAAGTGTAGTGCACCTGCAAGATATTAGTGGAAGGAAGCTGAGCGCTGAGTAGCGGCGCGTTATTTCCTGGGGCCTGGGAGGGCAGCGGTCCGGCCCGTTGGCGGTGGCCCCGGGACGCCCTGCGTTGGCCGCTTGGGCTGCGCGGGAGCGCGGCTTGGGGCCGGCGGGTCGCTCAGCGGGCACGCCGCCTGCCGGCTCTTCTGGGCGGGTCCCGGGCACGGCCACAGCGTGGTGGCGGGCTCCCTGCGCGGGGGGCCCGGACCCTGAGGCGGGGGAGCCGTACCTGCGGGAGGGGGGGCGGCCCCCTGAAGCGGCCCGTACCTGCGGGGTGGGGGGGGAGTTCCCGGCTCCCTGCGGCGGGGGGGCCGTACCGGCGGGGCCGGCGGGCGGGCCGGGGCCCGGCGGGGCGGGGCGGGCCGGCGGACGGTACCATTCCCCGCGCGTGGGCGCTCCGGCGGCGGCGGTGCGATGGTCCGTCCCCCTCGCTGCATGTCGGGTAGGGCCCGGGCCCACACGCTCGTCCTCCGGCGGCCGGGCGAGCCCCGTCGGGCGGGCGCTGCTCGGGGGCAGCGCAGCCAGCGTCTGACAGGCGCGACCTTTCATAAGACGGCCCCCGCCATTGGCTTGCTGCCCGGAATATCGCTGCAACGCTATCTGCGATTGGCTCGCTCCTGATCATGCCTGGCTCCGCGCGGGGACGCGGCCCCTCTCCTCACGGCCCGGCGGCGGCTGGCGTGAGTGTCCTGCGCGGGGCGGCGGCGGCTCCGCGGGACCCCCGGGATGCCGCCCGCTGAATTGTAACGTGTCTCTTCTCTCTGCAGGTTGGTACTAAGAAGTGCCTTTCCTGACGTCTCTGCTGCTTGGGACCGCTTCTAGAGCAGCCGCTGCTTTTTGCCTTGCTTGCTGCCAGCTAGACTGCGACGACAGCGCATCCGCCAGGCACCCCCCTGCCGCCCGCGCCGAGGGGCCGGCGCGCTCGGGCCCTGCCCTAGCCTGCTTTACTGTAAAAATAAAAGTTTGCTGCGAAGGTCAGATATCTTCTGCCCGAAAACCAAGGAGAGGAGGAAAAAAACCAACCCACAAACAAAAAAACAAACAAAAAAACCCAACCCCAAACCACCCTATCTTGATCGTTGCTCTAAACTGCTGCATCTGTCTATGCCAAACTAATCGATACCGATTGCACCACAAAACCCCCCGCTGCAAATTCAGCTGCGTGGAGATCACCTTCCAGACAACTTTACCTGAAAGTAGCTTGGAAATCCTGTGTTGGAGGGTCTGCCATATTTCCAAGCTTGCACCGTGGGCTCCGGCCAGCACTCGGGATGGGTAACTGAGCGCACCAGCCTAGCCCCGGGCTGCACATTTTAACGTTCAACTTGCCAGTAACCCTGGCGTTTCTCTAAGTGCAAGACCTCTGACAGTGTCACGCTGTGAACTCGTGGTGGCACAGCTTTTCCTTGAGAAAAGCCACCCAATTTTACACGTACTTTTAAAATAGGGAGTGGGGGGGAAGAAAAAAAATTCTGGAGGTGGCGCTTTCATCATTTCCAGTTTTATCAGTTCAGCTACTCGTTTGTCCATTTTATTGGAAATTTTAACTACCTGTAAAATCTAAAGATGGCTGTTAGTGTCACGCCGATTCGGGACACAAAATGGCTAACGCTGGAAGTGTGTAGGGAGTTCCAAAGGGGGACTTGCTCACGACCAGACACGGAATGTAAATTTGCACATCCATCGAAAAGCTGCCAAGTTGAAAACGGACGCGTAATCGCCTGCTTTGATTCATTGAAAGTGAGTAAATATTATATTATTTTCAAGGATATATGGTTAATGAAAGACACAGTTGTAGCCAGAAAAACGCTGCAGCCCAAATGGAGCAATTGCTGTCTGCCAGCAGTGGGATGTTTTGCTGCTCTTATTTTATTGATGCTCGTTGATTTGTTTTGCTGTTTTCCTCGGGGGAGGGGGAAGGATAGGGGAAATGAAGGGAAAATACGCTTGGCAAGGCTCAAATCCCCCAGTATGGTTACAGTGACTGGCTCTTTGCCTCCGAATTATCCTCTGCCTGTAGCTGGAATAAAGGGCACTTCACGTAGAAACAGCAAAGTCACTGTAAGGATTCTTAGTTTTTAATAGCACAAACCACGTAAGCAATATGAGGATTTGTTTCCATCTCTTAACTACCAGCAGGTTGTTGGTGTCTCTGGACAGCTGATGGTGAATCTTAGAAGAGTGTTTTCCTCCCTAGGTTATTTAGGTATCTGTGAGCACCCTGCTTGTATTTCTATGTTTGGGACTGCTGTGGTTATCCTGCCTTTTTCACAAATGCACTTGCTTAAGGGAAGGACAACACTTAGCAGAAAGCAAGGTGCAGAGCTCTAGCGTGCTGGAGCAGGGAGGGTGCAGCCTCATTGTGATTTTTAGGAGGGATGCCTGAGTTAGGCGCTATAAATGTATTGCTGCTATTCTGCTGTAGCATAGTTTCAGTAGTTAGACATGTAGATCCCGGTGCCCTCCCTTAATTTCTTATGAATTAAATAATCTTAACATTTAAAATACTTATGCCACAAACAGTGTGGAATTAATTCAGTAGAGTCATAAAAAAAATAATCAAAAGTTGGAAAATGGAACTGTGTCTGTCAGGTTTTTTCTGCAGTATAATTTTTTCTTCCTGGGACCAAATCCCAGGAAGTGGAGCAGAGACCGACTTGGCTTGTGGCAGAGACATGCTTTGGGGAGGGAGTTGTAGCTGTAACCAGCTACTGCAGGTTGCTTGTGTGGCCAGGTCCCGATCGCAGCGGGAGCTGGGCAGGAAGTGGGTTTGTAGCAGTTTTATATAAATCCTGCAGTTTAAAATTCCGGAGTTTAAAAATGTATCTCGTCTCAGATCGGGGTAAAGAGTGAACCTTTAAAATGCTCTCTGGCCCGAAATACCTGTCCCCATCACCCCCAGCCATGTTTTAACTCACTGATTATGGAATGGTTTTGTTTCTGTGTTGTTCAGATTTAGTTTACAGTCATTATAATATATGCAGGGGGCAGGGGGAGAAAAAATTAATTTTAAAATGTGGAAATGAAATGTTACTATGCATTTACAATAGTGTTGGAGTTCAGGGCAGTGCCAGAGGCCACGGTGCTGATGGGCAGTCCTGGCCCCGAGGTATCACCCTCACCGGAGAGCGGCCCAGCGCCTCTGCCTGCCCTCGCCACCGTGGCCACCAGCCCTGGGTGGCAGCAAGCCCACCTGGTGCTTTCTTCATGTGGCATGGCATGAGCTAGCCACCACTGCAAGGACACTGTGCCTGCCATGTGCCGTCGTTGGAGGCTGTGTGGCCAGGTGCAGCGGGGATGGCTGTGCTGCAGTGTTGCTCCCATCCCAGCCTTGGAGGTCTAAATTTGCCTCTGTGTGAGAGGCTGTGAGGGTGAAGGTTCTTTTGCTGGTAAAACACTACCCGCAATGTCCCGTGGTTTAATTTCGCTATGATCTGTCATGGTCGCAGTGGCCTTGCCCCACTAGGCTGGCGCTTTTCAGAGCAAGGATGAGACCAAAAAGGTTGAAACAAAGCACTGGAATTAACTGGACATGAATCTCCTTCACTGTGGGAGGCATCACCTGAGTTTGCTGTATGTCATCACCCTCTGCTCAGATTCCTGGCGTCCATGGTCATTGGAAGTGCTTTCAAATCTCTGTGCCGGATGAGGAGGCCTGCGGCACTGGAGCCGGAGCAGCAGCCTGGCTTGTGTCTGGATGAGAGGAGGACCAGGGGCTGGCCAGGCTTCCCCAGCCCCAGCGGTGCAACTGGCTTCTCTGTTGCCCTCAACAGGGCTCTTCCGCTTCCTTTTTTGTTGAAGGAGATAATTATCACCTCTGTAAAGAGCTGCAAGGTCCGCGGATAGTAACTTGGTAACAACACAGCATTATTACATTGCTTTAGAAATACTCCATGGAAAAGAGACTCTTCTGCCCATGTGAAGCCAGTGCAGCAGCAGAGCTGTAAGCTAGGAAATAATCTGCTATTTAAAAATACAGTGCTTACCAGATATGTTTACTTGTGTTCATGCTGGAAGGTTTACTTGTAGCTGAGGTGCTGTGTGCTGGCTCCCAGGGGATCCACTGGGTTCCCTTGCTGTAGGCTGGGGAACAGGGCTGGGGTGGGGAACGCTGCTGCTGCTGCTGCTGCTGGAGCCGGGAGACCTGCTCGCTGAGTGGGCCTTCACATGTGTTTGTCAGCTGGCTCCTGAGCTTTTTTTTTATTTATTTATTTTTTTAAATTATTATTATTATTAAAGTAGCTTCTATAATGTATGAGTACTTCTGGTAAACAGAAAATGGAATGCATCCCTTCACTGAATTCCCCGTCCAGTCCACATAGTGGAAAAGCAGTTGCTCAGGTTTTTGTTTTGTTTCAGATCTTTGGCAATCTCTGTGTGTGAAGCTAAACAAGCTCTAGTTACTTGATTAAGTTTTCTGCAATATCAGAAACCGTAGATGTTATGCAGAAACAGTTTAGGGAGATGTTGTACCAGATTTGTCTGGACCCTGTAATGTCAGCTGATAGTTTACCAAAGAAAAAGAAAATGTCTTTGTTTAGGATATTCAAAAGTAATTTTTAATATTTCAGTAATTCGGTGTGGATATAATGTCCTTACTGTATACTAAAATAGTACTACACCTACACGTTTACCTCATTATTAAGGTACTTGGTTTCTTATAACTCTGTGTAACATTAGTGTTTACCAAACAGCTGCTATTGCATTGTCTCTTGGACGTAAGACTGATATTTAGTCACTGAATTTTTCTTTACAAACTGTGAATGCATCTTTCGCTTATAGCATTCCCAAGGATTCCTGTGTCTTGGAAAAATGCTTTATATTAGCTGACATCAGACAGGTGTGTGGTAGTGCTGCAGAGAGCTGCAGCCCCCGGTAGGAATACTTGCTCATGAGCTGGAGATGGCCGGTGTGTTCTGCTATATTTAGAGCATAAACAGGCAAAGCAAACACTTTCTGAGGGGACCCCGTGAAATGGCAGTACCCTTCAGCTCTGCCGAGCCAGACTTTGGCCTCCGTCCCAGGTGTCCTCCGCGGGTGTTGTGCAGGGACAGCATGCAGCCAGCCTCAAGCAGACACAGCTCCCCTGATCTGCTCATAGGAGGTAAAAATAGATTTCAGAAGTGCGTTTTTCAGCTTTGATAAAGTATTTCCACCCTGCCCCCTGTGAAATGAAAGCAAAACCAATGTGTGTAGGTCTGAAGCAAAAAAAGAGGGGCATTTACAGCCAAGGATCTCTGCTCCATGTTGTGTTGCTGCCTGTGGGTGCCATTGCTGGCGTTCGCAAGGGCTGCTATGGAGCTGTGGCACTGCAGCGTTCATCCCTGGACACGTGTCATTTGTTGGGAAACATGTCCTGTGTGTGCACCTTACGGGTTCTTTCTTCATCCTGAATTGGTAACAAGCAGCAGTTGTTATGTGTTAATTAGGAGCGTGGGGGAGAAGGAGGAAGACATGTACATTTCTGTGACAGTGGCAAGGTAGTGCAAGAAGGAGGTCAGGGCCATGTCAATCAGCAAGATTTTATCATTTTGCTGTTGAATACCCTGCTTCATAATTAGTTCGAACTGGAATCTGCAGGACTGTCCTGAGGGTAGCGCGTTAATCAAGATAAATGCATCTGGGATAATCTAGCCCTTAGATATTAGTAGGATAATTTTAAAACAAGAATGATTATGTAGTGTATTCAAATTGTGCGCTTGAGTGGCTGAGTCAGCTCCAGTTCTGGCTCTGCGTTGTTTAAATGCCGTAGGATTTTTTTCCTAAATTTGGATGCCTAAAAGCCTGTTAAACTGTCTACAGCAAAAATAAGCTCTTGAGTTCCTAAATCAGGATGCAACAGAAATTAGACTTTTAGCATTTTTCTTTTTTCTTTTTTTTTCCCCCCCTTGGATAAATATGCTGAAGTAGAATTCATTTTTGAAATTACATTAGCTTCATCAGATGTTCCGATAGATGAGTCATCTGATGTTTCCTGAAAACTGAGATAACAATGTCTTAACAATGGGGAGATGGATGTCAAATGCAAATCTTGTGGGAGGCTGCGGATGCGCCGAGGACACCCCATCAGCCTGGCTGTAGTTTGTGCGTGCCACGTCCTTTGGCTGCCACATCATCTTTCCTAGTTTTTTGAAAGTATAAAGACAGTGAGGAAGAAAGCAAGGAGGGGGTTACGAGGACTCAAGACTGTTTTTCCTGTGGTGCTGCCCAGTTGTGGTCAGCACTGCTGTTAGCTGGTACTTCTCCACTGCAGGCAGTGGGCTTTGTGCAGGATGGAAGCTGTTGTGATCCATAACGTGCCAGTTCTAACTGATCAGAACTTCATATGATTTCAGCAGCCTTGGTAAACACGGCAGGATTTGGTCTGAATCAGTTTATCCTCTTGGAGCTAACATCCACTATGGGCACTGAAAGTTTCAAATAAATTTTCGCTCTCTTCAGTTATGCTTCTGCTAAGGCAGCTACTTCATGCTCGACTGGATGTCCCAGTGAAGTGTAAAAGCTTTTTCCTGCTCTTCCTTCAGCATCTGAAAAGTCTTGGAACACTCACGTTTCTCTGCTTTTTTGAAATTCTAAGAAAAAGGCAGAGACTACTAGTTCAGGTCTTTACACTGATGACATCTGAGCTTGAAGCTCTGGTGCCTTGTGTATAAAATCCACCAGTATGTAGTATGTTAGTATTTTACCTACTTTTGAAGAAGTATTTTAAAAATGAAACTCATGAACTCTGTAAAAGTGACATGCCATTTTTTACCAAGAAACCTTAAAAAAATATAAATGCATTATTATTATTATTATTGGTGAACTTGGCGAGCAGCTTATTTCTGCCACCTCAGAGATGTAACTGTTAATTGTTCATATCTTTCTGCTTCATCACTGCTTCAAAAAATAATGATTTTTTTTTTGACTTGTCATTCCCGTTTGTGTTATACTTACCTAAGGGTGCAGAATAAGGATGTTATTTATTTTAATACCACAAAAAGAAAAACACAGGAAGTGTATTTCATTAATAATGTGAGAATGGCAGATCATTGGCTCTATCTCTCCTTTAATGAAGGCAGGAGAGAAAAATACAGAAACGTAGTTACAGAGCAGGTGACTGTTCAGTAATGCTAACTTTGTGGTATGTGGCATCGCATGAGTGCCTGGCAGTAACGGCATTCAGGGTGCAGAGGTGAGATTCAGCTCAGGGGCTGGGAGGCAGATGGACACATGTCTGATTCCAAGGAAACTTGTAAAGCAGTAACCCTTGGAAAAAAATGAAGATATAAGTAGAGTTCAAATTCCTGAGACGTGATTTGCCATTTTTCTCCTCTTCAGCCTGTGCGTTTGCCAGTAGGCTGAGCTCCAGAAGAAGAAGAAGCAAAAGGAAAGGGGCAAATACATTGGGAAAATGGTGCAATTGTTAGGCCGAATGGCAAATAGTCCATTAAAAAAACAATCAAACCCATGCATGTTCCTCTGTGGGAACATAAATGGCATTTTGAAATCTTACTAGATATTCAGACAGAAGAGTTATGGCTCACTGTGGTGTTCGGAGTCCATATTATAGATTCATCTCTACATCTGCAGGAAGAAATTAAAAAAAATGTAAAAAATTGCATTGCAGCATTTGTACTGTCATTTTTCTAGAGGCTGTACATAATAGAAACCAGCGTGGGTTTACAGTTAGGAACTCTGCTGTTAGGAACTCTGCTGGGTGCAGTCAAAATCAGTAAAATTCTGAACTAATTTGTGGGGAAAATATGAAGAGGTATAAAATAAGAAAACCTTGTGTCAAGAATATTCAGTCATTTGTTCCAAGTCTTCAAATGAGTGGTCAGAAGCGGCCTCTGAGGCCTCTTTCCTTCCTGGGGTGACCCCGAGTCTCTGTTTTTCTAAATACAGATGCCTTGTTGCCAGGGTTCACTCTGAAATTTTTTGGAAGCAACAATTACATTCAAGACTGAATGATCACATCTGGGTTTTGACTTTGGAGAAGCATTAATGTTTCTTCGTTGGGACTGTATAGCCTTGTTAGCCCAACTGGATGCCATTTAGGAAATACAGCCCTGGGAGCTGCTTAGAAGTCTGTGCTTCATGTCAGGAATAGCGAAGCTCCATGTCGGAGCTTCTAGCATCTGAGCATGAGACATCTTCTCTAGGAGACCGGCCAAAGCCAAGGCAAGCCTGCAGCTCTGCACCAATTCGGTCAGATTCAGAGTGCCCTGTTACAAGAAAAAAACAGTATTGTTTTGGGGTGGGTTAGTAAATGGCACCTTCTTAATCCTCACTCTGTTTTCTTGTGCTTCCTTCCATGCAGTGTTGTTTTTCCCTATGGATCGGTGGTAGGTGTGTGGGGCTGGGATCAGTGGAGAGCCGAGCACGTGCTCACCCCGTTCTGCCGCAGCGGTTCTCACCCTGGGAACCAGCTCCTGGCACTGGCCCGGCACTGGCCTGCTGCTGCTGGGGGTCTGCACTTGGGGTGGGGGGTGGGGGGCAGCAGTGCCCCGTGCTCAAGCACAGGCTTGGGGTAGGGAGGGCTTTGATGAAGAGCAATTAAAAAGTATTCCTATGTATTGTATGTCTTTGCTCTGCTCTGTGTTGCTTTTGAAGGGAACAAAAGGGAGAAAGCAGAGTCTGGTGCTGGCTGAAGCATCTTCATAGGGCGGGGGTGTGTGTGTGGGGAGCACTGCCTGTGGCATCAGGTCAGCTCTCCCGCTTTGAGGACCAGGATCTCAGACTGTGCAATTTCAGGGAAACTAATTGCTTGATTTTGTCCACTGATTGCCTTGCTGTGTGTTTCCTCCCAGCGGGCTTGTGTTACATGGCTTGGGGGAAATAAGAAGGTGATCTTTTCAGTCTTTAAAGGATATGAAGCCATCTCACTGAGTCTCCGTCTTGCTGGAGTGCTAATTGGCGTGCTTGCTGGCAGCCTTGATCACAAGGGACTGGACTTCTACAGGTGAATCTGCCAGCAGGCGGCACAGTGGCAGCTGATCCCTGCTCGCCTGACTCTGTGAGCCTCACGCTGTGGCTCAGGGATCCAGGCTTTTCTTCATTCAGGGCTGCATCAACAGCACTTAGATTAGTCCCTGTATAAAATAACTAAAGAGATGCTTTTATTCTGATCCCGAGTTCTCTTTCCTGAATTTGCATAGTGCCACTAGAAGGATTACTGGACTGAAATAAGATTTGAGTAAACACTGAATTGTCAGGTACTGAAACACAGGATTATGCAAATAGTAAAACCTTTTTGGAGTTCATATTTGAGTTTATTGAAATACTTAGGACATCCCCTTTGTTAGGGAATGTTAATTATTTAACTGACACAGAACACCTGTTTATGTAGTTGGAAGCAACTTCAGCGTTTTGATCAAACGGAGAAAAATACTAAGATCTGATGAAGTGGATTTTTAAAGAAGAATAATAAATCCAGCTACTTCATTTGCAGGTTGTAGTGATGTTGGAGTGCTTCACACCAGCAATGGCAAGCTGAGCTCCTACTGCATTAGTAGCAGCAATGCAGGAGACCTTCGAAGGAGCTCTGCTTCATGTGAATCACCAGAAACTGTGCTGGGAACATAGTGCATACCCAGGTAATGCCAGTTTGAGCTGCAGAAGCTCTGCCACATCCCCGGTGGGAGCTGACCCTGGGACCCCCCCGCAAGGGTAGGGGGCTGGCAGGGTCACAGCAGAATGGTCTGGTGTGTGCCTCCTGCCAAGCCAGGGCTGTTACCTGTCCGCAGTTGGGCAGTGGCGTTCCCTGAGGGCAGCGGTAGAGCAGCAGTGATGAGTGCCTTCACGGGCATTGCCCCCCAGGGTGTCCGCGTGTCTGACCTGCAGCTGAGGTCTGCTCCATTACAGAGAAACAGAGCTGCGTTGTGTGGGCACTGCCTGGAGAAGCAGCATCCCTGCTTCAAGCTGAGTAGAGGCATTCCTGGATATAGCAGAGACATTGGTGTCATAAACAGGGTCTGTTTCCTCGGACTGCATTTTTTTATATCCCAGTCACTGCATAGACTTCCTGATTGATAAAAGTGCTGAACTCAGCAGCCTTTTGTACACCTTGACTGCCAGCTCTCAACCCTGGAGATCCTGAAAAGTTATCTTGCTTTTCAGAAATGGGATACTGGGAGCACAGGTGCTGTTCCAGTGGGAAAATGCTGATGCTTCAGAAGTTTGCTCAAAGGCTGCTTAAGAGTGGTGGTGCTTTAGCAGGAGGGTTTCAAGGGGCTGGATGGGATAGCGGGTTTGGATTGAGCTTCCTTCTCGAGAGCACTTCAAGTCCTGTCAAGTTCCTGGAAAGACTCTCTTCAGCTCCAGATTCCTCTGGACCATTTCTAACTTGGCGAAATAGTACAGAGAGTTAGCAAAAAAAGATGAAAATACTATTTGAAGAAAGGAGCATTTTTTAAGGAACCAAAGCTATTTACTTTTTCTCGGCAGGATTTAACTGAATTTGAATGGGACAGTTTCCAGGCTTAAATATAAACATAAGTAGTTGTGAGATTGAGATTTAAATTTGAAAAAGAGGAATGGCGGAGTTTGGAAATTGTCCTTCATGTATGTGCACACTGTCCATCCTGCCATGCCAGCTGCATGGGAAGGCACATGTCCTTATGTGCCCAAGGGGCCAGGAAGCAGCTGGTGTAGAGAGGGGGCTGTGAGGAGGTGGGTGGTCCTCAGGCCACCTCTCTTGGGGAAATGCCTGTGGGACCCATAGGAGCAAGTGCTCTGTTGAACCTGAGAACATGGCAGTTCATGGCTGGGGCAGATCATGGGCAAGAGTCAGCTCTGGTACAAGGGTGTCCACAGTGTACCTGGGGAGCAAGATTGTTCATTTGTGGACACGCTGAAAAAAACCCCACAATCCAGGAGTAGCCAGGCAGACCCAGGGTAGCTGCAGATATAGTAGGTAACCACGACTTTGCAGGAGTAAAGGTGATTGTTTTATGCTCTTCTTAAGTCTTTCATTCTCCTGATCATGGGTTGAGTTGCTATCAGAGGGAAGCACCCACCTGTGGAGCTTCAGGAACATCAGAAACCCTATGGCATTTTAGCCCCTAGCAATGTTAATGTTGCTTCAATTCCCAGCTTTTCCAGTGTTGTTTTCCCTTTCCCTGTCCTTTCTCTAGATGTGCGTCCTTTTAACAGCATCCTCAGTCTTGAAAGCATAAATACAAGCTGATCATAAACATTACAGGATTAAGATTGCAGGAAGACACAAGAGTGAATTAATTGCTTTACACGTGCTGGAGAGAAATCTAAGGAATAACCATGTGTAACAGTGTGCAAGTGAGCAAGCAGAGTTCCATGATGTATTTGTAACAGCGGTTACACTCTGGGAACACAGAGTGATAATCCATTGCAGAAGTGTATTTCTTTATCCTGACACAGGGATTCAGTTGAAAATCCTGTGCAATTTTGGTGCTAGTTTTTCTATACAGGGCAAGGAAGAGGTTGCACTTTTATTTGAGCTAGAGCTCTTTCCACCCTTGACTGGCCCATGGAGAGGTTTTCACTTCACAAGAGCCTGGCAGATTTTTAGCTGCATGTGGTAGCTAGCATAGCAGTGTCAAGAACAGTGCACGTTTTTTCTTTGTTTGTTAATACAGGAACAAGAGAATGCACATTTAACTGAAGCCTTTTGAAAACAACAGACAGAATGAAATGTTTTCTGGGACCTTGGCAATCGCTATACACTGACATTGATGAAGCAAATACCTGGACAAAAAAAAAAAAATTACTTGGTCCTGCTGTTAAGAGCAGAATTCAGCCATTGGTGTGCAGCAGCTTGGAGCGCGTTGTACAGCTGGAGACGGCGAGCTGAAGCTGGACAGGCTGCTGGCTCTTTTATCAATTCCCATTTTCTACAGTGGAATTGGGATTTAGAGCCAGCTTTTGATGGTAAATTGTGCCTGTAATCCAGCTTTCTGGTGGTAGGGCGTGCTGAAAAGATGATTCACATTAACATAACCTTGCTTGTCCAGTACCGTGGTAAAATCTTCCCTGCAGTGAGCTGAGCTAAGCAACAGCTCGGATTTATGCAGTGACTAACTGAATGAAAATGCAGGCAAGTTAGGAAAAACCCAGATTGGGCAAACTGAATGACTAAAGATTTCACACTCAAACTAGATGTTCCTCCGCAGAAACAGAAGAGTCAGTTCTTTGTATCTGTTAGGTTAATATTTATTCCTTTTCTTTATTGAACACTAGGGCTGCATCTCGTGTTTTATGGAGCAGAATAATACCTCCCTTGCACAAGACATGTAGGTAATAGATGGATGGATACACATGGATATATGTGGTAGCTTTATTTCAAAGTAGAGTACATTAAAATGGGAAGGTTTTTTTGATAGTGGAGCACAAGGAATTGTTTCATAGAAAAAAAAGTAATTTGTGATTTAAATATTTCCAGTTGATGCTAGGGAGGCTTGCAATGGGCAGGTTCTCACCTGGCCCAGAGTTTGTTGCACAGAAGTGAATGTGTGTAGAACTGCAAACTGGCAAAATATACTGCAGCAAAAGAGTAAAGGCACACTAACCAGAACTAGATGTTTTAATGTTTTTCTGAGGCTAGACTGAACAGGAGGAAAAAAGGGATTTTTAGAACAGTAGTACCATGCAGCTTCAGTTAAAACTGGCTTTTCTGGAAATTATTATGGACTCTTGAGAGAACGAGAGTATCCAGCCTGTAAAGTCAACTCAGCTTTTCGTTACTTTGAAAGTGAAGCTGTCTGCGCTTCCCAATGGTACTAGCAAAAGTAGTATCAGTATAGGATTGGACAGTAGTTTTAAATATTGCTGCAAGAAGTGTTTAGAAGTATTTTTACTTCTAACAGCTACATACTTGTAACAGCATATTTGCAAGTTATATCTTAATGTGCAAGCAGAGCAGTGAATGCACGGATGTCATTTCTACACTCTCACCTGTGAAAGTGTGGAATATATGGAGCAAGATTTGTGCTCAGGGGAGATAAATTTGCAAGGAAGCTTACTGATCTCTTTAGGAAGAATAAACCTGAAGGCATCTTAAAAATGTGATAATGTTGGTGAGAAATTAACTTTTCTGCATGCAACTGTTAAATAAGCCTCATGGCAACAAATCAACTACAGTATGTGTTAAGTATAAGGAAGTTGACGCGCTAAGCAAAGACCATTTTCAAAACATAGAAGGAGGTATTTATTACTCAAGGACTGAAACAAAGTGGGAGCAGGAGAGCAAGGCAGAAGCGCAGCTGGTGCCACGCGGCAGCCTGGGCAGTGGGATCTGTCAGCTGGCGCAGGGTGAGATAAGCCCCCTGTATTATGGCCTCTGGACTTGGACTTGGCCCCTGGTGTGGCTGCCAGCTCGACCCGTGCTTCCAGAGACAGCCAGCAATTGCCTTGCTCTCAGGAGCAGTTGTGGCAGACTCAGTCAGCCCAGGTAAATGGATTTGAGAAGTGTTAAATGGCAACCCAGTAAGATGCAGTGCGCCAAACTGGCCATTTGCTAACACAGTGAGAGGACCTATCTGAAGCATCGTGAGTAAAACTGAAGGGAGCGAAGTAGAAACACGTGTAATCATATATTTAGTTGTTTATTTTAAATCACCAGTTTTCCCTAGTGACTTGAAAGAGAGAAGAATGGGTGGTATCACATAAACTGGAAAATAAGACAAGCCGTACAAATAGTCCGCATAATTTTTCAGAAATCTAGATAGGTACATGAGGGAGAAGGGCAGTGTTTATAGATAAAAGGAAATGTAAATGCCTGCACAGTGTGATGCGGCTGATTTTTGTTTGTGATACAGCTACTTGTATCATTAAAATAAATGAATTGGCAAAGGTAAGAATGCCATTGTGAGAAGGTAGAAATACCAGCTTCTTGGCAACTGTATTGGGTTTAGTAGATCATGGATTGCTGTGTTTAAAGCTTTCTGGGAACATTACTTGCCTAAAACCTGGAAATTGACTGAAATAAGCTTAAATTGTACAGAGTCAAAGTCTGGTTTATATACTCTGCCTTCTTCAGAGGCCTCGCAGCGATTCCTGTTACCTTGCAATCATTTAGCTGCCCTCAGTCATGTTTCTGGGAAGCAGGGCCTTGCAGCCTGCAGGCAGTGTTCAGCCTGTTGGAGATGCTAGTCACAGCTGTGGCTGGAGAGGGATCCCTCAGTTACTTGTCAGAGCTGACAACTAACTGCCTTTGCCTGCAGTTGATACCAGTAAGAGGCATTAATCACAGTAGCTGAAAATGATTAAGATTTTTTTTTTTTTATGTGCCTGGTTATGTTGAATAGAGCTGAGTGTTCCAAAGTGCAAGTTGTATGCAGTGTTGCTCATTTTACTTTTAAAAGTTTTGAATCATGCAGATAGTTAATTCAAATGCTGATTTTAAAAAATCCAGAAAAAAAACTGACTGGGAAATTATTTCTCATTTGATTTTAAAAACTCCTTGAGGTAAAATAAAATTAGTCATTGCAGGTATAAATTGATACAGGTTCTTTACATTGAAGTAAATGATTCTTCCTAAGGAGAGGTGCCAGTTGTACTGGTCAAGGTTCAGAATACCAGAATTTCTCTCTGCTTTTTTATATCACATCTACGTGAACTATAGATGCCTTTATTTTATACTTAGGGGGGGAAAAAAAAGGATAAATAGAAAGAAACTTTATTATAAATTCAAATATCTTGTACCAAAATGATCTGGAACAGATACATGAAGTGATTAATCATAATTAACATTTATTTAACTATCATCATGTTGCTGACCCTGCTTAGGACCTGGTCAGGAGTGCGAGTGGCAGGGTGGCTCATTTCCCCTCATCACCCAGGTTCGTTAGGGCAGCGTCCGCTCAGGCTATGGGCTGTGTGTGCAGGTGGCCCAGCACCATTGTCCTGCAGGTGCTGAGTGCTGCTGCAGTGCCCCGGGGTCCGCGTTTGCTTAACTCTCTGGGGTAACTTGCCCATAAGTGTTTTTCAAGTACATGAAGACTGGCAGGATGGGACCCGTGAATGTAGATGAACAGAATGAGTTAGTTTCTTTGAAAATATGTACAACTGTGTATAGAAGGATAGATACCGTTTTAGTTGCTGCATGCAGGATTATAAATGCAGCTACTGCACTTATTCCTTTTTTTTTTAAATCAGTCTTTTGTTAATTTCATTCTACTTAGTGTACAAGAAATTTAAACACATTTCTTAGGTCTATTTTTATTTGCTTTGGTGCATTAAAGATGTATTTTTGCAGGAAATTCTGTAAGGAGGGGTTAGTTGGTTTGTTTTAATTCAAGGCTGGAAGAACAAAGGCGTTCAGGTGCTAAAATGTTTGTGTTACCATTTCCAGCTAAGGAACCAGTACATTGTTAAAGCCTTTTTGCCTTGTTTTTTACAATACATTTGGCTGAAATAGGTGAAACATAGGTGAAAGCAGATGGTGTATATGTATATTGGGTTTTGGAGGAGAGCTGGGGGATGGGAGGAGGAGCTGCTGCAGGGCTGAATGGGCCAGCCCGAAACCAGAGCAGACTGTGGGCTGGTCCCTCAACCCTTCTTTGCACGTGTATTTTCACTTCACATCTTGGAGGGAAGAAACCTGTTCAGGTGGAAAGCTGCAGCTATCCAGCGGGTGGCTGGCTCCAGCTGGTAGTGTTGGTGAGGTCTGATGTTCTCCACTTCACTGGGCAGGGTGCCAGGCAGCGCCTCGTAACGGTGGGACGGGTCCTCCTGCCCGTGAAGGCACCTTCATCTTGGTGGGGCAAGCGCGTGGAGATCGCTGCCCCGCTCCAGCCCCGCTGGGCGCAACCTGTGCGTGCAGCAGAAGCCGGGTGGCTGCGGCTATGGCTGCGGGAGGCACGGCCCTCTGCCACGCCAGCCACCTGGCCGGCACTGCGGGTGGGCACTGTGTGGGCTGGGGGAGCATCGCCGCCGCCCCGCGTGGGGCTGGGGCTGGTGTACCCCGCACTGTGGTAAGTCATGGCACCCTTAGCTTCCTAGCTCTGCCCCTCTGGTGTGGGGGGCTGCGTGGGGGCTGGGTCTGCGCCACGGTTGAGGGCCTGAGCAGAGTGTGGACTGTGGGGCGGGGGCCAGGCTCAGCCCCCCCTTCCCCACCGAGCCCGGCCCTGGGGAAGGCGCTTGCAGCTGGGATGGCACAGGTGAGAGGGCATCTTCAAGGCACACATTCACACACGGGGGGGAGTGAAAAAGAAAGTAGTCAAAGGGGAAGAGGAGGTGACGACCACGGGTGTTCTTCAGTTGACAGAAATTAAATGTGTGAGGAGGCGATTTAATCTCTGACTAGAAAAGAAGACAAAGCAGAAGAAAGAAAGAAATTAAAAGGAGAGACAGAAGACAGAAAAAAGGGTGAGGTTAAAGGGGGTCAGGTGCTGTCATGCAACCTGAAAGATACCAAAGGAGAATGGACTGTTTTAGAAGCATGAGCAGGCAGAAGGGGAAGAGGAAGACAGAGGAAAACACCAGAGATGTCGAGAACTAAACCGTTCAGGGCAGTGCATGGGCTGGATATAGCATACAGAAAGGCTCTGAAATTCCCTGAGAAAATGCATTTGCTCTCAGTTTCTGCCAGCTCTTTGCAAGGCAGTTTTTGTAACTAGTTGCAAGCATGGTTACTGGTGTGATCTTAAATATATCTGAGAAGAAAACTAATGCTTATTGATGGATTTTTTATTTTTTTTTTTAATATGGAAGAGGGTAAACCTAATTTTGCCTTGTTGGAAACTTTTAACACTTGGCTTGAAAATGTTAAAAGGCACTGAAAATACAAAGGGAGGCAGAGGCCACCTCTTAATGTTTGGGGCCATCAGCTGAGATATTTTTAATATCTGTAACTATGTAAAATATTTTTACATGGTGCTTGTCACACCATGTAACATTTATTATTAGATGTTTCTGATGATTTTACATGTGTAAATGCTTAAGTGGTTAACTACTGAAAAAGTGGATACAGTGGAAGTTTAAAGTTACTTGTTACAAAGCTTTCAACTGTTTTACTCTGCAATATGTGCGTGTGTATATACACCACACTGTATACTGTTTGTATATATGTGCTCAGTATATACCATATATAATATGTGTCTGTATGTATATGAACATCAGAGGTTAATGACAGAAAACACCACAAAGCAAGGTTCACTGACATCGGGTGGGGAACAGGAGGTGTGAATTTCTAGAGCTGTGTTGGTTTTGGGGTTTTCCTGGGGCTGATGGCTGTGGGTGTGCAGTGTGGGGAGACCCTGTGCTAGCAGGAGCAGCTTCCAGGAGATGCTCCTTTCTTGTTGCTCCAGGGTGGCTGTGCGCGCCCTGGTGCTTCCAGTGCCGCCTGCGAGGGAGCCCGGCTTCCCACTGCAGGGGCTGAGCTGCTTCCCGGCCCTGCTTATGCACCATGGCTCTTACCATTTGTGTGAAGCCAACTGGCTTTATATCCAGGTAAACACTGCTTCACATTTCTTGAAAGGATCATGAAATTTAAGTAAGTCTGTTATCAAAATTGCTCTGAGGTTCCAGCAATGGGTTTGGATTCTGATGAAAGCGTTTGGCACCCAGGCATGGAAAGGTGGTGTTCTTCATTAATTAGCTGCAAGCAGACAGTCTTTTAGTACCTAGGAGCAGGCACGTGCTTGTGTGTGTGCATATGCATGTCAGCAATAGTTATTTGTAATACCTGTGTTGTGTTTTGGCAGAATGTAGATAACAAGAGCTATTCCAACTGTTACATGATTTACTAATCATAGTGCCTGGCTTTCTTAATCTGGCGTGCTATCTATCTATATTAGGTATAGTTTTGTAAGTCAGGATGTTTTTCAAAATGCTTCTGTACTTGCTTTCTTTTTGGCATCAGTTGAGTAGTGTGCAGGAAACCAACAGAGAGCTCCCCCCAGAACACGTGGGTGAAAGGCAGGGGAAGTGCTCTCAGTACCTTTAACAGCAGCAGGGCTTTGAGGTAAGGATAGAGTTTCGTTCCCTCCAAAGACATGAGGGAAACACCAAGTGACCTGAGTAGGATTAGACACCCACTGGCCTTTTTTCTGCCTGAGTGATAAAACTTAAAGATTTAGCTAAGTACAGGAAATGCAGCAGATGAACTATTTTTTTAGTTTCTTTTAAACACCCGTCTTAAACTCTTGATTGGCAAAAATCTGTAAATAAAACTTTTATGGTGAAGTATTTGAAACATAAAAAAAAACACTTTTGGAAAAAGAAAATATGCACAAAAGGTAAGACGCAGTCAGTGTTTTCCTTTCACACCCCACTGCAAGATATCCCCTTCTTCGTTTGAGTTGAGGTGGGGAAAAAGCAGTGTCTCCAACAGGCTGGGATGGGCTGGACAAGTGTCGCTTGCTGGTGGCACTGTGGGGTGCCACAGTGGCAATGGCAGCCCACTGTAATTCAGACTGCTTGGAGTGATGCTGGGTGTTTAGGTCAGTGCCCCAGTACAGCTCTTCCTGTGCGTGGCTGTTTGGTGCTGCAGGTCTGCTGGACTGACAGACAAGTCTGCTGAAATCGTACAGAACTGATGGCTGCAGTGTGGGTGGAAAACGCAGATGTAGCAAGCCCACTGCACTCCAGGTAAATCAGGGTAGTGTTCAAACCAGATCACTGAGCTCCCTGCTATAAGCCAGTCTCGCCTTGCAGTCAGTCTCATGTACCTGCTGTTATTCAAAGGGGGAAAAAAGACCCTGAAGGCAATTTGATTTTGATTTCTATTTATGATGTTCTCCCCTGTTAACTGCACTGATTTGAAAAATAGCTGAACTTGGCATTGATCTATTTTATTTCACATTACAATTGTTAAAAATTAAACTTTATGATGTAAATTACATCATCAAAATGACTTTCTCAGTTTTACACTTTATCTGCTGCTGATTCCAGCAGGGCTCCGGAGCTGAAATGTCCCTTTCCTGACTTTTTTCTGTCTCTGCATTTATGTGTTCTGATAAAGTTATGGTTGGCTGTGGTGAGTTTCCTTAGTTTATACATAGGTATTACTGCTGCATGTATTTTTTCAGTGCATCAATGGTTTGGTTTTAATACTTTCTGAAAAGTAAACATTTTCCTAATTTAGTTTTCCCTATATGTTGCTTGAGACCGGAGAGCACTGCTGTCACTCTTTGGGAAGGTGTGACAGTGACACCTTCCTAACACCCCAGAGCTGCCTCGTGGTGTGAACTGGCAGAGTGATGCTGTAGGGCATTGCTGCTAAGATTTAGCAGGACTACACAGCCCTCGGCCTTTAGAATGCTGCGTGGTGTGTGGCTGCTTGGTGTGGCATTGGGGAGGGGGTGCAGACTGGCACCCTTGCCGGGGACATAAACAGGCATTTCCCTTGGGCTGGGAGGCTGGTAATTTGGGAGGACAGAATTGTTATCTTGGTGATACACCCCGTGACCCTGGCTGTGGCGAGGAGATAAAGTGGCCATGAATCATAGGGGCGGCATCCTTAGACACCAGCCATTTCGCCCCATGTCACTTGAATCCTTGGCCTTGCTATGGATTATTTCAGCAACTGCAGCAACTGGTGCCAGGTGACTCCTCCACGTTGTTTTCAGGCTGCTGTGTTTTGTGCATTGACTTCGGTTTAGTATGTAAAAAGGAGACTTCAGCAGCTGAAAGGGCCTTTTGTAAATTAAGAAGTTTCTTTGTGCTTGAACAAATTAAAAATAACAGTTGCTAAAAATACACCCATATTTAATTTTTAAAATTTGGAAAGCATTGATGGATCTTGTTGTTTTCTGGAGCACAGCAAAAGGTCAGTTGTCCAGCACCATCCGTAGTTGCTTCATTCTTTTCTCTCCATTCTTTTTAAATGACAAGTAGTTGAATGTTATTAAGTGACTGTGTAAGTGCTGATCGCCTGACAAATTACTGAGTTCAACTTTTGCTCCTTTTTTTAAAACATGTCTTAGCCCTTCACTGCTGAGAAAGACAGGGTTTTCCACTGGTGGTGATATTGCTGTGTCGCTTTGAGTGCTCGGATGGCTGCTGAGAGCTGGGACCCCTGTTCCCAGACAGGAGCACTCCACGTGGAGCAGTTGCTGGAGGACAGGGGACTCTCTTTAAGGGCCTGCCTGATACAAGTTCAGATACTGTTGATAGGACTGAGTCTGGGAGGCATCAGCAGTGAGGGTCCTTGCTCTCTGACCTTGCTCTAATTACAATGAAACTTGAGGAGGAGGAAGGTGGTAGATGGTGTGACAGCGCCTGGAACAGCAGTGGGAGCAGCCATGGGCAGCAATGCCAGGTCTCCCTCCAGCCATCTTCCTCCTTCGTTCTCATCTTGACTTCCGGTCCCATCTCTCCTACACCCTCCTCTTCTCCATCCTCCACCTGTTTCTGTGGCAGGAATGGATGTGCTCCAGCTGTCACTCTTGGAGTGGGAAAACTAATTTTGCCAGTACTGCTGAGAAGCCTGACATTAAGTGGCTTCATCCATGTGGAGGAAGAGGAGGGAGGTGTGTGCTGGTAAAGACGTCTCTTGCCCTTTGCCACCGCCCTTGGAGGTGCCACAGTGGAGCAGGATGTGAGCACTAGGGCAGTGCAGGGGCAGCACCGGCTTTTGGGACTCATGCATCTCTGGATCCCATGAAGTATCTTCCTGGGGCCTTTGGGGCTTGGCAGTAGTGGTGGGTGAAGCTTTCAGCTTGAACTTGTTTTATTGTGGGGGGGTTATAGTGTGGAAAGTACTCATTTGCTATTTCACTTCTTTCTTGGTTTACTACTTTTGAGAGTCAGTCTGGTTTCACTTAAAAAAAAAAAAGTTAGGGAAAAGAGGGGAATTTAATGGTGGTTTTATTTCCCTTTAACACTCAGAAATGAGTTCTTTCCTCTCTTGTAGATCTGTGTGAAGTATATTAGAGGAGAACTTAGACTCTTGAAGAGCAAACACCTGTAATGCAGCCCTCCAGCCCAGCCCTGAAGCCAATGCTGTCATCTCTGAGACTTGATTCTGCCTTGCACATGCTGAACTTAGGGAAAAAGTGCTTCTCCAATGAGATCATGATGCATTGGTCTTCCTACTGAATGTTACTTTTTGTTTCATCAGTTCAATTGGCTCCTACACATGGAAAATTTTTAATTTCCCACCAGCGATGTGGCTGCACACTTCAAGCGAGAGCATTCAAGTATTCAGGTCATAGGCATGTTTTTGAGCTCATACACACTACAGGTAATATCTGCAGAGGCTGTATTTTCTTTTTCTCAGTGTATATGGGAAAGGTAGCACGACTGTTGAAATGTCTTACAATGAACTTCAACTGCCATTAGTACAAATGCCACTTCCTACAGCAAGATTGCTTCTGTAAAACAAATACTCCCCCCACTCTTTCACCATTGCATTTGGGGTTTTGTACCTTGCTCCTGGTGGGTGGGACCCCCTGATCCTGGCCCAGGGCAGCCCACTGCTGCAGCCCTGGCACTGAAAGGACCTGGGAACTGCGCTTCCATCAGAGGAAAGCTGCTGCTTCTGTCTGCACAGCTTGTTTTTGTGACAGTACATTTCAATTGTCAGTGCCCATGTTAAAATAAACAATTAAAGGGAATTCTGACCACAAAGCAGTATTTTGCCGTATTTCATGATTATTTAAAGTTAGAAAAACAAATTCTGCCATATGTTTCCCATGAATTCATGTCCATTGACCTCCTCTATTCAACAGCTCAAGCGAAATAGCAAGGGCAGATTCACTCCTTTATTCCTTCAGAGCCCAGATGCTGTGCTCTGTAAGACTTACAGATGCTGGAAAACAGTTACTGCTGTGTGTACTTTCTGCTCCTCTAGTGTTATTGTCACATGTTTCATAAGCTTTTCTGAGTTATCATTGCCTTCTCCCCCAACTCCCCCCCCCAGTATGTGACTTTGACAGAGTTCAGCTTTTCAGGAATTGGTACTGAGTATTCATCCTGCATCCACGTTCCTGAGCATCCATGGGCTTTTACCTGAGTCTTATCCAACAGGAGCAATGCGTGTATCTGAATCATACCAGGGCTGCTGGTCAGTGCCAGGCCAGTGAGCAGGCTTCCCTTGGGAATGGACGGGGGATGTGGGATGTGCCTGTGGCCAAGGGGATGGACAGGCACCATCCCCAGCTGTGCCGAGAGCCCCCAGCCCACTCCTCAGTGCTGCTGCGGTGTGTGGGCTGCATGTCACTAACACTGTCTGGGGCCGTATGGAGCCCCAGCTCCTCCTGTGAGAACTATCGGACTTGTTCTAGCAGTGCGCATCTGTGCTATGTGTGTATGTATGTATTTGCTCTAACAAGGGGTTACATTGTTAAAGGTAAAACCTATACAGGGGGTTTAGATAGAAGGTAAAAGAGCTCCTGAGAGCAAGTGATGTTTTCTCATAGCCTTAATTATATTTGCACTGTGCTGGTACAGACAACGTAGATACTATCTTTATTTGCACATTGTAGCTTACAGTGGATCTTTTGTTCTGTCATTTTATTGTCATTTTGTTTTATGTAGAAAGTGAGCAAGGCTAAACCTCTAGTGTAAAAGCTAAAAGGGATACAAAGTGTGTGATTACAGCAGTGCTGCTTGTTAGATATGGTTTAATTAGTGCATACATCTATCATGCAGCTTTGTCTTTGTAAAATATCAATCTGCAATATCAGTGTTATGAGGCCTGGAAAGCACTTAGTGTGGGAAGTTATTCCTGAGCTGTATGAAAAAAAAGTGTCTGTGACCAATACAGGGCTTGTTGAGTCCAGCTTTGCGGCCAGGTCAGCAGCATCCTGCTATTCCCCTCTGCTTCAGGTGGTGCAGTACAGAGCCCTGAGCAAGAAATTCTTTGTTGGTATGGGTTGAAACTTGGAATTTTCATTAGTGTTTCCATGTCTCAGTATTAATGACTGTTTGATTGTATCATGGCATTGACAGTGGTGGAGCCAGATGTTGACCTGAGGGTGTGAAGGCTGAACACTGGACTGAGCCCGTGCCTTGGGCAGTATTTCATTATTGCATGGTGAGGGCAAGCCACAGCTGGCCACTGCAAATTAGGAATTAAACAAAACTTTACTTGTGGTATTGGGTGACCCCTCCAGAGCTGGGCAGAAACAGGCTGGGCTGGTGGACCCAGTGCCACATGGCTCAGCCATCCTGCTCCGTTGCCTGCTGAACCCCACTGTCTCATCCGTGGCTCTGCTGCTGTCCTGCACTGCCTGTGGCCAGGGAACTGCTTCCAGAGCTTTTGTGTGCTGCTGGCCAACCCTGGCTGTCCGGCTGGGATGGTACCAGCAACAGAGACCCAAAGGGGCCGGTGTCTGCAGCACTGCCCAGTCCTTTGGTCTGTGGAGGGCTACTGGGCGCCCACCACATGCCGTGAGCACAGACTGTGCATGGTGTGTGCTGGGTGGGGTTTGCAAAGGCAGTGCTGGCTCTGCTCTGCCAGCTTAGCCTAGGTGCCTCTTTGCCCTCTGCCTGCATGTCTGCAGGGCCGTGCCGTGGTGCTGGGCTTGTCCTGTGCTGGCCCAGGACACTGCAGCCATGCGTGCTCCACCTCACAGCCCTGCCACACTGTGCGTGGCATGTCTGCAGAGTGCATGTTTCTAACAAGGCAATGCAAGCCTTTCCCACCGTCCTCCTCTCATTCTTTTTGTTTTTCCATGTAGCTGTTCCACCACTTCAGGGTTGTGTTTGGGTTTGTTGTTTGGTTTTCTTCCTAAATAAAATGACAAGTGCATCCCAAAATATTTTGTGAAGCAGTGTTTTATGTGAGGTCTCACGTGTTGCTCCACTGCTTGGATTCGCTGGCCCAGGCCTCCAGCCATTCGCCCAGTTGCTTGATTTTGCCACAGCTGTGGTTATCCTGCAGGGACTGGAAGGTTGTTTATTTGGTTAGGGAGCTTTTATTGTGTCTTAGCACACACTTGCTAGGTAAAACAAACCTGATGTATCAGCCTTTATTTGCCCATGACACTTTTCCTTTGCTACCCTTGCTTGCTTAAACTTGTCATTAAAATATTTTTAACTGTCTGTTTTCCTCCCGATATCAAATAAAAAAACTGATTCTCTTTTTTTCCAAGGAGATCTAAATTACTTACCGACAGATGTAGTGATTTTTAAACCATAAACTTGGTTAAGTTTTTTTATTTCTCTGCTTCTGAACCGTTTCTTCATTACATCCTTTTCTTCCCTCATTTGCCTCAGAAGTAATCAAGCTTGTCTTCATTTTGGCATGGTTTGTTTGCTTTCTTTATCTAGCCTCTAATTATTTTAAATTGGTCTTTCTCTCTTCCTATGCATGCTTCTGCAGATGATGAGTAAAATTTTGGATTTGTGTTTTTTCTAACATAGTCCCTTTACTAACATCCAGTGCTGTTATCCCTTCATCAGTGAGCAGTGCAAACTATATTTTAAGGGTAGCGAGTACTTTTCAATGTGGAAGATGGCCATCAGGGAAATTTCATGTTCTCTTCAACATTTCTCCCCTCTTCTGAGGCTTCTGCAAAGTACCCTTATGATCTGAATACTGTGTTGCTTGAGAGCCGCCAGAAACATGCTAATTTTATACACCAGCAAAATGCTCTCCAGGGTTGCACCTCGGTGTGATGGTCCATGGTCTGCTGCCTGAGTCCTTTCCTCGGCTGTGGTGCGCACACTCCCATGCAGCTGCCGGTCATCTCCAATGCTGTTTCTGTGGTGGTTCCTAATGGGAGCAAGCAATCACTGTGAAAGGTGGCGGGGGTCCTGTGCTGCACTGCTCATACTTGACTCGCTTCCTGAAGCTGTTCTGTGGTAGGTTTGAATGATGGTGGTAATTGTTCAAAATTAAATCTATCCTTAAATTCTAACTGGTGTATTTCAGCCTCTTTGGCCTCTCCTAAGTATTTTCTTATCTGCCCCCCAAGCTGGACAGCTGTGGTGCTCTCCAAGCTTAGGAAGGCAGAGGAGAAGCTGGGGAAGAGGCCACAGCTTAACTTGTCCTTAGCTGGAGTCGACTGGGGATGAAAGGAGCCTGTGCAGCAATCCTGCTGTATTCATCAAGGGTTGGCTGTAGCAGGGCTGCTCGATGCCCTGGCCCAGCACCCTGTGGGGGCACCCAGGCAGGACAGTGCTTCTCTGGCCAGTTCAGCATCCATGGCAGAGCGCATCCCCTGCCCACGCCTGCCTGCCCTGCCAGCTGAGCTCTGCTCTCTGGGCCCTCCCAGCCTGGCCGCTCCAGCCCGCTGCTCCTCTTCCCCTCCCGCCCCTCTCTCAGACGCTTTGCTTTTTTTTGTCCAGAAGTGACTAAGCTTCCTGTTATTCCACTTTGTCAGTTTTTCCCCAGTACTGGTGTCGTGTTGAGCAATATTTACTTGCCAGCGGCTTCCTCTGCCGCTGTCCCGCTCCGGCTCCGTTGTATTCCCACATACCTTTCACCAGCCACGCTTTGTTACTAGCAGCCCTTATGGATGTTCACATTCGCTCAGTTGGACTTGTATCTACCAAAGCCAGGTTTTGTGAAGAGAAGTCAACTCCTGAAGAGCTTTAAGTAGTTACTCCAGGAATGTGCTGGGAACTGATGTTCCACCTGCAGAAGCAAAAGTGGCACTTTGGTTCTTCCTTTAAGCAGCAGTATGGGTGCAGCCAGGGTGGGCATTGTTAAGTTGTCCTCCGCTATCCTGAGCTGGTAAACACTGCTTGTGTGTGTGAAGAAATTGTTTCTGCCTTGTTGAAAACCGTGGGCACATTTTGATTCGGAAGAGCTTTCCTCCAGACATTTGGAAATCAACCATTTTTCCTCTGGCAGCAGCGGCTCAGGCGAAGGCTTTCCTTCTGGAGCTCGGAGGGTGCCCAGCACAGCTGGCAGGGTGGGCAGTGGCTAAAGGCGTTTCTCATAGACACCACCTCCCTCCCCCGGGTGTGAGAACCTCCCCCAGCCCCACAGGGCAGCCCTCTGCATCGAGGTGGGCCAGCCAGGGGTGTCCCCAGTCTGGCACCCTGCAGGGCTCATGCACCTGGCTCCTGTCTTGTGCCTTTGCTGGGACCAGTGGCAGCAAACTGCCATGGGTACCCAGAGCTGCTGGTATAAAAATAACACATCAGTCAGAATAAACAAGTTATTTTTGTGTGTTAGGGGTGGCCCTGTGTAACTGACTCAGGGCCTCGCCTTGCTCTGCACTGAGGGCTTACTCAGACATCCTGAGCATTTAGAAACAACTTGAGGCGTTTCCCCAGTTTTTCGGACAGTGGGATGGGGGCCAGTGGGGGTGTGGGGGGTGTCGGTGCCTCAGGAGGAGCTGCTGGCTGCGAGGTGATGCTGCTGTGTCTTGGCAGAGTGGGTGTCCAAGTGCTAGGTCCAGAGGTCCTGTAGCAAGACAGGTGCATCCTGCTGGAGCCAGTGCCAGTTCTGGTTGTGTTTGTGCCCCAGGTACCATTAATTGCACTGGCATTCCAGCAAACTATGAGAGATACAAAGCACTCAACCTTTCTGAAAATCAGCCAATTTATAAAAAAATCTGAAATTCACACCTAAATCCTTTAACTAGTAATATTTGAAGTGCTGCTGGTGCAGTTAAATGGGAGGAAAAGAACTTGTTTTGCGAAGTTGATGCAGCTGATGGTGACTGCCCCTGCCTGCTCCTCTGCTGTGCTGCAGGATGCTGCAGCAATACGTTCTCTTTGGACAAGTTTAAAATTTTACCTTCCTTCAGAGAAACATTTTCTGAAAGTTAATAGGGGTAAAGCTGGTAGAAAATTAATAGTGCCCACAGAAATTTGGCATGAAAAATAACACAGAATGGAAAATACTTTCTTTTATGCAGAATTAAAACAGCACACACAGACTGCAGCAAGCCTGTCTGTGTGGGGGAGAGTATCTCCCCCACCCCCCTTTCTGATGGCACTGTACCACTGTAAAAAGTATTAATTTTAATTGTTTTAATTTGCGTGTGGTGAATTCTGTTAATTACTAAATTATATGGAACAGTACCTGTTCCCAGTTAGGCTCCATGGGGTTTATGGTGATAAGCAACAACCGTATAACAGAGCACTCCCCATTTCTGTAGGCTGTCTCCCTCTCGACTTCCAGAGGTTTTCTCCTACAAGAGCAGGCAAGGCTTTAAGTGTGCTGTAAGTGCTTGCATCGGAGCCTGTATTTTAGATTTAATGTTATCCCTGTCTGACTTACAGAGATACATCATTTGCAGTGGGCATGCTCTCTCCGTGGCCGGGGAAGAGCGCTGCTGGGTGCCAGGCCACTTGCTGAGGCATCTGTGGCATGGGCAGGTGCAGGCGGCTGCCCCGTCTGGTTTGGCCAAAGGGGCTGCCTGAGCAGCCGTTAGGTGCGTGTGGAAGGAAACACCTTTTTTTGACTGTAAGAGGTATCTGTGCAAGTCCTTGTTGTTTGTTTGCAACCACATAAATAGCTGCCTGCCTGTAGCTGGCGACGCGAGTGCCTTGGCTAGTGTTTGGCAGGGTCTACCTCCGAAGCACCTGCCTGGGCTCGGCTTCTGCTGCCGGCCCTGCAGCTGCCCATGCGCACTGACTCCGCCTTCTCTGCAGCTCCTGGTGTTGTGGACACTGGGATGTGAATTCTGGGTGTCTTCTGGATCTTTACCAGAGCAAGAAGAAGCATTCTGTTCTCTGCTCAAGGTAAGGAAGAGGGGTAATGAGTGGATATTAATGAGTGGAGAGGATTTAATGAGCACTGGTCTGCGGAAAGTTTAAAGGAAGGTGGGGCAGTGTGGGGAATTTGGCTGGGCTGTGGCTGTACCACAGTCAGGACACGTGGTACCATGTACGCAGTGAGCTGTTACCAAGGCTTTGCCCACGCTCTGCCTGCAGTCCGTGTTCGGCACCTTGGGAGCAGAGATGCGACGCTGCTGTCACGGTACAGGCAGAGCCTTCACCTCCAGGCCTTCCCATCCTCTTCATCTTACAAAGCCTTTTGTTCTCCTCCTCCACCCCTCTCTTTTCCACTCAGTTGTAGTTGTTTGTTTGCCTTGTGGTGGTGTGCTGTCTGCAGTGCTTTTTTGTCATGCTCTTTTGTCTTACCTATAAAAATCAACTGCTCCTTTTTTTTCTTGTTTTTCCTTCCCTTTTTGTTTATATTGGCACTGATTTTGATGGTTCTCCAGAGCTTTTCTTACCTGTCCTGAGGGCATCTCTTTCTGTCACCAGCTGTTCCTGGCACGTTTTGTAGAGCTGGCCTCCAGGTCTCTTAAAAAACCTGCAACTTAGTGCATCTGTCTCGGTACCTACTGTCTTCAAAATTTCATGTGTCATCTCTCTTTTCCACTGTATCCTCTGCTCTTGAAACACCTCCTTTCCTTCCACACCCAGTAGCCAGCAAAGAGAGCGAGGAGGAGTTGTGAAGAGCAAGAGGAAGTATCCTCTGCCTTACCCTGTGGCAGATAGGTTATTTATTTTTTTTAAATCTGTAAAGTGGCCGCAAGAGTTGTGTGCCATATAGCCAGCTCTTCCCCTGTTTCCTTTTGAAGTGTGTATACTGTTCCTTTACATAAAACTTATATGTCATTTCTAGTAATCGGCCTAACCCTAGGAGAAAGATTTCACTGTTTGGTGAAGTGTGAAGTTCAGGTAGTGTGTCTACATGCATGTGCAAAAAAAAAAGGGGCCAAAGATAACAATTGTACTTAGGTTGTAACTATGATGCAGTAGAGAGGAAAAAGAGAAAGAGCAGTGTTTGTTCTGTCTTGCACATTTAAGGAAAAATTGCAAGTCTAATTTTCTGTCAGCCTAAGCTTTATCTTTTAATGACTCTTCTTTGATTTTCACTTCAAAAAAAGACAGAATTAAGTTTTAACAGAAAAATTTCAAAGGGATGGGGGTATTTAATTGCCAGCTGACAGAAATCAAGAGGAAAGGCGTGGGACGTGGCAGTGCCCTACTGTGGGCAGCAGCAGCACACCGGTCTTCCACGCTGCTGCTGATCTGTGGATGCTTTTAGGCTTGAGATCTGTGTGTTGTCCTTGCTCATATGTGCATGCTTCTGGGTTCATTAATTCCTGTTGAACTACTGATTAAGTCTTGGAGAATTTCATTGCCGTTGATAACTTGTTAAGTGTAGTAATGTCAAGCTACGGGAAACTTTGTAGTTGTCTAATTGGAGCACAGGCAGCATGGTGAGCTGTGGTGAGGAGCTGTATTTCACACTGACCCTTGGACAGCTGGCCTTGTCCTGTGCTGGTGCATGATTGCACATTAATTACCACTTTGTTTAGTGTACTTCTGCTTACAGCAGCTTCTTTCAGCTTCAGCTCCATCAGTGCAATAAATAATAATCTGATGCTGACACTTCTTGGCTTGGTTGGCTATGCAAACCAACTGTTCACTCTGGATTCTTCTTGCTCCAATTTTAGGAATACAGTTAAATTAAATACCTGGTGGTTTAATTTAATTAAATACCTGTCATCGGAGGTGCGTTTTCATGGGCTTTAAGCAGTCTGTGCCCGCTGGGCTGTGGGGCACATGGCGGTGCCAGGACCAGGGTCACATGGGTGGCTGTGCCCTAGGGCACCAGCAGCCCAGTGTTCTTTTGGAAACGGGGTGGTGGGACCATGTGCCACGGGGGCTGTTGTGGTGCAGGAGCATATGCCTGTCCCAGCGCATGGCCAGCACGTGTGCATCAGCCTGGCTGTGAGCCACTGCTCAAGATGCTCGTTTCTGCCATCAGTTTTAGGACTGCATTGACTGCAGAGAGGATGGTTGTTTTTTAAAGGTGTATTTTATTGGAAATCACTTTCTTGTGAAAAGGTGAAGCCATTGGCTTCACTGAGTTCCCTGTTGTGGAAAAAAGGTGAAATTTTTCCTTAAAAATTGTCTGATTTCCTGATTGTTTTTTCAGAACAGAAATTCCTCAGCTTTTATTAGTTTCTAAAGTTCCTGTTGGATGGGGAAAGTATTTTCTGCTTTTCTCAAGTACCTTTGTGGTTTTGTCCTTTCGGTCACAGCAGTGATGATGGCTGGAAGAGGGATGTCTGCTGCCCTGACATGTCCTAGTACTGCAAGCCCTAAGTGTTTTTCCTTCCTTTTCTATGTATTGTGAACTTTTTCTTTTCTCTTTTGTATCTTTTTAAAAACAACCCAGTAAGAGCAGTTTCCATTGTGGCATTTCATTGTCCTGTGCTTGACTTGCTGGACGCTGTCTTGTGGCTGGCGCTGGGATTAGCTGGACCTTTGGCATCTGGGTGCCGGTGAAAGATGCATCCTTCATCCCACAGTGGAGGATGCCCCGAGTGGTGTGGTACAGTGCTGCCCCAGCATGCCTCCCTGAGCACCTGATGTAGCTTGGCAGGGCATTGCCCGTCACTGGGGAGCAACGAGCCAGGCTGGCACTGATGGGTTTGCAAGGCTGGGCAGCGCTTGGTCAGTTCGCAGTGTGCCTTCCAGCAGTGGTACTGTGATGGTGGCAACTGTGAACCAAAAGCAAACCTTTACTGTTAAACACGTGAGTCACCCCTCCCTGGTGCTGCGGGTCAGCACAGGACAATGAAATGGCACAACGGAGACCGCCTTTATGGGGTTGTTTTTAAAAAGAGATGTAAAAGAGAAAAAAAATTCACAAGTTCACTGTTACTGCAAGGGTTGCAATGTCCAGGTTTTGCCCACTGTGATGGACATTAGTGGTCCATCGGCCCTGGCATCTTCATGTACCTCAGAGCTGAAGCCCCTGTTGAATTTACATCTCCAGGCTTATTGTTTTGTGGTGTAGTGACATTAGACTGGTTTTGAAATCTGGTGCAATTAGGGGTAAATGAGAACCATGCCTCCTTGTAGGCTTTCTCGCTTGGCTATGTGTGTTATTTCAGTCTCTCCTTTTTCCTTTTTTTTTATTACTGAGTAGACTGAATGGCCATAATTTGATGACTGTATAAGTGAACGGTACAAAAGGGCCAGAAGTGTAAAGTTTTTGACTGCTAGAGGCAGAACTGTATGTCAGCTGCCACAGGCACACATCTGCCTGAGCAGCACCCACGCAGGTGTCCTTGCACTGTAAAAATGGTGTTATTTGCTGTAATGCCTGAGAGAGTCTCTGTTGCAGTCCCCTGATATCTCTCCCCCTTCCCCTCTGTTGCTACTGCTCTGTGTTTATTTTGACAGTACCAGCTATGTGCAGTAATTAAGTAGAAAGGTTTGGATGTTATTGAAGCAATATGTTTCCATCTAAGAAAATTTGCTGTATCGTAAAACATCTTACACATGTGGGGATTAGGGACTGGAGAGCTGTTTGCGTTCCTGAAAATCAGGTCACTTCTCTGTGCCTCCTTTCAGTGACTTTCAATGGACAGCCATGCCCTGCAGTTAGTGGCTTTTCCTAGCAAGTGAAATGTGCTGGCTTTATTTTGTCTGGTTTGACTAAAAATGCTGGCCAGCTCTTACAGAACTGCACAGGGAAGCAGAACGTGCTGCTCAGCAGAGATATCAGTATGGCATTACTGGAAGAGATTTAAGATAATTTCTCACACTGGTAATTCAAAGTTGTTATCCTTTCCAAAGTTTTGGAAAAAAGGTTGTAGTGCTGAGAAGGTAGCTATTCACTTCTCCAGGTAAAAATAGCAGTTGCTCCCCATAGCACCACTAACCTGCTCTTTGTGTAAAGACTTGTTAGAGCCCCATGCTTGGTGTTGGCTTCATGAAGATTCACTTTCTGCTTTTCATGTTGAAATGAAAGCAGCATCTTGGAGCAGAGCTCAGTGGGTGCATTTGAAGTTATTTCCCTGGGCTTTGGTACTGATTCACAGAACAGTTCCCATCTCAGTGACTGACCTTGGTTTCAGGGAAATGTTTTATTTATCTGAAAATAATTTTCATATTTGTACAGAGTACCTCAAGTCCTGTCAAGTTTTGCATTGTATCTTTCTCCTTTCCCTTGAAAAAGTTGCTCTCCCCCTAAACTGATTGTATCAGCATGGAGAAGGCATCGTTTAGCTCTTTGCCATTGGTGTGTGCTCAGGCATCTCCATTTGTTGCGCAAGTCTGCCTACTAACAGAAGGATCTACTGGTCTTCCCAGCTGAGATCTCATTTGCCTTTTAGTGGTGGAAATGACCATGTAGATGTTTAAAATTTGGAGTACAAATTTTCAGTATTTGACTGAAACATACGATAATTTTTCAGCATAGCTTTGAGATACCAAAATCAGCTGGAATGAGCCCATACCCAGTGTAGACCCTTGCAAAGGAGGGAGACCAGCAGGAACGGTGCAGAGATGTCTTGCCAAATACTGAGTATCTCCTGCAGGGCACTGGAATCCTGCACCTTGCCGTAATTTCAGTTAACATTTGGGGCTGGTAGCATCCCCACAGGAGACCTTACCTTGCCCAGTGCTCCCTTGATTAATCCCAAGTCAGTGGGCATCTCCTGTCATGAAAGAAGTGTTAGAGCAGGTCCTCTGTGAGCCAGCTGTGTTTTGGGGTAGGAAGCACAGTTTGGTTACTCCCAGCCTCTAATTAACCCTCTGGCAAATCTCTAACTTTAGAGGCAAAACCTCTAACTTTGCAAGCTTGAAGCAGAGGGTACGCAGTGGTGAGGCAGCCTGGGCTGCAGTGGGCTGGTTCTGCTGCAGAAGTGGACCTGAACAGGCACGTCTTACATTTGGATTTGCTTGGAGAAGGAATCTGGTTGAGAGACACACTTTGTTGGGAGAAGAAATCAAAAGCACAGCAGGGCAGTACAGCACGGACACCTGAACAGGGCAGGTGAGTGGAGTGTGGCTGCCAACGAACGGCTGCCCGTGTGCTGAGATGCCCAGCCCAGGCACAGGACCCACAGTGGAGCAACCGCACGGGGTCCATGTGATGGATGGGTGGGTGGTGGGAGAACAGCAGCACTGTCTGCTGCGCCCAGGTCAGAAAGCAAGTGGTGGGGTTCTCTGTTCAGGTGCTGTGACCACACAGGATAGAAACTTGGGAAGCTTTGTTTTACTTGTGCTCAGTAGTAAAGTCAAATACTATTTTGAAATTAAGTTTAATAATTTTACATATTTTGATCAGATTTTGTCATTTCATTTCACTTGAATAAAATAGTATTTTAACAATTACTTCCCCCACTAATGTTGTTGAGTAATTCTTAGTCAAATTTAAGAATAGTTTCAGTCAATCCATATTCATTATTTTTTAATTAATAAAATACTTGCCTGACAAATTTGTTCTAATTGTATTTAAAACAGCATGACAAGATGCTGTATTTGCAAAAACAACGGAAAAATACTATGAAAGGGGTAGCAAGAAATGTGTAATTCTTATGTAAACCATGTCAATAAAAAGCCTGGACATGTTGATGTGTTGGCATTTTAAGGTTATGATTCCAGTAGTGATTTCCAGTGTTGGTGGTGTAGGGCTGCAGTTCTCACCGATGCTTTAAATCAACCTCTCTTCAATAAAAATCCAGACAAAAAATAATCGCAGCAGTTGACCTTCAGATTGCTAAAGGAGGGCTGTTGGTGTACTGTTGGAAAGTTGAGAAAAATTTATTGATATGACGTTAATTTTTTTGTTATTTAGCAGTGACCTTAACTATAAATGCGAGAAGAGGCTGCATGGCATTGGCAGGCTACTCAGCCACTGACGTCTTGCCCGGCATGGCAGAGCATTGCAGTCTGTGTCCTCATTTCACCTAGGGCTTCGTCCCTCACCAGCCAAATTATTAATTAGGATGGAGGCAGGTTAGATGCCTCCCAAGTTTCACTACCTGTGTAATATAATATGCCATTTGCTTAAAACCTAACACTACAAGGGACCCAGCATGAGTAGGTTTCAGGAGAAATTAAACCCTGCCACTGCAAAAATATACTAGCAAAAGTAATGTGCATTTTAAGTAAGGGGTAACACTGCATGAAAGTTTGCAGGGATCACTTCCCTTAATGGAGTAAATACAGAATGAGCCTTCAGAATAAGATGGTTGTAGGGTGTTACAGAAGAGATTTAGCAATGAGTGTTTCAGACATCCAAACAAAACCAGCGAGATGACTTTCATACAGGAGAGTAGGGGTGGGGAATGTCCTTTTTGTCACTGTCTGTCTGGGACCAGCTCCCCTTTGCAGTGTCTCCATGGCCATACCTGAACACCTGCCTTCAGGCTTTCCTTTTCCGGATGCACCTCCACATTGTGTCTTGTCTGAGTGTTGTGGCAGCCTGTTACCAGCTTGTGGTTTTATTTTGTTTTTAAATTAGTCCCACAGGACTACAGTGCTCTGCAGTTTCTGTGCCTTGAAAAACAGGGATGGATACATCTCGGCAGTGGTGGTGAGGTGTGGGCAGCTCCAGATACTGCTGTATTGCTGAGGATTCGCCGGCTCCTGCTGCTTCCCCCATTATGTAAAGGACTGCCTTTGAATTACTATTAATAAAAAAAGAGGGGCAGTTTGCAGAAGGGATGGCAGTGCAGGCAGGCACAGCTATGAGTGCAGCTACAGCGTTGTGGAAGGCTGTTGGAGCAACATCTGGAAATGAGATGCAGAGCTTAAAGAGGGAAATTAATCTCATGTATAATTAAAGTGAAATTTTCTGCAAATACATATTTTTTAAGGATATTTTTGGTTTTGCAGTGGGTATATTGTGAATTGGTTATCAAATCACTCCCATTTTGAAAGAAGCATGGCAGTTTGCAGCTGTGATCTGTTAACATTCCTCATGTCTCAGGCACCCTAATTGCAATGCAATGGTGTATCATTGCCTTAAGCCTCCTCAGAGCTCAAAGGGGGGAAAAGTGTGCTTTCTCTTTCTAAAGTAAATGATTTATTATGAAGAGAAGAGATTTTCCCTCCTCTCCCCTCGACATCCTTGTTCTGGAGCTTACCCCGAGCTCCCTGTGCACATCTTGAGAGGCCACATCCAGGGGCAGGCTGGGTGTTCTGGTGCTGGTGACATGTCAGAAGGGCCAGGTGCCCTGTCTGAGCAGGTTTGGCATACGCTTTGGGTGTTGGGAGAGCTGAACACAGCCTTTGGGGTGCTGGGGCTGGTGTCTCTTCTGCAGCGGGTGCCCCTGGCGGGCTCGGTCCAGGGATCATCACAGTGATGGTGCCTTGCCCTGGCTTGTGCTGCTTGTTTGCTTTGCCTGTTCTGTATATTCCAGGTCAGATTTGTTATGAAGATGCTGTAGTAGTGCTGTGTGTCGTGCCAGTACAATTTAGGAAAGAGCTTTATACACTGAGCATCAGAGTGGCATTGCTCCTGCCACGGAGGCATCACCAGGGCCACCCCAGCACTGTGTTCCACTTGCTGCAAGCTGGAGCTCACTGTATTTGACCTCAGCTTACTCTCTGTTTGCAGATGCAAGCAACAGGTGATGGCAATTTCTCTCTCTTGAAATCACAAAAGCAAGATTTTATTTTTAAACTACAGCAATTCAGTTTTAAATATAGCACCTATAATGGAGAATTCTCCTGCTATTTGCACTTGGGTGAGGACACTAATTTTCCAGTTTAGATCACCATGCCAACCACCTCCCCTTTTCACCAGGTAGGAGAGACTTAAAATGCCAGCAGGCTGCAAAAACAAATGAAAATAGTTACGTCTGGGGTATTTTACATGTACATATATCTGCCTTAAAAGTTATGTTTGATGCCCAATAGCAGCACTGTGCTTGAGTTAGTGGGACCCTAAAGCGCATGCGGGCAGGTGCTGGAGGCAGCGCAGAGCAAAACACCCTGGGCAGCAGCCATGGAGCTGGTGCTAGGACAGTGGGAACACCCTTACAGACAGCCAGGGAGGGTTTCTGGAACAGTTATAAAATACATCAACTGTGTAAAAAGTTTATGGCAACATACACAGTGTCATCCCTCCTATGGTATTCCCTTTTTAAATTTGCCCTAAATAACATTGACCTGTTCCAGCAGCTCTGCTGCACAAGGGCAGTGGCCTTTTTGTTTGTTCCCCCAGTGTGGATGCAGTGTTTGACAACTTGCCTATGTTCTGTTGTACCATGCCACAAGAAATTGGAAGCTTGAAAATATTAAATAATAACTATGCTGCAGTACATCCATTAAACAGTTGCAGTGCAACCTGATGGAGCTTCAGCTTGCTGCTCATTTTAATCATTTACTTGGAACTACTGAGGTCCTAAGAGCAGAGGCTGGACAGCAAAAGGACTGTTTTCCAGACCAAGTCATTTACAGGGAGATTATACACTGAGAATGGAATGTTGATAAAAGTAATCCTCAGTACCTGCAACTGGTGAGGCTTTGTGCAGCACTGCTTTGTTCACAGCCACTTGCTGGTTGGCACTGCATGAAGTTGGAATGATAAATAGATTAAATCTTGCATGTGTTTTACTTGATCTTGACATAAAGTCATTCATTTTACTCTTAAATTGTTGGTTATTACATGCTTGAGTAAGGATCATGCGGATTGCTTGAGATTGCTCTGAAAGGATTTTATGGCTTTAGGAGTTTAGAGAGGCAGTTTCTGATGTCCTTGCTAGAAATGTCTGTGGTTTCTAATACTGTCATTATCCACATGCAGCCCCTGGGAGGTAGCTGCCTCTTGGAGGCGGAATTTGGTTTTCCTGTATAGGCCTGGAAAAAATGTAATTCCCTCTTGTCTTGCAGTACAGCACAGGCTGGGGGGCAGGTGGAGGGTTACTTGGGCAGAAATCTGGTGTCATCAGGCTGCAGAGTTGGTGTGTCATGGGAGTGGTGGTGGTGGTGTACATATAAATATTGGTAAATTGATACATATAATGTGTATATAAGTATGTATGTGGATATCCAGATATTTGTAATAATATGAATATCAATCCCAAATTGTATTGAAGGATTAGAAACATACTTACATTTCTGTAAGCTATTGATGCATTTGCCAATGGATGTTATAAAGCAGAGATTCAGGGAGTTTGGCAGGGTCTCCAGTGGCCACCTTACCCCCCAGTTACAGGCTGACCTGAGCTGGCCATGCACTTTGGTGATGCTGTCATGGGTGCTGCGCAGGAGGAGGAGGGCTCAGGCATGAACATCACCATCCACATCCCTGTCTCTGTCTCCATGCCACTGTTCCTGGAGATGGGGGTTGTTCTGCAATTCCCCATGTTTCTCCCTGTATGCTCCTCCTTGGGTTTGTGCAGTTTGCATCACCAGTGATGACAGGGCAAGGGCTTGGCCCAGCCGGAGCAGAAGGTGTGTCCATTCATCCCAGCCACTGGCTGGGGGAGCGACTTGGGCAAGTGCCAGTGTGCATCCCCTGCTCGGTCCCCATGCATGGGCTGGCAGGAGCCTAGAGCCCTCGCAGCAAAGCCCAGGGCAGCTCCCAGCAGTTCAGAAACAGCAGGGAGGGTTTTGCCGCTGTGCTGTCTTCTTTCCTTCTGGTTTCATGCTGGGAGTCTGCTTACTCTGTTTTCTTTTTTCTTTCTTTCTTTTTTTTTTTAAGCCTGTTGAATTTCATGGCAATTTGATGGCTCCTCTGCATTTCCTCCCATACAAGTGCCATTATAAGCCAAAGTGATACATTAGAGGGTTTGAGACTTTTATCTACAAGATACATACACAAAGGCGTTATTGAGTGGTCACTTCAGTGTGTTTTATTGCTACACTAGATATGAAAAGATGCCCAATGATAATTAAGAAGTATAAAACTTGTAGACGAATCAATTTAATTATTATAACCAAGATCACATCATGCCAGAAAAGTGAGACAAAGCATCTCAGCAAATTCAAATTAATAGAGTTTCTTCTTTTGCAGAGGCAAAGTCGGTGCTGCAGGAGGCAGGGGTCGCTGGCACTGTCGGCACAGGGAAGCAGTGTGGTACAGCCGGAGTGGGGCTGTGGGGGCTGCTGCTGTTGGGCACCTGGGTGAGGCCACGGCCCCCAGCAGCATTGGTCCTGCCAGAGGGGTGGCCACTGTCCCCTGTTAGGGGGGACTCTGTCTGAGGGGCTGAGTTTGGAAGTAAGTGTTTTGCTATTCTGGTAGTGCAGATTTCAGCAAAGAGCTCCCAAAGTGGCCAGGAATAATTGAAAAACGCCTCTTACTATTGTTTTTTCCCCCTCCTTTCTGCAACAGCAGCCATAAAATCATAGAATGAAATACATGGTAAAGAAATAAATCAGTGAAACGTATTTGGAAATAATTCTACTCAGCCACTGATGACTTAATTTAGCTGAATAGATCAAAGTAGTGCATTGCACTAGCTGCAGCACAGCATATACGTTATGGCTGGGTTTATCAGAGACAGAGTAAAGTCGTCCTCAGGAGCAGCAGCTGTGATGAGGTGTGCAGCTGGAAGGAGCACGTTGCAGGCAGTGTGTCCTGCACTGCAGCTTCGCCTGGCTGAGCTGAGCCGGGGCTGTGAGGAGGCAGTGGTGGCTACTCACTGCCCCAGGCATGCTCCCCTGGCTCCCTCCTCCTCCTCAGTCCCGAGGAAGGCAGCTCTGTGCCAAGAGGGGCTTTGTTTCAGCTGCAGAGGCGCCTGCAGAGCCAGGTGCCTGCACCAGAGGGTGGACCCCAGGAGGACAGAGGGGATGCAGTGGGAGGCAGGACAGCCCCAGGTTAAAGTCTTTGAGAAAGAGCAGCCTTAACCCAAGCTTGAAATAGCTCCAAACCAAAGCTAAACTCTTTTCCAGACTGTGGCAAAGGTTTGATTGGTATTCCTGGAAGCAGGACTTAACTAAATACACTGAATGTATCTGCTAAATGTTTACAGTGCTTTAAAAGCAGAAGTTGTTTGCTTGCTTTCTGCTACAGGACCTTTAATAAGTTTAATAAATAAGTTTATGGTCAGAAATGAAATAGCTGCACTTATTGCACCAGGTTTGCCGAGGCACTGCCCAGAGCCAGGTGGGGATGGGAATGGGGTGGTCCCTGGGGTGCTCTGGAGCCTGCCTGGGGCTGCCAGGGAGACTCCTGCTCTGCAGGGACTTTAATGCTAAAGCCCATTGATAGATGGAAGGAGGTAAAGGCCAGTAAAAGCAAAATTATTTTTAGTCTTGACGCTGTGAATTGGCTGGTCTGGGGCTTTGCAGAGGAGATTGGTCAAAACACAAGCAGGGAGAAGGCGCCAACAGCACAGCGCGTGTGCCGTCGCTGCACTGGTGTGGCTGCCCACTGCAAGGTCCATTTGCTCTTGTGACGTTGTCACGCTCCCCGCTACAAATCCGCTCTCCAAGACCCATATTTAAGGACTGAATAAATGCGTGTTTCAGCTACCTAATAAAGGCTAGGTCACGTTTTTGTTAAAAATATTTTCTGCTTTTCTTTGTTAACACTTGGCAGCCATTGCTGTCCAACAGAAAGCCTTATGGGGAGACAAATTCAAGCTGAATTGAAGGCTCTGGAAAGTTATCCCTATTATTTTAATCCTTTTACTTTATTGCTGCTGTTCGTTAAAAATGTGTTTTCCATGAGAACTTCATTAATGTCAGTGCTGGTAGAAACCTGTGCTTGGTGACGTGGGGCAGCTCCGGGCTGTGCTGGGCTGGGGATGCTGGCTGGCTGGCTGCAAGCACCTCTCGGTGTGCGTGCAGCCTGGGGCATGGCCCCTCTCCTGGTGTCACCTGCTGCCGTGGCCATGCAGTGAACGCTTCTCAGCTTCTGTGCTTTATGGTGAGGATATTCAGCTGTGACTGGCCAGTGTGTATTTATTTGAAATCCTTTGTTTAATAGAAATTCAGTAGTTATCAATATTTATTCTTGTCCGCTGCTGTTTAATCAGCTCCTTATCACATTTTCTGCTGCTTTCCCTCTGCGAGCAGGCACTCTGCTGCGGGTGTTGTGGCTGCCAGCCTCTGCGTAGCCATACCGGCTCTGCACTGTGCTATCCCTGGGCTGCTGTTGGACCAAAGCACTTGCACCCCATGGCTGTGGGAGGGGTTTACCTCGACTACCGTGGCTCTGTACTTGGTTTGTAGGTTGAATTCTACCTTACTTATAAGTTTCTTTAATTATTCTGAGGCTAGCATTACAAAGCTGGGGCTGTTAGCAGTCCACTCGCCTCTTCAGCCACCACTGGAAGCTGGAGGTGGGACTGGCAGGGAGGTAGAATTGGACTGTTGCTCAGTGAGACATTTAGGGATGATTTTCCAGACCAGAGAAGTGAGCTTGGGCAGATCAAAGCATGCTGGTGGTAACTGGGGAAACAGATGAGATCTGAAGGGCAGCTTGGGCTACTAATGAGGGGAGAGACCTCGACTGCCACATCCATCACTGCTGGCCTCTGTGCCTGCAGTCCTCTGTGCTCTGCTATGTTGCTGGGCGCTTGCTGTACTCAAGGAGGAAACGTGTATTTCAGGGGAGGGTGTTTGTCCTCCTAGTTCCCCATGTGTTTCTTGTAGGCAGCTGCACTGCAACGCTTGCTTACAGGGTAGCCTGACCACAATGGTGCCAGGAATGTGATTATTGTATGTAGAAACAAGAGCCTGCTGTTTTTTGCCATGCTGTGGTGTTTTTTCATTTTATGCATGGAAACCACTTATAAAACCAGAAATACACACGATTTTAATCTTTTTTACTTGGGCCTATCTCAACATTTGCCCTTCTGCTGGTGCTCTGGAGCTGGCAGGCTTTCCTCTAGTGTGCCAGTGCTGTGGAGGAACCAGCAAAGAAATGCACTGCTCCAATGGCTCCAAAACCAGCAAAATGCTGCAACATCCTCCTTTATCCTGGAGTGGTACAGGAGGCATGAGCCAGCAAGGTTGCAAGCAGATTTGGTTTTGACATGCTAAATCAGACTTTGGGCTGGAGCCCTGAGTACCCCCATCCCTCCCCTGTCAGGACACTTGCTGGTTTGAAGTCAAGGATGGTGTGTGCCAAGGACCAGCCCTGCCAGGGCCTGCACAGGGGCCAGGGGCATGGGTGACAGTACCAACTGCCTAGATTTTAATGAGTTTTGCAACAACCTAATTTAAAAAACAGAAATTTGTTTTTAAGGATAGATCCTCAGGATGGTTTCTGCAAAGTATAAAATCAGGTATGCTATTTGCTCGCTGGGATGGAGTGCTGCTAACAGGTACGATTTACTCCTCCTGTGGTTATCTGGTCCCCAGTGAAGGGCTGTGTCATGTGGTTACGTGCTTGCACTGCCTGTGTGAGCAGCTCAGGATCAAGCACAGCTCGTTACCCTTCAGTGAGTGGTGAGTTTGTCTGGCTCAGCCTCTGGAGGAACCTCAGGGATGTGGCTGGGTGAAGGATGCCTATCCCCTCTTGTATGCCTCTTCGGGAGCAAAACACAAACTCCCCACACATCTGGAGTGTGTGGTTTTGGACAAAAGAAAACAATCACAGCTGTTTCCCCCTGGAAAAAAGCTGAGGTAATTTTCAGCTTTCACCTTAAGTGGAAAAATCGTGTCTGCGGAGGATGTGAGCAGCAGCTTGTGTGCTGCCATCAGTGCCCCTGTGCCACAGCCCAGCCCTGGAGCAGGCTGAGTGGTCTTCATGAGGCCGATGCCCTCACTCCCTTCCTCTGAAGGCAGGCATTTGCCACCAGCAGGCATTCTGGTTGCACATAAAAATTATTTGTGAGTATCGGAGTCCACGCCGTCTCTTTGGCAGGCTGTTGGGCCATAAGCTGGGGCCTGGCCGCGGTGGCGGTGTGCTACAGGGCTTGCCCCACGGGTGAGGGTGGGCAGCCTGCCTGAGGGTTTGTTAGCAAGCATCGCTCCCAGCTAGTGGGTTTGACGGTGAACCAGCAGCTGGATACAGAGTCAGATGGGCTCTGAGGAGAGGCACCCACAGTCCCACAGCAACCGCCTTGGTGGTGGAGGAGCTGAGGTGTAGCAACTCCTCCTCTGGCGTTTTTTGGGCTGGTGAGACGGGTGGTACATCAGTGCTGGGTAGTGCCTTGGCAGTTGTGGTCCTGCCTCTGGATCACTGGCTGGCTTTGGAGTCATCGGCATAGCTGTTGACTCTCTGGGACTGCAGTTTGTATGCTTCAAGTCAGTAAAATAGGTGCAGTAACTCCTTTCATTTAATATTAGAAAACTTTGAATGTGTGCTTGGCAGGCCAGCTACTACAACAAAACACATGCAAACAGTTTATTTTAAAAAAGCAAATGATAACTTACATGTAGTTAAATGTTTTCCTGTAAAACACATGGGCATCAGTATAAATAGTTTTACCATTTACAGGCAATATTTGGATTTTACGTAACAGCTATCTTCCTGCTTGGGTTTTAACGTGCCGAGCTCTCTGCTGTCAGAAGGAATTTATACTCCCTAAGAGGGAGGTGTTTGCGTATTTGTTTTGGATCAAAAATATTTAATCTGTTACAGCTGCACTGTTCAGCGTGGCTGCTGGTTTGCTAGCTCTGGCTGGTGCAGATATGAGTTGGTTGGGTACCCGCAGCATGGCGGGACCAGCAGCACTGGCACAGAGGCACCAGCAACAGGCAGAGTCCCCCAGCCAAGAAGAAGCGTCAACGGGAGCATCCTCAGCTGTGGCTGTTGCCATTCAGTCTCATGGCTTGCTCGGAATACCCAAAAGCTATTGGTTTAATTACGTCAGTCATTAATAATTGTTAATGATGGGGTGGCAAATGCTCATGCAGTGCAGTTGGGATGCACAGCACTCAGAAGTGTGTCTGCAGGCCACAGGAAGCTGCTGCTTTTCTTTTTAGAAGGTAGCCTGTTAGATATTAGGGGGTTATGTGTCTGATCTTGAAAAGCAGGAATTGGTAACTAACGGCGCAGAAATGCTTTGGCGAGTCCATTGCACTGTTGCAGGTGGTTAAAAGCTGTGGTAGCTGCCGAAGGCTGTCAGCAGAAATTACAGCCTGCTTCTGCTTGACTCTTTTATGTTTAGAAGCCAGGTTCTTTTCATCCTATGGTGTGGAGGTTGTCTCATTGATTTAATGGTAGCAATGCTGCATGCGGGATCATATATTTGACCATAATTCCACAAAACCACCAGAGGAAAAAATGTTTGCTCAATACTCAGAGCAACTCCACGAGGCTGGTGTTTCTTTCACTTCAATTTTATTTTGGAATAAGCAAGAACAGAGCTTGGAGCAGAGTTTGGGCCACGGTTTGTGTTACCCTGTGGCACTGGAGGGTTGTTTTTACCTGTTGCGCATGAGGTACCCCACAGACACCTCCATCAAGGTGGGAGTGGGGGTCTGGCACTGGCTGCCCCCTGATGCAGAAGCAGCTCCTTGTGCCCACCCTGCCTACCTGCGGCTAGCCGTCTCAGGCACCCCGCTGTTTTCTCCTGTATCTCAAACCCTGTTGCTAAGCAACAATTTTTAATCAGGGAATTAATTTGGCTCCAGGACATCCTGAGTAGCAATGGATGCTAAAAATGTAATTGAAACGTTGCTGCATCAGTCCTGTACTTATGCTGTGTTTATAGGTAACAGTCCCTTTTCTTCATGAATTTTGTTAGGGGGGGGGGGGTGGGGTGGGGGGGGGGGCAGGGGAAGGCAGCCACTCCCCCAGCGCTGCAGGGTGGCAGGTGAGCCTCTCGGCTCTGAAGCAAGCAGCCAGCCTGCAGTCCATGTTGGTGTCCGTGCTGTGCCATGCTGGGCTCCACGCTTCTCCGCCGGCTGCACCAGTGCAGCATTGTGGCTCTGCCTGCTGGGACCGGGGGAAGAGCTGGGTGTTAGTTCCAGGGACCTCGGGGGAAGAGCCAGGGTTTATTCCAGTAAAATCTCCACACACAGTGAGTAGCACGTTGGAGCTGTCGGTTCTCCTCTGCCCCTGGGCTTCTATGGTGATACTTCAATGGTACGGTGTTGGTGGACTGATGAAAAACAAGAAGCTTCCCTGTATGCGTATCTGAGCAGTAGTTCTTGTATAAACACGCATGGAGTTGTGTAGCAAGTGCTTGGTAATTTGGTTGTGCTACCGCAGTGGTATAAAAATAGCATAAATAAACAGACTCAGCAGGCTGGCGCAGCTCAGTTTTAAGACTTTCTCAGACCAACTGCATTTACGAAACTTGTCTGTACAGATGTATGTACTTCAGATACATAGAGGGGGATCAATATTACCTAACTCCAGCAGCATAGGGAGGAGCTTCATGTGGAGTCAGGCAACTTGCCCTGGCTGAAGGAAGGGGTCAGTGGCACACGCCACCTTGTTGGGTCTCTGTGGTTTTTCTGGTTTTATACTGCTGCAGAGGGATAACCTTAAACAATGATGGCAGGATCGCTGTGCTCAGCATGCACTCTCTGGTGTTTAGCAAATGATAGCAGTAACTGTGACCTTTATTTAGTCTCTATCCATACAAAATTCATCTGTATTTCTCCTTCGGCTGTGCCCACTCTGATGTGTGCTGATCCTCCCAAAACCTTCAATCTCTTCTGCAAAGGATGCCCTGTCCCCAAAACTGCAGGCATCCTGGCATTATTGGTCTGTCTAGTCGCCGGTAACATTGCAAATAGAAATGGAAAGGCAGTGTCCCCTCTCTGCTGCTCTCCCCTGTCATGCAGGTTTGGTTGCAACCACAAGGTGCTGAGTGGTGTGTGTCCCCCCTCCATGGCTGTGCGCCCTGTCACAGTCCAGAATCTGTCCGGATGTTAGAGGGAATACTGACAACAGTTACATGTTGCATTACTGCAAATAATGTCCCTGTGGAAATAACCAAATGCAGGGTAAGCCCTGCGCTGAGGAACCTCAGCCTGAGATTCAGAGCAGTGCTGGAGAGGTGTGTGGTGGGCTCACAGGGGCTCCTTCTGAGAGCGTGTTCATGTTGGCTGTCTCACTGGGTGATGGCACTGAGGGTGCCAGGCCATGGTGGTGTGGTCTGGATCCTCCCTGCCTTCCTGTACCCCTTAAGGACTTGGTGTGGAAAACCTCCCGTTGCCTGCTCGCAGAGTTTCTGAGGACAGGGCGCCTCAGCTTCGGCCATGCCCCTGCGTGGGGGCTGCTCAGGGCTCCTGCAGGTCCCTCGTGTAGGTGCTGTGGGGTCTTGATGGGTTGTGTATGGAGGAGTAATGACCTTGCGAAAAGCAGTTTGCTAATTAGACCTTATTTACTGCATCACCAGGCTGTGCTTTCCAAGAAAGTTTTAGGCCGAAGCCAAGTCCACAAAGGTGATGAGTTTACTGTTCTTCCTTTGTGCAACAGATTAGACGGTGTTTCTGAGGAGGTATTGGAAAGTAATTATTTTGAATTTGAATTGGTTTAAAATTCATGTGGGTACTGAAAGCTGTAGACATTTGCAAGATCTTAAAAGAGCTAACGCTCAAAGTCAGGGGCCTGCTTTCAGACCTTGGTGCAGATACTTGCACAAAGCCTGTGCCCTTTGGCCTGAGAGTGAATGAGACTGGGGGTTCACCCGCACCTTACCGGAGCAGAGGTAGAAGCCAGCAGCAGTGTCCTGGAGCTGCCAGGGTCACAGGTGCAGGAGCTGGACCCGATGCCACCCTGAGATCTTCTCTGCAGACTGCATGATTGGACAAGAACAGCTTGGGTACTGCTAATTGGTAAACCCTCCCAGTTGCTGCTGTGATCCCTGCTGCTCCAGTGGCTCACGTCTGGCCTTTGAAAGAGTGTTTTCAGGGCATGGATGGTTTTGCCTGAAGCTGTGGGCTGTGCCACAGCTGTGGGTGAGCGTTGGGGGCTGCCAGCGGGTCATGCTTCTCTGCTGGGCAGCAGCGCAGTTGCACAGAGGGCTCCGCAGCACACCAAGCTCCCATTATCTTCTTGTTAATTAGTTATTGACTTCTGCTGATACATCCATTACATATCCCTCAAGGAAAAAGTGAAAATTGTTAGTACCCACATTACCTAAGCTGTAACTGTAGCAGATTAAGGAGTCTGCAGTCTCAGAAGTGAATCCCAAGAATACTTTCCCCTTATTAAACATGCAATCAGAGCATTTTCTGGAAGGAAATTATTTTCAGAGAGCAAGAATTGCCATTGTATTTCTAGCATTTAGTGTGGGATCTGAAAAACGGGACGTGCTGTGCTTCACAGAGAAGTGGTGGTGTAGAGAAGGAATTGTGAGGTAGTGACCTTATAGAAATGGACTAATTTCTTGCTTATCTATGTGACAGTCTTAAATATCTAGGTGTAACATCAAAATCCAACACATTTCTCAGATGAGCCAAGTCTTGTAGAAATACTTGCACTGTATTTTCAGAATGCAGAATTTTTGCAGTGATTTTCCCAAGCCAGGATTGGCTATGGTTTCTTTTTCTGTCTGAGTTCGATGCTATTTCTCTTCTACAGTTCTGCAGATATTCACATGAAATGCCTCCCCTTTGTGGGGAATAAAACCACATCGCAAGCAGAAGACACAGGGCTGCAGGGGGTCTCACCAGGGAGGAGCAGAGGGGGACAATCCCCTCCCTCGACTGCTGGCCACGCTGCTGGGGATGCAGCCCAGGTGCGGTTGGCTTTCTGGGCTGCAAGCGCACGTTGCTGGGTCATGTTGAGCTTCTCATAAACCAACGCCCCGAACATGATCTCCCCAGGGCTGCTCTTAGTCCATTCTCTGCCCAGCCTGTATCTGTGCTTGGGGCTGCCCCGACCCGCGCGTAGGACCTTGCACTTGGCCCGGTTGAACCTCATGATGTTCGCGTGGGCCCACCTCCCAAGCCTGTCCAGGGCCCCCTGGATGGCATCCCTGCCCTCCAGCCTGTCGACCGCACCACACAGCTTGGGGTCGTCGGCAAACTTGCTGAAGGCACGCTTGATCCCACTGCCCCTGTCGCCAACAAAGATGTAAGCAGCGCCGGTCCCAGTACGGACCCCTGAGGATCGCTGCTCATCACTGGTCTCCACTTGGACATCAAGCCATTGACCACAACTCTTTTGAGTGTGACCATCCAGCCAAATCCTTATCCACCGAGTGGGCCGTCCCTCAGACCTGTGTGTCTCCAGTTTAGAGGCAAGGATGTCGTGTGGGAGAGCATCAGCTGCTTTGCACAAGTCTGGGTAGATGACATGAGTTGCTCTTCCTTTATCCCCCAACGCTGTTACCCTGTTGTAGAAGGCCACCAAATTTTTCAGGCAGTTCTGCCCTTAGTGAAGCCATGTTGGCTGTCACCAGTCACCTCCTTATTTTCCGTGTGCCTTAGCACAGTTTCCAGGAGGATCTGCTCCATGATCTTGCCAGGCACTGAGGTGAGACTGACTGGCCTGTAGTTATCGAGGTCTTCCTTTTTTCTCTTTTTAAAAATGGGGGTTATATTTCCCCTTTTCCAGTCCATGGGAACTTCACCGGACTGCCACAATCTCTCAAATGTGATGGACAGTGGCTGAGCCACTTCATCTGCCAGTTCCCTGGACTTGTGCACCTTCAGGTTCTTTAGATATTCTGGAGCCTGCTCTGGGCAGTTCTTCAATGAATAAACAAGGTAAATCTTTTCCTACAGACAGATTTTTATTAATTCCTATTTCCAACTAAAATCTCCTCAGCACGATAATCTGACTAGCGGTTTTTACAAAACCACAGTAATCTTCAGGAAAATACCTATATTTCAGGGTTTGGGTGTAGCTTATAAAAAAATACTGAGATTAGCAATAACTATTTTTTTGAGATATTCAGTGCTCTGTGTGTTTGGGGGCTTATTTTTTATTTCTTAGGGAGCTGTGCAAGGGTCAAAAAGCTGGTTTTGATTAATTTGGTGTAGCATCCTGGTGTGTCCGTAGCTTTTCAGGGTCACCCACCCCCGCAGCATGGCAGCTCCCGCTCTTCTGCAGTTGCCATCTTTGCAGCTGCTCCTGGGTTGGCTTTTTTCACTTACCCGGCTGCCGTGGTTTTGGCTGGGATGCAAACCCAGCTTCCCTGGAGCATTGCTGTGTGCCAGTGCCGTCTGGCAGTGCTGGCACAGCTGGTGGTGCGAACCGAGTGCTTGTGAAGCCAGTGCCCTCCGAGCATGGGACCTGGCTGTGAGTGGCAGACGAGGGCCTCCAGGCATTTTTGGGTGGAGGTGCATTGTGTCCCCTCGGCTGGGCCCGCTGCTTGCACTGGGGCACAGGAGCTGCACTGGCTCAGCGTCACCCACGGGCATGAGAAGGGCTCTGAGGGACACTGCTGGGAGGAGGAATGGTGTAGAAGGTAACATGCAGGTAGATCAGCTTGTCAGCTTGGCACTGCCCTTGCATGCCCTCGCCATTTCATGATGTTTGCATGGTGTTTAGATTGGGCAGGGACTCAGAGGTGAGTCTGATCCAGCAGGCAGTATGGGGGCAGATGGACAGACTGAGCTCCTGGGCTGATCTGGGCCTGCAGTCCCCTGGCCCCATCCCTCCTGCCTCCCCAAACTGCTGAGGAGCCAGCCGGGTCTTTCCATGACTTCCCAGAGCTCAGCGTGTGGCTGCCATGTGCCTGGGTCAGTGAATTGTGAATATTTAATGCAGGCATGGGAGGTGCTGGAGAGTGAGGTGGGAGGCATTGCAATTACACCCTCGCTCCTCTGGCCCCGTTGGGGTGGCTGATGCCAGACCCCACACCTAGCACTGCTGGGGGGCACCTCCTGTGGCCCTGCATAGCTCCCTGGGTGGGCGAGTGCCACCCCACTCCTCTCTGTTCCAGTCCCCATCACCCACTCTTGCCAAGGCTAGACAGCTTAAAATACTGCAGACATCATGCTGCCCTCATTTAGTGACAGCCTGGCTGTTCAGTGCAGCCTGGGCTCTCTGCCTGAACGTTGTTGATATGATAGCTGGAGAACAACATCATGTGAGCTCAGCCTCCCGCTCCAGCGTTCCTGCTGGGAGGATGCCCAGCTGCCTGGCTGATGGACCAAGCTTGCCCTCTTCCCCCTTGCTCTGCGGGGCACATGTGTGGGCACAGGGATGCTGCTGTCTGGAGCGCGGTACCTGGTGGGTGCTGGGTAGTGGCAGCTGGATTGTGCAGCAGGGACATGTGCAGGGAGGGCGCTGGCCGTGGCTGGCAGGCTCCCCAAGACTGGCCCCCTCAGGCAAAGCCACAGCGTTGCCAGGTCTTTGTTCACATATCCCAGCACCATGCGGGTGTCCCCACCTTAGCATCCCACTGTGCACCCCGGGTTTCCCTTCTGGCACTGCTCAGAGGGAAGGCCTTGTCCTGCTTGTCTCAAGGGACCAGAGATCTGTAGGGTCTCTGCTGGCGAGCGAGCCTCAGGAGCATTTCTAGTAAGTTTAGTCCAGCAGGATTCTGGTAAAAAAAAAATAATTCAGGATGCTGCCAGCATGCTCAGCTTCCGCTTCTCTGGATGTATTCACTTAGAGTATTTATTTTTTTTATGATTTGAAAAAACAGCAAAGGTTCCAGAAAAGGTTCGAAGAGATGAAAATCTGCCTTGAACTCTGTTGACTGAAGTTAACGGAATCTAGTGAAAAGTTAATTAAGAAAGCCACTTGCTCGCGGTATAAAGGAGATGAATGCAGCCATGTTCTTGATCGAGATTTTTGACAGTGGTTTTCAGCCTGCAGTTTCTGACTCCTGGGTGCTCTGTGGACCATTTTTAAAGGCCCATGGAATAAAAGGAAGACAAGAAACTCTCTTCCCAAACAGAGAACTCTGCATTTCTTTTGGAAAATTTGCTAAGATCTGAAACTTTTAAAAGATTGAAGGTTAAATGCTGCACTAGGCTCTACAGTGACGTTCAAACAAGAAAGATGTAAGTAGGTAACAATAACTAAGCATAAGCATAGTTTACCTTGGGACCTGTTATGTTCTTGTAGTCTTTAACTCAGAGTAAATTGTCTTCCTTAAAGATCAGTTGCAAAGCAAATAGAAATTATGGCCTTGATGGGGAAACAACAGAGGGGTTTCCTTGTTTCCCAGGAGCCAGAGGACATTGCACTAGATCACTGGAATGGTTTCTTCTGGCCTTAAAACATTTGGGGCTATGAAGTACCTTAAGCAGTCATGACGTACAACACAGACTGCCAGACTTTGGATCCAGTCTGGAGAGGTGTGGGGCAGCCTGAACCCCACTGCTGAATCAGGGGCATTGAGTTTAATCTGCATTTTGAAATCAGGTTTGTTAATAGCTCCTCTCTGACTTAAGCAACACATCATAGTTTCATGTCACTCATTTAGCAGTAATTAGGCCTGATTTTTACACTGTGCTAATGTAAAATAGCATCTTCCAGGCAGCTAGTAAATGTGTAATTTTGCCCTGTGTTACTTAGAGGTAGCAACAATTAACATAGGTTTTAGTATCAAGAGAAAAATTTACATAAATAAAGCTGTTCCAAAGTGCTTGCCTTTTATATAATTGTGAAATGCTCTGGGGGGGGATGACACGGGGTGGGTGGGTGTGTCTGCTGAAATGAGGTTGGTTTATTTGTGCAGAGTAGCTTAAATACTGAACTGTGTCATCAGTGAGGCATTACTGAAGAGAACTGAGGGTCATTTTGTCCGAAAGCATCCCTCCAGGCTGAAAGCATGCTTTCCCCCAAGCCAGAGCGTGCTGTGCAGAGGAGCTGAGTGGGAGATGTCCCATGCCTTGTTTCGGCCGGCCGGCCCCAGACTGTGCCAGCCCCTGTGCAGGTCTAGCTGCTGCTCCCGGCAGTCCCCTGCTGCCTTTTGTCCCCATGGTCATGGCCGGGGCTCCCTCGGATGGGACAGCAGCTGGCAGATGCGTGTATGCACGCTTGTCTGTGTGTGAGTACACACACATATAAAAATGTTGTTTCAGTTAATAGCACAGTGATTAAAATTCACGCTTCACAGACACCGATTCCTGTTGCCAACTTTGATTTGTCTTTTGTACTTGGGAAACATTAATGTTTGTTAGTGAAGTATCCTAATCCTTATTTGCAGTAGGAAACTCCATTCCCCTGTAAAAATATTTTCTCAGGCTGCACATGTTTCCCCCCCTATCTTATCTGTAGCATAATTGTGCTTTTAGCTTTTTGCATTATCTGGCCCCTGTCTTGATTGCTTTCCAACATTTGGAGCTGTGTTATTAGGGAGATTTTCTTGCAAGTGACTTCAGTGGGCCTTTCCGTGTGCCAGCTCTGCTGAGGACAGCCCCTGGCACCCCTCAGTCCGACAAGCCAAACGCCTGCAGGAGCCCCGTCATGGGGCTGGGGGGGGGGGGAGGGGGGGGGCGGGGGGCAAAGGCCGCATGCCAAAGGGCTCGAAGGACCCCTCCGACTCTTGCCACGAAGAAGACCGATGCCTGCAGCCCGTGCCAGCGCCAGCAAGGTGGCAGCAAGCCTGGCATGGCTGAGCGCCGGGGCAACCCGCACCGGGGGTTCTGTTGGCCTGCGTCTTCCTGTGGTGCTGGCAGCCGCCACTCAGCGCTTCCGTGCGGTCTCTAGAGGTAGACGGAATCGTGTAATGGAAAAAGCATTTCATTCAAGGAAAGATGCTTACAGTTTGTGAACAGGTGCTCTGAAAGATGCACCTCCTTTGCTGTTTGTTACAGTAGTGGTCTCCATATCCATAGGGCTTCCTATAGTCTCTGTGTGTAGCCCAAAGATATCCATAAACCTACGTATTTTTCTTTGTATCGGGGATATCTTCCGATGCAAGGATCACTCACATGTCAGTTGAATAACTATGAAAATGAGTTTTAAGAACTTTGGACTGCCAGCAGGATTGGGAAGGGGGGGCAGCAGCAAACCGCTTATCCCAGCCTTAAGGGGAGACAAAAATCATCATACAAATTAGATTTCTGGCAGATCTTGTAAGAAGAATACATTTTAACTTTCTGAGTAAAATTGTGGGATAAGGTCAAACTATATTGAATTAATTTGTTTCCTGATAAAAACGGTTTCTTACTTAAATTAAGGCTGGCTTTTGCCTTGTCGTTGTTCCTGTTCGGGTTTATTTCAAAGATGAATGAGTAAATAGAAAAAAATTTAAGGGATCTGTTTTTTTCCAGACAAGGATTCAATTTTCCTTTTTATTTTTTTTTAAATTTTTTTTATTGTTAACATGTCTTTAGTGAAAGTATGGGCTCCAGTGTTAAAATTTTAAAGAACAATTAGTGTGTAAAGCTTCTGTATTAATGAGTTTGCATTTTCTGAAGTCTCACAGCATGCGAGATCACAGCTGACATGCCGTGAGAGGAGGGGGTTCTCTTCCCTGACCTCCCTCTGCCGCACTCCATGCCCAAGCCAGTGTGCCTTTCATTTTAGAGGTTTTTGCAGCGGAGCCACAGCTGGGGGGACTGGGGGTCCCCTTCAGTCACCTTCATGCCCAGATCCCTGTGGCCCAGCTTCCCTGCTTGCAGCCAGGAGCCCCCAGAGCAAGAGATCGCCTTGAGAGAGTTCACCAGGCAGGGTCGTCTTATGTGCAGAGCTGGTTTACTTGGTAACAAGGAGGTACAGTGGGGTTTGGATATATGTTGTGCATAGAATTACTTTTTATTTCTTGATGGGAGTGGTTGTCATATTGAGGAATGTCCTTTCGTCTAAATAAAACTGGTGCCTGAGTTTTGTTGTTTTTCACATCTGAATGTAATGAAAAATTTAGAAACAGTCAATTCTGATTTTATTTTAATTACACAATTGCAACAAAATGCATCATGTGCAACAGGTTTTCTCCAAAGATGCTGTGTCCCAGGTCTGGTGAAAGTGCAGAGCTGGTGCTGTGTTCCTGGTAATAATGCTACTTTGACCACACGTCTTGCTGTGCGCTCAGTTCTGCTTCTGCCCCTGTGCAGCAGAATGGGAAGCAGGCCCTGAGCATTTGCAGAGCAGCGCGTGAGCTTTCACAGGCCCGCTGCTGCAGCCGTGCCACATTGCTTTTGCTGGGTTTCTGGCTTCACAGCCAGCTGTTTCCTGGAGGCAGGTCTGTGGGCAGAGGGGAGTCCCTGTGGGCCTCTGCCCATGGAGGGTGGGCATGCTGTACTGTCAAACAAGCTTGCCTTCAGCAACTTTTAAAGGAAACAGTATTTTTTTAGAGCTGTACTGCAGAAATGCATAGTTCAAAGCAAGCAGCAAGCAGCTGATACTGGAGTTGTCCAGGTGCTCTGCTCGGTATGTGGTAGCCAAGAGAAGTAGCTGGGGGCTTTCCTCCTAGGCCTGTAGTGTGTGTTGTGGGTTTTTTAGCTGGTGACATAAGGAAGCAAGATACTCCTATAGCTTCTAAGCCAGTTGTGTCAATTCTCTTCTTCAGGGTCGATGTTCAAGGGAAAACTGCAAGTATCTTCACCCACCACCACACTTAAAAACACAGCTGGAGATAAATGGACGCAATAACCTGATTCAGCAGAAGAATATGGCCATGCTGGCCCAGCAGATGCAGCTTGCCAATGCCATGATGCCTGGTGCCCCGTTGCAGCCTGTGGTATGTGTGCTTTTTGGCTTCAATCAATGGGTACAATGAGTTGTAGTTGGAGTAAGTTAGCAGGTGTGCTTACAGGCCTGTAAAGTCCCACAATTACCAGGAACTGGTAGAGAAGTGAAATACAATGAAATGCTGGTCTGTATGTCTTTGTACTGCTCAGTTCTCCCTGCCTGAAGTAATATTGTTAATTTAATTAATTCTCTTAATCTTTTGTTAATTGAATTCATTTTTTGCCACTTCTTACAATTAAGAAAGTGATCTGTGTGGGATTTTCGTAAATAGATGCTTCCTTTGCAATTTTATGGGCTCTAGGAAATTCCTGGGTTTGAGAAGATTCCCACTGGATGTGTTCCATTCGCTCAGGGGAAACTTCTCAGGGAATTACTTGCTGGAACTGGACTTTGATTTTTACAGCCCACTGTCAGGCAGAGGAGAAAGCTTGCCCTGAGTGATGGATGCTGCACATCAGTCTGACTTGCAGGATCAACAGCTCAGGCTTGGCAGGAAGATGTATAGATAATCATACTTTCTGTAAAAAGCCAAGGGGTGGGGGAAGGAGAATCTATCAGAAATCTCTCATTTGGTCACTGTAAAATGTGATCATATATTACATCATATCTGTTTCTCTTATACCTCAGTAAGCAAGTACAGTATGGTGTTCCACAAAGTCACATGCTTTGGCTGAGTTTCTTGCTCTGCAGTAATCCCTCGTTTCAGCAAATGTAAAAGGTGATGGGCATCTACCCGCCATGCACATAGGCATTTGGGAGCTGAACACCCTGTGCCAGATCCCTCTCTAATGCTGTCCATAGAGGTCATTTGAGCTAACTAACCTATGGATAAATTTGGCCAAGAACCCTTTTGATATAAATTCCTAGCTCAGATATTAGAGGGTACTGATTAATGTGTGAGTGAGACTGGCACTGAGTAATGTATGAGCAAGGCTGGTATATTCCACATCAAAAGGCAAACAATGCCTCCCTGGCTGAAGCTCTCTCTTCCAATGGGTAAAATGACAGCAAAGGAAAAAATAAGTTGAAATATATGTATAAAATAAATATATCTGCATTCACTGTCAGTTCTTTTATTCCTTTCCTGCTGGCAAAGGTAGAATTTAGGGAGTTTAATTTACTTCTGGGTACCTTCCATTAGGAAATCTATATTCACTCTGTTAGATGGGTTCTTCAGCTTTTATTTCTGAAAACCTTCTAAAAGGAGGTTACTCCTCAAAATATATGTAAATCCTCAGGAAAAAATAATCTCAACAGAAAGAACTCTTATGCTTGTGTCAAATGGTTATTTGGCCCCACATTTTGTGGATCTGCAGAATACTGCTGAATATTTTGTAGCTGATTTGATTCAGTTAATGTAACTGTTATTCTCCCATGGAGGTTTATGCCTGTTTCAAGAAAAATTGTAGTGGGGGAGAAAAGCAGAAAATGTTGTGGTAGGTTCATCACAGTAAATTCACTTTAATATCTGTTAGCACAGCATGAGAAGATCTCACATCCTGTTCTCTCTCTTTTGATTGGCTTTTCTTTAAATGAAATTGTCTGTATCACCTAGGCAAGGAGATGAGGTGAGGCAGCATCAGCACACAGACATCAGATGCTATGGCACTGCGGTGCTTCAGGGGGTGCCCTGACACTGCGCTCTGCAGCCTGCTCCTTACTCCCATATTGCCAGAGAAATGGGGCTGCCTGTGGGCTGGTGTGTGCTGCTGATGGTTTTCAGATCAGGAACAAAATTCAGTGTCTGTAGAGCTAGGCAACTCAAGAGCAGGCTGTGCTTTATGTGCTTTAACTCCACAGCAGCCTCAAAATGATTTTTCAATTTCAACAGCTCAAAACAGACATTGGCACGTGCCACAGTTTTATTTCCTGATGTAAGTACAGTGATACAGCTTTAGTGTCAGCAGATTTGTCTTGGGGGCTATGAGAAAGTTTAAGTCAAAATGCAGCCAGCAGTAAGAACCACTGCTTAAAATATTCTTCTCTGTTAACCTGTTTGTTTGTTTCATGAATTGTAACCAAATACGGTAGGCTTGCGTTTACACAGGGCAGTGTGTAGGCACACACCAACATTTGGATAAACATGGAAAAAAAAACCCTACTGCAGTCCTTTGGATTAATGTTCCTTTTTAACATAAAGAGAGGCTAGTGTGAGGATAACGCTTAAATAAAATGTAAATTCACCTTTATGCCACACTCATACTGTCCCTAAAGAGCAAAATGTAAGTCGTTGTATTTTGAAGCACAGCATGAACCTTCTACCCATCCCTGCATAATTTCTGTTTACATCACTGGAGTTAAAACGTTACAGTCTGTGTTTTCAGCATTCAGTCTCATTCAGTGTGGGGATTCACAGCAAGGCCCATTGGCTGTCCCAGCAATAGTTATCCAAATGGATGTCATCCTGATAATTTGGCCTTAAAATTACTTCATCTTTTTTAGCATGGTTGAAACATGTGTTGTTTCAGGGTGTTCTAGCAAGTGATTTATATCATCTCATCTAATGACACTTCAGTCAGTCTGTTTTGTTTTACAAAAATCAATACCCTATGCTTTAATAAAAGTAAGTGAACTAACTTAGTGAGAGACTCTTTGGTAAGCAAAGCAGTGGGATCCTTTCACTCATATTTCTATTTGATAAATGTTTTAATTATCTCAGTTGCAAGTAATGTATGTGGACCTTTGTCCATCTTTCCTTTTTAGTTCACTCTTTTATCTGTCTTCAGCTGGCACTTGAGGGAGGGGATTTCAGATGGTGAGTGGGGATAACACGTCCTGCAAGCACTGAGACCCTGAGGAAGAGCTCTACCCGCTCAGATCGGTTCCACACTCAATTGCTCGTAAACCGATTTAAGGGGAGTTGGGCTCAGCTAGGCTACAGCTTTGGTACTGGCACATCAGTGGGTGATGCTGTGCTGCTTCACAGTAGCAGCATCAGACCCTGGGTTTGCCTTTTCCAGTGTGGAAGAGTGTGAAAAATGCTAAACAGAAGCAGGAAGGTGCGGATGGGAGACCAGAAGAGCGGAGATGGACCGTGAAGGTGGCTGGAGACTCTGGGGCTGTTCCTTTCTCCCAAGGGGCCCACTGGGGAGCCCCAGGGCTGCTTGCTCTGCTCTGAGCCGCAGGGCTGGTAGTCAGGCACGGCTTCTGCAGAGCACTGGTGCTGCTGGGGCGATGTGATGCGCTGCGCGCTGCAGGTGCAACTCTGCAGCAGAACAAGGTCCCAGACCTCCTGCAGGTCTGTAGTGCACAAGTAGCTGTGGGTTGTCAGTGTTCCTGTCTGCATGCGGTATGCTCTTGGGCATCCCTTGGCACTGCAGGTGCTTCGTAGGTGACTGTGAAAGATGCATTAAATGAGTTCAGCGCCTTCCCTGCGGACAGCCGTTCCTTTGGGACCAGCGAGCTGGAGCGTGGGCAGAAAGCCCATCTGTCTGTCTGGGGGGAGCCGTGGCCCCGCTGCGCAACAGAGGCTGATCTGCAAAGGTGCCCTCGTGGCTCAGTCCCAATCGATAGACCCCATCAGCGAGCAGTGCCTCTGCAAGTCAGGCCTGTGCAGATCAGACTGGCTGGTGAGGTTTGCGTTCGTTGTGCACAGGCATTTTTAGAGCAGAATTACTCAGTATAGGAGATGATGCAGATTATGGGGCACCTGGCAGCACAGAGCTGCATCCAGGGCTGTCCTCCTTCACCTCTGTTCTCTATGCTGATCTACAGGAGCTGCCTTTTTCTTTCAGCTGTTTTGCATGACGCACAGCATAGTAGGGCCCAGACTGCAAGGCCATAAGTAGTTGCATGGTTTGGTCGTGATGATAGAGAAATATTAGTTCTGCTTCTAGAGACAGGAAAGTGAAAGCTTGCTGGAAAACAAGTGAGCAGTAAGCAGCGGAGGTGAGCCCAGCAGCTCTCCCTGACCTGGAGCTTCCCCTGTCTCTCCTCTCTTGCCTGGCACCCAGCTCCCAGTTCTGACCAGTTTGCAGTTACAGGCCTGGATGCCCGGGCTGACCCTTGGCTGGTGCTCACAGATGGCAGGGCCGTGCTTGAGGTGGCCCTGGTGGCAGTCCCGCTGGTCCCTGTCCCACAGCTGCCCAAGCCTTGGGTGGGTGCTGGGGTGGCTGGGGACAGTCCCAGGGAGATCCCGTCTGTGCCGCCTGTCCACTGAGGCCGCTCTCTTGCCAGAATTTTTTTTTCTGTGTGCAGGAGTGTTCGGGTGGCTTTGTGCCCTGGCAAACTCCTGCTACAGAGAAGTGGTTGTGTGGTGCCCAGGTTTCACCACTTCACCATCTCTTTCTGCCAGCAGTGTGGTTCTGAGTCTGGGCTAATATGACTGTAGGATAGGTTTTTATCTCCTAATTTAGGTGTGTACAGCACATTGCAAAATACCTGTGAGTTTTGAAATTACATGAAGTGGCTCTGATAAAATATGCTATTATTTTGCAGGGTCTAAAGGCCAAAGGATATTTATGTTAGTATAAAATGATCTCAGTAGAAAATAAACAGGGTAATTTTTATTTTTATTTACTGTACAGTCAGTATATTGGTCTGGAATCAAACAGTGGTATCTCTTAAGTTACACGTTAACAGACTGGTCTGTAGTTTTATTTTTAATGTTCACTATTACATAGCTGATAATACCGTAACAAAAAGCCCAGCTAATTTATAGTATATTTAAGAGCAATAATTTATTTCCTGTAAAATTTGCCTGTTTTTCATTCACATGGATGAAGAACCAGAGATGTTAAAGATATTATTCCCATTTACACAACTTTCAGTCATTTTTCTTCAGTAATCTCTGCATGTTTTTTGTCCAGTGTTTCAGGTGGACTTGTTCCTTGCTTCCAAACGGTTCAGTCATTTCCTCAGGAATACAAAACCATGTGGTGTTATATGGTGTCTGGCTTAAATAGATATGAAACAGAGAAAGAGTTGCATTAACTCTGTAGTGGTTTTTCTCTTGAAAAGTTAGTTTGGAAGAAAAATCTAAATGCCTTGAATAAACCCTTTATTTAGATAATAAAGATAAACACTCCAGACTAAATCTTATTTGGCAATTACACTGGTAGCGCAGTGCCTTTGCATTCAGTGGGGCAGAAGAGTTATTTAATCTTTACTGCAGTGTAACAGCTCCGCATTTGGTCTTACAGCATTATTTGGTCTTCTACATCCAATTATCTTCACAATGTGATAGCCTATAAGGGCATCTGGCTCCTTCTGTTTTTAAAACAGAAAACAAATGAACGAACAAAAGTATTTGCATGCTCTCTCGCTCTCTCTCTCTCTCTCTTCCTCTGGTTTAATGTTTTAGCCTAAATAAAGCATATCCTTGATGCAGTATATTTCTTTCTGAATATCTGTGTGGACAGCCTGTTTAAATTTGTAAAAATAAATTATTGTGGTTGTCTGGTCTTGTTCCTGTATTAAACCTCTGTAATTTCTGAACCAGTGTGGGCTCTCATCAGGGTCAGAAATGTCTTTATCTGTATCTGAAGCTGAGTGTGGTTTAATGGTGTGTCAAGGCTCTCACACAGATGACTTTTTCCCGAGGGTGGATGTTTTGGTCACATTTTGAATGTGTCCCTCCAAGAGCCCCAGTCTTTTTCCTGTGGCCATGAGGAGTGCTCATTTATAATGGCATTGCTCAAGTGTGGATCAAATGAGAATTTGCACCAAGAGCTGACACGTGTTGTAGGTGTGGAGGGGAAGCTGGAGCAGAAGGACCGGTGGAGGCTGGCGGGGGATGCCTGTCCTTGTGGTCTCACTCATGTGCAACATTTCTACGGGTGTTCTTCACGTCCCACAAAGACCACAAATGCTTCTTTCCCATCAGTAACGGAAACTCACTGCCGTTGTGCTCAAGATGATAGCCAGAAAGTTACTATGCTGACAGCATGGCAGCTATACATACTTAAAGTGTCCATCATAATTTTTTCTCTAATTGCAGCCGATGTTTTCCGTTGCACCGAGCTTAGCCACCAATGCATCAGCCGCCTTCAACCCCTACCTGGGGCCTGTCTCCCCAGGCCTGGTCCCAGCAGAGATCCTGCCCACCGCCCCGATGCTGGTGACAGGGAACCCCGGTGTACCGGTTCCTGCCGCTGCTGCCGCTGCTGCCCAAAAACTAATGAGGACGGACAGGCTGGAGGTAGGAGCTAATATGTATAACTTACTCTCACAAGTTGTATCATTTGTTGTGCTCCTAGATATAAAATACTTTTATTATGGAAGAAAATAATGCAGGTTTCGCTTCAACTGATAGTGTCCTGTCTTGGTGATGGGTAAGGATGGGAAGTGACTGGGTGATTGTGCACTAAGTTAATGCTTGTGGTTCTGCTTCTGACCTTCTGCTGCAGAAAGAAGTGGAACTGTTGAGCCCTTTTAGGAATGACTGTGGCAGCAGCAAGAGCGCCTTGAAACTGTGTTGTTGTGTGCCCAGAAAGTGTTAATGTGGCAGGGAGCACAGGCATGGGTATGAGCACCAGGGGCAGCTGTAAGGGCAGGGCTTCAGCTGCCTGGGTGAAGGATGATTTTCAGCCTTTCTATTACTTCTGCTGTGGAAAGATGGTGCCAGCACTCCCCTGCCAGCCTCCCACGCCCAGCTTATCATCCTTGCTGCAACCCTGACAAGTGTTAGTGCTCTCTAGCTGGTATTCACCCTTGCTCTCAATCTTTCTTATCTGAAGGGCCTGACAGCCTTTTCGGCACCTTATCGGTGCTGCGGCAGGGTGGGTGGTGAGCCGGCAGATGCTGCACACTTGGGGTGCGCCTGCGAGCACAGCCTGCGTGTGGGCGCTCAGCAGCCCTGGTCAGGTCTGGTGGTCAAAAGGTGGTGCTGGGAGAGGCTGAGCTGGCGGGGTGATCCACTGCCACCCTGTTTGTCTGTTGGACACGGTGGTGTTTTAGGGCACATGCCACCTGTGAGAGGTCAGCTGTCTGTAGCATGCATGGCTGCTGGTGCTCTCCCTCTCCGGCGCTGTGCAGCAGCCAGTGGCAGCTTTGATTGGCGGTGGAGAGAGCTGAGCTGTGCCGCAACTGTGCCTGCAGCCCCAGACCTCTTGCTCTGCTCTCAGCCCCTACGCTGGCAGCCAGGGCTCAGGGCTCAGCACTGGCGTTCCTGTGGCATTAGTGCAATGGCAGGTCTTGGAGATCCCGGTACTGCAACATCTCCTCTGTGGGGAGGGTGGGAAGGCCAGAGGATGCAGGGGTTGTTCTGCTCTTGGATATGGTCCCTGAACTCGGGGAGCGAGATGGGAGGAGCAAGAAGGATCTCTGTTTTAAAATGCAGCCAGTTGTAATTGTAATGCTTTTCTTTCTGCCCGTGCATGTGCATTAACAGGGATTAATTCTCCTTACAAGGAAAATTAATTCCTTTTTCTTGGTTACATCTCTGACTGACAAGCTGCCACTCAGAAGGCTGCAAGTTGGGACGAGTGTGGAGGGTCATCTGGCAGTGAGCATTTCCTGCTGCCGCTGTCACTATTCTCAGAGCTCACATCACCACAGGTTCCCCTTCTGCGGGATCACATCATTTCCCTTTTTAGAGATGTTTTCTCTGAAGACAGTATTCCCCAAAGCATGGTCAGGTTACAGGAGAGGCAGCCGTGTTGAGCTGAGAGCTGGCACATGGGTGACTGTTCTGAATCACCCAAGGATGTTTTTCCTTTGAGGACTCTATTTCACCATGGGTACTTGACAGAGGTGGATTAAAACCAAAATGCAATTAGATAAATTCATAAATAAATCATGCTAGATTTGGAAATGAGTACTGAGAGGAGGATGCTGATGGTGGGGAGCCCTTTGGATCACAGTGACATGGTCAGCTGCTGCAATTGATTGTGCTTCCACCCATGTAGAGGGCACAGCGCTGGTCAGTGGTGCTGGGGACATGTGAGCTCAAAAGCTTTCTGTTCATAAGAAGGAGCAGGACATAGCCAAAGTCCCCAAGAACCAGTTCTGCCCGTGACCAGAAAAGCACGTTATATCCGTGGAAGCCCGAGGGGCTGTGTGGGCGCAGCTCTTCATGTGGTGCTTCCAGGGGAGACCCTGTGCTGCCCAGCAGACTGTGACCAAAGTGGATGAGGAGCTAATGAAAGCGGGGACTTCAGTGTGCAGGATTTGATCCTCTGGGTGCTTGTGTTCTCTTTATATAGCTATTTAGAGAAGTGATACACTGCTGAGCCAAACTCCTCTGCATGAGAGGGAGTTGTGAGAGTGTTACTCTCACAAAACACCCAGGGGCACAGTCTGCAGTAAAAAACATGCTTATCAATTAGAAAAAGCCAGCAAAAACATCTGAAATCATTAGGTTTTTTAAAAAAGGATGAGTGGTTTTGCTTTGAACTTGTATGGAAAGGAAGATGACAGCCGAATTGGAAGCCCCTGAAAATAAGTGCTGAGACTTAAAGTGCCTCTTTTGTCACCTCTCCTGGTGAAATGGCACTGCTTGGGGATGCAGACCTCAGCTGCTGCAGGAAACACAAGCGGTGCTGGGGTGTGCTAGGTCCCTGGGTGCTGGCTGAGCTCCCAAGGGGCAGCACCCTGTGTTGGGGAGAGCCCTCGGCAGCGCTGGGGAGGCAGCACCAGCCCTCCCGTGGCTCAGCTCACAGCTGGAACACGGTCGAGCAGGGCACTTCTCAGCTGTATTCTCCAGCTCATCTGCACCCAGCAGCCTTCTCAGCTGTCATTGCTTTTATCTTGGTGGGCTCTGCTCTTGGGAGAGATGTCCTTGTCCTTGGAGGAAGGCTGGCCAAGCCCTGCCTTCCTAACGGGGCCCTTCCCTTGGCTCTGCTTTAGTTATTGCACCATGTAGATCACTTTAAAGAAATCCAGCGTCTTCAGCCCTTTAAAGCTGTTGGTAGGTTTTGCTTTTTATTTTGACTGGGATGAGGAACACATCCAGGTTGACCCACTGACTCTGCAATTGCAAACCGTGCTGCTGTCTTACTAAATCAGTATCTGTTGCGGGGAAGGGGTGTCTTTTCCTCCTTGTCTCTTCCCTACAGCGAATGCAGTTTAATAGTGAAATTATGCAGTTAATTAGTGAAATATTTAGGTGAGAAGGTAATAGGTAATCTGCTAGGGCTTTCTGGTGTATTGGTCATTCAATCTGGGGTATCCAAATTTACTGTACAAATACCAAATAAGCACATCGTTTTTATGAACAGCCAAACATTTTAATGTGCTTTATAGATTACAGAAATGCAGAACTGATCTGAAGGATTTTGCATGGTCTGGTTGTGACCTCTCAGAGGAGCCAGCATGCGTCTACCTGCTCTTTAAATGAGCTTATTGCTGTCGGTATTGTCCTTTAGTATGACATGATTAGAGAGCTTTGTAAGGCTTAGCTCGCTGTCCCTTGGAATGAGCTGTCCTTGAGAAAAATAACTACTATGATGTTAGCATCTAATCTTGGAATATGATTTGTTCTGCTCAGAATTTTAGATAACTAATGCCAAAGTACCTAATTCTTGAAAATAAGTAAGTTAGCACACATGTTCTGGGATACTGAATGAGACTGTTCCATAACTAAAAACTCTCAGTACATATACCTGGGATTTTAAGGAAAGCAGGCAGACAACACAGATCTGGGAGGCAGTGTGCCTCCTCTCCTGAATTAATATGAATACTCGTAAGATGAGATCAGTGACTGTAACTAGCAGTAGGGTTGATAGTATATGTATTTGGACCATGTCGCCTGTGCAGATCGCATGCAGATGTTTGGGTGTCCAGTGTGTTGAGCCACTCCCATAAGGAATCCGTATCTCAGGGTGGAAATTTCATGGGTTGAGGCTTTTCCTACAGCTTTTCTCACGCTCCTCTCCTGCCAGAAATATCTTGAACAAAAGTGTGGCTATTCCAGTGAACTAGAAGAGAAGCAAGAAGGACAGAGAAGTGAGAGAGAAAGGAATTGCCCAACTGTTTTATTTAAAATGCATGTGTTTCCATTTGAATGCCGTCATTTTCTGTTAGAAGTATTCAGGAGTCAAGAATGACCACAACCAAGCTGCTGTTTCCTCCTTGCTTCATATATAACATTTTTTGCCACAAAGAAGCAGCTTAGAAGTTCTTGGAGGTTTTTGGGTCTTGGGTAATCAGGAAATCTGACCTAGTGGAGCCATTTGTTTAAACGTTCAGAGTATGCTAGATAACAATATGCCATGTTGTTCATTGCAGAGGAGGCAGGAGGTGCGACTTGCTCCTGGAAGGGCAGGGATCTCAGCTTTGCTGTCTGTGTCCCTCCAGCCAAACCTCTGCCCAGCCTTTGGGGGAGCAGCATGGTACCTCAGCTGTAGCTGGGGTGACATGGCGGTTGCCTCCCTCCAGGGTGGGCACCTTCATTCCCAGCAGGGGGACCAGAATATACTCAGCCCAAAGTTAGAACAAGTTAAGTAAGTTGGAATGAGTCAGTAGTACCTTAGCATTTTTGCAGACAGGCTAGAGATCTACAGGTGCCTCTTTTGTTTCTGTTTCATAACATACTGAGTTGAAAATTATGATGCTAATTACAGGGCTATTAATAAAAAACTACATAAAACCTGCCCAGATCCGAAAGACCAGACAACATAATATGCTTCTGTGCCTCTCTTTACTCAAGCAGATGAATGATATATTGCTGCATCCCGTGGCAAAAAATAACATTATTTTCAATGCATGCTTTTAAATGAACAAGAATTGGAAACATTCTTGGTTGCCATCACAGCAGCTGAAAAGCCATCGCTGGTCACAGTGATTAAAAGGACTAGCAGTGTCATGGTCTGTGTCTGACTGCTGTAAACCATCATTCAGGGATCTGTTGAGGAGCACTGAGAGTGTGCCATTCATTGCCTTATCTCAGCCACTGCATGACAGCTCTGTGAAAATTCGCTCTGGACATGCCAAAGATCATCTCTCTCTGCCTATTTCAGTTTCCTGGTCATTCTTCTTTGCTTTTTAACTATGAAAAAATCAGCTTATCTGTGGATGCATTTTCTTTCTCTCCCTCTCTCTCTGTGAACAGATGCTTCTATATATGTGTACACTTATATATGAATTTGTATGTATCATTCTGATGTTATTAATGGAGCAGTTCTTGCCTGCATGTGGGGTGGTTTTGAGGCCTCGGTTTTGTGGATCACCAATACGAGATAAAGAGTGAAGACAGTCAACTGACATTAGTTGCATCCTTTTATCTTCAGAGAAAAATATGTCAGTTTACTTCTAGACTGCAAACAAATAATCAAAGGAAATTATCCGCTTTTTTCTATTTAGGAGGCCTGGTTTTGGGTAGAAGGCACTGATTCGTGACCCAGAAAGTGTTCCTGATGGTGAAAGAGAGCAAGCCGTTACACAGGCAGTGAGGCTGCCCAGCCCAGCGCAGCTCTCTTGGAGGAGCAGTGACATGCCAGCTCTATTGGGTGTGTGCTTGAGAGTGGGGGAAGGGAGACCAGGGGTCTTGAGTGAGCAGTGATGGTGCCAGCCCTCAAAGTAGTGGTTTCTGATGGCTTAAGCAGGCGCCACCTCCCTCCCCAGTCACTCCCTGCGTCATGCTATCTAGTCATGCTATCTAGCAGAGTGGTCAGTGTTGCTGCATGGGGACTAGATGGGGGAAGGGATCTGCTTGCAGAATTACCTGGAGGGCAAGTGGTTATTTTTCAGCTGAGGAATTTGCCCAGTCTGTTTCACACACGCTGCAGAAACAGCTCTGCGAGCACCCAGCTGTGAGCTGTAGGGCCGCGGGCATGAATGAGAGCAACAGAGGTGCCTGAACCAGGACAGTTGCCTCTGCTGCATATATACATCCAGAATCTTTGTCACTGCATTGAAAAAGACTACAAATAGGGTCATGCTGGAATGACCCTGGACAAATGGATGTTTCCTGTGAACAGGTTCACAAATGGCATTGCTCTTGTCCTTTGGGGATGTCATTTCATACGTCCTAAGTGCTGCCAGATGGTACTTCAAGTAACAGCGGGGTTAAAAAGCAGCTAGAGTGCTAGCATGGGTGGAAACCAAGTAACAAGCAAATTTGGTTTGTTGCAGGGATGAGAGCCAAGGTCCTTGAGGATATACTGATGATCCAAGCTCAGGGACACCCACCTTTAAAAGGAAATTCCATCTACTAAAGTGGTTTTATTTTTATACAAACTTGGTTGCTTTTGTCCCTTTCTGTTTCCTGTAGCGTTTGGGAAACTGAGATGGCAAATGCATTTTTGTTTGTGGTTTGTGAAGAGCTGACTGTGAAGAGATGTGTCACTTTTTTAAATGCAGGGTTTGCAAGGTGTGTGAACAGGGAGCCGATGGTTGTGCTGGTGATGAAGTTGGTGTCTGCACCGCTGGGAGTCCGGGAGGCATCTGTGCTGGCTCGGCCGGGCTGGAGCCGCTGTACCAGCAGCAGGGATGCTGCGGGGGGGTGCTTCACAGCCAAGCCCGTTTGCTTCTGCAATTTCTGATCCCTTCAGCTTTGTTCGGCCGCTGTCACGCAGCGGTGTGACAGTGGGACTGGTGACCGCTTTGGCTGCAGCCTCTGCTCTTTCCCAACGTCGCCCACCATCTGTTGGTCCGCAGGGGATCGCTGGGAAGCCCAGGAGAGGCAGGCGCTGCCACTGTGGGTGATTGCCCTCTCGTGGCAGATGCCTGGATTTGAGGGCCAAGTGCGGTGCCGCACGCTCCACGGGTGCAGCTCACTCCCCGGCGTGGGCATGGAGCGCCTGTCCGGTGGGGCTGCATGGGGGTGGCCACGCAGTCATTCTTCCCGCACCTCTGGCCAGTCACCTTAATTAGTGCATAGAGTGTGGCTGAGTGGCATGGCCAGGCCACAGTAGAGCTTCCCAGCACCATGGTGCCTGGGCTGATCTCTGAGAGCTAGCCACAGCACGTTTCTTCAGAAAGCAGAAAAAGCCCTGTGGGCAGCTGAGTGGGAGCCAAAATCTGCTGTGTGCTTGGGTCCTTCCTCGTGGGTTTTGATGCTCTTTGACATCACAAGTGGCCTCAGGGAAGTCAGGTCCCTGTGGCCAGGGAGCCAAGCCCACCGTCCCACCGCTGCTGTGGTCCACCTGGGGACAGGCCCCTGTTCTTGCAGACATTCAGAAATCCCGGCTCCTCTCTGAGCTGTGCCTGCAACACCCATCACCCAACTTAAGTGACTCTTTCCCTGATGTTGCAGGTATGTCGAGAGTACCAGCGTGGCAACTGCAACAGGGGAGAGAATGACTGCCGGTTCGCTCACCCTGCCGACAGCGCAATGATTGACACCAATGACAACACAGTCACCGTCTGCATGGATTACATCAAAGGGAGATGCTCACGGGAAAAGTGCAAATATTTTCACCCTCCTGCACACCTGCAAGCCAAGATCAAGGCTGCCCAGTACCAGGTTAACCAAGCTGCAGCTGCTCAGGCAGCAGCGACTGCAGCTGCCATGGTGAGTCTGGAAGACACCTCTGGAGTAGGAGTGTGTTAACGAGAGGCAATAGTGGATGTGGTAACTGTTTTGTTTTGGGGAGGGGGGGGTTGCGTGCGCTCGGGGATCCCAGTCACTACACGGTGCAATGAGCTTTCTCAGCATGTGGTGCCAGATCTGCTCTTAAGTAGTTTCAGACCGTTAAGGTGTTTCACTAATTTTGCCTGCTGATGTACAGAGTATCTATATGTACATGTATGTGTGCATATGTGTGTGCGTGTCTGTACGTGTGTGTGCACATATGTATATATAGTTTATTGTGTGTTTGCGTGTGGGTAGATTTGTATCTGTCTAGTCGCACAGATAGATAAACCCGTATTGCGGTTACCATAAGTCTGTGCTTGTAGAGACTTAGTTTGAAGTCAAATTTGACTGTGTTAACGCTGCCTGTAGCCCACCTCCTGTCCCCCAGCTGAGGGCTGGCGGCAGCTCTGGCGGGGCCCTAGAGCAAAGCAAACCTCGTAGCCGTAGCAGCCAGATCTGGAACTACCCAGGAACTGGTTCCCCGGCGAGGAGAGGACAGCACCCCACCTGTGCCGAGCCCCAAGGGGGAGTGGGAAGAGGAGCACGGCTGGGGCGCGGCGGTGTGAGGTGGTGGCCACGGGCTTCCAGCGCTAGTGGCCAGTGGCGGCGGGGAGCCCCGATTGTGCTCCCGCGTCACCGCAAGCGCCCCGGCCTGCCCGTGGGAGGGGGGCCGGGGCAGGCGGTGGCCGGGGGCAGTGCCCTGCCTGCCCTACCTGCCCTGCTGGCGCGGGGGCCGCCTGCCGGCCCCCCGTGCATGCCTAGTCTTGTTACCGTTGTACACGGCATCCGGTGATTTGTTTTTATTTGTTTTTTCTCACCTACCCAAATGCACTGCTGCCCCCATGATGCACCTCTGCTTGCTGTTTATGTTAATGCGCTTGACCCCACTGGCCATTGCCATCATGTGCTCGCTGCCTGCTAATTAAGACTCAGTCGGCTGTCAAATCACTGAAGCGACCCCTCGAGGCAACCTTTGACCTGGTACTATGACCTTTCACCTTTTAGCTTGGCATGTAGCTGTATCGTAGAGTCGAGTTTGGGGTTAATGTGTAGAATTGGCTTATCCCAGTTTCCCTCCCCTCCATCCCTGGCGAGGGGCACGGGGGCGGCCAGGCCAGGGACCATGCCGCCCCTGCGCCCTGCCATCCCCTCCTGGCCCCTTCCCTCCCCTCCCGTACCCCCCCAAGGGTGCCATGTGGGCGGCCGTGGCACAGGGCCGGCCGCGGTGCAGGGTGCGTTGGCATGGCTTCGTGGCGCGGAAGCGGCCGGGGGTGCCGGCATGCAGCTCGCTCTGCATGCCCAGGCAGGCGCTGGGGCCCGGGGAGTGGGTTGGCGCCAGCAGCCCTGCCATCCGCTCCGGACGGTGACTATTAACATTGCTTCTACGTGTTGATGATCCTCATGGAGCTAGCAGTGCTGCTTCCCTCTACCCCAATAGCCTCGCTCCTGACCGAAACCCTGAAGCTTTACAGTAATATTTACACCAGTTCCTATAACGTACAGCTCCAACACGTTACCTGTGCCGCTGTAATGGTAGGCTAAAGTAGTGCTCCCTTGTAAAGCTTTTACCTCGCCTTTTATTTGGTAGTTAAGTCTGCCACGCTGCTTGCTTGCTCATGGATAAACATGGTGCTGCCTGGTTTTTTTGCCTTCTACTGATTTTTCTTTTTCCCTTTCTCTCTTTCCTTTTCTTCTCCCTCCCTCCCCTCCTCCACCCCCCCACCCCACCCCCACCTGCCCTCTTGTGTTTTTTTCTTTTTTTTACTGGACTTTATTTTTATACTCATCCACCATTCAGGGAATTCCTCAAGCTGTACTTCCCCCATTACCAAAGAGGCCTGCGCTTGAAAAAACCAATGGTGCCACCGCAGTCTTTAACACTGGTATTTTCCAGTACCAGCAAGCTCTTGCCAACATGCAGTTACAGCAGCATACAGCCTTTCTCCCACCAGGTAAGTGCTTCTTGTTTGCCTTTTTCTGGGAAGGGAGAAGGGGGAAATCTGGAAAAAAATACACTGGGAAGTAACTGTTCCTGGCGGCACGTGTGTAGAGTTTTTTGCGTGGTGGCTGCCGGGTGCAGGCAGCCTCTCTCCAGCCCGCTGTGCTGCAGTGCCCGGTGAGCTGTGGCTTCTCTCTGCTTCTCTAGGAAGCTGGGTGGGTGTCTTCCAGTCTAATATAAAAATCAGCATCATGCTTTGTCATCCCAAATCAGAATTTGCAATCTTCTCTCTCGTTCCTCTGTTCCTCAATTAACTTCTCTTCGTTACACGTCTCTTAAGCTGTTGTATTTGTTTCTCTTTGCTGTAAGACCCCTTTGCCTTCATGTGCTTAGCAACAGTTGTTCTGAGTCACACAGCGAAGGTTTTGATTTAAATGATGGTGCAGTGATTATAAAAGGCACAGACAGGCAGCCTCGCAGGTAGGCTAATCTTGAACCTGCACAAGAAATCAAGGTTCAGGTCTCTACCACTAAAGCCTCAGGGCTGATTTTGGACTAAGCAGGGCCCAGGCGCACTTGTTCAAGAGTGATCAAATCTACACTTGTTCCAGTGTAATTGCTGAAGAATTGATGCCTGTGCTATTCACGTAAGCAGAAATCCCTTCAGAGGACAAGTGATATGACTTAAAGTTGTAATGTATGCTTTGGTTCTGCAAACAGCACTTCACAAAAAAATATGCATCTAGTACGTCTTTTGAATTTATGCCTGTATTAACACAGCTGAGTTAATTTCTTGCATGTGAACCCACATAAAATCAGCACTATCATTCTAGGAAGGACACAGAGGATGTCTGATAGATCTCTACTCAAAAAATCGGAAGAAGTCAGTGCAGACAGCCCTTCATAATGCAGACTAGTTGAGGGGACAGGAGAAAATACAGCTATTTAATCTTTAGCCCCCCCAAAATTAAGGATCTTATCTTAAACATTTCTGGCAAGTATATTCCCAGGAATTCAGTATAATGCCTTTTACCATTATTTCTTGATCTGGCATGCAACCAACATGTATAATTTAAATGGCACAAAAATCACTTGCTTGATTGTAGTACATTTTAATAACTTGTTTAGGTTCCAAAAATGCATTGCAACCACTGAGATATATTAATAAAAGCTTGTTGCAAAGCTTGTAGGAGTCAATAGAAAAACTGATTGAGTAAGTTTTAGATCAGATCTCTATCCCACATACTAAAATTGATATAAAAATGCTTATGCAGTCACAGTCCTTCCTGTAGATATTAAACAATTCTACAGATTTGTTCTGGCAGAGTGTAACTGATGTGGCTAGTAACTCATGCAATTTTCCAGCTTCCATTAAATCAGCGAGGGGCTGGATGATTTCTGGAAGTTCTCAAGCTGCTTTGAATCACACCCTTTGAAGCAGGGGTTATGGTTCGTGTGCATCGGACCTTGTTTACACTACATCGTTGACTGGGATCTTTCATGTTGGCACTTACACAGAGCCTGCCTCAGCACTTCCTCTAGCAAATCCGCGCTGAAACCTACAGGAGTTGGCGTGGTGGTTCTTGATGCTTCATTTGACCTTTTTTGACCACTGAAGTTTAGTATATGTTGAACAGGAAAAGTAAAGGATTTTTGTAGCGTGAGCTACTACAACTTCTCCTTTTATATTTTTCAAATAGCAGCAGTTGGAGCTTTCCACTAATCCAGTAATCAAACTTTACTGAAAGTTTGGAGATTTGATTTTCCACCTTGCCCTTTTTAGTTTACCCCATGTAAAAATAAACTAGCATCAGTCCTGTTTGTGCGTAGTCATCTGGAAATAGAGTCTCTCCATCAGTCCGTAAGAACTGACGGGAGAGCACAGAGCATGGGTACCCTCAGCTCCACTGCCATGGAGCAGAGACAGGTTAATTCAGTGGGGTCTGAGTTAAAATGATGTTTTTCAGGTTCAGACACCCAAAGCGTAATTACTCATACGTGTTTTTAGTTGCTTCAGCTGCAACCTATGGAAATGCAGGAGGTCTGGAGGGCAGTGGCAGAACCTACACCGTGTGGATGTGTGCCCCTGTGGAGGACTTGGCAGGACCCTCCTCTCCACAGGACATTTCACTCTTGATGTTTCACCTTTGAGAGTTTTCTGTTCATGTTCCAGACAAACCCAGATACCTTTTCTAAACTGTAAGGTGTAATTCTGCCTGCCTGTATATAAGGGCATGTGAAAGCAAATGAAGGGATCATGCCTGCCAGAGGATGGACACTGCCATTCCAGCACACTTTAAAGGATTAAATGCTCTTGGATAATCATCTCACTGCGCTCAAATAAAGTTCCCTCTTTGCACGGCTCCCCTCTGGAGGTCTCCCGGAAACCTTGGCTGCTGGAAGCTGTCCCCAGACTGAGAGGGAAAGCTAAAAAGCATTGCAAGAAAGAACTGGAACACTTGTGGTGTTGGCTAGTTGAAATAAGCAGAGTTAGTCTGCCAAACGAGGAGGCTCTGCACGACCTAATAGATGTTCACAGCTTGTTTTGGTACATTGGTCCTGGCTGCTGACTCTTGATGCCTTGGCAGACACGCAGGCAAATGTTTCGCTGTGGGGCTGTGAACCTGCAGAGCAGCGGTTACTTGGCATTCCTATTTCTGCACGTGCTCTTTGTCCTGCAGTAACTGTGAGCTGATTGGGGATAAGTTTGTACGTGCAGAGGGAGAGCTCCTATGTGCAGCGAGATGGAATTCCTACCCTGGTGCTTGTTACCATCCTGTGCCTCAGCTCACTGTTTCCTCAGTTGTGCATATACAGCTGTTCCTGGCCTGTGCTTGTCAACCAAGTGGTCAGGCAGTCTTGGGGAAGCTTAAACCTCCAGAAGAAAGGGCTCAGGTTTGCAGGATGCTCGAGGAGCTGTTGTCCTGACACACATGCAAGAGACGGAATCTCAGCAGCACAGCTGAACCACGCAGCCAGACGTGGCAAGGATTCAGCCACCTCTGCCATTAAGTTAACACACTGCGTATTTGTTTAGTTACTGCAGCTTCAGCACCGGAGAGCCTACTTCCTCAGGGCTGGGATTCAGTCAGGGCACAGGTGCTTTCCTAAAGCAGTGTCTGTGTAAGCGCCTTCCTTCATGGGGCTTCTGGGTCTGTGTAAAAACACTGCTGCCCTCCAAAATATTAGGGAGGGATGGGTCAGACACAGCTCTTCACCTCGACAGGAGTGCTTGTGCTGTCCATGGCAGTATTTTTAATTTGGATTTAGTAGATTGGACAGAATAAATAGACTGAGGGGAATAATGAAAGGGAGAAAAGAGAAGAAAATGCCTAAAACGCCAGTAGTCCTCAAATATTTATAAAAATAGCTTTATTCCACTGCAGAAATGATCTGGTTGTGAAGTTATGATCAGTTAACTGGACACATCCTTGAATTAAAATTCTGCCCTGTGCTGAAAAGCTAGGGAACATTTGAAACTGCACATTTATTATTCATGCATTCTCATTAGTCAGTCAAGGCTTCTGAAGTCAAGATGAATATTAAGGTCATAATAAAAATTATTTTTATTACTGGTAAGAGGGTCATACAGCATTTTGTCTTCATATTTGCAAGTTATTGCACTCTAGCTAGTGTTTTCATTTCTGCCTTATGTTCATTTGCTTCAGTTCCCTTCCAAAACTGTGTGCACTGGTTATAACGTTAACAATGATAACTCAAACTAAAATTTGGGGCTGAAAAGCTTTACAGTGATATTTCAGAGTTCATATAAGTATCTAACTCATCTTTAGCATGTAGATGTAATTATGAATGGAATGACACAATATTCCAGATCTAATCAAATATGTACAGCCCTACAAATAGAGCACTTCTGCACAGAGACAGAACTCAAAGGTTCTTCCCTGTAACCTCTTTTAACGCTATAGAGATGTCATAGAGAGACTGAGAAAGCAGTTTTACTTACTGTTTGTACTTCATAGCCAAATTTTGCTCCATTTTTTAACCGTGCAAGTGATCCCATTGACTTCAGCCGTGATTTGTGCATGGGCAAGTCAGCAAAGCTACCGTTCTTTTAACCTTTCTTTGTGAATATTTTCAGTCTCTTCCATGACACAGAAATAGAAGAGTAATTAGGAAACATGATTACGCCCTTTTCTTTGTAGCCTCACAGATACAGTGATGACAGAGAATAACCTTGTCCCCAGCAATAATTATACTGACTCTCCCTGCTTAGTTAAATGCTCTTGAGATTGTGCAAGCCACTACAATACTTGGCACCAGCTAAAACAATTTCCTGTCCCCCCGTTACAGTCACGTAATGTCGAGGAAGCAGCATTGCTGTGGCTCCCACCGGCAGTCTTCTAGAATGTTTCCATTTCCATTGCAATCTCTGTTCCCAGATTGCAGAGTTTTTTTCAGTTTCTGCTGTGTCAAGCATAATTAGTGGTGTTAATAAACATTAAATAAAAAAAGTAAAATGTTTATTGAAAAAAGGATATTCTGAAATATCAGTATATATTTATCATACTGGAAGCAAAAATAGAATATTCTGAGTTCAGTCTGGTGGAAGGCATTTTGCTATGTAAATTAAACAGAATTACCAACTTAGTGATATTTAAAAAATGATACCATAATGATAGCGTAATGTTCCTAAAAACACCATACTGCTGTTGGCTCTCTAGTTGCAGGGCAGAATTCACCAGATGCCGTCACTTTAATTCTTTTTGTGCAGCCTGAAGAGAGTTGCAGGTTGTGAGCCCAGACACCAGCAGCTTAAAATACATCCCATAATGTAGAAAAAAGCGCTGAACAAGTATTCTGAGGTGCTGCTGTGAGCTGCATAGGAGACTTCAGCTATCCAGTCACTCCTTTGACCTGTGTATTAAGCAGACAGACCGGGGGCAGTCAGGATTGCTGCCACTTCACCGGCAGCTCACAGTGGGCCGTGCAGATACAGCAGAAGCACTGCATGCTGCCTTCACCTGGGGTTTGCCTATACATTACCCAAATACTGGAGCAGTCAGGTTGTGGCTAATGAAACGGTGCAGATAAGTCAGTGCTCTGCGAGGAGCTGCGGCTGCAGCCCTGCCGAGGAGGGCCCCGACTGGCGAGGACGCTCCAGCAGGAGCAGAGCCCCGCTCGCCAACTGGCTGCCTGCCCTGGCCAGAGCGAGCTGCCCACTGCGCTTGCTGGGCACCTGCAGCGTGGGGGCTGCGACCGGCCCGTGTCCTGCTCTGCAGGCAGGGGTGGGCCTTGTGTGCCTGGAGGCAAGGGCAAGTTTAAAGCATTTCTTTCGGTCTGAGGAAGCCAGGGTACAGACCATTACAGAGCTAATGTCAAACGGCAGAAAAGAGCTTTAAAACAAAAGCTGAAGACACTTTTCCTAGCCACGCTGATAATCCACAGTGCCACAAAGGCAAACGTGATATACCAGCACACAGTTCGACTAGCTCTTTCCCTTCACTGGAGACTAGTTCTAATGGATCACTGTGCTGTTGTATGGTTTGATTGTGCTGACAGTTACATGCCTCTGTTCCCATAATAACAATTTTTCTTCTTTGTTCAAATGAAATTTCTAATTACACGTGTGATGGGTTGTTTTAATTCTTTTCCCTTTCCAAATCCACCTTCCTGTTGCAATGCATGATGGGCAGGCTCAATATTGTGCATGACACCCGCTACAAGTGTTGGTAGGTGCCAGCTTTGTTTCTTGATTATCTTAAACCTGTGGTGCAGCTCACGGACCCTCAAAATCCACTGCTAGATTTTAACTTATAGCTCCTGTGCCAATCCATCTCCCTTAGCCTTCTCCACTAACACCTGTCAATTAAATGCAATTGTTTTATTTAATTGACATGGACACACAGACGTTGTTAATTTTGTACAGCAGTTTTTTGAATTGCACATTGTTCCTTGGTGGATTTTGATTGGACTATGAGTTCCAGTGTTTAGAAACTATCTTGTGTTAAATAAAGACTGTATCTTGCTATAGCCACATAGACATATACTGTCCTTCAACAAGGTTAATTTATGTTTGCAGTAAATATTTGGGTTGAATTTTTAAAAGACAAAAAATTTGTAAATGTAAGGGCATCTAAGAATTCTTCTGTTGATTTTTGTATTGAAATGGTTAAGCTTGTTTTTTGTCGATTTTCTTGATTTGATGGTAACAAGCATTTTCCCCTTTTTTTCTCTTTCATTTCCCTCCTCTCTTTCTCCCTGGAATGTCATCCTGCTTTGCACTGTGATTGCATGTCATGCGCTGGCAATGATGTCTCGGGCTTTTTGCTGTGATAAATACCATGCTCAATTATCCTGCCACATGTCGCTCTGGTTCCCATACTGCTACACTCTTCTGTATGTTTGCTTATATGATTTTCCTTCCGAAAGTTCCCATGGTGCACGGTGCTACGCCAGCCACTGTGTCTGCAGCAACAACATCTGCCACAAGTGTTCCCTTCGCTGCAACAGCCACAGCCAACCAGGTTTGCTAATTTACAGCTTTGTTCCTTACAGACAACTTGAAATTGGTGCTTTTAATGAGCATGGGGGTTTTGATTTTACCTCTTGTTGGCCTACACATTCTCTCTTAAGATCTGCAGCACGGCTTAGTAAGCCTTTATCCATGCTCAAAAGGTGCTGCAGTTCCATTTCTGACGCTAAAAAGAATTGATAGTAGAGTTTCTGACTCAGTCTTAACATTTATGGGCCATGCTGCTTATTTCTGCTCTCAGAGATGTAAAGAGAAAGGGATAATACACGGAACCCATTATTTATTTCTATTTCTGTGAAGCCAAGAGTTCCTTTTAGTGCAGAACTCCAGTGAAAGCCAGTAAAACCTTTGTGCAGAGGGGTTGCAGGAGCACTTTTTTAACAGTCTGAATTTAGCAGTCTGAACATGTTCCGACTCTCCTCTTCCAAGAGCAAAATGAAAACGCTTGAGCATGGGCCACACAGAAACTTCTTTTAAACCTTTGTTTCAGCTTGTGATTCTGCTTAGAAATGGCCAATTACTTGTTGCAGTAGACAGACTTCAGTTAAGAAAATGTCCATTAGAGTCTGGTTTTATTTCTAAATAGCTGCCTCAGTTGTTTCCATATTTGAATGTAGTTTAGGAATAAAAGAATAAATAAGTGATAAAAAGCCCTCCCAGAAAAGCCAGAACTGATGTTCTAAAGATGAGTACCAGGGGCCAGAGGATCTGCAGTCCCCATGCATACCAGCTGGAGCTGCACCTGAGAACAGAATGTGGCCTGTTATTTTTGTCTAGCTGGGTTGTCAAAAGTGCAGATTTCTGTAGTAGTACATCTGGCTGAAAGTGCAACAATAAAGTATTTTTAAGGACCCTCTTGTTACTCTTACAAAAAGGAATTATTCTTGGAGATCTACTGGGAAGTCAGAATGGCCTAGGTCATGAAACCATCGATTCTGGTCTAATAATGCAGGTATTACTTTCGACTCGGTGGGAATCACACATGTGCCTTTCAGAAAAGGGAACTAAACATCTTCTGCAGCATTTTGCAGGTGTGGTTCTGTATGTGTAATTAATTCTGGAGATAAATGTCAGTTTTTTAAGGCAGGCTCACCTGACATACTCAGTTCCCTAAGTCATTAGAGCTCTCCTTAAACAGTTTCAGAATCCCCTCATAAAGCTGTTGGGTTTGCAGTTGGACCTTAAGCAGCAATACCCATGCCGTGACCTGCTGCACGTGCCCCTCTGTGCGCGGGGTGGACAGGGCCAGCTCGTGCGGAGCCAGGAGCCCGGGGCTCGCTGCAGCACCCTGGGCTGTGCTGCAAGGTTAAGTCCAGAGGCTGTGACTTCCAGCCTTTCTACCTTTGCCCATCAAGCAGTACCATTTTGTACTACGCCCAGCTGGAGGTTGATCTCTCAAAAATACGACTCCCAAAAATTGCAGTGATACATAGGCATGCACATCCCGAGTCTCAAAAGGGACCTGGATATTTTACAATTCCAAATAATACTCAGGTTTGTCTGCTTAGCAGGGAGCACTTTCTGCTCCTGAGAAATGCTTGCCGAATGACCATGCATGCCACTTACGGATTTAAACTAGCGTTAAGAATTACTTTGTGTTTTGGAAAGCTAGTTTATATGTAGGACTGCCTCTGCATACACCTGTCACCTAAGCAAGCAACGACCTGTATGCCCAGAGTGTCTTAATATTGTAGTTTATTGCACCATACAATTAATTTGAGTGTGTCTCTACGTCCTCTGTAAGTCCAGAGAGTTGTGAGAACAAGCCAAGCCACAGAAAAGCATCACTGTTTTTTAAAATCATCTGTCTAAATAACCGTGCACTTTCCCAGACAGACTACAGGGAAACTTTCTGTTGTAGAATCTGATCATTTCATGCATATCCTCCCTGGAGCCTCATAACACACTTAGTGTCAGTACTGCAGCCAAACCTCAATATATACATATATAACAAATATATGTATATACTATGTGAGCAATGCTGAAGTTATTTAATGCCACACGATGCAATGTGCATGCATGCCAAAAGTCTTAAGGTCTGGCCCTCCATCTTCATTGACTGGTGTTGAAGGTCCTTGGTACGTTCCGACAGCACTACCCCTGATGCTTCTACACAGCTGGGTGCAACAGCCTGTCCTGCAGCAGTAAAAAAAAATGGTATGAGAAGCTTCATTATGCTCAAAGCACATTTCTGTACAACTGGGCAATGTTGTAGAGTTCTGTGGAGTTGCTAGGGGAGGAGAGGGCACAAGGGGTGGAAAAAACAACACCAGGTCCTGTAAACAGTTTAGTTAAGAAACCTCTCGTTCCCTCTCTTGTGTGGATTAACAGGTCAGCCTTAGTATCCGTCAGAAAAAAAGAGTCTTTCCGAGTGCAACAGCCATTTGTGGTCGTAGAGATCCATTTTGTGTCATATGCCCCAGCATGTTTCCCTGTGCATCTATTTGCTCTATATATAGATGCATTATAGATGCATCTATAGCAGGTGCATCTATTTGCTCCCTCCAGCCGGGCTTCGGGTCCCACCTGTAACGCAGGGTTCCTCTAGGTTCCTCCAACGCCTGCACGCCTTGGTGCTGTCCCTTCTCAAGGGCCTGACCTGCAGGGTCTGTTGGGGCTTGCCCCCGTGAACTCCCACCTGCGCACCGCACACAGAGGGCTGCACGGCTGGGACCCAAGGGTGGGTTGTAGAATATAACTTTGTTGTTGGTACTGTTGGTAATCTGCTCTGATTTTAATACTGTTTTTTTTTAAAAAATGGGAAATGGAGTTGAGGGGGCACTTCAAGAGAGCCATGTACTGAATTCTGTTTACACAGACAAATATTTTGAGAATTGTTTCACTGCTTTGGGGAGCCTTAGCTTTTCATCTGATCCACCATGATGCCCTCAATGGCCGTGCAAAGAGCAGGCAGCTCTTCTCTACAGTGGATTTTCACCAGCCGTGAAAATCAAGCTCAGGGCATCTTGGATTTGGCATTCAAAAACCAAGACAGTGAAAACAGTGAACACAAAATCAGACTGAAACAAGGCCACTGTAGGATTTTATCATTTTACATGATACACTGAAAGCACAGAATTTTGTGTAGGCCAACAAAAAGGGCTATTTTCAATTACTGCACTGCATGACTTCTGTAGATTTTAACGTCTCTTGTTTCCTAAACAACCAATAATACTTATTTATGTTTGTCAAGTAGTACTTAACACAATGTTTTCCAGTTTTAAGATGCTATTGTAGCACTTCAGTTGACTTTAACTTACAGTTACGATATAAAATCCACCAACTCACAGCTGATCCTCACTTTTCCAAACTTATGTTCTATAGCAAAATGCTCTGTCTCTGGGTTGGCTCATTGCACTTGTTATTCATTGTTTAAATTTTTTACCTATAGATACCCATAATATCTGCCGAACATCTGACTAGCCACAAGTATGTTACACAGATGTAGACATTTTGTCATCAAACAGTAAGTTCCCAGTGTGTTGTTGCTTGCATTTTTCTCACCTTCATGCATGCATAATCTGTGTATTTCTCAGGGACAGAATGTTTTTGTTTCCTTTCTAAGAAAACTAGTAAGATACAGGGAGGAGGCTGTGAACTCCACTGGTGCTCCATTCTTCTCTCAGTGGAGATCCCATGGTTAGCAGTGACCACGTTAGCCAGTGTGTTGGACCAGGTGTTTGTACATATCCATATAGCTAAATCAGAGGGTCAAAAACTAGCATTTTGCGTTTTGTTGGTAAAGGAGGATGGCTCCAGCACTGATGGGAGCCAAGGGCCAGGTCTAGCAGTGAGGTGGTTATGTTCAGCTGTCTTTAGAAAAGATAAATTTTAAATCTCCAGATTTGGAAGGGCAGCGTCTCTGAAAATACAGGCTTAGTCGTCTGCCTAGCTGAAGCCTGATTTCTCCTGAACACAGGATGTCAGACTGCCACATGTTACACACGGTATTTTCCTGGCATGAGTGGTGTGGCAAGGGGAGGCCCCAGAGTGCAGGCGCAGTTCATACCTGCGTTGCGTTGCATTGCGTTGGCGTGAACGGCCGCTGGAGACGGCATATTTCAGCTCTGTATACTGTAACCTTTATCCTGCATAGCCTGAAATCTGGGTTTGTGTGCCTAAGCTTCAGAATTTTTTTTCCCCCCTCTGTATCTTCCTGTGAGTAAACTGTAGTTTCCAGTCTATCACTAAATTGCCTGTTACCATTAAGCCCACCCGCAGCACTGATACCACCTCCCCCAGGACAGCTTGTGATTTGTATTACCTTTCTCTCTCCTGCGCTCCATTTCTGCTCTGTGTTTTTTATTGAATGGCTCAGCCATAATGGAATTACTACTTTGAGTGAGGATTAACTGATTTGCCACAGTGGGCTTGTAATAATAGTTATTCCTTTCAGCTGAGCGTAAACAGTGTTGAACTGCTTGACTGACTCAGGTGGGACGCCTCTTATCTGCTGGCTGCACTTGCTGCCAGGCTTCCCTCTGCAGTTGGCTGGGACCAGGATGGCCCTGGCTTGGAGATGGGCCCAGGTGGAGGAGGAATTGCTCTCTAGAGCAAATCTCCTGTGACAGGCAAAAGACACCAGAGAAATAGCTACGCTAGCTGGGCAGTTAGGAAGAATTGCCTTGGGAACATAGGCCCAGATTTCCAAGGATGTTTGGGTGCCTCTCGGGTATCAGCTAGGCTCCCAGGTTCTATGGGGCAGTGGCAGCAGGGCCTGGAAAGAGAGGGGGGCACGGAGCTGCTGGGCAGCACTCACATGGCACTTTGTGGGTCTGGGAAGCTGTCCCCCAGATGCTGTGACCCCATGGCTGGGGGCTCGACAGCGGCAGGAGGCTGGTGGCTGCGTTGTGCGCTTCTACCTCTGCAGGATTTGCACGTGAAGCGAGCCACTGCTGCAGGAAGGCTGCTGGAGGGAGCGAGCTCCCAGGGCTTTGGGTGCAGGCTTCCTGCTGCTCCACGGCACGGCACGTTTCCCTGCTGCAGATGTAAAGCTTGCGCCGACAAACGGTTACGACCATGTTAAAAATGCTTTCTGTTCTTTGCTTTCTAGATCATAACTAAAGAGAAAAGGACAGTGTGTTTGGGTTGAGAAGAGGACAAGCTCATTAGCCATAATGTATATAATATATACCGTCAAGCAGCACCTGGAAACTCCCTCAGCAGTAAGACATCCCACACCTTGCATGTTAATGAGATGAAATGAGAACTCAGAAATCCACTGCACACTGTTGCCTATATACTTTGTACATTTAATTGATATTTGTGCTGAGGTGATCTTATTGTCTAAAAACTACAACATTGTCTATCTTTTCTAGTACAGAAGTATGCATATGGTTTAAATATGCATATGTAGTCTATTTCCTACATAATCATGTATGTCACCTTGAAAAGACAGACGATGATGTAACCATAAATCTATTATGTATTGGTACGTCTGTAGACCAAGATATAATTTTTTAAAGTAAGTTTATTTCTTTCAAGGTTTACAAATAAAAAAGGTGCACCTTGTATTTAAAATTGCCATTATAGATGAGAGCGTGCATGCACAGTAATTTTTGTTTAAGAGTAATATTTTTAATGTAATAGATTGTAAGAAGTGGTAAGAGAGGTATCTGACAGAGATGAATGTGCCAAGCAAAACCACAACTGTGTATATTTTAAAGCACATCAATGGCTTTAAGTACCATGTTGTTAAGGATTCTCATGAAGTGCCATAGACTGTACATCCAATTAGAGTATTATTTCTGCAGTGTTATTTTCAGAACCACGTTTTCACTCGCTTTGTTAGTACTAACCAGTCAAAGGGCACCATTCTGTTTCAAACCAAAGCTGTCTCAGAAATGGCCAACTATTCCTTACAGTAACAGTAGACAGCACAAGAAAGATACTCTAGCCGTACAAATTAACCCATACTGGACATATATATAAACTATTTTAAGGCATTGTAGTGTAATATTTATGCATATTTTACTGTATAACATGATATATGAAAGGGAAAAGCCATTTCTGAGACACAAAAACAAATGTTTGAGGAACTTCTTTTGCTTCTATTTATAGCCTCTGTCAAAAGTCAAAAGGACTATAAATGTTTTGCAGAGATGGGTTTCACTTTTACTTCATCACAGTCACGCTTTACATGGTGACTCTAAAGAAAGACGAAAGAAGCACTGACATCAGATGCATGACAAACCAAAATACGAAAAAATGGAGATGTTAATTAGCGTAGGAATCGGGTGGGTTAAATACTTGGGTGAGTTTTATATGTGATTTTTTTTTGTTCAGATTAACTGCTTATAGCCTTAGAAAGCCTTTACAAAATAAAAACAAAAAAAAAATAGATGTGCATTCAAGTTTTAAGAATGGATTTATCCAAAGGAATTCCTTTTTGTGGTTTGGATGTTGCAGCTGGTAAAGGATATTTTTTGCTATGTTCAGCAAAGTGCTGAAGTGGGGGCCAGGTCACTGGTAGCGTAGCGTGGAGTGGAAGAAGCGCGGGTTCGGTTGTAGAACTCTCCATACTTCCAAGTTTACTGCGAGTTTTTATGCTTGAGAGAGATGCTTTATAGTATAAGAATGATGTGTTGATTTTACTGATTGTACTGTACATCTATTAAAGCCTTAGATTATTACATTACGGGTTAAAACCCATACCAATGTAATTTCAGTCGTGTTAAGAAAGTATAGGTGACTTCACATGTTATTGTAGTTACTTAACATTATAGAGTATTACTTATTTTTTCCTTGTTAAAAGTGTAGTTATTTCTTACATTTATTAGATTGTTTTCATTTTCTATTACCAGTTGAATACCATTTCAGTTTATAGAATTTTGTTTTATTAGAGTTTACTGATGACTTTTTCAAAATACAAAAAAAAAGTAGTTTTCTTCATAACATACTCAGTTTTGAATTTACATGTAGTGTCATATGAGTATTCGTGTTATTGTTAACTAAATGATTTATATTTTACTGATTTAATATTACAATGTAAGAATGTCAGTCATTGTTAGTTCTTGTCTAGTTTTCATTAAAAGAACAAAGATCTTTTATATGGATATCTTATAATTATATAATCATTGCTAAGTAAGAAGTTAAGTTGTTGCTATCGCAACAATCCTGGCAGACAATTGAGTAATATTTTGATGATTTATTTTGTTTGTAATTAGTTATTATGAGAAAAATCTAGTTCCTAGATATTAGAATAAAATTTATTTTCTACTGTATCCATTTCAAATGTTAAAATATTGTTTAAATATTTTTTGAAATCCCTGAATATCAGGCCTTGTTATAAATAAGCTGCATAATCAATAGATCAAGGGACTTTTTGTTGATAATCCAAATACTCAAAGTTTACGTAACAAGAATTATAGTGTGTGTGTGCAAACTCTTGAGGGTTGATTATGCTGCAGTTTAGCATGTGGGAACGTATAGAGAGAAGGTTGACTTTTTGCACTTCTGTATATAGTCAAAAAAAGAGAGAAACCTGTATAATAGTAAGATCTTATTTTGAATAAAAATGTCTATAATTACAAGGAGTTTTGTTAAGGCTAATAAAATGACAGGCTGAACAAAATTGCTTGCAAAAGTGGCACAGAGTTAGCACTCCATACCCCTTCAAAAAAGTTGCTTTGCTTTATGTGGACAGCTTGTAGTTTGCCAGGATTTTTTCAGCTGGAAAGATATGCCATCCTTCCAAGATCTCATGACTGACAAAAGCTCCACTGGTTCAAATCTGCCTGAAAATCATTAATAAAAAAAAGATAAAAAAAAGGTAAAAAAAAAAGTAAAAAAAGCAGGTACTTCAGACCATCAAGGTGAAATCATGGATCAAATATTCCGTACATTATTCAAAAACTACTGCATGTTTAAAGTATCAAAAAATATATTAAAGATATATGCTATTCAAACCAGTTTCTGACAATTTCAGTGGTTTATTGTTCACAAAAAAGATTCTTCAAAACAAATACTGACTTTCACAAAAGAGTTAAATCATGAACAGGCAAACCAAACAGCACACCGTAGCTGTAGTTGTTATGTGATTATTTTTTATTGCTGTAGTGGTCCTGTTCTTTTAGCAGGTGAAAAAAACCCAAACCCTGGGAAATTTTGCCGTTTTAATGGAAAGCGTTCAAGAAACGTTGTTGTTAAATATGCCAAAGCTGGAAAGAAGCGATTAGGCCATTACTGTATCTGATCTCTCCAGTATTCACACTGAATAATTAATGAAGTTGCACTTATTTGCAACCCCGCAACTTTCATCTGCTGAAAGGACAGATGTGCTTGGTTTTACTATTATGTAATCACAGACTTACTTTTTGCTTGTAGTTGCTCCAAATTATGTACTCTGTCCTGGGCTGCAATTTGTTTTTATGCTTATTTTATTATTACTGCTATAGTTGACCTTGCTGTATGGAAAAAATAAAGTGAAATTGCCCTAATAAAAGTTCTCTTTCTTAATTACATTTTCCTATATCAACTTAAAAATCGCACCGCTTTCTTTTGTGTACGCATTTTTAATTTTACTTTTGTTCGATGCGGATATAATTTATCTGTAAAAAAAAGCCTTGTATACCGGTATTGGTGTGTTTTTTTCCTTCAACAGCGCACGCTATGTGAAATACACAGGTTGTGTATTAAGTATGCGAAGTGTATCTGGAATTACTGTCAAATCTGGAGGGAAATCTAAAGCACGGGTTTGTGAGGGAGAGGGGTGCAGCGCGGCGGTGGCTGACGGTAGGGGGAGCCCCGTTTCCATGTGTTACTGCTCCTCCGTTAATCTCCCACCGGTCACTCTGATAATCAAAATTATTGACCAAAAAAACCCGACAGCTTTAATACAGAAAAGGAGAAGCATCGGGACGCTAGTTTGCCACCGGGATTTCAGGTGTCCCTGTGCTCACTGGCACAGCCGGAGAGGCCGTTGAAGGCGGGTTTTATTCATTTCTCAGCTCAGCACGTCTGGGTGCCTCGCTCCTGTTGGCTCCTTGGGTCCATGCTCACAATGAGACCAGCATTTTCATTTATCGTTGCATTTAGCTGCCAAGTGAAAAAATAACGTGTCGAGCAGCGCTGGTGTTCTAAATTGGCAAAAATAGCACAGCTTGATTTTCCTGTCTGTGCAGTGACAAAGGCCGCGGAGGTTCCTGTGGGTGGTAACACACGTTGGCTGGTGCTTGGGGGCCGAAGCCGGGCAGGACAGCTGGGGGCCGCTGCCTGGGCCACCGGCCCCCAGAAGGTTGGTGTGTCACGCCAGGTGGTGTCCATCCTCACACTGTGGGGGCTTGGGCTTGCGGCCACTGGTAAGTGGTACTGGGCAACAGCTCTGCTGGCAGCGGGGCTCTCGCTAGAGCGCTGAGAGAAATAAAGGCACTGGGATGCTGAGGGGAGCCCCGAGAAGGAGCTCTGGCCAAAGTGGCTCAGGAAGCCAGCAGCTGCGGCACCTGGCCGGCCGGGGCTGAGATGGTGGTGGCTGCAGGAGCAACAGCAGCAACTGCTACAGCTGTTAGAACCAAAGTAAAAGAAATTTGTTGGAAAGGATCCCCGTGTGTCTGCAGCTGAGGTGCATTCTAAAACGGGAAGGATTCTCAGCCTGCAGGGGAGGAGGAGCAGAAACCTGACATGGAGTTTGAATGGCCTTCATGTGATTTGAGATGTGAGCAGGGAACGGCCTCTGAAGAGGGAAACAGTAATTGTGAGGGTCTTTTTGCATCCTGTAATACAAAAATGCCGCTTTCCTGTGCAAACAGAGCTGATCACACCAGTTTCTGTGGCCGCGGCAGAGGCATCACACAATTCTCCAGCGTGCCCTGCTGGGCTGGGCAGCACCCAGGGGCATGCAGCAAGGTGTGGGGCAGGGGAGGGCAGCAGGGCCAGCCTGCATGCCTGCCATGCACCGCGCTGTGCCATGGGACGCAGCAGCAACCCTTCACGGCACCAGCACCTCTGGCCCCTGAGCAGTGGGGAGGGCCGGCCTGGGGAATCGCACGGGTGCCTGCAGTGGTGCTGAGTGGCCCCGGGGGTGGGCTGGGGGGGGATGGGCATGATGGGGCTCAACTGGGCTGAAGGGAGCAGGGCAGCGCTGGAGGAGTGAGCTGGTTGCTGCTGGGGTGGGCATGGCTTGGGGTCTCTGGGGGGAGATCTCCAGGGCACGGCTCATCTGTGGCCTCGGGAGGACACCAGCGCTGAGGGGATGCTGCAGGAGACTTGCCCTGGTGCTTGTGCAGCACTGGCTGGGGTCTGCTGGCCGCATCAGCCTGGCTGAGGCTCAGCCCCTTTCCCCTGGTTTCTGGCTGGTGGTGCAGAGTGGCGGTGGGGCTGCGGTGCCCTGGGGCTGCCCTTGCGGTTATGCCCCTGTCATGGCTCGGAGCAATTGAAGCGTGGGGCAGTGACAGGTCCTTGATGCCGCTTTTAAGGAGTCGAGGTGGGGGTGGGCCTCCTGCCGCTGACCTGCGGGGGGGAGGGGCCTTCCATGGGGGGACCAGCCTGCAGAGCCAGTGCCCCCCTCCTGAAATGCTTTCCAGCTTGTTGCCATGTGTTGGAAAGGCTGGGGGGGCTCTAGGGCAGCTCCCGTGCAGCTGCTTTAACTGGGATTTCTCACTGTGTGCTGCGGGCACGGGGAAGCCCCAGGGGGTGGGATGGCTGGTGAGACCAGTGGTACCCCGTGGTGGTCACGGTGCTTCTGCAAAAACATGGTCTGGGGTGTGTGCCAGGGAGGGCTGAGCGCTGTGGCGTTCCCAGCAGGGTGCCTGGTGTGGGTGTCCCCTGCCTGCAGCCCTCACGGCGGGGGGGGAAGGGGCTCTGGTTTGTGGAGGCTCAAGGAGCAAACTGAAAGCAGGTGAGGAGTCCGTGCGCTGTGTCTTTCATGGGAGCTGGAGAAGACGTTGGAAGGTGTGTTACCACTGTGCAAATAAACCACAGGAGGGCAGGAATGACAGGGCTGTTCTGGGAGCGGGCAGGCAGTGGAGGTGCAGGTGCTCCTGAGCACCCTGGCAGTGCGCTGGGGGTGCAACTGAATGGCCTGTCGTGTGTATGCTCCCAGTACCTAAGAACGGCCAGTTTGGAGCCTTTTGCCCATTGCCAGAATTTAGCAAGCTTTTTGTGGCATATATGGGCAGTTACCTGGCACCAACAGAGACACATTCAATGAAATAGTGGCAGGAGAACAAGGTCAGTTGTGGGATGGGAAAGGACAGGTTCTGCTCTTCTGAGAGCAACAGTGTGGCGCTGGGTGTGCAGCCCCCCTCGGGGTGACAGGCACGGGGTCCCTCCCTGGCAGGCACCCTGTGAGGGGAGGGGAGGGGGGTGCCGTGGGCACAGTGCAGAGCCTTGGCTCTGTGGGTGGAGAGAGCAAAACCACTTTTGACTGTTTCCACGTGCCCTCAGCTACAAGGTGGGAGGCACTTGAAGCTCTTCCTGAGGATGGGGGATGGGCTTGGATGGGGGATGGGGGATGACTGCTTGGGAGAGCGAGACCCCCTGTCTCCCCAGGCTGGGGGGTGGGAATGAAGCCACAGGGCTGAGCGCAGGCACCTGAGCCGTGGGGTGCTGGTGAGATGCCCAGATGGGCTTGGCCAGGACAGAGGTGGGTCGCTCATGCTGGAGAGCAGCATCTGCCCTGGAGAAAACATTCCGTTATAAGGGAAAAGGTTTGTTTCCCTGCTTTTCTTTGGATGCTGCTGTTAATCCCAAGCCGTACTTGCCTGGATGTGCTGGCTATCCAGCCCGGCTGCACTTGGAGCATGTGGTATTGGGGCTGTGCTCGCTGTGGGGAGCGCGGCGGGCTGGGCACGCAGCCCCAGGAGCAGCTCTGCAGCTGGGCTGGCACAGCCGCAGCCTCCGCCTGGCCGTGGCACTCTGCAGGGGCATTGCAAAACACTGTTTAAGGAAAACAAACTCTTCCATAAAGCAGTGTTGCTAATTGCTTTTTTCCACCCACATCTCTTTTTTTTCTCTTCTCAATGCATACCTCTGGTCCAGGAAAAAGTCAGCAGTGGAAGCTGCTGCTTTCTACCTTCCTCTCAAGTTTTTAGGGGCTCTAAACCACAATTTAAACAAAATGAACTGAGTATCGTATTGGTAGCATTAGCAGGGTGCAGTGTCACAGGGGAAACTCTTGTGGTGACCAGCTGACCTTTGCTGAGTAGGCAAGTCCCAGCTGAGCTGCTGGTCTTGGTAAGGCTAAAAGTAGGCCTCTGTGTCCTGCCGATAGCACGCTCCCCGCGGGTCAGGCACCGTGTCTTGCTATCGCACGCAGAACAGCTTCTCCCAGCACTCGCCTGAGCATGGAGCCCATCTCGGTGTTTGTGTGAGTGTCTGGCAAATCCAGATGGACCTGTTTGAGGTCATGCCTCTGTGGAGCATCAGGGCACAGAGCCCTGGTGGCTTTGGAGGGGCTTTGCTTGTCCCTTCCCTCCTCTCCACATGTCTGCCTCTTGCTGAGCAGCCAGGAGCAGTGACACCTGCCCGCACTGCCTCTGATGTCTTTGCTTTGTCACTTGGCTTTGCTGCCCCGTGGCAGAGCTGTGCCGCTGCTCGCCCCTGTTCCATTAAGGTCACCTTGAACCGGGGCAACCTGGGGGGCTGGCTTGGCTCTGAGCGGGAGCAGCAGTGCCACAGCCTGGGCTGCCACCAGCTCTGGGTGCTCCCTGGGCACACGTGCATGGGACCCGCCGCAGTGGGAGTGGGGAGTGTGCTGAAATCTTGAAAGAGAAGCATGAAGAAGAGCCTGGCTCGGCACCGAGCTCTCTCAGTTAGTGCGTGCTCGCTAGCAGTGGATAAAAATCGGCATCAGGCACCGAGAGCTGCTGTGCTTCGGGTCTGTAGAATGCGCTGTGTCTCATTCACGGGGCGTTTCTGCTGCTGTTTAGAAAAGTGCAGCACCAGCCTGCGTGGGGTGTGTGCATCCAGCCTGGGGCTGCGGGTTTGTGTTTCCCCCCAGCCCAGGTCACCCCAAGTGCCTGGCGGTCCCTGTGCTGTGCCCCCATGCAGCACCACTGCCCGTAGTGCGCAGGAGCTGGGGCTGGGGGTCGGGTTTGGGTGATTCCAGTGGTGCTCTGGGGCGCTTGGCTGCGGGGTGACCTGGTCCATGAGGCTGTCGCGAGCGTACCACATGTTCTGCAGCAAAACCGCCCTGGTGGTGAAACACCACCTGTATTTAAAATGCCATCTTCATAATCGGTACATATGCACATGCTAAATGGATCAGTCTCTCTCGGGTGTCTGGCTGGGTGTGCTGGGGCAGGCGGGCTGCTCCTGGGCTGGGCTAGAGGAGCAGCTGGTGAGCAATGGCTGGTGCAGGGTCCCATGTGCTCCTGGCAGTGCTGGCAGTCGCAGCCCACCTCGCAGCACGTTACCTGAACAGGGTTTGGGATGGGCGGGATGTAGGAGACACTGACACCTGATGGGGAAGGGGTCTGTGACTGCGGTCACAGGGCCTGCAACATCGGCAACCATACGCGAAGGAGGAAAAGACATCCAGTGTGTCATTTTACCCAGCTTCTGACAGCTGCTGCTGGCTCCAGCTTCTTCCTCTGTTCATAATTTCTAGTGCAAAAAGGAAAATGATGTGAAAAGATCGTTGCTGCATGAAACTCAGTTCTGAACATCTGTGCTGAACTGAATATTTCATCCTAAAATAGATGTGCAGATACAGAGTGAAAAGGAGCAACTTATGGAAGACAGCTTGAGGGAATTAACAAGAATCTAAGGCTCCCTGTAAGACTGCTCGGGGGTATCTGAGCATCACCAGCACTCCCTCCGAACTTTGCTTACTGCTGCGTTGCTGTGTCCATTCCCCCAGTAGCCGGCACTCATCACTTTAACTATCTGTTCTCTACAACAGCCCCATGCTGTCTGGAGGACGTGCATCTCCGCGGTGGGCTGTGTTGCCCTTTGAGGTGTTTCAACTGTAGCACAAAACCAGCTGGCCAGGAGACCCCTGTGTACTTTGAGGCTGGCAGCACCGTGGGCACAAACCACCTGGCAATGACATCTGGTCAGAGAACGGAGTTTTACCAGTTTCCATCACCACAACTCTGCTGGTATTTGCTTGCAGAATCGCCTCCGACTCAGAAACCCCTTCGTGTCTGTCCTGCCAGGCTCTGCCAGAGCTGCGGAGGCCGTGGCCAAGTTGAACCAGCCTGTTGTTGTGCCTGCGGGAGACCCAGGGTGCTGCCCCCCCAGCCAAGCAAACCTGTGGGTATCACTGGGGGCTTTCCCTGCTGGTGCGCTCGCTGGAGTGGCTGCTGCCCTTTGTGGGGGGCACTGACACATTGAAAAGTGGGGGGGTTGATTTGTTACATTGAAATTACTGTGTGCAACATGGAAAACCAGGTTGGTAATGTACGCCTGAGCATCACCTACCTCTTTGGTTGGTGCTTGGGTTTCTGAGTGGCTATAATGGAGCTTCAATTTAGTCTGCAATTAAATTACCTCTGTTCATCCTCTCATGCAGCTCAGAGCAGCCCGTCCCAAGAGTCCTGTGCTCTCGGCACAGCCGTAGTTCAGTGGCACTTGATACAAGTGCATAGGCTGGCATTTGCTGGCCTTTAGCCTTGAGATGGGACATGGAATAAAAGGTGGTGGCAGCCAAGGGTGCCGGCTTGGCAGCAGATGGGAGCCGTGTGCTGGCGCCGCGACGGGGCAGGTGATGATGCTGGTGTCGGTGCCAGCCTGGCAGTGCCCGCTGGAGATGACCAGAGCTGCCAGCCTGGCTCCGTGAGGTTTTCCCCAAGCCATGCTGTTTGGGGACAGAAGGCAGGATACGTCCCCATGATCCTGGGGCTGAAAAGTGCCCTTCCCCTACCTTGGCTTCATATGGAGCAGGGGGAAACAGAGCGCTGTGTGACTGAGGGGGGTTTGTTGCTTTTTAATTGTCTATTGTCCATAACATCAAGCTTTGTCCTGTCGTCTTGCCCTGTGAGCCGCACTGGATGATGCTGGGAGGCACGCTGCCCCAGGGAAACTCTTCAGCCACCGCCTGCAAAACTCCCAGCGATGCAGCTAACACCTGCTGTGTTTTGTAGGGAGTCGCTTTGATCTTTGCTAATCTTAAAGAAAATTCTGGAGCTTGGCTTGAGCATGCCAACTTGAACTGCTTGGAGAAGGGCCGGGATCAGGAGGTAGCTTATCACACAAGGTCAGGGTGAGTACGTGTGTGTATTAGGGACTTCACCAAAACCAGCTGGAAAGATGTTAGTTGTCTTGTACGTCCTGCATGCTTCAGAAGGATGGGTGGTTCTTAGTGGTTTTGAATGGAGAAACTCTAAAACAGGGGTCCTCAAACTATGGCCCACAGACCAGATACAGCCCCCCAGGGTCCTCAATCCGGCCCCCCGTATTTACAGACCCCCCCCGCCCCCTGCCCCCCCGTCGGGGGTTGGGGGGGGGAAACCAAGCAGCCGCAGATGACTGCCTGCCACTTCATCTGCGCGCCGGCCCCCTGGTTAAAAAGTTTGAGGACCCCTGCTCTAAAACCAAAATGTTTTTAACTGTATCTATAGCTCTGTCCTTGAGCTAAATGAGCGAGCTGGGGACTTGCAAGAGAAAAAACAAAGCAGCTCCATTACTTCAGCTGCAGTAACCCAAAACCTTGTTTTCTCCAGCTCCTGTGCTGCAGGCATCACGTGCTTCCCAGCAGAAGAAGCACGAGCCCTTCTGCAGCTGCCCGTGGATCCTGCACCCCAGGGTGCCACTGGCCCGTGTTTAGGCAGGGGGAAGCTTGGGCAGTCACATGGGCTGGCATCTGGTGTGGTGCGTGTGGAAGGAGCTCTGGTTGGACTCCTGTTGCCCGTGGAGGTGTTTTCTCCAGGTCCTGAGGGCTATGCCTCTGAGCACTCCCTTCACCAAGTGCTCTGGCTAACCAGCTGCTGCCTGGGGTTGCTGCCCGTTTGCAGTCTCTGCCTAAGATGCTACAGCAAGTGCTTGCCACCTGGGCCCCTACCCATGTCTTGGGTTCACTGAGTTTGTGTCCAACATTGCCTCAGTAATTGAACTTTAATATGCTATATGTTCAAGTTTCTTTAGATTATTTTCCTTTGGAGGAACCTCATACAACTAGGTGCTGATGAACACGGATGCTGGCCTGTTACCAGAGGCAGGCTTCTGCATACCCACTGTCAGAACACAAACGTGTTAATGACAGTAATAAAACTGCTATAAGCTTAAGGCAGTTGTCTACGATCCCTGCTGGAACTGGTCAGGAAAATGCTGGGGTGTTTCAGTTCTTGTTTGCCCCCACATCCATAGCTGGTCGTGATGGTCCGCCTCCCCAGCAGTGGCAGTGTCACCAGGGCAGGCTGCGTCTCGGGGACTGTGGGGCAAGGGGGCTGCTGGTGGGGGCAGCGCCACGGCCCTCCGGCCCCAGGGCCCTGGCCAGGGCTCGCCCAGCGCTGCCGCAGCCCTGCGTACCAAACCAAGCCCATTCCACTCGGGAATCTGCCTTCGGCAGCAGCATGGAGCTCAGCCCAGCACACAGCCTGAAGTGCAGATGCCCTGCCAGGGAAGCCGGGGATCTGGTTCCCCCCTCAAGGACATTGCTGGCTGCCGTCAGGTACCCCTGCCAAACAGAATGCTCGTGCCCGGAGGGCAAATGAGCCAAGTTTGCCACTTTCTGACTCACCGGTGGGAAAATTGGGCAATCTTCTGTTTCCCAATCTGTTTTCTTTCTCAGGAATTCAGTCTTTGCTTTGCTTTCAGGACAACAAAAGCATAATCCAGCTGCTAGTTCACACATGCATCTCTCTTCCTGTTCGACAGATACTAGCAAACCCCCTCATTTTTCACACGAAGGAAGATGGAGCTGTGCCCAGCACCTCGGCACCTGCCTGCCCAACCTCGCAGGGCTGTGACCCGCTCCCCTGCACTCCCTCCCTGTGGCCTGAGCCATGTCCCGGGGTCCTGCCGACCCTGAATTGCTCCCAGGACGAACGCTGCAGCTGGGCCCTGCTCCGCTCTGGCGGGGACAGGAGGAGGTGGGATGGGACAGGACGGGACAGGACGGGGCTGGTCCCGTTTCTGAGATGCCCCAACGTGCAGGCACAGGGCAACGTCCCGCAGGCAGCACCCAGTGTCGGAAACTGCCAGAACCAAACTGTCTTTTTCAATGCCTCTTCTGTGTCATTTCGTATTCAGTGCTAAAATGTAGGCCTCACCACTTCCCGATTTATTTTCTGGCATTTTTATATTTCACCCTGTTCCTGTAACTCGCAGGGCTCCTGTTCCCTGATGCCTCGCAGCCCTGCTCCTGGAGGGCAGGTCGGCATTGCTCCAGCCTGCTGGCGGATGGGCGGTGGGGGAAGTGACATGCTTCCAGTACTTTCCATCTTTTAGTTTTTATTCCTTCCCCACCATCCGCCGCCCAGCCCCAGGCAAATGTTCATAATGCTGCAGTTTGAAGGTACCCGCTTGTGACGGATGGGCAACTTTTCTTGTACTCTGTTTGTGATTTCTTTCCCAGTAGTGTGGTTATTAATAACTGTATGAACCAAAATGCCACTTAAGCCTTCTGCTTTCCAAGTGGCATTGGTTCAGGCTACTACAGGGCAAAAATCAGTGAAGAATTTGGCACCCTATTTCAAGCATGCTGTGACAGTTCTCTCCAGCAAACAGAATTTTGTATTAATTTTTTAATCCTTCATGTCCTACCCTTCTGAGCTGAGGACTCATTCTGGGAAGAAATCTGTTAAATCTGGCACGTGACTCTCGCAGCACTGCTTGTGATGTAGTTTTGAATGGGAACAGGAAGAAATGTGTCAACAACTTCGTGTCTCTTCTTGTCTGGAAAGCAGCATCCCGCGCCAAGTCGGTGATGCCTTTCGGCAAAGCGCTGCCTGCCAAGCGCAACCCTGCACCGCGGGCGCACACCCCTGGGATGCTGCTCGGAGCCCTGTGGCGGGCAGTTCTCCCTGCGGCCCTGGACCAGGGGCAGGTGACAGGGACATCGCCTGCCCACCGTTGGATCGGGAGCCACGTGGCTTGCCTGCGCGCGCTGCTCCTGCCGCACTTTGAGGGGGAGGCTGAGTCATCCCCTCGGTTTTTTCAATAGTCCGGAGGAGGCCCAGCTGTCTCCCCACCAGGCGTGGAGCGTCTGTGCCGCAGCTCCAGCCTCCGTGCGAGAGTGGTGGCTTCCCACTTCATCTTAATGTCATTGTTCCTGGGAACAGCACGTACCAGCAGCGTGCCGGCCTGCCTCACAGGTCACTCATTGTCGCCGCATATGTTGGGATTGGCTTAATTAGGGCTAAAATATGGCTGCGTTCACACCTCCTCCCTAGAAAAAGGAGGAGATGGGTGTTACGGAGCTTGTGTTTTCTCCTGCGTATTGGCCGCGGTTGCAGTGTGCTGGCCTCCCACGCCTCTCCTCCCAGGCTCGCCCAGCCCGTGGGTCAAGGTGGCTCTGGCGAGGGGAGGGTGGCCCCCCACCAACCCTGGCCACGCTGCGGAGCTGCCGGCAGCCCCTCGGCTCTGCTCTGGGCAAAGCTTGTGTGCTGAGATGCAAAGTGTTGATCCCAGGGCCGCAGGGAAGCCACTGGCTTTTGTTGTCTGTACGTAACCTGCAGCAACAGGAATTTGGATGCATCCCTGGCGCTGGGATGGAGCTGGGTGGGGGCTCACGCTTGGGCCTGCTGCATGGCCCTGGTGCCCCCAGCCACGGCAGGGACACGTGGCACTGGACCAGGTCCCAGGGACACTGCCGGTCTGGTAATGCCTGACCCCACCGCAGGCATCGCCATGGCATGCTGGCACTTGTTTCTCCAGGTGGCTTCTGGTCTTCGAATGTTTGTGCAGGGTGGGGAATAAAAAAACATATAAGGAAATGAATTATAAGGAAATGAACATATACTCCTGAGTTTCAGCAGCACGTGGCAGATCACCACGTTGTTATACAATTCATTAAAAATATTCTGATGGGCAACGCACTGTAATTAAAGAAAAATAAAAAAGATTGTTTGCAAATCACGTGGGGATTTGTTTTAATTAAATGCTGCCTTGTCAGACACACGCTGGGTTACAGAGGCTGTGAGAGATGAGTTTATCTCTTAATTAGCTAATTAGGCTCCCTGGCCAGAGGAGGCTGGCCAGCGCGGGCTGCAGGATGCGTGCAGGGGTGCCTTATGCCGCCCATAGTTTGGAATTTTTGGAGGAGGGGCAGGGGGGGTACAGCAGCACAGCAGCTTGATTTACTGTAACCACAGTAGATAAGGAAGTTTACATCAAAAACAAACAAACACCCTCAAACAAGCCAACCCAAAGGACAGTTCTGCCCTGGGTGGCTGCTCTTGCGGGGCTGTGCCTGGGGATCCGGGGGACCCTGGTGCCATGTGCCCATCAGCCGTGCTGTGCAGAGCTGCGACACGGCTACCATGCGCTCCTTGGAGCTGCACTCCTGAGGCGTGTTTGGCATCAAACCAGTGCAGAAATTATTGTGATAACATAAAAACCTGCGATGCTTTTGTTGGGGCCGAAGGGAGCACGGTGCGTGTGAGGCCGGGGAGGCTGCACTCTCCTGCTGCTTAGTGGGCTCTTTCGCCCAGTGTGGGGGTGCTTGCTGTGCTGCTGCGGTCCAGCCCCCGGCAGGAGCTGCTCAGGCTTACTGACCAGTGGTTTCCCCACCCAGACCAAATCCCAGGTTTGCTATTACCAGCCAGGCAGCAAGATAGGAAAAATCCTTGTAATCCACTCTGCAAAGCTGCATGGATCTTTTTTTTTTTTTAAAGAAGAAAATTTTCAATGCTCTTTTAAAAACAAGGTTAAATGAGGAAAAGTTTGGAGATAAGAATTACAGTTACAATTAAGCTTTAGCGAGGAGAGGTTTCATTTCCTGTTAATTTTGTTCATGGGTTTATGTTAGTTTTACGAAGTTGTATGGTGTAATTTATCTAGTCTTTCCTATTTATGGGAACATTTCAGAGTATGTTATTAACAGCTTGAAACGCTGCCATGCTCTAGCATTTTTTTGTTTTAACACTACTCAATGTGAAAAAATTAATATTTTGACTCAAAATACTGAATAGCAACTATGAATGTTAAAAATTTGCAGCTCATTTCAAAGTATGTTAAAATTTCCCAGGGAACAGAAATACTGCTTGCTCTATTTTTTTGGACCAGCTCTGATCTTGCCAGTGAGTGGCGGTGGGTCTTTGCAGCAGGACTGTCGGTGACCGGCAAAAGGCTGTCGGGGTTTTCAGGGGCAGAGCCCTGCGCTGATGTCCCGTGTCCCTGACCTGGCACTTTACAGAGAGAGGGAGATGCCCTCGGTTTTGGGGGGCAACAGCCCCTTCAGGTGCAGCTCACATTTAGTATTTGAAGTTTTCAATAGATGTGGGATGGTCTTCAGTGGTACCAGACATCAGCCAGCACCAGCAAAGCTGCTGCTGGAAAACCACAGCATCTGGTGACTCTGAGAATCAGGTGCCTTATTTAAGCAGCCCATTGGTTTTCCATGGCTGAAAACTATTTCCCAGAACTGTGGGAAGTGGCAAACTTTAAACATTTCAAATGCATGACTTCCTGGTGGATGTTAGCCCAGGTAGCGAGGAGAGCTTCCCAGGGAGTCTGCCTTGCCCTGTGCTCGGGTGCTTCTCTTGTCTGCCGACTCCTATTGCAACACTGAGCTCAGGTCTGGTTCCCTTCTGCAGTGCACCAGAGGAATTGGTGCAGTATTCCAGTAATTAAAAAAAGTCATTAATTATGACTGACAAATTTGGTGGCACAGGGTGACAGCGTTGGGGCAAAAAATGAAGAGCAACTCATGTCATCTACCCAGACTTGTGCAAAGCAGCTGATGCTCTCCCACACGACATCCTTGCCTCTAAACTGGAGACACACAGGTCTGAGGGACGGCCCACTCGGTGGATAAGGATTTGGCTGGATGGTCACACTCAAAAGAGTTGTGGTCAATGGCTTGATGTCCAAGTGGAGACCAGTGATGAGCAGCGATCCTCAGGGGTCCGTACTGGGACCGGCGCTGCTTACATCTTTGTTGGCGACAGGGGCAGTGGGATCAAGCGTGCCTTCAGCAAGTTTGCCGACGACCCCAAGCTGTGTGGTGCGGTCGACAGGCTGGAGGGCAGGGATGCCATCCAGGGGGCCCTGGACAGGCTTGGGAGGTGGGCCCACGCGAACATCATGAGGTTCAACCGGGCCAAGTGCAAGGTCCTACGCGCGGGTCGGGGCAGCCCCAAGCACAGATACAGGCTGGGCAGAGAATGGACTAAGAGCAGCCCTGGGGAGATCATGTTCGGGGCGTTGGTTTATGAGAAGCTCAACATGACCCAGCAACGTGCGCTTGCAGCCCAGAAAGCCAGCCGCACCTGGGCTGCATCCCCAGCAGCGTGGCCAGCAGTCGAGGGCGGGGATTGTCCCCCTCTGCTCCTCCCTGGTGAGACCCCCTGCAGCCCTGCGTCCAGCTCTGTGCCCCCAGCATAAGGAGGACATGGAACTGTTGGGGCGAGCTCAGAGGAGGCCGCGAAGATGCTCGGAGGGCTGGAGCCCCTCTGGTGTGCGACAGGCTGAGGGTTGGGGTTGCTCAGCCTGCAGAAGGGAAGGCTCCGGGGACACCTTAGAGCAGCTTCCAGTGCCTGAAGGGGAATGGCTTGCAGCTGGAGGAGGGGACAGTCAGGTTAAAGGAAGAAATTCTGTGCTGTGGGGGTGGGAGGCGCTGGCCCAGGCTGCCCAGAGCAGCTGTGGGTGCCCCGTCCCTGGCAGGGCTCAAGGCCAGGCTGGACGGGGCTCTGGGCAACCTGGGCTGGGGGGAGGTGGCCCTGCCCGGGGCAGGGGGCTGGAGCTAGGTGGGCTTTAAGGGCCCTGCCGACACAAACCATCCTATGACTCTGTTAAGCAGGCGTGTAGCTGGGGTCAGTGAGATAACAGCCTAAGAGATATGACCCTATTTGCAAAGCTGTTTGCACAGAACATCTGTTTCTGCAGAGTAGCCTGATGTGGAAAGAAGAACATTTATAAATAAACCAACTATAAAATGTCAACAAATGTTCTGGTATGAATAGCCAAAAGATTGGATAAAATAGGAGCCATTGGGGAATGCTTTTCTCTGGTCCCATCCCCTCCTGTCCCATCCCACAGGCAGGGAGACGGCCACCGCACGTGCCCTCGCTCCTGCCAGCTGCGCCGCACCCTGGCATGGCGGGCAAGGAGGGCAGCAGCAGCTCCCTGCATCTTCTGGTCTTGTTATCGTCTGCTGACACTGAAACCCCTAATAGCTTGTGCAAAAGCCTGTCTACCTGAGCTCTTCGCTCCTAATGCATCAGTTAATCCCTGAGTTACCAGGGAAAGGTGTGGGGAGGCTGGGGGGAGGGGAGGGCTGTGCCTGCAGAAGCCAGGCTTCAGGTGGGAGAGGGAAAGCTGCCTTCCTGTGCCTGGGGTGTGCGAAACCCCCTGCCCCTGCTCCCTCCCAGCTGGCTGTGCCTTGTCCTCCCGTGGCTCTGCCGGGGAGAGCAGAGGGGACAGCAGCTGTGCCCCAGGGCTGGCACTGGCCCTGCTCAGCCCGCCTGCTGGCCCAGGGATTGGGGAGCCCTGGCCCAGGGCACACCAGAAGCTTCCAGAGGAAAACTGGAAAGGCACGAAGGGAATTAGCTCAGAAATGTACTGCCAGACTGTGGGAACCACAAATTGTACAACTCAGGTGACGTTTCTCACGTCACTGCAAGGATGGGCATTTGCAGGTGTGGTTGCCAGTTGTGTGAACAGTAAAATCTTTTTATTTATTTATTTTTATTGCTTAAATAATAAAACCTATGTGCTTAAAAAAACAAAACCAAACAAACCACAACCCTAAAAGGATGTCATTAAAATCCTTCACCTGGGATAACAGGGAGATTAAAAAGCAGAAAAACATGAGGGCTCTGGTTTTGCTTTACCTCCTTGCTCGGCTCACCCCTCTGACTTCAGACTGCTGGGAGGGAGCCATCTCTTCTGCAGCCAGAACTGGTGCTGTAATCACAGGTCAGACAGAGCTCATATGCATAATGCAAGGCAAGTTCCAGCACTAATTATGCATCATCAGATCTGGCACATTTAGCAGAGAAGTGGTCAGGACCCTGCAGGTGCTGAGGAGCACAATGTGAGGGGAGATGCAAAGGGCTTCTTGGATGGCCTGTATGGTGAATTGAATCGCTCCCTGCTTGAACACTGTATTTGCATCTGAAAATTAGCTTGTTAACCACATTCAAAAACGCCTGTGATGCTGCCGTTCCAGCCAGGCTGAAAGCAGAGCCCTGGCAGGGGACCCCTGGGCACATGCCATGCACCGATGGCCCGATGGCTGCGGAGGAGGCTGGTGTTGGGGTCTTGGAGCCTTGCGTTGGCCTTCAGGACTGTCTTGAGTGAGGGAGGCTGGTTGGGGTCTAATTACAACTAGGCTGACAGAAAGCTCATTTGCAGTGAGCTGCAGTGCTCCTGTGCCTGGATCAGGCTCTGCTCTGCTTTGGCGAGAGGTGACTCGGTGGTGGGGGCCTCCTGCTGCCAGATGCACAACTGGGTAACTGCACACTTGAGTACGTGCTGCTTAGCCGTGTAGTACACTGCTGAAGGTTTATTTCCACCCCCTGCTGAAGGCTTCCACTAATTTTGGGGGAGTTTTCCCGAAGAGGAGAAAATAACGGTCATGCAGTTGCGGCCAGGGTGCCGCGGCAGCAGCGGGCACCAGATAGGTCTGATCTGCTTCCTGCCCGCTGCGAGCCGTGGCAGGCGGCTCTGGCTGCCCCTGTGCCGGGGGGTCACGGGTGGGGGTGGGGTGTGTGTGTTGGGTGTGTGTGTGTGGGTGGGTGTGGGTGTGTGTGTGTGTCCTTTTGGTCTCGAAATGCCTCAATGGAGAGCTGTGTGCTGCAGCCCTCGCTCTGCTACTCCCCCCTGCAGCCCTCCCAGGGCCAGCAACAAGGGCACACACACCCAAGCATGGTCTCCGGGGAGAAAAAACAAAGAATTTTGGCTACATGCATTCTGAGGATAGCAAAGGATGATTTGAACGAGCTTATATTGCTGTTTGCTTGTTTTCAAACTGGACTTCTGTGGGGTTTCATCCTCCTCTGCTGCTTTTTGATGACTCCTTATTGCTTCCGTTCTGTGCTTGCAGCTTGTAACTCTTGGGTCATAATTAATAACTATTGAATGTTATAATTGCTCCTCTACACTGGATTTAATTAAAATAGAAAGTCCCATTACCCCTTTACAATAGATTTCGTGCTTTTATAACCCTTTGCATTTCTAGATTTCCAAGCATTTTACCAGGGTGGTTAATTGCGATTATCCTTGTTCCCTTGCTAGGAAGCTGTAGCAGGGGCAAGTGAAGGGGCTGTTCCCTGTTGGAACGGGTCACAGCTAGAGGAAAATGCCAGGTTCCCCTTCGGCAGCCCTCCCACTAGCAAGCCTGCCTCTGCTTTTCTGTTTGAAAAGCCCTGCACAGCCAACCACACTGGAATTAATTCTCCTTTTAAATGAATCACGCTAAAAAATTCATGTCGCAGGAGCAGAAGGATTATTTTTAGGACGAAGCCTTGCCTTCAGTAGGCATGGATCCTGGCAAAGTAAGCCTCGATCCTCCCGCTTCCTGCAGCAGGCAGCATTACCATGAGTAATGAAAAACTGCCCGGTCCTGAAAAGCCCCCTCGGCTCCCCCTGCGTGGGGCTGGCAGTGTCCCCGCCACAGTGGGGAGAGGCTCTGCTGGGGCTGCAGCCTGGGGCTCAGTGGGAAGCAGGGCCTTACATCCACGTTGGTCTGATCCTGATGGGTCGGGTCAGGTCAGCAAAACTCATCTTGTTTTTATTGCCCATCACAGTAACAGGCAGGCTCACCCGCCTGCCAGCCCCAGTTGCCCCCTCCACCCGCAGCCCTCGCTGCCCTCGGGCAGTGACCTCCCTTCCACCAGGAACAGCCATTCTGCGGGAGGGCCACCCCACAGGGCAGTGGGTAAGCCTGCAGTACCTGGGACAGGGGGATGCAGGTATGACCTGCACACTTGGCATCACGGCTGCAGGCTTCGTGCCACCCTGCAGCCGCAGCCCGCTCCTCGCCTGCACATTGTGGGCTCCTCTTCCCCTTTTCGCTCCCACTGCCACTGGCTGCACGCACACACACAGTCGTGGGAAGGCCCTTGACTCTTACTGCAACCAGAAAACACCCATTTGTGATGCCATGTGAATATAGAAGGCTGCATAAACCCACACAGGGGTGGGCTTCCCCACCGTCGGGTCTGCAGCGGGTGAGCCACTGCAGCTGGGTGCTCTCGTGGCACCACAGCCCTGCGCCAGCCCCCGGTACTGCGGTGCCCTGCGTCATCCCCCACTGGGCAGCGAGCCCTGGCAGGGCTGTGCGGCGGGCCCAGAGGTGAGCAATATATGTACCCGCAGGAGCGCCTAATTGCTTTGGTTTAATGGGTTTTTAACTTAATCATTCTCCAGACGGAGGGAGCGAAGGGGAGCACCACTTGACAATGCTTCTGAGACACTTCAGCATGGAAGCGTGGAGTGGCTCCGCGCCGGTGGGCATGGGGAGGGACCCTAGGTGACTCCCAACAGCAACACATGCGTGGAAGGCTGTCAGATTCCTCCCTCTATGTAACGCTCAGCATTTTCTCTGCACCTTGGTATCCTGAACAACTATTTGTTACTTAACACAGATTGCTCCAGCGAGCAGCAAGGTACCAGGGGGTTAGCAGAGGAATTCCAACAGCCTTGTCTTAGTGACCATGTTGCTGCATTTCTTTGCTGCTTTGCAAAAACTGGGGCAGCTAAAAGGCACTTGATAAGTGTTGGCTGGCTTTTCGGGGGCTGTAGCCCTTCTACAACATGTTGCCGAGGGCAAACGTGAACTGTTTGATTTAAATACACCTTTTTCCTAATTCACCCTAGTAAAGCACACAGGCTCCTAATCAGTTTTGCTTTTGAGTCAAGTCTTAAAATGGTTTCTCCAATCAAGTATGGTATCTTTATAGAAAAAAACCTCGCAACAAAACCACCTCCAGAAATCCTCTTGCCTAAAGGGTGAAGAGAAGCACGTAGTGGTTTGTTTTCATAGGAAAATCAGTCTTTGTTCGGAGAATGAATCAAACATGCAGGGACTTTGACTTGGATGAGTTGAGCAGGCGTTTAGCAATACAGTTTTATAATATGTGCGTGATTTCTAATGAACTGCATGACAAGAAGGTGCTCAAAGCTGTGACTGGCAACAGCAGGACCATGTTTGGGAAGGAAGCTCTGCTTTGGTATTCAGCACAGTCCTGCCCACAACCAGAAACTCACTGCCTTATTGCAAGAGCTTATATCTGACTTTAAAATATGTAGATTTGTAAATAACATCTCCTGCTTGGAAAAAAATGTCTGCATTTATCTCAGGAGATATTTCCATCAGTATTTAACGGGAAATGGTTGTACGGATACATACGAATTCGGTCATGTTGCACTCAGCCCTGGAGACCCCTCTTCTCTCTTACCCAGCACAGTTGCTGTCAGGCCCCAGGGATGCTGTTCCTCTTCCTCCCTGCCCTGGCTGCCCTATGGACTGTCCTGGGGAGAGCCCACGCCTGGCATTCTGAGCTGGGTGGATACCTCCAGCGATACCAGAAAGGCTGAAAAATTAGCCCTTTCTTGGCAGTAACGCTGGGAGAGGGAGGGAGGTGAGAGGACTCCCAACTGGAAAGTGCCTTTTCTGCCCTCCTCTTTTGAAAACCATCCTACTGTGAATGTAATACTTTTTCCACAGCTCTAGGAAATACAATAATATGTTGCACATTCAAACCAGCTGCTCGTTTATTTTTTCAACTGCCTCTGAAAAATGCTTGTAATTAGGAAAAATCTATAACAAGAAGTACAAACAAATCAAAGTCTGTCATTAGCCAGAAAGAGTCGGCTCTCAGCCTTAGCTATGGTTTTATTAGATTAGAATAATGAAGCAGAAGCTATACAAAGAAAAACAAGTGCTTTGGAAAGGTCTGAAAATATACAGCCATCAGTTTAGAAAACACGTTTTCAAATTTAAACGTGAAGCTGTAAACCTGTTAGCTTGTGCTCTTCTAATGCCTCCTTCTGTGAGGCTGCGTGAACCTTAAATACTTTAGAAAAGGGAAATAAGAGGAAATTTTCTGTAACGGTTTAGATTTATGCTGCGGAACTGGCAGAACCAGCCCCAGACCAGATCCCCACGGGACTGGGAGGTGGCTCTGGGGTGTCCCCCCCAGCAGAGGTGCCCACAGAACTTTGGCAGTGGCCAACTGGTTTGAAGGGCAGCAGAAAGGCTGTGCCGGGTGGGACTCAAAGGTGGTGGTGGCGACATTATGGATTTGCCTTGTCTCCTTTGGGAGATTTAAGCCACCGCACAGAAATGCCATGCTCATGCAGGAGGAGTGTCACGGAGCGGTGCGCGCCGCGGCAGCTGGGACAGGCGGCAAGGAGAGGAAGGACCTCCTGGGGCGAGGGAATGGTCCCCAGAGCATCTGCACCGTGTCACACCTACGGGCACAGCTTCAGGACAGAAGCACGCTTCCATAGGTTTGTTTTCTGCAGGAAAGCTGTTTTCCTGGCTCTGGTACGGACCAGGCTCGGAAGCTGTAGCCTGCAGACCTTCCCTTTCGTTGCATGGCTCCCTACTTGCTTCCCACGATGTCTGGATGTGCAAGGAGTGTCAAAGGCCTCTGTGGCCTCAGGGACAAAACACGGGTGGGCTACTCACGGACACCGCTGCTGAAGGACCTGCTTCCTCGCAAGCACTAGAATAAGCCAGTTTTGAATCATCTCATGTTTCAACATTCATTTTCCCCCATCCATTTCTTTTAGTAACTGCTATATGGTAGTTTGTTGCTTTCAAAAACAAAACAAAAGTGACCTTGCCATTACGAGAAGAAAAACAGTTTCAAAAGTCTTTACCTGTGTGTTTTCTAATGTATAGTTGTGAGCTGGAAAAATAAGTCTTGACCTTAACGCTCCGTAACTGGAGGTGCTGCGGGGCTGCAGCCAGAGCATCCCATGGGGCAGGGCAGGTAGGACTCTTTGGTCCTGCTCCAGGGTCTAGGGCAGAGCTGGTGGCCCTGTGCAGGGTCAGGGTCAGGACTCCACAAGTGGCACTTCCCATCGTTAGGTCCAGACGACAGTCAAAGCCAGACTTCGGGCTCATCAGCTTTTCCTGGCGTTGACACTGGGGGTGGCGGTCCTGTCCTCATGCACGGAGACGGGGCAGCTGTCCCTGAGCCCAGGGGCTCCGCTGTGTGCTGGAAACCTGGTTGGAGAGGTAGTTTTTAATCTTAATTAGTTCTGGTTATTTTAAGCTATGAGTTCTGAAGCCTCGGTTTGTGGAATGCAAATGCACGTTATTCGGTCGGGGTGAGTTTGCAAGGCAGAAACAACGTCACCTGGCATGCACGTGGACATTTACCCGCAGGCAGCGATCCCGCTTCCTCGTACCGAGGGTCAGCACCATCTGAGAGTCAGTAACTTGGCTGGTAGCTTCCTTCAGCTGGTGACTTTAATGAGCAGGATCACTTGTGGCAGTGTTGAAGCAGGACAATAAAAATGACTTGGAGTTGAGCCCACATGGAGCACATGAATCCATACTCCAGGCCCCACCATCTAAATCCCTCATCTAAAAAACTTCAGGCTGTTTATGGACTACAGGTCACACCAGCCATGTACTCTGTGGTCCGTCATTCCTGGGAAAACCCCTCTGTGAACTGGAGTGGGTTCTAATTACAAATTTTTCAACTGTTTGTCCACAACCTTTTGCAGACAAGCCACGGAGGGCTCTGCTGCCCCCAGCAGCTGGGCGAGCCCCACCGCGCGCTGCCCGTCCCCCTCCAAGTGCTGCCCACCCAGCGCTGCCCGCTCCCCACAGCCTCTGCTTGGCCCTTTCCCCTGCTGGCACCCAGCTGCGGTAAGGGGAAGGGTGCTCTGGCCCATGGGTGCTGCCAGGGAGCATCCAGAGCAGCCGGCATCGCCCAGCCCCAGCCCTCGAGGGGCTGTGCAGAGCTGGAGGCAGAGCTCCCAAGGAATGTTTGTTTGTTGCTTCAGCACCAGCCACAAAAAAACCCACCCTAAACCAGGATAATTGAATATTCATCTTCCGTGAATTCTATTAATTCTGCATTTTGTGTTCTGAAAAGCAAAATAATTGCCGTAATTTCATTTCAAAACCTAAAGTAAATAACCATGAGCCTGTCATTTTTCTGCATGTTTTCATTGAAAGGAAATTTATCTGCCTGCCTGCTTTCATTATGAAATGATCGGCAGGGCCGCTAGAAGAGCAGCATATTTATTTTTACATTTCTCTGCAAAAGCCTATTTACTCTAAGTGGCACAGTTAACATTGCCAGTGATTTCTTTGTCCTGATTTTAAACAGCATTTTAAAACCCAGCATTAATTTAAACAAAATAATATAAATTAAATTATGTAGTTTGGTGCAGTTCAGCATTCCCCCTTTCAAAAGGCTATGCTTTTTTTTTAAACAACCCCTAAGGAGATGCACTTTAATATTAACCAGTGCTAAAAAAAAAAATTACTAAAAAGTTATTTTTTATCCACTAGAGAAAAGCACAGAGAAGAGATTAAGTTTAACTATGTAGGTCTGGGACCAAGTCCACATGGTACCTGCGGATGTGCAGATGGGGAGAGCTGGTGAGAGAGCCATGGGTGTGGGGTGGTTGGGTGGGTGCACAGGGTGGGTGGGTGGCAGCGCTCCACTCCAGCAGCTGTCTGGGTGAAGCAGCTAACGTGAGTCCTGGCTGGCAAAGGCTCCTGCCGGGGGGTGCCCATGCCAAGCGGTGTGTGCTGCCGCCTGCCCTCCCACATGGCGATTGCTTGGCCAGGGCTGGCAGTGAAAAGCTGCCGGCGAGAGGGCTGTAAGAAGCCGTTCTTATGCTTTCTACTCATCTCCTGGGCGGTGTGAAGGAAGTCTTCATATCTGGCCTTTTTTCTCACCCCCTTTACCTTCTCAACAATGTTGGCCAGACGGACTATTTTCTCATGAAAGAGAAACTCCTGTTCTTAAAATTGGGATCATCTGGTATCTGTGTCGTAGACGGTGTTTGTGCATGGGGACAGGGGGCGAAGGGAGCCGTGCCGCCCGTTCATCCCTCTGCTCTCGCGTGCTCGGGGCGCAGGCCAGCGGCACAGGGGCAGTGCCCACCGTCCTGCTGAGTGCCGCCCCCCTGCCACCCTCGCGGATGCCGGCGCAGCCGCTCAGCGGGCTGGGGGCAGCTCGCTGGGCTGGCGCCGGGGTGCCACACCTGAAGGCAGGGGATGCTTGGTATGTTCCTCATGCTGCTGCCGCAAGGTGTGTCTGCAAGGACACCCCATTACCCAGGGGGCGGTGGTGTGTGACACCTGCCTGCACCCTCACACTGCACGCAGGCAGCCTCAGGGCAAAGGGGCTCGGGGCTGCTGGTGCTGGAGCACCCCTCAAACAGCCGTGGCTCTGCAGCAGGCTGCTGGACACCTGCACACCGTTTTGTGGTTTTTTTTTTTCTAGAAATACATCCAGTAATTAGACCTGTCAGTTTACATAGAATTACCCCTGTTCACTTAACCACCAAACCATAACTTCAGAGATTCAATCTCATTATTTGTCCGGTGAGCTCGGCAGGATGATCCCTCTTCTCTCATTACGTTACAGAAGCGCTAAGCCTTTGCCCTGGCTGCTGTTTTCTCTGCTGCAGCTGGGACCAAGGGGATTTGGCAGGGCTCCTGCGGCAGCTGCCTTAGCCAAACAGATGAAGCCTCATTAGCACCTGTACCGGGATGTATTTATTTCCATTAAGACATCACGGAGTGTGCCATCCTACCGGGCACAGTGCAAACACAGCGGGAGACAAAGTCCTGCTCCCCTTTCCTCGAGAGCTCCCTCATCACTCAGCATCTGTTCAAACCACCTGCCAAAGCTGGGCTGCGCCCTGAGCGAGCTTGTCCGTAGCTCTGCCTCCTGCCTGGGCAGCCAACACTGGCACCCCTGGAGACGGGGCTGGGACAACCCTGCAGCATGTCCCTGTCCCTGGGAGGGCTGCTGCAGGGAGCCCTGGCTCTGGGGCAGGCCATGCGTACCTGTGCTGCGCTGCACAGCGCGGCTGACACCAGGGGTACAGGTGGGCTTACAAACCAAGCGCTTCGGGGGGGTCTTTATGCCCAGAGGGGGCTTTGCTGGTACCATGCCACCAGAGAACAGGAGCCCCCTAAGTCTCCAGGGGTTGTTTTTAACATGCTGGAGAAGGAAAGCCCAGTCTTTATATTCCTCCCACCCTCAAACACATCTGGGCTGACCAGAGCCAGCGTTCTGCCCTGGGCCGTTCAAAGGGGAGTGCTGGACCAGGGGTGAGGTGGCAGAGCCAGCCCCAGGGTGGGCAGGGGGGCGGGCAGGAGGGGTGGGCAGGCTGCCTTGCTGCTGGGGCTCACAGTAGCAAATTTACACCTTCTGGCTTTTTTTAGGTGTCGCTCCCTGCTCCTCCTTGCCATGGCCATTTTTATTTTTTTTTTTCTAAATTAGAACTTAATTCTTGTACAACTTGCCCATCAGTTTTCTAGCCAGCACAGGGCAACCCCAACCCCCAGTCTGTGGTCTGGAACCAAACTGTCAGGTGTAGGGGGGTCCGCCAAGGGGACAGCGGGGCGCAGGGCAGAGCTGTGCCCAGACGTGCCTTGGGGACGGCGGCAGGTTTTGTAGGGTAAGCTACTACTTGGTTGTCTCTGTACCAGGGCTACACAAATCTACTGCAAAGACTGCTGTTTTAATCACTGACCTCTCTCTGTCTCCTACTGTAATTTTTTGTTTTTCAGTGACTCAGGCTGAAAGAATTCTTCCCTCCTATCCCTCCTCATGTAGAGATAAGGGGAAAGCCAGCCAGTAGCAATGCCCAAGGTCTCTCATGGAAAGGGAATGACCACCAGACACATCTCACTGGCGTTTCCTCTTCAGACATTGGGATTTCAGTAAATCACTCTGTGCTTGTGCAGTAGTAATGGGGTACTCCAAGTCTGAAGCAATTCGTATTTATGGCTTACAGTCACATCTTGGTTGTTCCTATAAAACTGTGCAGAGTCATAGGGAACCTTCCCTTTCCTTAACATTTACAATTGTGACAGATCAAGATTTAAAATTTTATTATGTTGTGTGGTGATGCAATTTCTTAAAGGGCAGGGTACAGAAAGGAGAAGGTTGGCAGTGCTGTGCAGTCTGGGGTGCCTAAGCCGAGCCAGTGAGGCTCTGGATGCCCATAACGCCCGTCTCTGCAGGAAGGGCAAGTTTCCCTAAGAAACCTCGTGTTAAAGAGCAGCATGTTCTGGTACTGATCCGTACCGAGACGTCTCTGCAGTTCTGGGAGTATGGCTTTTCTACCTGTCCCCATTTGTAATTGCTCTTGATTTTACGTATATTAGAAGTCAAACTCAGAGAGAGCTTTTTGCCTTTCCTCACACAAGTTTGCTACGGTTTTCAGTCAGTGCTGACCCTGCCCCCCATTAAATACAAGACATTAAAATGAATCATTAATAGCTTTAAAAGGTTCATACAACAACAGCCATACTCACTTATGTTTGAACATTAACAGAGGTAATTTTCCTTAACAATGACTTCTTTTAGATAAATTCTAGAGATTATAAAAAAGATTATCTGTGCTAGTGATCTTTTTTTCCAGTATATTTTTAGACTAGGCTCCTGAAATAAGCTGCTGAAGCTCCAATTTTAAAAGCCAAAGGTTAATCCCTTAAGAGCTCAATAAACAATCATTAAGGGGATGGAAAGCATTAGCGTGGTGCAACCAAAGGCTGAAAGGCAGCAGGGTAAGATGTGCCTGCAGCAGGCAGCAGCCACTGGCCTTGCCGGGGCGCAGCAAGCAGAGGGTCCCACTGCTGTGGCAGGGTGCAAAGGGTCCTGCCATTGCCAGGGTTCCAGGTGCTACCAGCTGTTGGGGGGTGCAGCATGGCCTGGGTGAGCTGATCTGATTTCTAGGCAAAGAAGCGAAATACCAAAAGGGTGAAAGAGCCTAAAATTCACCTGAGGGGAAAGAGGGTCTATGCTGCTTGCCATTTCAGGGGAGCGTTCGTGGTTTGGACGGCTCCATGCCTAGCTTACCTCCATCTCCCAGGAGCTCTCCATGGCCAGCGCCTGGTTTTGCTCGCCTGCAACAAGGCTGGGAGGGTCCCTGCCTGGCACAGGGCTATGACCCATGGGGACAGACCTGCCCAGCATGGAGGACAGTGGGTGCTGGGATGACTTTTGGCTAAATTTACCCTTGAAGTAGTGATGGTCTCACTGGACACACTCCAGGGAAGAATTTAGCTTTTTCGGGGGTGGTGGGGGGTGGTGGTGGTGGATGTCCAGGAGAGTGAACAGCAGCTGGGCAGTGCAGGCACCACTCAGTTCCCACCCAGGTGGGCATCTGGAAAGAACTGACATGCAAAATGGCTGCACACAGTGGGTGGTACAACATCAGAAAAGTGGCTTGTTTGGTATGAAACAGAAGACAAAATCAGGGACATAAAGAATGGGGGTTCAAATAGATATAATAAGAGACCTGATCCTCATGTGATATGTTGAAAATAGGGAGGTCCTGATGGGGATGAGCCATTTGCAGGGACAACAGTCACAGCTGACCTGTAACGCTCCAGGCACCGATGCAGTATGTAAAGGCACCCAGCAGAGTCATCAGAACATGCATCAGCTGGTCTGGAACTGGTACTTGGTTTCCTGAGGGCAAGTGGAAACTTGTCTGGCTAAGCCAGGACTTCCCTCCAACCCTGGGCTGTGGTCTGCTTCCTGGAGTGCCTTTCTGCCTTGTGTCCCCATACACGTCACCTGCGGCATGGACTAACTTCGTTCTACATGCCTGACTAGATTTATATTTATAGGGTTTATGGGTTTTTTTACATTCAACATGCCTATTGTATTTGGTTTATAATGACTCAGATACAAACCACGTGAGTCTCTTTGTATTTGGAATTTAAATAAGGGAGGTGGGGGCTTGGGGACAGTGGTCCCTGCAGCAGTGCCCCTTCCCACCAGGACTGCACTGCTTCACCTTCTGCAGCTCAAACTGAAGCTGTTGCTTCAGCAACTGCACATTGTATTAGAAATGGCCTTAGTAATCAGTGCCAAGGCATTTGTTTCCAGTAAGAGCTGAGCTGGTGTTTCTTTGTACTACCTGGTTAGCTTTTCATTAGGCTTTTTTATTTCAGGTACTGATGTATCTCTGTGTTCATTCCATAGCATCACTTCCTTCCTAATTGTCAGTGTGAGCTGTCAGATTTTACCTTGAGTTGTCAAAAGCATACTGAAGTTTCCCTGAGGTACAGTTTGCTGATAGATGCCTGGGTGCTCTGAGATGTGGCCAGGAAAATGTTCACCTTGCTTGGTTTCAGCCCAGTGGCAAGGCAGAAACCAGCTGAGAGCATCCTGGTAATGAGAGGTGACTGTGACCCACGCAGCAGCTCCCAGGGATGAACAGCTCTGGGGGAAAGGAGGCCAGAGCAGCTGGGAGAGAGAAAGAGCTGCAGGATAATGAGAATGGGAACAGTAGCTGGAGAAGGAATGAAAGGGCCTGGCCGCAGAGGTGCCAGTGCAGACGTATTGCTCATGGTGCTCCTACCCTGATTAGCTCCAAACCCACAGAAAAGAATCCAAAAAAAAAAAAAGGACTTAAAATACTTAGCTTGAACTCCTGTCACTTCTTCGTCATTACCATATTTCCAGATATTCCCGAAATAAAATAAAATAGAGTATTGGCATCAGGACAGCTAAAAATCCAGGATTCATTATGCGGCAGCACTAAACTGAGCAATTTAGTTTCTGTTTCCATCACTGGTATTTTTGAGGCCCTTCCTTCCCGAGATTAAACCCTTTGGGCAGGAATGTGAAGGACAGCATTTTCCAAAATGGCAAGCTGATGGGAGGAAGGGACAGGCAGGGCTGGTGCCCGCAGGTAGGGCAGAAGGGCATTGCCACTGCCCAAGGCCACTTGGGTTTCAGCAGCAGCAGTGAGACTTGGCCAGGAGTTGCACCTTACTTATTCTTGTTGTAAAACCGGTGCTGAAGTAGATCCTTAGGATCCATTAGAAGAACTGTTGACTGGTCATTATTGGTAGCTTTTGACCCTCAAATCAAGAGCAGCTGAAATACAGCCAGACTGTAGCATGGCCCACAGCAAAGAGAGCCTGTGCCATTAGTAGGGACCTGGCGAATAACATCGTTACGCTAACAGCCTCTGAAAATGCAGTTCTAGGGTTAGATATTCTGTATGTCAGTGCTCAAATGCATAAGCATGTAAATGCTGCTCTACAGCAAAGCAAAAGGGTACATGGGTGTTTATTTTTATCCACGCAGAAATAACAATCCAACAGAATTCAGAAGTTGTGTATTTTCCAGCAAGGAACGGGCATTAGTTCCGTTGAGAGCAAGACAATCGTTACAGCTCCCGGAGTGATTGGACAAGCCCAGCGCAACTGCTTGCTGCAGGGAGGACGCTTGCCCTTGGGCACAGCCTTCGCGGGGAAGGGGCACAGCCAGCACTGGCCCCAGCCCACTGGTGCAGCAGCCCAGCAGCTCCTCATCAGCCACCACGGCTGGTGAGAGCCTCTGGCACGGGTGCTCAGCACCACAGCAGGCGAGATGCCACTGTATGGGAAGTGATGAGTCACCCACTTCAGCTCCATCAGAATAATAGCACAGGGTGAGATTTCTGCAGGAAATATAATACCATGCGTGGGTATATGGCGTGTTCCTCCTTTTATCTAGATCAACTCATGTAGAAGTGATGGGGAAGGAAAATGTGGGTAAAGAATAAAGAAAAGTGAAGGACAGAAGCTCAGAAGGGCTTTGGTAAGAAGGGCTTTTGCTAACAGCAGCAAGAGGTCACCTCCCCAACTTTCAAATTGTGGTTGTTGCTACCTCCAGTCCATAGGAAAGCAATATGCCAGGCTTTCACCTGCTATTACATTACTATTTTCTGTCTTCTTGATCTTAGCTTTTAAAGAATTGTTCCAGATCAGTTTTAACATCTTCTTTCCAGTGTTTCATAGACAGTAGAAAAGTTTAACGCCTGAAAACACTGTCTGATTTTAGCTTTTCTATATCCTTAGTATTGACAAAACGTATTTTAATCGAACAGATCACCTGATCAAACACTATATTAAAATATCAAGAAATGATTTTGCCTCCATTTAAACATGTTTAATAAGGAAATACCAAAAGGGAAATTTAACTGAAAATCTGATATTACCATATTTTCTAATTAGCAGATTATTCTAACATTAGCAGATGATATTTACCATTGACATGATTTGATGGTGATGCACTCGCAGGTATTTTCTGAATAATATTTGACTTCCCCTGTTCCCAGACTGGACGCTGCCCCTGGCTGTGCCCACAGCAGCACTGCCCCCGCAGCAGCCTGCTGAGCTTTGCAAACTGCAGGCAAATAATTTCCCCCTGCAAACCGGCATGAAGGCAGGGTCCAGGTGCACACTTGAAGCCAGCACCTGAAGCTGATGCCGTGTGAACATGCAAAGTGGCCGAGATCCAATTCCTCTGAGAACATCTGCTAGGCACCCTTTGCACATCTGGAACTGGCCAGGGAAGCAGCCCTTGCCATCCTGCCCCAGCCAGCGGACGCAGGGCCACCTCTTCCAAGTCCTTGCCTTGGGTGGAGTCTGGGATCCAGGGATTCATCCCTCCCCACACCTGCACAGCAATCCCAGCAGAGGCCACAGGCATGGAGCAAGGCAGAGCCAGCCCCTGCATGTCTGTGGGCCAGCTCCAGCATCCCGGGGGGTCCCCGTGTGTTATTACAGCTCAGGGTCATCGCCAGGACACCTCCTTACACAGACGGTAAATTGTTGCTGCCAGCACCGATCATCCAGCAGCACTAGTGTGTTTTCCAGCAAACACACCACTCGCCTCGGCCCCAGCCAGGGATGCCCTTGAAGAGACATCACCGATGCTCAGGGAGCAGGGGTTTGCTGCTGCCAAACCAGAGAAAAACAAGGGCTTTGCTCCCATCTCTGCAGCCTGAAGAACATGCCTGCTATGCTGATAACTGAATTCTTGCTGTCAGTACGGGTACCTAACCGTACCTGTAAGCTATATGGACCTACCAGAGGCAAGAAAGACCTGAAACCTACCCAGGAGGTGAGGAGATGGGCAAAACTCCCAGCTTCTGAAGAGCTGTTCCAAGGAAACGTGGCTCTCACACCTATTTCCATCACCTCAGACAAGGTCCCTGCTGGGATCGCTAACCTGCGGGGCCCTGCTGCCACCCCCAAGGCTTCCCTGCCAGCCAGCTGGGCAGCCATGTGGCAATGGGAACATCTGTCCCTGTGCCCTGCTGAGACACGCCTGTAGGATGCTTTGGTTATAGCACCTCAGAGGGAGTGCTGCATTTGTGTCCCTCAATGCATTAGGTAGCAAGTACTTAATTGAAATACTTCATTTTGTCTCCCTTGGTATGCGATCTTCACTGTTTCCTGCTTGTTTGTCCTCCTGGCCATTTGAGGAAACTGTAATGTGAGTATTAACGCACTATTAAACCTTCTCAGTAGAACTGTCTTTCCTGGCTGGTAGCTGAACAAAAGATCTTTTCTACTGAGAACAATAATTTCAATTTAAAATGGCAATATAGGAAGGAGGCAAGATGCTCCATATTGTAATTAGAACAAGTTTTCCAGTATTTTGCATTATCTTTAGGCACCAGAAGTGTAGTTGCTCCACAAGGATCACTAAGTCACCTCTGTTAACTCTATTTATTGCTGCATTGTATCACAGGGGCATCGCAGCAGCAGTGCTGATCAGAAACTATTTGCATATACTGAAATACAGAAGGCACTCCAAAATAGCAGTTACATTATTCTTGTTGGTTTGTAATATTAATAAAGGCAAAGAGGGAGAGCAAAAGATGTATAGCATTTGTCCCTATGGGACTATGTGACAGTCGGATATTTACCAGGGCCTCACGGACCAAGCACCCTGAATTCCCGCGCTAGCTACTCACCACATTACCCACTATTGATTATAAATTTGTAATCTTTTGCATACACAATACCGTGTCAATCTGTCTTCCAAAGTTCACATCCTATTGGGACTCTGTTGCTCCTTGGGGCTTACATTATGCTGTGTGCAGATCTATTTAATTAGCCCATGAACAGCTTTTGTTTTCAAGACGGCAAAATGTCAGCTCAGACATAAAAATGCACACAGGCACATGCTCCTCTGGCACCGGGGCTGGGGGAGAGCTGCCCCCCGTGCCTTAGCAGCAGGCAGCAGTGGTATCTCCTTGAGGGCTATAACACAGCAGGGTTATGTCACCCCCCCAAACAACAGGGTGACAGTCTCCAAGAACAGCAATAGGGACGGCAACCTCTGCTCCACAGGGACGGCAGGCACAGGAGGGCAAAGCAGTGGCGAAGCAGAGACTTTGCTGGCAGAAGCACCAGTGGAGATTTGGGCACATATCCTGCTGGCAGTTTTTGTGAGCAGGCTGGGAACTCAGTTAAGACTTGCTTCCAACCAGCAGCACATGTCCTATCTGCCACAGACACATCTGATTCTTGTTACCAGCTCTTGAACTGTCGTTTCCCCGGTTTGTTTTCAGAGGAAAGACAGAGACAGCTGAGGCTTGGAGCAGTAAGCAGGACCCATGCCGTGCCAGGCTGGCTGCAGTGCTGTGGTGTGCCAAGGCTGGGGTTGGGGTCTCCTGCTCCCTGTGCCTCCACTGCCCGCCTCGCCCCTTCCCTGACACCTGCGCTCCTGCCTACAGCCAAGCACCTCCTGCGCTGCCCTGTGCAGCAGGATCCCTGGGGCTTGTGCAGAACTGCAGACCAGAAACCTGCCCTGCCAGCCCTTCACGAGGGGGAAAAGGAAACACTGGGCATCTCTTGTGGGAGCTTTTACATGCCTTCCTGGTTTTCTTTTAGCTGTTATGGACCTCTTTGCCTTGCACATTGTTTCTTTGCCAGCGTTGAGCCTTCTGTCCCCACTGCTAAGGGCCACAAGTTCTTGCAGAAAGGTAACAGAAATTGCTTATCGCAAAAAAAGCAACTTTCCACATACCTGTCTGCTCACCCTCATGTTTCTTGAATAGATTTACTCACAAGTCAGGGACAAACCTGGGCATTTTCAGCATGTGGAACTAAGGTTGGGAGGAAACAAAAACTGGGGTAAATAGCCATTGCTAACGGTCTGTCTGCTTTCTATTTTTAAGTATTTTCAGATAGACAAGGATAAGCTTTGCCTTTTTTTTTTGTACAAACATGTGTTTGCTCAAGTCCTTTAAACCAGAATTTCTCCAGTTCTCACCTGTGTGCAGATGGCCACTGGAAGTCCAGCTGAGGGACCTCTTACAGCTTCAGAGTTGTAGTATTTTAAATACTACAGGCAGTAGCATTTTATAATCAAATAAATTAATATTTCAGACTCACTGTGGAAAGTCTGCATCGTATATAAAGGGTGCTGGGAGGAGACGCCATCATCTGTGACAAATGAGAAAGGAAGATATGAAATTGCAGAGACTGGAGAAAGAAAACTCAGTGTGGTAAAGCATTGTTTGACCTAAAGAGTTTCCTAATGAAAAGGGGAATGAAGGTCACCAGAAGCCAATAGGGGGGTCACAAGCCAGTTCAGGGAAAATGTGAAATAGGCATTTTTGCAGCAGATAAGACATCTGGCAGGAGGAAGGAGCTCACCCTCCTAGTTCTACGATAACCCACCCCTTCCAGCAGCACTCCCGAGTGAGACACAGAGTGCCTTACATATGTGTGTGCATGTGCGCACATATATATACATATATATTTACCCTCACTATGAGCAGGCATTACGATGATCATTTATGGAGGTCCTTTCCACTCAGTCTGCACCTGGTTTGGGCCCATCGTTCATGCCAGCACACTCTGAAATATTGAAATCTGCATCTAAGTCTTCTGATAACCACAGCCAACAGGTAGAAACAGCTGGATATATGTCCAGACCGTTCCCTTTGCACACCCACATACTGTGATAGTTCAGCACTAATTGGACTGACTGGGAATTTCCATTTGCTGTCGAGCATGCTTTCTTTTCTCATTAGGGATATATCATCCATTTGAGTTAAATCAGCTGTTAACAGAACAAAACATTCAGCTTAATGGAAATCAGTGGTATAAAATCCCAGATTTTGCAGAAAGTGCATTAAGAGGCAAAGCTGGAAGGAACTGAGTTTCAGCTATACCAGTCAGAAAACCTATTCAGCTACAAGGCATATGCTAGAGCTATGGAGGAAAAGGTGTTAATGCAACATGCTTTATGGTTGTGGTCCAAAATAAGAACAGAGCAGTGATACAAGCAGGAAGACACTAATTTGCTGGCTGTGTATGAAGGCATGTAACGCTATGGCTACTAAAAAATATGCCTTATTCTTTACTCCTGTAAGCACTTGGACCTTTTGCAGCTGAAGCACTGCAGTCAGAATGTGCAGACTGTTAAAACCAGTATGTGAGATTTCCATTTCCAGTACCAGCAGGCTCAGAAGGGCGGTTCTGAGAGGCAGGCAGCCGATGAAGCAGCAGGGATGTAGCTGCTTATACAGCACAGGCTGCATGGGTCCAGCTGCAGCAGACAGGCGGTTTCCTTGGCAGGTCCAAAGTGCCACTGAAGCAGGTGAGGAGTGAGGGTCCCTGCCATTCACACACCTTTGCCCTCCATTGGCAGAGCCTGGCTGACCCCACATTGCAGCAAGAGGGGAAAAGCAGTGTAGGCAGACACAACAGATGAGGTTTGCTAGGCTAGGCAAAGGATGAAATACTGAGCAGTCACAGTAACTGGGGTATAGAAAAGGAAAGCCTGGATGAAGTAAGGTATGTGAGGCAGGAATAAAAAAGGAAGCAAGAATGCCAGTGATTTAGAAAATATGCATTTAAAAAAGGGAAACAGTTCTTTCCCGCTCCTGTGAGACAAGGCAAGTGTTGTTCTGGAAAGATGCTACTGTTTGCAGTGTGTGGTAGCACCTAATCTTCTGATGGTGGAGGCTTTCACCCAGGAGGAGCCAGGAGGCAATGCGCAGGTGTGATGTTACACCCTGGAGGGTACCATCAGAAACTGATGGGGCAGGGAGGCAGCTTGAGGCTTGTAATCAATGTGAGCAGCACCATCACAACCAAAGTGTCCGCTTCGGGTGCCCACCGGTCCATAACGCAATTGGAAAATGAGATGACACTCAGAAAAAAGTGACAGAAATGTCGGGTATCTTGGAAATTCCTGCCTTGGCACAGAAGACTAAATAAATTGAAGTCTCTCAGACCAGATTATAAATCTGAGCTTGGAGCCTTTAGCAGCGGATCAACAGTATCGCTGCTGAAGGAAGTGGGATTTGGTACAGATTCACTTCTGCTGTCAGATATTTATACATTTGTGTTCATCCCTGAAATATGCATATTGGTCCTACAGGAACTTTACGCCATAGGAGGTGTCACCACTCCATGCAGCCACGGCTTCATGCTGGATCAGGTGTTGTCCCTCCTGTCCCAGTGAATGCCATGTCTGTGTTAACCCTGAGGACGGCATGAACACTGCCACGGGTGCTGGGCGAAGCTGGCACATGCAGCCGCGTCCTCCCACCAGCTCCCGCTCACACTCGCGCTGCCGGCACCCGCTGGCAGCAGGGCAGGGTCCCCGTGGCCTGGTCCCATGCCAGACGCTGCTGCCTGCATCTACGCCTGTCTCAGGCACGAGCACAGCTCCCATGAAATGCCTCCTTTGCCGGCCAGCTGCGGGCACCCTGAATTACTGCTCTGACCTTTTGTCTCCGTGGTTTGGATTTACTGCACTTAGTTAACCGGTTAACCGAGGAAAACAGACTGTAGTTCACAGTGCGTATTTACCGATGCTATCTCACCCTGCTTCAGTATGACTCAAAATTTGTTCAATTCAAGGAAGCTGCCAAGAGAAGCTACATGTTAGCAATGGGACCAAGAAAAATCACTAATGAAATAACAATTACAAAGGGAAAGATAAACTAAAAAGCTTCTACTATGCTAATAGCATCGCTTTGGTTCAGGGGGGTGGGGGGTTGGGGTGGGTGGGGTGGGGGAGGGGTGTGTGGGTGTGTGTTTATTTTTACACAATACTCCAAGCCCCTTATTAAAATGAACTCTGGTCGGGGCCATGCAGCTGATGCTCTGGGGAGCAAGGTGGCTTTTTCACAAACCAGCGTGGTGGGCTTGGTACTGTTACACTGCACCCGTTGCAGGTCTGGTCTGTGGGTTGGGTGGTTTCTCTTGCGGGAATACCAAGGCTAAGGACTCGTTTTTGCCAGCACTTTAAAATCCTAGAGGGCACCACCGAATAGCTTTGTAAACCCGTCTTGCTCTACAACACAGATTTTACAGGTGTTGCTGTTCTTGCCTCATTTTTCGCTTTCCTTTCTCTTCACCTTCAATTTGTAATAGAATTAAAAGGATCTTCAAAGTAGTGAATATGCAGTTTGTGGATGAATACAAAAAGGTGGACACCCCCACTCCCCACCCCCCCCCACCCCCCCAATATATAAGAAGAAAAGGTACTATATTTACAAAACTTAAGGCATTGCTTCAAGGCTGTAGGCCTGTGTAACTTGCCCCAAAAGAGACTCCGGGCTGGCAACTCCACCTGCATCCACTTGCATATTCAAACGGGGGTACAATATGCAGCTGATTTCCCAATTAAGCTTTCCCAACAAAGTAGTTTTATAATTTAGACAGACTCAAAAGTTTGAGACATGAATACATATTCATGAAGTACTAATAATCCTCCGTCTAGAACACGGCTTTTAGCTGCGAGCAGCTATGACTAGCTCACGCCTCGCTCGCCACACATCTGAGCTAGAACGTGAAGAGGAAGAAGTGGCTGGGGCCGGCAGATTGTGTTTTGCTGAGACAATAAATAATAATCGTATTCTGACTCAAGTGCCAAATGTATAGCGCTTAATTAGAGGTCAGTTGAGCATGTTCCTGCTCAGCTGTTCCACTCAGCAGTTAACGCCTGCCTTGCCGCCGGGCCCGGGCGGCGGGGACGCACCCGCACCCTCCCGCTGCCGGCCCGGCGCGGACCCCCACGTCGCCGCGGACCGCCGGGGGGCTCTGCCCGCGGGCTGGCCGCGCCGCTGCCCGACCCCTGGGAGGGGGAGCCCCCGCGGGCCACGCGCCGCCGCCGGGCCCCCGGGCTCCGCGCCCCGGCTGGGCGGGGGGGCACCGGCCGCGGGTCACGCAGCGCCCGCAGCGCCGGCCGGCCGCCCCGTGCCGCGGCGGGGAGCGGGGAGAGGGGAGCGGGGAGCGCGGAGCGCCGCCCGCCTGCGAGGGCGGTGCGGGGGGCGGGCGGCGCGCCCCTGGGCCGAGTCGGCGCCTCGTCCCGCCCGCCCGCAGTCCGCCCGGGGCCGGCGCACTGCCTCCCGCGGCACAGGGGCTGCGGCCGCTCTCCCCGCGGCGGCGGCGCCGCCATGGAGGGGCGCCCCGCACCCTAGAGCCGCTGCCCCCGGCCGCCCTGCCCTGCCCTGCCCTGCCCGGCGATGGGAGCCGGCCCGGCCGCGGCAGCTGCGGGCGGGACGCCGCTCCCCGCCGGGCGGACGCTGGCGGCGGCGAGGGGAGCCGAGCGCGGGCTGAGGAGGGCGCCGCGGGAGGCAGGTGCGGGCGGCCCCGCCACTCCTCGGGGCCAGGCCGGGGCGCGGCGGCGCGGGGAGCGGCGCCGGGCGGGCTGGGGGGGCTTCGGGGGGCCGGGCGGGCTGGGGGCACCTGGGGCGAGCCGACGGGCTGGGGGAGCGGGCGGGAGCCGGGCGGGCAGGGGGAGCGGGCGGGACGGCGGCCGGCGGCGGCTTTGGGACGGGGCGGAGGCGGCCGGGACGGCGGCGCTCGCTTGGGGGGCGCGGGCAGCGTGGCCGCCCCCGCTGTCCTTTCGCGGCCATCGCCCGCTCCCCGCCGGCGCGTCCCAGGGCCGGGCCAGCCCGCTGTCGCTGCCGCCGCCGGCACGGCACGGCACGGCACGGCACGGCGCTCCGGTGTCCCCGCCGTGCCCGGCGCTAGGCCGGCCTGCGCGGTGGGGGGCGCTCGGCCGAGCACACCCGCTCGGAACCCCCCTGCAGAAAAAAGCAGGGCAGCCTTTACCTTCCAGTCAGGTTTCCTTTGCTCCTTTGCCTTTCTAGATGCGCTCCCGTTCCTGTAGGGTCTTCGTTGCTTCACCTCGGACCTATGTGACTGCTGTGGAAGGATCATGACTGAAGTCCTCTTCTCTGCTGCTTTGAATGGAACTGAGCCCAACCTGTTATCCAGCAGCAGCTGGTCTGCAGGAAACACCACCACCAAGTGTTCCCTGACCAAAACTGGCTTCCAGTTCTATTACCTGCCCACCGTCTACATTCTGGTCTTCATCACTGGGTTTTTGGGCAACAGTGTGGCCATCTGGATGTTTGTCTTCCACATGAGGCCTTGGAGCGGCATCTCGGTTTACATGTTCAACTTGGCGCTGGCTGATTTCTTGTATGTCTTGACTCTGCCCGCCCTCATCTTTTACTACTTCAATAAAACAGACTGGATCTTCGGAGATATCATGTGCAAGCTGCAGAGGTTCATCTTCCACGTGAACCTGTACGGCAGTATTTTGTTTCTAACATGCATAAGCGTGCACAGGTACACGGGAGTGGTGCACCCCTTGAAGTCGCTGGGGAGGCTGAAGAAGAAGAACGCAGTGTACATCAGCACCCTGGTCTGGGTCATTGTGGTGGCTGTGATTTCTCCAATACTCTTCTACTCGGGAACAGGGATAAGAAAAAATAAAACCACGACGTGCTATGACACAACAGCTGATGATTACCTGAGAAGTTACTTCGTTTACAGCATGTGCACCACGGTGTTTATGTTCTGCATCCCTTTCATACTGATTCTTGGTTGCTATGGGCTCATTGTGAAAGCTTTGATTTACAAAGATTTGGACAATTCTCCTCTCAGGAGAAAGTCGATTTACCTGGTTATTATTGTGTTGACAGTCTTTGCTGTGTCTTATCTTCCCTTCCATGTGATGAAGACCTTAAATCTAAGAGCCAGAGTGGATTTTCAGACTCCACAAATGTGTGCCTTCAATGATAAGGTTTATGCCACTTACCAAGTGACGAGGGGTCTGGCCAGCCTTAACAGCTGCGTCGACCCTATTCTTTACTTTCTGGCAGGTGACACCTTTCGAAGGCGGCTTTCCAGGGCTACCAGGAAATCGTCCAGAAGAAGTGAACACAACGTGCAGTCCAAAAGCGAGGAAATGACTCTCAATATTTTATCAGAGTATAAACAGAATGGAGATACCAGTTTGTGAACAAAAGCAGAAGATTTGGGAACGGTTTGAAAATATCCACTTTGAGACAGTAGGACACTGTAGTGCTACAAGTGTGTGAGGAAAATCTACCAGCCTCTCAAATTCGGTTTAGGTAAAGCCTCATTTTCTGATCTTAGAAAAAGCTTAACAAAGTCAGTGGAAGAATTTTAATGGAGAATAACATGTCAAAATTCAGCTTTCCTTCTCCTTACAACATTCTCATTTCTTTCTGACTTGTGTCAGATAAAGTAAAATGAAGTAAATCCCCTGAAGGAGGAAAGCAATCCAAGTGCTTCTGTTTTAATGACTTAGTCTCCCACGTTCAGAAATGTTCTCCATCAGCCTCTCTTCAAAAACAGGAAATAAAAATAAGAAAGAGCAGTGTCTTCTCTTCTGAGGCTCAGTCCACATACCTAGCCTTTTGCTCACTTGCCATTGTAAACATGTATTTAAATCAAAGTCACGATGCAGTTGTCTCACCTTTACAGTTTTATTATTTCTTCATCTACTTCTAGTGTTGATGATTATTTGATAGTTCGGTAGCATTTATGATTCAGTCTTCTTTGAGTGCTGGTATTTCACAAAAGGGAGGCTTACTGATGTGTGCATGATTGTGCTTTCAGATTACGATGGTGGTTCATGAAAAATCTGGACCCCCCCTTAAAGGCAGATTGGCTTCCAGGTGAACTGACACCTCAGCCACTGGCAGACAGATAAGCAGGTCTCTCTAGGAGCCGGTGCAAGCAGGTGCCTCTTTTGCACATGCACACGTAGTGGTGCATTTTGTGAATGGATGTCAGCGTGCAAATGCGTGTGGAGGTGATTTGGTTCTGAGCAACTGACGGTCCGATCCTGCTGAGGAAAACCGGCATGTTGCCAGCCAGAGGAACTGTGGGACAGGGCTGAGCACGGACTGGGCTCACTTGGGGAGCGCCTGCGTGAGCCCTGCAGAGCCAGGGGTGAGCCGCCCTTCCCAAAGGCTGACCAACATCTTGCCGCAGTGCAAACACCCGACTGCTGGTGTTGGGAGCCTTGCTGGAGTTCTTTACGGGTAAAACATGAGAAATGTGTGTGCTGAAAACAACTTAACCTTTCAGACAAGTAAAAACTACAGTTGCTCGAGTTACCTGCATTTTCATTTGGTACAAGAATATTTCTATTCCTGGCAATCTTTAGTGATAACGCAGAGTTGTTTCCCAAGAAAATAATTATTAAAATGGGTAATATAGATGGATTATATTATATACACACACATACACACACTAATTGGGGGGAATTAGTTTTTTTTTACTGTGACAAATAAACTAATGTATTAACAAGATGTCGCAATATACTACAGACTAAATCCAGCCCTTTGTTATATATCTTCTCCAAATGTGGAATAGGTGATCCAAAATTAGCCAAACTGCAATATTGTGTAACACAAGAGCTAGTGATCAGAGCAGATGAAAGCTTACATGGGCAGTCTTACTCATTTCTCATATTTTTAAGAAATGTATTTGAAAATATTGTGTGCAAAAAATGGTATGAAAGCATGCTCTAAATTATAAATTCAGTGTACAAACTTACGTTCTATGTAATCCTGAGGGTGATTTTTAATAGATCTTTGTTCCTCCAGTCTTCATAGTAGGAGTAAAATATTTATATTTTACTCATTTCCAGTGATTGGTAACCAACAAGGATAGCTCTAGTTATTTTTTGACAACATTGTGAAGCAGCTTCTGTTCACACGTACAGCTTCTTAATCTGCAAAATCCCTATTTATTGAACTTATTTATTAGAAAACTAAATGTAAAGTATGTAAAGTGTGGTTCTCTGTGTTCTTATTCAGAATTGGGCATTAATGGAAAATTTAACAGCATGTTTCAATCACTGTAATACTGTGTCTTCTAACAGATCATTTTTATAATAAACTCAGTTCTACCCTGGCTATTCACTGTTGATATGTAACCCAGTGATAAATTAAACTACTGATTTATAGCCTAGAGATAAATTAGACTACTGCTTAGGAAGTAAGGCTTCTTAAAGCAATGTTGAGATCTCATTTAGTTCTATAAGATGAAAAATATGGAGGTAGTGAAGAAATCCCAACCAAGGGTCAATTGCTAATTAATCCCTACAGAGAAAGACTGTGGAAGAGCACAGCCTATTTATATCACCAGAGAATAAGCCTGATTCACAATAAATGACTTCTCCTATTATGTGATTATTTGAGACTTCATTCATTTGAGGCATGTCTTTTTTGGAATGGCAGATGAATTAAATGGAGGGAGAGCATAAAAATAGGATATTCTCAGAATCTGCTTCTGTAGGTTTAAAATCGTATTCATTTCCCAGTGTTTCGTGATCTGTTTCTCTCTTTCAGTTAGGAAATAAAATGTTCCACTAATTCGTGTCTGAAAAAAGATCCTAAACAGGCATAGCAGAATGTGAAACTGCACACCCAGGTTGGTCCTTATGTAGTTACTTACAGTCTTTTTGCAATGTGTCTCTTTAATATGGCACAGTTGGCTGACTGTGACGGTGCTTGTGAAATCCAAGTACAACACGCGCGGATGGGCGCAGCTCCAGCAGGCTGGGCATGTGGCAGGAGCCCTGCGCCCCGGGGAGGCACCTGCCAGGGCCACCACCTTCGGCAGCTCCCAGCAGCCGGGCCTCTCGTACATGGTCTTCCCCACGGTCTTCCGGGGCTTGAACACCTGCAAGGCTTTCGTGCTTTCCTCGTGAACCCGCTGAAAGCTCTCTGTTTCATCTTGCCTCGACAAAGAGAACTGTGCAATTGGCCAGATGATTCATCCAATTCGTTACTGAGGTCTGTTCTGATACTTGATTTAATGAAGATCACTTCTACTGATGATCAGCCACAGCAGGCATCTGTGCTTGGCATCTTCGCCTCACGGAAGCTACAGGAGCCTCCCACCGAACGCCGAGAAGGATCATTAAACACATTTTACACACAGTTTATTCTCCCATCTTTCAGATCCTCTGACCTGCAGAGCTAACACCTCAAACCGCGTCCTGCTGTGACGTGACTCCTTGCTGTACATGTACTGAGATGTCTCAGCCGCCTCTGAATCCAGCTGGAACTTGAAGCTGAGCCTCACAATGTCATGTGGAGTTCCTGCTCTTTTTTTTTAAGCATTGCTATGTTTGACGTGGGGTAGTCAAAACCACTGCAAAATCACACTGAATTCCTATGTCCTCCCACACGATTACTTTTTACCTGCAAGGTGACAGAATCCTGTCTGTCGGGCCATCCCAGCAGCGAGGAAGCTGGTTGGACAGGGGGGACTGGACGCCACTGGGACAGAACCCAAGCAGTGCTTCTCCAGGCAGTGCGATGGCTGGAGCCAGGAGCTCCTGGGGAGCCTGGCAAGTCTGCTGTTAAATATTTGCCTTTGGGCACTTAGCCTTGCTATATGTTTGTGGAAGACAGTACACCAACCTGAGGCCCAAGGTGATCCCTGTGTTTATCCATTAATCTCTGTGATGGGCAGAGCTTCCCTTCCCTAAGCTGCTTGGCTGGAGTTTCTTTCTGATCAATATGCAAAGAGAACGCAATCTCAGCTGCAGCCTTTGGGCTGCTAATTAATAATCAATGGTGATGATGGGTCATGTTTCTTAGGAATGAGCTTCAGCTCATTGTCTCACTACAGGAGGACAATCTAAAAGTTCCACCTTCCCTTGTTGTGCTGTATTAGCCTTCAACTAGCAAATGAGATTAAACATTTTATGATTTCATGGTCATGCTTCCAACCTATTCTTCCTCTGGGCATATTTGGGAATCTTTTAATAACTACAAACCATTCAGTGAAGACACCAAAAGGTTTGAAGTAAATAGCTATTTAAGAGCTTAAGTTTTGCCAAAAGAGTCTACAATGGTCAATGCTGAAACAAATTATTATTAATTAGCTATATTTTGCTTCCTCCAGCTCACAGTGTTATTTTTTTTCTCATTTATGCCCATTAACTCTTTAATGCAAGATGAAATCAGTATGAAACCTACGCATGATCTGCTGTCAGTTTGTGCATTTTCATAATACAGCACCATGGATTTTTTGTTTTAATCCGGTTCAAATGACACCAACTTAATGAAAAAATGAGCAGGTGAAGAGAACCATCAGCCTGACCATGCTTCCAGCAGAAGCTCGCACTGGATGCCTGGGTACACCGCCTGCCAGCCGAGCTCCCCAGAACCCCGCAGGAGGTGGCTGTGGGCTGTTTCGGTGACTGTGGGCCATTTTGGTGGCTCATGAGTGACTGCCACAGAACATCCCGCTGCCCTCCTGGTCACGCTTGAGGACAGATGCTGAAGGTTTGTTTCTGTAGCATGGAAACTGGACACCGTGTGAGCCCAAAGAGGGGTCGGGCCAAGTTTTCTTCAGCCTGGCCTCCTCTTCTTCGCTGAGGAAGGAGGAGGCGCAGGGTGCCCGGCCGAGCAGCAGGAGCCCTGGCAGCTGTGGGGCTCTGTCCGGCTGGAGCACCCGTTGCGCTAGTTCTGTGCCCAGGGCTGGGGCAGGGTGTGGGTGGGAGGGGGCTGTGCTTCCCCATCACCGCCCACAGAAAGCCCTGCCTGGAAAGTCAGGGCTGCAGCAGGTAAATGCACCCAGGGCTGCCAGGACACACAAAACCTGCTAATTGCCTTTCTGGGATGCTTTTTTTTCCTTCCTCATTACTAGTTTTTGTCTTTAGATTGGTCCAGAACAAAAACATTAATGCAGTCATATGTCTTAACACAGGTATTACTTATTTCTGTGATAAGCTTGTTATTTTTCAAGTTTGCACATTCGTATTTCTTTCCTGCAGTGGTTAGTCTTCACCTGTGGTAAACTTTTTGAAGGAGGCTATAGGCTTGAGGTTTGCTTTGCCTATGGAACATGCATGCCAAGCCCCTGCGCAGCTGTGTCCAACGAGGGCCAGCTGCACAGCAGGGCTGGGACCAGGGGAGCTGCGGGGGAGTGCTGGTCCTCGGGTGGAAGCTGGTTTAGACAGACACTAAAAGCCCTTAACTTTAAAACAACAAAACCCAACAACAGAGCAACCCACAGCTACAGCTGCTTGACTAGGACGGTTTCACCCCGCTTACATTTGCTGTATTATTTCTAACCTCAGATGCTCTGCGCTGAATCAGAATCTACTAGGGAATAGTATTTCTGGAGCCTAACTGTACTGGCACAATAATTTGAAATACTTTGAAGACATACAACTTGTGAATTAAAACCACCACTTATTTTGTGGCTGTGAATTGCAGTGTGTTTCAAGGATATACATGAAAATGTTTATTTTTCTATTGTACTGTGATTTTAATCTTGTTGAGTAAGTTCAATTTTTGTGCAAATACTAGTGAAATTTGACTGCAATATCTGCAGAGAGAGTGCTACTTGGTATTTAAGCTCAGGTTATGTAACTGCTTTAATTAAATAGTAGTAAAAAACCCTCCCCTTAGTTGTCTATAATTTTAACGAATAAAAAGATTTCGTTTTTTAATAAAGCATGAGGTTGTTTGCATGTACATTTACTGTTAGGCATGGCTTTTGAAGTTGTAACTATTTTTAGTGGCAGCAGAACTGCAGCCACAGAGTTACTGGCACTGTACCTAGCAACCTCACTTTGAAACTGCTCCAATAAAATTATGAAACGCTTTTTCTGCCTTTTGTATTATTGCAGTTAATTCATGCTTCCAGGTGATTCTTCAGGCAGTGATATGGACTTAAAAACAGATAACAAAAGGTTTGCAAAACATACAGAATTTAAAATCTTGGGAAGAACCAGGTGGATCAACTGAGAATCAAAAGGAGTGAGTAAATGAATGATGCTTTGTCCTCTCGGGTGCTAGGGGCCAGCACATCTGCGGGTGGGCGAGCTGCAGCTGGCAGGGGGCTGACCCCGTGTTCGGCTGGAGGGGCACCTGCTCCCAGGTCCCCTCTCCCTTTTCCTCAGCAGCTCCCTCTCGGCTGTGGGTATTTACTCATGCTATCACCCCACAGCCTGTGCAACTAACCTGACAGCCTGCAGTGCATCGCCTGGTCTGTACAGATCAAAAGCTACACCTGTCTGTACAGAATTTTTCTTTTTTCCTAATTGGCAATGGCTCCTGCACATTGATTTGATTTCGTTGCAGGATGCAGAGTGACTCTTCCTTCCCAAACAGCATAATGTCTTAAAAATAATTATTTAACCCCCTTTTTTATCCTCACCAGACAGTGTAGGCATTTCAGATTTTATGTCAACCTCTGTTTTCAAGCCATTGACTTGTTTCACTGCCTGCAGCTGCCCTAGCCTCAGACAGGGCAGTTTCATTCTGCTCCCCTCTTTATCCCTGTGGGACGGCCACAGCGCCCTGCAGCTGCTGGGAGAGCTCGAGCTGCTGGCACCTGTGCCCCTGCCGACTCTGCATCCTGGCTCTCCACAGCACCACGGCTGCTTCGGGGGACAGTTGCTGCCATCCTCCTCCCGTGCCAGCAGCCACGCGAGGCAGTACCCCGGCGCGCACACCAAGGCCACAGGCCCTCGGCCAGCGTTGCAAGGGGAGGCACAGACCGCTGCTGTCAAATACTTTGATCTTGCAAACTGAAAATACATGTGTGGGGTGCAGGGAGCAACTGGGGTGCAAACTGCAGCTACATGGGATATAATATATTGGTATTTCATTTATTTCATCTGCTTTATTTTAAGATTTATTTACCTCATTTTATTTTTTATTACTATTTATTTACCCCAGGGTTTTTTTCTCATTCTTGCTTTGATTTGTACTTCATGAAAATGTTTTAGCTTTGCTGTAATGTCCCTTCAATTGTAATGCTATTTTCTTATCAGCAAATGGATTCCATCTTCAACAAACAGCTCTGTTTCATGCCTTTCCAAAGTTCCCTTCCCCATCCAACACCTGCTAAGACCTGATGGCCTCTTCCAGCCTCAGCACAGAAGCCTTTAAAGACTCACCAAGTCTAGAAGCATTGGTGTTTGTAAAGCTCAGCTCTTGCTGGTTAAATTTAACATAAAGAGCAGCATACAGTGTATAAACACCATATTTTAATACTTGCACTGATTGTGCATTTGCTCCTGGCTTCCTTTAACATTGGCCTAAGTGTGCAGATGCTGTTTGTTGTCACCCTGGCAGATGTGAGGCACCACATGAATTTAGGGAATATTTGTTTATAAACTTCTTTTAAATTATCTTACAGCATTAAAAAATAGAAGACAAACCCGTGGCAACAGGCAAAGGGCTGAAGAGATAAGTAATGAATTAAATGGGGGTTTTCAAACTGTGCAGCTCAGGTTTCTGCTGCCAGCATCAGGCTCCCGCCTGTATGGCAGTGGGAGGGAGATGCTGGGAATGCTGCTGATACGGTTTGGACTGAATTCAGGCAGATTGGGCTGGGAGCAGGTCAGTGCTTGGAGACCACTGGGAGAAGTGACACATTCCCCTGGGTTTTACCCCAAATCATGGCCAGCAGTGCTGTGCGCAGCCAGTGCACAGCCCCACTGGCCCCGGTGGGATCCCAGCCCTGCTGCCCATTGCAGGCAGCCCCGCAGCCCTGCCTGCCCAAGGGTCGGGTGGGAGAGAGCCAGGGCTGTTTGGTACTGCTGAGGTTGAACCAACCGTGTCTGCTGGCAGAAATATAAATACCCAGAGACTCTCACAAGTTACATGGCAGCTGAGTGTGGGTGTCACAAATGCTAGCAGTGCCTCTGCATGAGGTACCAGGAGGACAGTGAAGCGCCGGGTGTATTTATAGCCCCTGGGGCATACACACCAGCATGGTGCTCCCTGGGAACGGCAGCACCCCTCTGCCTCTGATGTTCTTGCTCCCTCGCCAGGGTCATGGCAGCTGGTGCTGGGCCGCAGCCAGCAGGCAGGGGTCCTGAAACCTGGGCTTACACCAGACTGCCCAGCCAAGACTCAGGCAGCGATTCCCACAGGGAAACCCATAGCCAGGGTCCTGCACCTCTGCCTGTGCTTGCCCCACCACACTGCTGCCTGCCTGTGGGAGCATCCTGGAGCAATCACCAGAAACGCCACTCGTTTCAAGTGCTCGAAACACCATTTACCCTTCCTGGCATTCCCATACAGCCAAGGAACAGCAGTGCTATCTATGTAAATAATTCATAAAAGTCTTCTCTGATCAGTTTATGGCTCTTCCACAAAGAAGCTGCCCCGAACCCTGCTCCCTGAGTCTGCAGCAGTGACCTGGGGACAGACTGAAATCCAGCAGCAAGAGCCCTGCCACCCGCACAGACCCTGCCCAGCAGGGCGAGTGCCTCAGCTCCGTTTTACTCATGTTAAGAACCAAAGCCGGGCCTAGTACGTACCACCGGCCCTTGGCAGGACCACTTCCACACTTGCACCGTGTGAAGGAACACTGTGGCTGCAAGCCCACCACAGTGTGGGGCTGGGGTATCCCCTGCCTCTAGGTCACAGTCATGCAGGGCTTGTCCCCTGCCTGTGGGACACAGGGGTCTGCTGGCAGTGTGTGCTCTCGGACAGATTGTTCTCTGCAAAAGAGGTGTTGGGTGGTTAAAAATGCATTTCCTTCCACTGTGAATAACAGTGTTTTGTAGGAAACTGGTTTTTCTCCAAGACAGTGACAGAGAGGTGACCTGGCTACGAGCTGAGTGCCAGCTTAGCACAGCTGGGGTGAGAGGCGGCCGCTGGGGCAGTGGCAGTGCAGAGCTGGCACAGCATGGCCGACCTGGCCGGCGGCTCAGGAGAAAGCAGAGCTTTCTGAGCTGTAGAGTGGATAGCATTAGCTATAGGACGTCATTAAGCAGCATTAGTGTTACCGTGCTGAGGCCCTTGATCTCAGGCCACCCAAACAGACAGAAAGGACTGGCAGAGGTGGGGAAGGGACAACTCTGTGCACAGCTGAGCACCCTGAGGCGATGCGCTGGAGGCTTGGGGCACAGCCCTGCCACCGGTGGATGTGGACTCTCTCTCTCTGGGACCCAGCTGGGAGAAGCTCTTGGTTTTCTTTCCAAATATTATGCCATTATTAATTTCAGAATTAAAGAGTACTTTCAAGAAACTATGCAAGTATAATTCTTTACAGACTACTTGCATGGTAGAATTTGAATAACATATTTGAATAGCAATTTGAATAAACACCTGAGAAGTTCAGTCATACATGGAAAATAAATAAACTTTGCACTGTATAGCTGAAATTACTTGTTTGTTTGATATTACTGGGCCTTTCTTATGGTGGATTCACCAAACAACACTGCCGTTACGAGAGGCTGCTGCTGTTTCCTTAACGGCCCCAGACTCTCCCAAGGCAAGCAGTGCAGTGACCAGGGACAACTCCAGCACAACCCAACCCCTCCTGTGCTGAACTGGGACAGGGTCCGGACCTGCTGCCTCCCCCTTGCTGGGCAGGTGCCGCAGCTGCCGGAGCCGAGGGTGTTGGGCTCAGGCAACCCAAAGGTCATCTCTGCCCCTTTGAAGGTCGTGCCCAACATAGTGCTGTGCATGTCTGCCTGAAGAGAAGAAACAGCAACTCCTGTCCCCAGCTGCGTCTGTACCACAGGCACAGGGGATGGGCTTCTCTTGCCACACTGAGAAACTTTTTTCCCCACTGAGAAGGCTTCAGCAGCAGAGGGAAATCCTTGGACTAGCAGGTGCATTCAGAAACAGATTAACATGCAATGAAGTCATACAGAGTCTGTCTCAGCATACGGGCAGACCGACACAGCCCATGCAACCAGTAAAGGCAGTACATTGTGTGGATTTTGTTCATGCTCCAGGAGCATTGGGAATTAGTGCTGCTGCCACAGAGCACATCCTGGGGGGGAACATGCAGCCTCAGCAGGAAGCTTGGGACCAGCATGGGCTGGGATTATAAAATCCCAGTTAAAGATATTAAACGGCTTTGTGATATGGAAGGGACTGTACCTATGGATTTTAGTTTACAAAGTCAAACATAATTTTTGCAAAAAGAAATCACAAATTATCAGCCCCTTTGGATAATTCTGTAGGTTCTGGAGGAGCTGGCAGAGCCCGCAGGCAGGGGAGGCAGCGGGGCAGGTCGATGCCACTGTGAAGGGCACAGGTTGTGCTGACAAGGGGCAGGAGCCAGCACAGAACTGGGCGTGCAATCATGTAATTATTTTTTCCCCTGGCAACTCCCATTTCCCTGTTTTCTATTATATTCATTCCATAACCAGTGATGTCCTCTACTGCATACCTCCACGGCAGCTGCTCAGGGCAGCAGCACCAGGTGGGGACACCCAGCTGGAGCCCAGCTGCTGAATCAGCCCACCCCATCCCTGTCCCCATCCCCTCCTCATCCCGGCTGCCGGCTCTGTACAGGGCCCCCAGGACCTGCCCGGGCACAGCAGAGGCTGGGGTTTGCCTCTCCCTGCTCCCCTCAGCTGCAGTTAGGCAAATTCTACATGAAAAAATGGCCTTGCAGGGTTTTTGTAGCAATTACCAACACGGCGACAACGAGGCCAGATAAAAGCAGCATGCCCAGGCTCTGCCTGTGCTTTCTTTTGAGCTGCAGCTTTCATCTGCCTCAGCAATGTGTCAGGACACGTTTGGCACAAATAAAAAAGTTGTTGTTTAACATTCTTGTGTATTACTGAGTGGTGGCAGTGATGCTTCCTGTAAAACATATCTGCAAGTGTGGCAAAGCTGTTTGATATTACAGCCTTGTTTAAAACAGCGTTTAGATAGTAAAAGCAGTCATTTCCCTCCAACCCCATATACGAGCTACCCATTAAAATTCCTTCTCATGCTCTTGCACAAAGACTAATTTTGGCAAGAGACTGACTTGCCCTAGATTTTTAAAAGACAACTTGTTTTAAAACAAAGTCCTTCGGGGAAAGGAGAGAACTGGGAGAAGGACTGCTTCCTCTCCCTGACTGTGCCAGTCCAGCAGCAGCTCTGATACCCCCAGGCTCCATGACCCCCCATCCTGACACCTGCTGGCCCCAACACCTCCCATCCTGTCATGCCCTGGCCCCATCACCCCGTAGCCCATCACCCCCCTTCCCATCATTCTCCATCCCATCACCCCTGTATCCCATCATCCGCCAGCCCAGATGGGGGCAGCAGCATTCTCCCCCCACATTGAGGGGGCTCCCAGCCCCACAGAGGGTGCTGAAGGGGAGCAGGAGCTTCAGAGACCGAGCAGGAATTGCTGGGGGAAGACTGAAAGGCTGTCGTTCACCTTGACACTTACACACTAAAAATAAAGTTTTCAGTGTTAAATGCTTTTTTAAAAAAAGTGCCAATAGTCAGATATTACTTAGGGGACTCAATTCAGAGTAAAAGCTCTGGTTTCATAAGCTGGCTCTTGCTGCCATCAGAATAGTTTTTCACTGAAAGTCTTTTATTTCTAAGTTGTTTCTTCCCCTTCAGACACTGTTCAAAATGTCACTCGGCAGTGACAATGGAGCACAGCAAAAATCAAAAGAAAAATGACCTACAGGTATCCAATGTAACACCACAGAAAATAGGTGCAGAGACCCATAAAGGCAAATTAACAACAAATTAACCTCACTTCAAGCAGATGGAGAAGGCTGACTTGACTGTTTGGATGCAATTCAATGAAAATGTTCTCTAGCCTTCCCTTTCTGCAAATAAATCTGCAAAGAAAAACATTTCTCTTTGCTGTTTGCTGGCAGGACTAGTATCATACCATCAATACCTAGCATTGCTAAGGCCAGCTTTCTATGTGATTCTCAATAAGTACACAGAAAAGCTGCTTTGGCTGGCTGTGGGATCATCAGCAGGGTACTAGGATGAAAGGAGGTTAAATAGCATTGAATGCTAACAAATACCAATGAGTACTATCCCCTGTTGCAACACAAGCAAGCTATCAGGCTGCAACAACGGCTTTATCTTCAGTCTACTGCCCATACTGCTTGTCCTTCATCCAGCAGTCAAACCACACTACCCCTCATCTGCCCAACCACCTCCTCCACACTCCTCAGGGCTATTTAACTACTTAGCAGGAACGAGCTACAGCTGCACATCATCCATGTCAATCAACCCACTGCCCTTGAAGCAAGGCCACAGCTGCATGTTATCAATGTTAATTAACCCACTGCTTTCATTCCTCTACAATCCCCCAGTAAATGGCTGCATCAGCGGTTGCCCTCGCTGGACTCACATAAGGAGGTAGACCTGAATTTTTGGCTGGCAGCCCTCTGCAGCCCTCCCATCCCTGGCCAAGGGATGGCTCCACAGCGGGATATTGCCTTTCCAACCTCCCTGCAGGAGCCCTGCCGCAGCCGGGGCCGGAGCCCAGCGCGGCAGCACACACCTCCCTGCTCCCTGCCACCAGCTGACATTCACCCCATCGCTCACACTGGGCTCCGGCAGCAAGCAGCTCCCTGGCTGCTGACACTGGCGGAGAGGCTCCAGGTTGGCTTCGTGGCCCCAGCATGCAGCCCTCAACCTTCATCAGAGGGTTTGGTCACCGGCTCTGCTCATTTAAGCTCTCCTGCAACTGATACTGGAAGGGATGACTCAGCCCTAAGTATAGTTGTCTGCACCCGAAATAGAGGCGAGCCCTGCCGCCGCTGGCCATCAGCCCCCTACAGCCCCCTAACGACCCCTAAAGCAGCAGGAGCCGAAGGGGCGATGCAGAGCAGCAGACCCCGGGCAGCGTCAGCTCTTCACCTGCCAAGGAAAAATCACCAGCCAGGGTTCAAATTAAACCTTTGGAAATTAATTCACTTTCCTTCCCAGAATTGCACGGCTACTTCGTGTTTTTATAGAAACAAAAGCTTTTGGTTGCTGCTTTTCTTAATCAATTTACACTAACCAGAGAGCTTATGAATAGGATCAATTTACACTGCACCTAAAAATACACCATCAACTGCATACATACATATATGAGAGGCAGTATGTGTGTGCATAACTACGTGCATGTGCCTCAAAAACACTAAGATCCAATTGTAATTTATACTATTTTTTCCACTTTAAATGACACATTTGAAATTGCTTACGGCAATACCCAGCCATGTGGGGGGAGAAGTTTTACAGCTTCAGAGATGGTTCCTACCACCCTCGTTTGACAGGGACTGGAGCAGCAGGTACTACTAACAGCACGTTCCATCAAAGCCCTGTGCTCCGCCTGGGGCTCGGGGCTGTGGCCCTGGGAAGCTGCAGCAGCCGGGAGCACATGGCAGTGAACCCACCCGCAGAACAGCCCCTTCCCCAAGGGTCTGGCATCCCAGTGACCAGCCTGCTTTAATGTGGCCCCTGCACAGTTACCATAGCGTTTATAGCATTTCAAAGCCAGAAATTCCCGACACTTCGCTGTAAAGGCAAATGGTGATTTTGTGGTTTTCCCAGCATGCCATGAAGCCCCTCCATGCTCATAAGAGTCGGAAGCAGATCTAGAAGCACTGGTAAGTCCCCACTGATGGGAGATCTCCAGAAGGAGCTGGAGCCACTCAGCCCCGTCATCCTTTCCATCAGCAGCTGACGCCAAGAAGATGAGGGGCTGCGTTCCAGCCTTTGCCTCTTAGACTGAAACTTTTAAAATACCAAACAAAAGAATTTGCCTCAGGCTGAGATAAACTTAAACTGAACTGTGACAGAGTCTGCCCCAGCAAACCCCAGAAATAATTGGCAGATTGTGAGAAGCTCCTGCACCTGCTTGGCGCGACCCCGGCGCTGCAGCCGAGGGCTGGCTGCACCGCTGCCTTGCCTGCCCCACTGCTCTGTTACGCCGGATGGCAGCTAGTGAGTACAAACCTTGGGCTTAATTACTGTGTTATGACTAACCTTGCTGTCATCACTACCTGTAATTAAACACCAGATTTAATTTCTAAAGCTAGGCAGGTGAGATGGCAGGAACAGAGGCCGCCTGGAAGAGCCTTACCGGGGTGTGGTGCTCCCCAGCGGTTCGGGAGCTGCTTCCAGCAGCAGCTGCTGCCCCACCAAGGGGCGTGCAGGGCGGGCTGAGCCTTCGGGGCTCAGGCAGGCTGCAGCCCCTGGCCAACTGCCCTGGCATGCTCTGTACTGGGCTGACAGGAGGGAAGAGACTCAGCCCGGTGCTGGGAGGGAAAAGGATTAAGGAAGTAGAATTCAGATGGCTTTAGCCAAAATGAGGACAGCAGATTGATTTTAGCATGGCCAAGTGCAGTGAATTAGGAATTTTCTACAGTTTTTCTCTATCTTTTGAGATACCCTCATCCCACTCCATGTTGCCAAAGCAGTAGCCCCTTGGTTTGCCCATGTCAGTGCCTCTCGGGCTGGATGTGCTGCACCTCACCTGCAGCAGCAAGGCACCTTCTCAGCACAAGGCATTAAGGAGTCACAGGATGCTGGGGCTGAACTGGGCTGTGCACCCCCATAAATTGCCCAGGATGCTGGAGCTAACCCAGTCGTGCACCTCCAGAAATCCCTGGGATGACAGGCTGATCTAGGCTGTGCACCCCCAGAAATCCCACGAGGCACTATATTGAACTGGCTGTGCACCCCCGAACTCCCTGGCTAAGAGCTGAAGCAGCATGCATGCTGGGCCGGTGCTCCTTGAGAAGCTTTTGCTCTTTTTCCCTAGTAATTCTTTTAAGGGTATAAATATGCATATGAGATCACTCAAAATGAGTCATATTTCAGTGTCATCTAATTATTAGTTACATTATATATTTGTCAGCTCATATTGTAAACAGTTACTTTATATAACATATGGAGAAGTGTGTCAGGCTGCCAGTGGTTTTCAAGATCTCTGCTTTGAAAATGATTTGAGTGTGATGCTCGTTTTCATCAACTCCAAACCTGTAAAGTTGTTAACACGTTTTATCTGGTAAAATGAGGTGTAATGCAGATGCAGTTGTCATGAAACCTTTTGAACTACCCTCTCTGTGTGAAGGAGATCAGTCCCCAGGTGCCTAATGCTCTTGCTTGCACTGATGATGTGATCTAAAGAAAAGCAAACAGCAACCAAACAAAGGAAAAAATGCTTCCTGGAACACTGTTCAGTTTTATGCAGGAAGCATGTGGCAGGGCTGGCGCCACTTCCCCTCCCATAGATCTGCTTGGACCTTTGCTTGCAAACTATCAGCGGATCCCGAAGACTCCCGCTTTCCTTACAGGCTGCAATTTGTCTTTTGCAGACTTTTATGTAAACATATGTAGGTGCAATCTGGAGATGTGCCTTTCCAGGTACCAGGCAAGGAGGGTCACTCCAAACCACGCAGGCAGGGGCAGTGGTAGATTGCCCACTGCCATGCACCATGCACCATCACGTGCGGGCAGCTGAGAGCAACTCAAATCTCTGGCAAGGCAGGAGAGCAGCATTCTGGTTCCACTGTGAGAAAGGACGTGGGGTTTGTGGTGTGCAGCTGAACATAACGCTCATTGTCTGTCACTGCCTGTGAGCAGGCGGGCACCCACACGCGTCTCCGGAGCCACCAGCCCTGCTCCCGTCACAGTGATGCACATGGGTGCTGCAGGACAGACCAGGTCTGGCCTCCTGGCCCTGGAGCTCAAACACTGAACTCCTCCACTGCCCTCACGCTGCGCAGGTGGGCACTTGCCAAGCCAGCCCCTCTGCCATCTGGTTCTGTTCTGCGGCTGCTCAGACCAGCCTCAGCAGCAGCACTGAGGCACAGCCCAGATCCCAGCTCACTCCCACGGCTGGGCTCAGCGGCGGCAAACTCAGCAGAACTGCGCTGGCTACTGGCACCCACGGCACTGCCTGGGTGGGTGCTTGTCGGGTGGGAGCGGGCTGGCGAGGGCTGCGGCACAGGGTCTGTGCAGCACAGCCCGGCATGCAGCTGTGCTCGCCAGCCGCTTTTAGCCAGCACGAGTTTATCCTGAGCCCCATGGAGAAGAAAGCAGCCTTGTTCGAGGAGAGAGCTGTGCTGTGAGACTTTGTCCCCATTCATGCTCGTGCTGGCAGAGGACGTCAGGCAGCCCAGGGCCTTGCCCTTCCTCCCAGCCACCCGCACACCAGGCCCTGCCCACAGGGACAGTGACCGCAGGGACTGGGGAGGGAGAAGGTGGTGGTGGAAGAAAAGAAGCTTGTCAGGGCTTTTGGTGGCTGTGTGATGCACGTCATGGATTTTATTTTGCAGAACTTGTGCCATGAGTTCAGCACACACACATGCAAGGTGCACACAGAGCACACACAGTGCACAAACATGCCCAGCACATGGGGAAGGGAAGGGAAGGGAAGGGAAGGGAAGGGAATTTAGCCCCTCCGCTGGGTCAGAGGCAGCAGCACTCAGAGTGCCCGTGGGGTCTGGAGCACAGCCGTGGCACCAGGTACAGGCACTGCCCTGGCCAGGGACTGCAGGGACAGGATGTGTCCCCCAACCCCTCCTCAAGCCCAGCCAAGGCACCCACCCTCACAAGAAGGAGAAGCTGCGCAGGAGAGGCTCTAGGGATGGCACAGACACTGCAAGTGCTCCAACGGGCTTTGGTGTCACTGGCAAGGGGCCTTTCTGGCTTGGGAAAGGGAAAGACCACAGCTCTTATTTCCCCTCAGACTTCTGGGCTATTTTAAAATAATAAAAGCAGTTCTGCTCTGTCCCAGTGCAAGTCAGCACTGCAATTACTCAATCACCGGGGAAGCTGGGATGCTGAGAGACAAGCGGCACGCGCTCTGACGAGCTGCTCTCAGCCTTTTCCTGGTGACTTGATGTCTCGTGTCTTGCAGGGAGAGATGTGTGCTATTATTTCAACTTTGTTTTGACCGATGATGAGAGGGAAGGGAGTGCTGGAGACTGCTGGCATTGTTTGGTTCAAGTAACTTCAGGAGAACTTCTTGCTTGTCTTTGCTCACATAATGCTCCGTGGAGCTTCATTAACTGTCCCCTGTGCATCTGGCACACCAGGAGCTGTTTTCTGGGGAAGTGGCACAGCCAGGTGGGTGGCAGCAACACCTCCTGAGAGGTACCGAAGCTTTGGCACTGGCATTTCCCTCTGCGAAATACCTCAAAGCCTCGCTGGTTACTCCCTGCCTCTCCCCAGCCACCACCAGTTTTTCAGTTTCTCTGGTCACTGTTGTATCCCAGTGTCAGTGCCTCTAGCTCCCACTTGTCCTCCCCAGCCCTCCCCTGGGCTTAGGGACAGTGCCACCGAGAGAGAAGGGGATGAGGAGTGATGGAGATGCCCCAAACTGCGTGGGAAGTCTGTGGAGCAGCAAAGCACTGAGTCAAAAGCACTAACCACTGCATCAGCTCTCAGCCAGGCTGGAACTATAAAAGCCACTTAACTGGTATATAAACTTTCTCCAACAAATTTAATACATTTGTCTCATTGCCGAGTGACCATTAAATGGACACAGTCCAAACCTCACATTAGCACGCCCCAGCCAGCGAGTCGCAGTGTAGTTGAGGGCAGCTGGAGAGAAGGGGTGCTAGCTCCAGCCCTGCCTGTTTGCGCTGCAGCCTCTCCAGCTCAGGTATGCAAGCGGCTGGTAGACAGACCACATTCATCATGTGGGAGTAGGGGCACAGTCTCCCAGTCAACAGCTTCAAGATGATAACACAAGGCCTGGTTTGGCCAGGCAGCACTGGCGATGGTAGAAACATAGAATCACAGAATCCTTTAGGTTGGAAAAGACATTTAAGATCATCAAGTCCCAAAGCCTGGGGCACCAGCACAGCCCTCCGATCCCCCAGCACTCTCAGCACAAGCAGTGATGCTAAAGGCAATGTCAACAGACAGCTCTTGCTACTGCATAAGGTAACATGCTTTGGACAAATCCTGTCACAGCTCCTGGAAAATAAGCAGGGAGATGAGGTGAGAATGAGAAGTGAGAACCACTGGCATGCCCTGGGAGAGCTGGGGCAGGAGCAGCCCCGTGCCCAGCCGGCATCCACCGCTGCCTGACCCTTCCCTTCCACACCACTTCTGCTCCCAGCATGATTCACCTCAGCTACAAACTCTCCATAGAGATTTCAAATCAGTGATAACATGGGCTGAAGCATATTCCCAGTTGGCAGTGTGACAGAGGAGCTGCATTATCTTTCCTGGCTGCACTTTCAGCTCAGGCAGCGAAGCGTAAGCCAGCAGGCACCCCCCCACCAGCGCTCCCCACTTTCCCAGCCTCCCTTCAAACGCCTTCCCAAGCCCCGCTGCTGCCACCGCTCCAGAGCTATATTTAGCCACTGGCTGTCGCGCTCCCTCATAATTGTCTGGGTTAAAACACTCAGTAAGATTTCACAGCTAGGCTTAACAAATGTGGTTACTACCTTTTGCACGGCCATTTGTTAGAAATGCTGGCGAGCAGTGGCAGGAGGCTGGCACACGCGTGCCCTCTTCTGCCCCCCAAGAGCAGCAGAGGCTTCAAGCCCTGCTGGCTGCCGGCGGCTGGGGGCTGCCTCTGCTGTGGGCAGCTCCTCCATGGCCAGCAGAGGAAAACAAAAAGCTGTGATCTTTCTTGATGGTCTTGGTAGTGGGTGGAAGAGCTCTACATGGCTGAAAACTGCCCTAGACAGTCCCTGAATCAAAGCTGCTTTGTATGAGATACTGACGAGGTAGGGAAGGCTTGTGCAGGTGGAAGCCAGAGCTCCCTCTGCAGCTCTGAGACACGACATTTCTCCTGTACCAACCTGCCAACTCCACCACCACCCTGGTGCTCCAGCAGAACCCGGTGCCACTGGCAGGGTTACAGAGCTGAAGCTGAAGGCAGCTCGTCTTCAGCCACCCCAAAAGCACAGAGCCGGGTCCCCTCTCCTGGCAATGCACTGCATTATCCAGAGGGGCATCCCTGGCCTGGGGCTGCCAAGTCCCCTAAGATGCCCACTCATGTCACCGCAGGGTTAGTTCAGGGTGAACTGGCAGCAGGACCCCCGCTTGCCCCCGGCATGGCTGCCTCCGGTCACTCAGGAAGGGCACGGCCCTTGGACAGGTCCCGCACCCAGCAACACCAGCCAGCCGCACACCAGTAATGATTATTGCTGAGCAAATGTCCTTTGTGCTTCCAGCATTTAGCACTAACCTGGCACTTGGTGAGCATCAAACAGAGCCAGAGACACACAGACAGTTGATTTCCTGCAAAACACGAAGGTATGGCTGTCCCATGGTCATGGCCATTGACTCTAAGGCTCACATTTGGAAAGGGTATATAAATAGTGATACAAGTGTGTTCTCCATTTTCAAAGTTTAAAAAAAATAATAAAAAAAACCCCTAAAGGTATTTATTCAGCAAGGACTTAACTGAAGCAGAGACGATTATGTGCAATCCACTGCTTTTCCAACTACTTAATTAGAAACAGGACACTGTAGGAAATTATCATACCACATAATTTCAGTAAAAAGCTTTTCAATAAAAAGATTAAACATGTCTATAATGTGTGAAGATATGAGCAGGTTATAATTTCTATTGACCTCACCTCAGCAGCAGCACTTAATTGATGTCAGGGTCTTTGTCTGCTTGTTCAAGTTAATCAGCATCCTTGGTCCTCCAAAGACCACATTTGCAAACCTCCCAAGGAAGCAGGAATCCTTCTGGTGTTTTTTCCTCTCTTTTCTTCAACACGTTTCTCCGAAATGCTGGCATCTCTGGCTCTGCCAGGGGCACTCACTGACTGTGTTTTTAAAATAAAACACTAAAATAGCTGCTCAGAGCCACCTCCTGCCACTTGTGTTTCCCAGCCACTTGCAGCACATTCGTTTTTTCTGGAAATGTGATTTTACACTTTCAGGAGTGAGCTGCTCCTGAGTAGGCTGCAGGTGTCACGCAGGGTTTTTTCCACACTGCACATGCCAGCCCAGGCAGACTGTCCTCGCTGGGGCTGGGATGCCCGGGGTGGGATGGCCTCCAGTCCTGAGTGTGGGGTCCCAGACCCACACAGCCCCTGGCCCTCATCACACCCTGCTGCTGCAGCACACCCCCTAGGCCTGGCACCCCAGCGAGGGGCTGGCGGCTGACCTCGTGCTTTTATAGATATGCACATATGGAGGGTTATAATTGCACCAGGAGCCGGGTATGCATATGTATGGGCAGCAGCAGCGTACAGAACGGGCGGTGGGCTGGCTCCTGCGGGCTGTTCTGCTCCGTTGCAGGCATACATATTTATATGCAGGTTTATTTAAGTATCAGGGATTTTTTTTTTCCCTGCTGGCCACCAAACTGCTGAATGCCCTATGTAATGGGTGCTAAAAGCAAATCAGTGCACAGATTTTTAACAGAGCAATGCTACAGTTGAAGCGGCAGGGATTTATGCTGTGCTCAAGTGCAGCAAGTTTGAAGGATACAAAACATGTGAAAGCTCGTGTCCAGACTCCAGCATGGAATAATCACAAGCAAACTTTTCTTTAATTAAACTGATTGTCTGGTTATACCGGAGTCTAACAGAGCTAGGACCACGCAACTTCCCCTTTGGCACTGCGTACCTTTACCATCAAATCCGTGGCAGGACTGCCCCCCCCTCCCCCTCCCCCCCAAAGCCCAGCAGTGAGACATTTCTCTCAGCCTGGAGCATCACGCTCAGGTCTGATTCAATCCCACGTGCTGGAAGGGGGCTGCACCTTGGGGCATTGGGTGCTGCCTAGGGCTCCCCACATCTGTCCTGGCTGCATCGGGTCCCTGGGAACCCTCATCCAGGGAATGCCCAGCAGAGATCGGGGCAGAAGACGTGTCCCTCCACACTTCCTTCCCCCTCTCCTCCCATGCTGCAGATGCATGGAAGGCAGATTTAGAGACCAGGCACCCCTGGCTAACTCAGCAGTGAGGTCAGGATTGCGAGGTTGTCTAAAATTACAAAGCAACTTCTCCACTGTGCCTTTCATTGTGTTAAGCTGATTAGTACCATTTAAAAAGAGGGGAAAAAAAAAAGTAGCTTAGTTCTGTATTTTTGCAAAGCTCCTTTACCAAATGCATTCAGAAGAAAAATACCTCTTTTCAGAGGACCTGAAACTATTAGGAGAGATTTGCTGCAAGGAGTCTGTCCTCTGCCCAACCCCTTACAGCCGTCTGCATGGCCTGGGTTTTGCTTAGCTTTTTATTTATTAAATACTCACTGAAAATATGTCATTGCTGTAATGGGCCGAAGCAAGGAAATGTCAAACATGTTCTGCATCACCTCCGCCAGACACAAACACACTGTCGGTTTAGACAAGTCCTACTTAGCATAACTAAAGTTTTTTTGAATTTCTTCTGCTTAGAAAACCTCCTGACTTCTGCCAGCCTCCACTTGGGCTCCTTGAGAAGCAGCATCCCTGCCAGGAAGCCTCGTGCACTGGAACTAAACCCCGCCGGGTGCCAGACTTCATCTGCCATGAGCAGCCCCCTGTGCCGGCCGGGACCAACCAGGTGCCAGCGCTGGCAGCTCTCGGCTCTTCCCAGGCACTCCCATTTCAGAACTCTGCTGCAACATAATCACCCAAATGATTAGAAGCTTACATTATTTCCTAGAGGTACACACTTGGTTACAAGCCACAACATTTGAAGCAGTGCTGCGGCCTGCTGGGGGGGTGAGCTGTGAGCTGTGCCCAGCGTGTTGCACCGTAACCGCACCACGGGCACCGGTTATAAACTGAGAGAGGGGACATTTAGATTAGATACAAGGAAGAAATTCTTTACTGTAAGGGTGGTGAGGCATAGGCTGCCTAGAGCACCTGTGGAACTAGATGGGCTTTAAGTCCCTTCCAACTATTCCACAATTCTATGACACCATTTAGTCTGTTTGCACTTGCACTAGCTGTGCTTTCAGCTAAGGGCCACAAAAGCTAAAAATGGGTAAGGAAACAAACTATTAGAGACTGATTATTCCACCAGTGTTGGAGCACGGAGCGTGGCTGGGAGCACTGGGAGCACTGGGAGCGCTGGGAGTGGCAGTGCTGGCGTCAGGAGCAGAGCAGCTCCTGTCCTGCTTTGCCTGCAGCAGGGAGCAGCTCAGCCCCACACGGAACACCATGGCATCTGCCGGGTGAGTGACCCGTGCCCACACAGCAGCCACAGCAGCCGCTGGCCCCAGCCATGACGAGGAGCGTCAGCCTGGCCCTGCAGTCATGGAACAAACCTCTGTGTCAAGCCCCAGCTGTTCGGCAGCATCCCCCATGCCTGGGCAGCTGCTCCTGCTGCTCCTGCTCCCTTCAAAGCAGCCTTTTATCCCCTTTCCCTCCAGCCTTTGCTTCTCTGCCCAGCTCTGCTTCTCCCAGCATTGCTTCCCAAGCCATGCACCCCATCACTCTCACTTCGCCCCCCCAGACTCTCAACAGCGGATCTGCATCCACAGTCGCGCCTCAGGCTCTGCCCGCACTTCAGCTAACATTTAAGCTAACATTTACTATCACGTGGTAGACAGTGAAAAATATTACCCAAGGGATACCACTCCAACGGCTGCTTTTCTTGCAATAACACCACATTTCTGGCTCCCATTCAGCCCCCTCCTGTGGGGCTGCTGCCAGTCAGACCTTGGGCTTCAGTGCTGGAGCCACACTTGGCCGTGCTGAGCCTCGCCGACAGCATGGGCTGGATCTGCCACTTGCCTCCTGCCTACACAGCCACAGCTGTGGCCGGTGGCATAGTGGCACAGTGGCCCACTGCTGCCCTCCCTGCCTGCCCTGCTGCAGCCCAGGCTCTGCCCTCCCAGTGCCTGAAGAAGAGGCAAGTGGAGAGAAAAACAAAACTTTACATTGATGCTCCACTGGTTTGGCTGTCTGGGGCTCAACCCCTTTAAGCTTGGCTTCCTGCAACCTCTCAGGGCGCTGGGAGTGAGAGTGGGGGGACGGCTGCTGCCCACCAGCCCACACTGCTGAGCTGGATCAGCCACAGGCTGTAGCCCCTCGCCTGGCTGGAGGGGACCCTGCTGGCAGAAAGCAGCTTTCTTGTGATTTTTTTTTTTAAATAAAATAATCAAGCTGTACATGCTATGACCAAGAAAAGGAGCAAAACCTCTCCTGCCACCCTGGCGGGGCCTGATGTGGTTTGTGTCCGGCTGCAACACGCCGCTGGAACCTGCCTGTGCTGGGGCAGGGGACACTTTTTCATTTCAGACATCATCTACAGCAGGCTGCAGCAATTCAGAAATCAGCAGGCTTTCCAAAGTAAATGAGGAAAAAAGCTGCTGTTGATTTAGAAAGTTGTTTTGTGCTTAAAGCCAGAAAGCGTCTGTTTTCTGCCAATTACACTTTTACCACAAGCCTATCATTTATTTCGGCATATTGCAACCTGGAGACATGGTTGAGGGCCAGGTGCATCCTGACAGCCCAACGAGGCGGTGCTGCCTGCTGCTCGCAGACCTGTACCAGGGACTGAGCCTTCTCCTGCCACCTCTGACCCTCTGAAGCATGGATGATGGCTACCAGCTACTTCAAATATGGCCAGGGGAATGGTGCCCACCCACCCTGGCCCCTGGCAGCGAGTGTGCCAGCCCTCTGGCCATGCTGTCCCATCTTCAGCTCATTGGGCCCACAGGAGGAGTTGCCGTAGGGTGCTGGACTGTGCAGGAAGCTGGATGGAGCAGAGCCTGGGAGTTGGCACCATCAGTTTCCCGATGGATACTTTCATTTTCCACAGGGCTAGAGTAAAAGTGCACATGGGAAAAGTCCGACATGATTAGCTGGGATTGTACCCTGAGGGTGCAGATAGAAAGCTGGCAGTGAAAGCCTTCACCCTTTGAGAACTGGGGTTCCTAAGTCTCCATACATGAAGGTATGTCCAAAAAGGGGATTTTCAGATTAAGTGTCCCTGTTAGCGCAGCCCTGGAGCTCAGATGCCGCCTCGCCACACCGGGGCCAGGTCTCATTCTCCAGAGGCTGTGTGCCACGGGGTGAACGTTCCAGTTTCAGGAAGAGGAGACAAGGTCTTTCTCTGCTGTTCCCACACGGGGAACTTTCTGTCAGCCCTACGGCAGCAGAGCAAGGTATTCCCTCTCCTCAGAGAAGGCAGTTACTGCCACCTGCCCATTTCGATCACAGCACCTCTGTGGAAGACCTCGAAGCACTGTGCCCTTCCTGGAGGATGCTCTCAGTCAGCAGAGCTGGGCATGGGGAGTGCCAGGAGAAGGGCTTTCCCACAGGGCTGAGGCCAGTGGCTGCGGGCACTGGCTTCCACGGCAGCAGCAGGGAGAAAGCCTCCGGTGTGTCAGGGATAACGCAATCTGACCAAAAAGGGAAGGGACAGAAAAGGTATGTCCAAGCAACAGGGGAATGCCCAAATTAAAAATGCTTACAAATCCCTCGCGTAGTTAGACCATAACCCTGCCGTCACACAAGACACGCTGAATGCCGCAATTTGGGACTGGAGAAAACAAGGTGGGTGTAAAGAGGCTAAGAAAGGAATCGTGATGTTTTGGTAAAATGTAAATTAGAGCTCTAGCAGCGTGCACAGCAAATGGCAATTCGGATGCAAAAGCAAGTATCTTAGGATGGAAGCAGGGTAAATGAAAGAGTCTTCTAACCCCAGCAGTTCAAAGGAGGAGTGCTCTGGCATTGCAGTCTGTCCAAATGTGTCACTAACAAGAAGTTGCATTAAAATCATGAAGTGTTGCATTTCTGGAAAGATGATTTATTTCTCCTCTTGAGCTTAACAGTGTCCTAATCCCACTATCAGAACAATGGTCTTATAATGTGAGCTCCTAAATAATGTATCACAGGTCAATTTAGAGATACACTAGAAAGCATCATTTAGCACTGAAGGTTTTTTATTCCCTTTAGGTATGGTAATGCACTAGTTGGATCCCAGCTTCTTAGGTATGGCAAGTGTCTGGGTGTCTCTGTCCACCACCCACAGGCTACTTGGCATCAGCTGGGTTTGTTGTTTGTAACAACAGGCCTGTGTCTTGCAAAGCTTACTGATCTATCTCTCTGCAATGTGTGATTTGTGAGAACGATGTGTATTTTGCAAGTATTACTTGTGCTCTCATACTTCACAGAAATATCAGAGGCAGGTCAGGTACCATGTTGGGCAGTTCAAGGAAGCATTATCTCTTCACCAAAGGATGGACAGGGACAACAGCATCTTTCACTGTTGTGTGGAGCTGGTCTCATCCTGACCCAGAATTTAGCTGCATTTAGCAAAGCACGTACTTGTTTATTCTCCTAGATCGGCTGTAGTGAGATATCACATGGTTAGGTATCGTGGTACTGGAGAGCTGGATACAATCCCTGAGATGAGCTACCTCATCAAAGCACCTTCGAATGGGCTCAGTCCAGGTAAGGGTGCCGAAAGCCCCTAACAAAACTCTTTCCAAATGGAGGTAATTGCTGTGAAACCCATTTTAAGAGAGTCACTCCCTTTATGGGAACCACAAACGCGTGCAGTGCCAGTGAAGATGGTCTCGCTGGACTTTGCTGTTTCCCCTCACCGAGCAGCCCCCAGATGCCCTGTGTTTCTGACCCCCCCCCTCTGCTGCCACATCCGCTCCTTCGCTGCAGGGGACAGGGGCTGGACAGGGCTGCCACAGAGAGGGTAAAGATCGGCCACAGCAGAGGTAAGCTTGTCACCGGCACAGACCTGCTGACAGTCCCCATCCTGGAGGCGAGCATCAGCTCTGTGGCTCGGCTGCTGGGCACCATTGGGTTGGTGCGGGGTGGAGCAGCCCAGCTCTCACAGACCCAGGGTCAGCCAAGCACCGGCACAGATACTCAGAGATACATATGAAGAACAAGAAGGGGACGATTGCAAATAATAGTTTGTTTTCCTGCAAAGCAGCCTTTCCCTTCCTCTGCAGATCCATGGAGGGATGGACCCCGGAGCTGCAGGCATCTCCATGGTTACTGCTTGGTGCGGGCTCCCGCAGGGTGCTCAAGCAGCACCTGCAGCTTGGCTGGGCTGAGGGAGCTGGCAGGAGCAGCAGGGAGGACACAGACAGGGTTACATTCCGCAGTGGGCTGCCACACAGAGACCCCTCAGTGCCAGCACTGGGCAGAGCCGCAGGCTCAGCACCCAGGAAGGCTCAATGCAAGCCGAATGTGCAAGGGCAGAGTGGCCGTGGTACTGGCGGTGCGCTGGCCCGTGATGATGGGTAACGCACCCAACGCTGCCCTGCCCCGCAGCTAGCCACGGCCACGGCCCCTCTGGTACACATAGGTGCTGGCAGCAGTAGCTGCAGGCTCACGTATGCCTATTTTTAAGTTGGTGGTATTGTCTCTGCACTGGCTAAATATGTCTTGTACCGTGTGGTGAGTAACGTTTGGCGAAGAGCCACAGCAAAGCAGCATGTGGTCAGGCTTTGAGAAAGCTGCAAATGTGGTGCAGTGGGGTGGAAGAAGATGAGGTAAAAAACACAGAACACCCAAACTGTTACTTGTCACATTCACATGACAGAAAGGGCAGCGCTCACGGGTAAGCCGGCAACGCAGCGCAGCGGTGACAGGGAGATGTGCTCGGCACGCCATGCAGCAACAGGTCTGGAGGGATGCCTGCCTCCACGTGGGCAGCGCATGGACCGTGCCTGGAGATTCTGGTGCAGGTGGGTCTGCAAGACCATCTGCATTTGCTAGGAGGTCCCAGCTCCCCGGTTCCAGGTCTGGGGGTTCAGCATCATGCTGCCAGCTGCATGGCACTGGCCCTGCCACCTGCCGTGTCCCCATGGCCCTGCCCGCTCCACAGGGGCCAAGCCATCCTGCCTGCACTATGCCTGCATCCTGCCTGCTCTGCTGCCCTGCACACCTCCTGCTCCCCCAGGAGAGGCTGCCCAGGTGGCCGGTGGGCTCTGCACTGGCTCCTGTTGGATCCCCTATGGGAGCCTTGGCTGCGCTGTGCTGCTCCCACAAATTAATCCACCTTTACAGAGTATTTGCCAGACAATTAACATACTACCTCAGCACTAATTACGCAGAGCTCTCCACCTCCCACCCCCAAAGCCGAACCCTGCTTCCCAGCACCCTCTCTGGAGGCGGCCAGTGGCCTCACACAGTGGGCTGAGAGCTGGGCAGAGACGGGTGCCGCGTACACGGGTGCAGCAGCCCTCAGGCCCCTTTGTATTTCAGAAAGGCCAGGCTGCTCTGGCAGGAGCTGAGTGATCTAGTCTGTTCTTGGGCTGAAATGCTATCCCCCCCCGCCCCCGACAAGCTTCCCCAGCAAACGTCAGCGGATGCCTTGCGTTACTGGCCCTGTGCGTGCAGGTCTATTTAAGAAGCCTCAAAGAACACATTTTCTAAAAGACTTTAGGAAATATATGAAGGCCAAGCTGAAGTCCCACTTGGAAACAACACAACAAAACAAGCTGACATATTATACCACTGCAATTAATTACAAACCAAACTGGAAGCAAAGGGACTGCACTTGGATTTTTGTTTCCCTTTTACATGAAAGACATTTTATTTTCTGTGTCTTTATCCTAAACTGCCTCCTAGAGATTCTTGATTAATGAAACTGCAAGCAGAGAACTGGGCTGTGACTAGGTCACTGTGCCAATCCTAAAACTGTCACCACCTGATGGGTGGCCCATGGGAAGCAACAGGCTGGCATGTGCCCAGCCACTGTGAGAGCAGTAACTGCAGGGATGCTCAGCTGCCACTGTGGGACAGTGTCCATCATCGGGATTCTCACTTTGCTCCCTCCCAGTCCTGGGGGCGACATCCCAGGTCTGGCTGGTGACTGCAGTGCCACAGACGTTCCCTGCCAGCAAGGAAAGGGCATGATGCAGGCCCTGTTGTGACAATTAGCGTTACTTGAGACCATGGTGGCAGTTGTAGCACCAAGAATAAACGGACGCTAGGCTCGCCGCCCTTCCGAGAGAGGCCTGGTTTTGATTTTCCCCTCCATAGAGCCAGGAAGCCCTGGCAGAGAAACCCTGCAGGGGTGTCTCCGGGTGAGGATGCAGGCCACGATGCCCACAGCTTCAGATCTATCACCAATGCCGAGTTTCACTGGTTACTTCATCCACAGTCCACTGACATCAATGAGTCTTGCAGTAATTTTGGTGTTGAAGAGGAGTAAAAGACACAAAAAAATTCTCTTCCTCTTGCTAGCTTTCTGACATTTACTATGAAATTTTCAGCACGGAAGAGCTAAATGGCATTGGCTTCATAGTGTTAAGAAAAAGAATCCCCAAACTTCTGAAGTTGCTCATTTACCTTTGGAGAGACCCGGCTGCTCCCAGCCCATGTTGGACAGTTTCCCCATGTAAGGTGTGTTCAGACCTGGGATTCACCTTGCCAAAATCTCCAGCTGATGAGGGACCCCGGCCTTTGCTGGCTCTCCCTTGGTCTCAGCAGGCAGGCAGTGAGTCGGCACCCAAAGCTACGGCGGAGGGTGGGAAGCGGCACTGTCACAAGCCTCTGGGGAGCTGCTGCCGCCCTCCCGCGCTGTGCGGGCAGGTGCCCAGCAGCCCCGCAAGCTCCCAGCACCTGGGCTCTGCCTTTGGCTGTGGTGGGTGCCCACGCTCCCCAGCACCCTGAGCCTCCACCTGGCATGTCACCCCCCTTAACAGCCACTTGCTCGCAGATTCACCCTCAGCATGCATGTAGCACCATCTGTGTGGTCTTGCCTTGGCCCTTGGCTGGGACCTGGCTGTGATGGGGTGGTGGGGTCCCCACAGCCAGACTCCCCCCGCCCGGACCCACCTGAGCCGGACCCTGGACCACACCCCCGGCTGTATCCCCGGTCTGTACCCGGCCCCCCCAGCCCGCACCCCAGTCCCAGCCCGTGCCCCCCCCCCCGGCCCATACCCTGGCCAATACTCTGGTCTGTACCCCCCGGTCTGTACCCTGGCCCATGCCCTGGCCAGTACCCCCAGCCCCTACCCCCCAGCACCCCGCCCGGACTGCGCCCCCCCGGCCCTTACTTCCCTGGCCCATGTCCCCCGTACCTCCCGTACCCCCAGCCCGTACCCCCAGTACCCCCAGTACCCCCGTGCCCCCTGCACCCCCGCCCGCGCCCCCCGTGCCCGCCGTGCCCCGCCCGGGCTGTGCCGCCCGACGGCAGCAGCAGGTGGCGCGCGCGGCGCCGCTCTCCCCGCGGCAGCGAGCTGGGGGGGCCGGGGCCGGCGGGGCCGGGGCCGGCGGGGGACCCCAGCGGCGGGCCCGGCGGGGCTGGCTAGAGCGGCGGGACAGGCGGGGCTAGCGGCCGGGCCGGGCTTCGCGCTCCTGCCGCGGGGGCTTCTCCCCGACGGGCCAGCCCGGGGAGCGGAGCACCGGGGCGCGCCGGGGCCGCCTCGCCCCCCCGGGCTGGTGCGTCCGGCCCCTCCGGCCGCCTGCTCGGAACCGCCAGGGTTCGCGCCGGATCCCAGCCGCGTGTTCCCTGCGGCCATGGCAACACCTGCCTGGCCAGGGGCGCGATTCCCTACATCTCACACGAGACGGAGCAATGTTGGTCCAAGGCACCTGCCTCCGCGCAGGCTGCGAGTTGTTCAACAGCTTATCTCTGCAATAAATAGCATCTGACACTGTGCTCTGCAATTTTCAACAACTACTTGGCTTATTTTCCCTATGATATCTCAGCTATTCTGGTTTGCGTTTCACAGGCGCTACTTGCCGTAGCCTTGCAGTCTACATTCAAAGAATCCAAACCCAGAAGACATCACTGTAATTTTCCAGCATGACCTTCTCCACACTATAAACTGCAGCACTCCCCCAGCCGCATTCCTGCCTGCCTGCAGCATCTCGTGTATGAAAAAAAATTCTTGTTTTAAAAAAAACCAGTAGGGGTAGGAGGCTCCTAGTTCTCCAGAGAGCATTCCAAGCTGTGGTTATCCTGGTTCTTCGCATTTGCCTCGCTCTGCCTTTACAGACCTTCAACCTGCAGTCACTGGGTCTCAAAACACATCTGTCTGCTAGGATAGAGAGACCTAAACCCAGCACACTTTTGGTCTGTTATAGGTGCTCATAAGCTGTAAATTAATCACTGTAATTATCTTTCTGTTAAACTAAATGGATTAAGCTCTTTAGTTCAAAGAGTACTGAATACTGTTTAAAACTGGACCTTCATTTTTGATTCACCAACTTCCAGCTTGGAATGAAGAGCAGCAGCTGGGTTTGTGGGGTCTTGTTGTTTTCATCTTTAAATATAACTGAATCTAAAAACAATTCCACACCCAGCATAACTCTGAGAAAGGCAGAGATGTATAAAATAAACATAAATATGCTCATAGCACTGCAGTGCTGAAAATATTCAGCAGGCTGCATGTAGGCTATTCGTGACCGGCCAGAGAGCATCCTGCCAGTTCCCCACATCATTGAGAGTCCATCCAACTGCTATCACTGAATATAATGCAGCTTCTTCTGCTGTGCACTGTTGCCTTGGAGATATTTTACATACAACAGTAGGTACGAGGAGGCTTCCTTTGTGCCCAGGTTGGTGGTTAAAAGCAGAGTTGTTTCTTCACAAGTTGCCTCTTGCAGCACTTTGGCCCCTGAGGATGCCCGTCCTGGGCAGCACAGCAGCTGGGCTCCGCACCAGCACCCATCCATCCCGCCTGGCACCATGCTGCCTGTCCTGCTCCATCCTGCTCTGCAGGGCCAGTGGCTAGGGAGAGGAGCGTGGGAGGAAGGGTGATGCAGGAAGTGAATGGGAAAACAAGATACAGGTCACATCATGTGTGATTTTTTAGCCCAACACCTCTCTCTGGCAGTTCTGTGGCACTTTTGGGAAGGAAACAGAAATCATTTGAGCTCAAGCATGTGATTATTGCTCACCAAGGTGAACACAAGCATGTTGAGCCATTCTGGGACCTGGAGGAGAATGTACTATTGAATCTTAAACTGCCACCAGAGCAGAGGTTCAATAGATGCTGTGCCTGGAGCCAGCTGTGCATGTAGCCACACAAGGGCTGGGAGTTTGGAAAAGTCAGCGCAGCAGTAGCCACAAAGCATCACCACTATTTCCTTTTTTCCCAGGCACTAGGAGAAGGCAGAGCCCAGCCCCAGCGACTGCCACCAGCCTTGCAGTGAGCCTGGGAAAGCCAGGGAGAGTTAGGCTTCAAGGCATTTCAGTTCAGAGCCTGCCCTTACATTGCTGGACCCTGGGCTACAGGGCAGTGTGGGGTCCCCAGCTCTCCTGCACCTTGCTGGAGCAGCTCCCAGCTGAGCAAGGCCATGCCACCACTGCTGCCTCCCTGCCATGTCCCCATGGCACTTGCCGCTCCACCCTCCGTCTGCTTTCTGCTCTCAGGCTGATGCTCCATCCCCTCCACTTGCTGTGCTGCTCCATGCCAGTGTCCATCCTCCTGGCTGAGCCTCCAACCTGCTTGGCAACAGGCCTGCTCCTTCCCGCATCCGCGCCACCCGATGCCATTGCCCACTGCCCTGGGCACTGCCCTGCAGCTGTGCCCGCAGCCCCTGCCTGCTTGGGCAGCTCCTTCAGGAAGATGAGCACCCTTGCTTCGTTTTGGGTAGCAAAGCGGTTTTCATCAGGGTCTCCCACATCCTGGGTGGCAGCTCTGATCTCTGGGCTAGCACAGAAAGGAGCAGCATCTGCTCCCACCATGCTGAAAAGCGGAGCATTGAGCATGTCAGTGCTTTTGAGGGAGAAAAAAGGGAGAGAAGACTGTACCAGCTGGTGAGGGTGGGCAGCTGGTGCCGACCTCAGCTGAGCTGTTCTCAGAGTGCTGGCTGCTCTGGCCCTGCCTGAGCGGGCTCGAGGGGGCTGTGCTGGGCTTGGCAATGTGGCATTCGCCGCTCTGCTCCACTGAGGCCATGTGGCCAAGGTCTTCCCTGGCTCCAGCCCCACAGGGACCTGCATTGTTTGGGGCTCCTGCTCTCTGCGGCTGTTTTTGTGGTACAGGACACTCCAGCCAAAGCTGACTCCCATTGAAATGACAGACCCCCGTCTCAAGGCACAGCAACTCCAAACATTAGGTTGAAAACTGATGAGTGCAGCAGCCCGGCAGACATTCATTCGTTTGAGAGGCAGGGAGGGAGAGTCAGACCTGGAGGGCAGTGCTTGCAGACTGGCAGAGGAGGATGAAGAGGGATTGCTCTTCCTTCCTCTCCAGCTCTGGCTTCAAGCTGGTCTCTGCTGGCTAACACTGTGCACAGAGCTTAGCTGGGAGCAGGTCACTGCTCCCCGGGCCAGTGAAGACGCTAAGAACATAGCTGCAGGCAGCAAGGTGGAGTGTTGAACTTCAGCACTGGATTTATGATTATTACAGGATTTGTGTTTTGTGGTTACACGGGATTTGTGCCACTGGGTGAGGAAGCTGGGCAGTGCTGCACTCTGCCTCCAGCAAAGTCTACACCTGACTCTGCTCTGACACCAGCTGAAAATCCTCTCTCCTGTACTTACATAAATCCTCCAACTAACAGCTCAGGTAAAAAATATACCATTTATTCATGTACCTGGTGGCTGCGACAACAGCTACCCTTGTTATTAGAAGAAAGGTTCCAGTTCACGAGGGGTTTGTAGACAGGGTTACAGGTTTGCCTGGTGTGGGGGTGATGAAGAGTTGCTTTTGAAGTTGGTGGTTCCTCACTTACTTAAGAGGAAGTTTTGGTCCTACATCACAGTTGAGAGCAAATGTTTATCTGTTACTGGGTTAAAAACAAAAGAGCAGCAGATAGATCAATAAGGTGGCATTAAGCCATAACCCCCAGGGCTTAAAACTCTCCCAGGACTCAGTATTTATGATTTGGGGTAACCCAGTAGAGACCAGTGGAATTGCAATGGTTTCCACCAGCGGCTGACCAAGGCCTTGAATTCTTCTTGCTTTGTCCTCATTGTTGGGATATCATTGGACCTGGGCCAAAATGACCAATTCCTGTCAAACTCACTGTTTTTTATAGCACAGACCAAGGTATGCGTGAAAAGTGGTAGCAGTGCTTGTGTGAATGAGACAAAGCTCTGTGTGTGTGTCACATCCTTACATGAGCATTCACTTGCATGACGGGAAAGGGGAGACTCTCCTAAATCCCCTTGTCAGCTTGGTGCTCTGTAACCCTGTCCATTCCATAGCTTTGGCTACTCTCAACCATGATCTTGCCTAAGTGGTTGGAAAGCTTCAGGTATGTACTTATAAATGCAGTGCTTATGAAAGTAAACAGATGTGGGTTCACCTCTTTGGATGTCCTCCAGCTTGAATGTTCAACGTCTGGTGTTTTTTTTTTTGCAAACTGCTTACACACTCCTACCAGAAGACTGATCCTGTTTGTTAATCTGACTCTTTTTGTCACTTTTGTTTGGCTAAGAGAACTGATTTGAAAATAGACAAGACTGTAAACAAGAGTAGCAAATGGTACTTGAAACCTCCCAATGGGTTGTTGAGCCTCAATGTTCCCATTGTTCCAGTCTTTAAGGAAGCAGGCTGGAATTATGGCTGCATGTGTCAGACAGGATCTTTCCAGCTTCAAACCCTCCAGGCTGGGGGTGCCTTTTGTTTACAGGTGTAAAACCTCAGCCTTCCTGCATTTGGCTTTCCTGCTCCCTTCACTAGATAACCCTGTTTAGGGCAATTTACTTAACTTTGTCCTGAGTGGTCAGCAGTCCTGGCTGCTAAGAAGGGATCTCGAGGGGATTAGTGTTAACATAGAGGTTTTGCAATAGATCTTCAAACACAATACACATATGGAGCTTAGCTTGACACAAGCAAACCACTAAAATGACCTGTGCATTTGAATAACATATTTATAAGATTTTAAGTATTCTCATACCATTAATACCCCACATGAGTGATCCCCATGTCCAGGGCACTGTGAAGAAACAAGCCAAAAGACCTTCAGGAGGGATTGATGTGGCTGGCTCACCCACTGCAAGGCAAGCAGCAGAAGCTTCTCAACCCACTGTGGAAATTCTTCTCCTTTCCCCTTCTGCACCAGCCTGGGTCTGGAGGAAAACAGCTGAAAACACAGTGAAAACCGCCACAAATTCCCATGACTGTCTGATAGGGGTAAAGGGCTATTTAAGATTTCAAGGAACTTTGTCAGTTTTCTATTAAGGTGGTACAAGGAATTTTAAATTGTCTTCTGCACAGGCTCTTGGCTGCCCTCTTGAGAGACTGATGATTTCAGCTGAAATCACTGGATCGCATTGTATATGGATTTGCTGCGCAGCCCCTTATGTATTTGTGGCTGAACAGTGGCTGATCAGCACAGAATTTGCCCCCGTGTGGGAAAACCAAAGTAAAACTGGGCTCGATTTGTAAGCTATTCACTGAGGTTAATGAGAGTCTTTTTCCAGTGAAATAAATTTTTGCTTTACATGATTGAACAATCCCAGAAATGCAAAGACAAGACAGTGCAAAACCAAACACTTCTTAAGGGTAGGTTGCTAATGTGCTGATTGCAGTGCCAATGCTGGAAATATCAAATGAAAGTACACTCTGTGGTCGTGTCTATATTTCTGGCTTATTCCCATAGCCAAATCCATCTGAAATTTATTGTCACCCAGCCCTTCACAGGTGGAGGTTAAAGTAACTCCACTGACTCCAGTTCGTGCAGCTTACATGAATCAGGCTCCACAAGCACCATTCACCAGGCAACCCCCTTCTTCTCTTGGTTGTGTGAAGTGTCTAAATTTGTTTTCTGGAAACATTCCTTCACCTTTGCTTTTCTCCAGAGGTAGATATTTGAGTTGGAAGGTCTCCAAACAGTTTAAATAATTGCTTTTCTAATTATCTTCTCCATGGGAGATGAGAGATCCTGTCTAGGGACAGTGCCCCACTTTAACCACAATGGCTTCTTGAGAAAGGTGACAGAAATAACCTGCCCTTCTCTCCTGAGCACTCCCATCAGAAAAGACCTGTAACCTGCAGGGCCAGGGGACATTTCAGTCCAAGTTTTCTCCTGGGACGAGCAATCACAAAAAAAGCTGTCATGTAAACAACTGATGGGCCTGGCTTTTCTTATATACCATCAGCTGTAAGCTTTGCTTAAGCACAAAGTTTGGCACGCAGATACTATAATGGCAGAGAAAAAATACAGAAGGCAGTTCAGTTAGCCTAAGAGTGTTTCAAGTGCTGCCTTTTTCCCTGGGACTAAGAGCATCTTGGTACCTGTGGCTTCTTGCCATATCACCCCATTAGCTCCCTGTGGAACTGCACCCCGCTCCTGTGCCTGCACAAGCACCACACACAACGCTGACTTCTTATCCCCGAAGCACTAACTCAAAGGTGCTTAAATAGCCATTTAATGATGAAATTTCAGCACATTTAGACTGTCTCAGTCAGTGCACTCTCATTTTTTATTCTGTAGACACGTCTACGTGAATTTAGCACCACATTAAAATACGAGATTTCAGATTTCTCAACATCTGTCATAATTATTTATTAAGCACGAGATCCAGCACTGTGTCAAGGACCGCATTCAGCCCGCAGTGACTGATTAAGCTTCATCTGCCTTACTCCCACTCACTTCATTCTCTGCCTTGATAACGTGAAAATGCTGCACACTGAGATCAGTAGAGCCGCAGTTTTTATTAATACCCAAAGAACTTTTATAAATGGTAGCCATGCATTAGTTTTAAGAGCTTTACTCTTGTTTGTTTGCTTGTTTGCATGACTTAATCCACAAACAGCACGTGGAGAGCTAAAAATGTTCATTCATCTCCAGGTGAAACATGGCTGGAGTTGTAAGAAAAGCTGGTTGTTGTAAGACAACAAAAGTTGTAAGAAAAGTTGGTACTGTTCTGCTAGAACTTGCCAATGCTCCCAACAGCCACCCTCCTCAGTGCAAAGAAGGAGTTGAACTGAGCCAAAGACCTTTCTTTATTCTGTGAGAGCTGTTTGTACCACAGCAGTTCTACAGCTGCAGCTTCGCATAGATATCTACCTGCAGCAGGTCAGTGAAAATGGGTTTTTTTTGCTTTTCCCTCCCCTGGAAGGGGTGGCTTTGTTGTTCAAAGGAGAGTTTCACTTTTGATAGGGAATTTTTCAGATAGGTTTCTTCTTGCTGAAACAGTCACTGTTGTCTGCTCTTCTCCCAGGTGGGAAAGCAGGGCCGCATCCCTAGCCCACCCTTGAGCAGCAGTAGGGGTCCCCTGCTCTCATCCAGTACCCAGGATTCCATTCCTCAGGGACCAAACACTGCAGACACCCCCTCCCCGCTTCTGGCTGTTAAATGCTCAGGTCCATGCCCCACAGATGAATTCACAGTGCTGGGCATTCCTGAGTGCTGATTGCCCAAGCACCACAACAGCATCTTCAGCAGCAGCGCTCAGGTACCGCTGAGATTCATGGTCTTTCTGCTTCCACTGCTCCCAGTCTCTGTCTGCCTCAGGAAGACAATTTTGCTGTCCCAGCTGTGCCATGTCACTATTTTTCTATGTGATATTTGTACCATCCTGGAACTGAAATCTCACTAAGATTCTAGATTTGATATTTTGCCCTTAATCAAATCTCAGGCATTTAAAAAGTCCATGGAAATTGTAGAGAAACAACATTTTTCAAGGGAATTAATAATATATGAAATGTAAATAGCAAGTCAGAAATTAACTTCCATACATCGTCAGAACTGTTGAGAAAGACAAGCCCCACATCGCTGTTAAAACAAAGCTGCACCTGAGGTGAAAGGCCAGAGCTTTTATCCACTTAGTTACTGAACCTCTGGTTTGAAATGCAAGTACAAACCCATCTGCTTAGTTGGCAGCACACAGGAATCAAATCAATTAGTGCCACTTTATATGACTGTGGAACCTTTATGCATTTGGAGGAAATCATCTGCATTTATTACTTGCTTAAGAAAACAACACTACCTCTAGCTTATTTTCCTAATAATTATTTTTTCAGTTTGCTTCTGTAATAATTAATCAAAGCACTGCCGCCTTAATGGAGTGCAAAAACCATCCCACCCGTTTATCTATCCTATAGCAGCAAAATGGCATTTGCTGTCTTAAGCAGGAAATGAGCAATTAAAAGGCAACAGGAGGCTATTTTTTATTTCCCTCTCTCCTCTAGAATAATAAACATATCAGAGTATATGTGCTCTGTGTGTTGATTACTTGGACAATTGGATGTGAGGCAAATAGTTCTTAAACACTATGGCAATAGATGTGTCCATTACAATTTGAAAGATTTCATTAGCTTTACAAAATAACTAGGTTTATATCTTTTCCAGAGAACAGGGTAAGCAAAAACTTTTTAAACTAATCAATAAGAAGTAAAATAAACTAATTTTGCCAGACTGCTTTGACATGAAGGGGCACAACAGTGCAAATACACAAAATTGACCATTTAGCTAGGCTAAAGCTAACAGTTGTTAATACACAGTGATCACTGTATTATTTCCAACCTATTCAAAATCCCTGTCAAAGACACTTAGTGGGAAAGACTAAAATCATTTGGGTTGTAAAGGACATTGGCACAATGCAGGCTGTCCGCAATAAAAATGACAAGTACTTGGCAGTGCCTTTTGAAGGATGCGTGCTTAATCTAGAAAGAAAACTTGAAGAAAATAGTCACAGCCCAAACAACAGTTCTGTGCTGCATCAGTGTTACCTTGTCTTACACATAGTTTTGGGTTTGTAAAGCTTTCTAGCTCCCTGCCACCTCTTTCGGATGAAGGTCCCTGGCAGCGCCCTGAGACATGTGTGGCAAGTGTGCCTTGTGTTCAGTGGTCCTGTCCCTCGGGGTGCTACGGAGCATCCTGGGGCAGAGGCATCCCATGGGGCATCCCTTCCCCCTGACCACAGCCTGAAACAGGAGGCAAGAAACGCCCAGGGCGAATGTGGTAGAGATGAAGAGCCACCAACTGTTACTAGATAACTGAAACTGGAATGTGGCCAGGCCGAATAAATACATCTCAACGTACGGGCACACAAGGCCTGAGCACATATGGGCTCCAGTGAAACCAGCCCGGTAGTGCCAAGTTTGCACAGTAACAGCACAACGCGACTCTGCTTTGACCAGGATCTACAGATACCCCCAATACTTCCACCCTTAAGTGAGGACACTAGCTGTAGTAGGACAAGGAGGCACCTGCTGAGGGGCTGTTGTAGTTAACCCTTGTCAGGCTGCCTCCTCCACCGATGTGCTCTGCATCTGAATTTTGCAGACAACTGGTCTCACTTTGCTCTGTGCCCACTGCTCTGCAAAGTGTCCTCAAACACCTGAGTGAGTAGGACTTTCAGAGACTTTGGATAGTGCGAGCCCGTGCAAGATGCACGTCCACTGGACTGCAGGCTCATTATTTTAAAGACTGCCCGTCCCACAGAAGTGAAAAGGAGCGAGAGAGAGAAACAGAGATCAAAGTCTCAAGAAGAAAGAGGGCATGTATGCTAATGGACTTGGCTTTGTCCTTGAGAAGACCAACTTTATTGTGAATCAACACTGAAAGAAGAACATACGCAAAATTCTGAGTGGGAAAGTGAGGTTTTACCAAATGGGAAAGTGAGGTTTTACCAAATGGGAAATTGAGGCTTTACCGAAATAGCTTACTCCCATAATGTTAACAAAATAATAACTAGGCCTATCCCTGTTAACTTTTGGCAGCCCCACAAAGCAATTCATCTAGCTGGAGCTTCACCTGCCTGAAGCTCATTCTTTCTCACCATCAGTTGAATAGTGATGGGATTCTGGTAAAATGGTTTCTAACATAAACATCTTCCATAAGCATGCAAAAGGGATCAATCCAGGTGTAAATTCATGTCTGCAGAATTGAGCACCCATATTTATGTTGCCCATGGTTACATCTGACCTAGCTCCAGTGAACAAGTGCAACAGCCATGTGGCTGTGCTTGCACCATGCTGAGAAAGGGGTATGGTTTTGGTGCAACACTACGAATGCAAATATTTGGCTTCTGGATTGGATGCATCTGACCAGCTTAGAGCACAGGCAGAGCAAGCCTGGGTCTTGTCCTCACCAAGTTAGCAAAGCTATACCCTCAGTTCTGCCCCAGCAATGCATGGCATGCTGTAGGTGGGTTTAGTTCCTTTGATCATCTTCCAGTGCTGCTTATTCATGATTTGAAGGCTGGGTGCTAACTAACATAGTGCCAGTACCAATCTGAGCACGTATGGAATAATTCATACATACAAGCTAGGTTTATCTAGACACCTTTTCTTTCCATTCAGTGTACACGTTTCATATATACTACTTATATACTATACTATATACTACAGTCACCTAAAACATTAGCAGACATGCAGAGAGACCTGTATCAGATCCACAGCCCACACAAATCCCTAGGAATCTCATGCTTGCATTAGGCCAGTAATATCCTTACGGGACAGGGAAGGTTCCCCTGTCCTGGATCCCATGCCATTGATTTTGGCACACAGTGGCACCAGGTCGCAAGGCAGCAGCAGCACAGCAAAGAGGCTGAACATGTTATGTTACCTGCCTACTGCCTCTTCTCTGCTGTCCATTCTGGGGCTCTGAGCAACCTGGGCTGGTGGAAGGTGTCCCTGCCTGTGGCAGTGGGTTGGAACTACATGATCTTTAAGGTCCCTTCTGACCCAAACCATTCTATGGTTCCTCCCTCTCTCCTGGATTGTCTCTTGTGTGCCATGTTAACTAAGCCACAGAAAGTGTTTTTGTGAGATGAATGGGGACACTTGCATAGACAGGCCAGCTGTGCTCTTGAGCAAAGTGTTGAGCAAGTGTAGCTGGAGAGGAGTGTCTGAGCCCTGGAGCTGGTGCATTGCCCCTCTCCTCTCTACACATCACAGGTTAGATGGAGATCTGTGCTCATTTTCTAACCACTCATCTTAGGTAACCCTTTTATTCACTTTAGGAAGGAATAAAATTTAAGCTGATTAGACTGCATAATTTATGCTATTGGAAAGCATTAACACAAGCATTAACAAAAAATATATTTATAGTCTTTAATAGATTTTAGTTAAGAACTAAATGAATAGAATTACAACTTTGCACAGAGCAAGTGATTTTATTGGCATTTGTTCTGATTGCTGGGCCTTGAACATCAACAGTTTAGAGGTGTCCATATTCCATTTTACCAGTAGTGAAACAATACTCAAATGTCAGCCCAAACATGAATTAATAGATGTTCATGGCATGTAACAAACGAAACTACTTTTCAGCTAGATTTTGGACACCAGTACTGTTGTTTCTGCTTCGGCTACAGTAGCTGGAAATCACTCTCTCTCTCTCATTTGTGACCCTAACCAAAACAATTAGCCTGGTCTTCACTCTGCCTGAACTGCAGCCATGCTTAATGACAAGGAGGGAGGGGAGAAAAGCCTGTCAAACAGGATTATTCATGAAAAAAAATAGCTAAGTGGATTTAAAATTGCAACCTGTCACTGCCTTCTGCAAGTCATTTAGGAAAAGCTGGAAACTAGGATAACAATTTTATCAGGAACAGAAAACATAAGAAAGAAAGAAAAAGAGGACTTGTGGGAGTGGATAGATGGACCTGGCCGTGGGCAGGAACAGGGTGGGGGGAGCGGTCAGATCACGGCAGTCCTGACAAAATAGGGGAGGATGAGAATGATGCCTGTAATTCCCAGAAACAGAATAGCAAAGACATAGAGAATACACGATTTTATATGTATTTTAACATATGTAATATATATATATTCTATTAAATATAGAATTGTGTATAATATCTATTGCAGATATAGATATATAATTTATAATATATCTAAATATTTGCTATTTTTATATGTAAATATATAATACCCTGGTACATATTTTTATGTACATATATATGCACATATATATAACTTCCTTAAACTCAGTGGTTCCTAGGATTGTTCCTGTGACAGAAGAAATAATGATGCTTCATTCCTTCTTGCCTCCTCCCTTTCCACCCCAAAGACCACCTGCAAGCAGGTCTAGGATACTTCAGAAATCTCGTGAAATAACTAGCTTAAGATAAACACAGTTTAATTCTGCAGTGTTCAGCTCCTTCCATAGCCTCTTAAAGTCCAAAAACCTCTTTCTTCTAGCTGGCCCAGGAAGAGAAGGGAATTTGTTTGTCAGGAATTTTGCCCCCACCCAAGGCTGTGTCTAGAAGAACTTCACTGCGTGCTGTCGCTCTCCCGTACTGTGGAGAGGGCATTCAGCAACTAGTGATGGCATTCTGTAACTACTGTGGGTCCTAGACACTAATATTTCAATAAGCTAGAGTATTTTTAAAATCCTTCAGGTGTCTTAAAATATACACAATGGGGAAAAATAATGCTAGAGCAGAAAGAATGTGGACATATTGGCAGTTACATGCTGGACAGGAAAATAAAGAGAGGACTCCTGTTGTTTCTGAAGTTGACATGAAACTGGTAGCAAACTGTTAAGGCCCATGATTTACATTCTCCTTCCATAAGCTCTTCAAAAGAAAGAAATGGTGACCACACTGATGCTCTTACAAAATAAATTTTAATATCTTCATCCTGGCCAATGTGGATATAAACTTTCATCTTCTGAAATTTATGAGCTTCAGGCAATTTGAAAGTTTTTCCTCTTGGCCATAGCAAGGCTTTCTTGCACTAAATGGGAAGAAAAAGATGCTATCCTTCCATATCAAAAGTAATAAAAATCCTATTAGAAAATGAGAGAGAATGACTATATGTACCGTTCAGACAGGAGACGTGAAAATCTCTTAGCGTGTTAAAAATATTCTTAGGTTAGAATTAAAGAATAGTATGAACAAGCTCTACAAAACTGCAGTTCAAGCGTGATACAGGTCTCATATCTACGTTGTGAACAGATAAAACTTGAAAGTCTTTTATCACAAATCAGCATGACTCAGGCAGGGCAGATGCAGGACCCTCCTGCATGGTCTGACAACTCACTGTTCAGCAGAGATGTGTCCCCTCTTCCATGTTTAAAGAGAAGGTTTTGGTAGCTCCAGACACTGCTGGCCAGAGCAGGGATCCCTATGGGGCTCTGGCAGGGCTAGAGGTGCTGCAGGAACAAGAAAGCTCTCTTCTTTGTGCAGTTACTTAAAAGGTTCTATTTATGTAATGATGTGACCCAGCAATGAGAACATGAACTGGGAACAGAAATGAGAAAATGACCGAACCCAATGATTAAATGCCAATGCTTATTAGCCTGTGTTCTTCTACCTCCTGCATCGAGATCTGCAGGAGGAAGCCAGTATCTCCCCACCGAACCCCACTGACATAAATAGGGCTTAGCCACATATATCAGATTACAGGATATTGGTCCTGAACTAGCCTTGAACCAATGATCTAATCCTATTACCAATCCGGTGAGTCATTCAGCTCCACCAGGAGCTTTAAAAGTATTTTGTATTTAATAAAAACATACAGGAAAGGCATAGTGCATTTGTAATACACTCTTATATCTCTGCAGATGTCTTGATAGTGGAAAGAAGTCTTACAAGTCTCAAACCTCTCTTGCTCAAACTGTAGATGTAAGAAAAGCATAAAAAGATTTGATGCGAGAGTTAGGGTTTCACTCAAGCAGTGGTATCTGACTGGACTCCCTCCTAGCTTTGAGAGATCTACAGGGCATCTGCACTGAAGAAGCATAAAACAGGAAAGCAAAAGAGAAAATACGTCAGTCAGGAAATAACTAGTACCAGGAGTTCTCAGGTCTGGTTTTACAGCTCTCTCAGTGAAATCACATGGATTTTGTCCAAAACAATGGAGGAGAGCCCATTCTCTTACTCTTGTGTATTGTGATAATTTCCTCCTTGAGTTCAAACTGTTATCTTCTGATGGAGCAAACATCCCAGAGCATTGCAGCTGAGTCTCCTGAGATGCTGATAAGATATCTTATCTCCTGACATAAAAGAAGTATTTTGTTATTTGAGTGAATACTAACACTATTTCATAAAATAACAGCAGAAATTCTGGATGAATCAGTTCTAGACACTTAGGCAAATACTTCATCACAATCACCTGTTTTTCACTGGTAATTGCTGTGCTAAGGCCATACTCCATAATGGCCCTCCCTCCAGGGCAGTTTTCCTGCCTCTTCCTTTCAGAGGCGTTCAAAGGTATTTTTGTTCACTGGCTGAAGTTCCAGCTCTGTTCAGGCTGCTGTCCTTTCTGTGCTGTTGGTGCTGACAGCTGATTTGCGTGCTGCCTTGCAGTTCTGTAAGCGGTGTCAGGGTGGCACAAGGCAGAGCTGTTCAGCAGGAGCAGCACAAGCGCTTCGGTGGCCACGCTACCTGCCTTGGCATGTTCTGCACAGAGGTGTTATGCTGCCAGGACAATATTCCCTCCAAACTCAAGCCTGCTTAGAGCTCGTTCTAGTATTTTACACAGCACCGTGCAAACCTGCTTCTTGCTAGTCTCAGCCATTTATTTGCTTTCATTCTGCGTGCCCAAAGAGCACAATATTAGGACCTAACAACCCTGCTATCATCAAAGGTAGGAAAGAAAAACAAACCCAGAAGAGAGAAGCACTCACTTTGACTGAATGTCAGAAAAATTACATCCGCAGTTTGAATATGGTAGGACTGTTCAAGCACTGCTGTCTGTCACACCTCCTTGTGCCTTCATTCTGCACAAGACTGGCTGCACTCGGGGCAGGGCAGGGCAGGACCAGCTCTTGTCTCACTATTCAACTGAAAGTGTTCACTTCAACTTTCTGTTTTGCACTGTGAGCTAACTGGACAGTGTGTCCTCTGTCCTCTGAAATGGTTCCTTTATCATGAATTAAATTCAAATATATGCCTCAGCTGCTCTCTTAAATTCTCATACACGAACTATGAAGCAGCAGTGGTTATCTGCTGAATTAAGTAGTTCAACTAAAAGAATCACATATATTGTTTCCAGTCAATGGACACTATGAATAGATTTTATGTAAAATTACTAGGAATGCATAAGCCATTTTGCCAAATGTTATGGAATTTCTTATCCCAAACCCTGTGTGATATGTAATTTATCGTCAAATACTGACAACTGAATCATACTCAGCATTTATATAGTGCTTTACATATGCAAACTGCCACAAGACATTAATTAAGCAGTAGATTTCCTAATGCTGAAAAAGTACTTACACCAGGTGCAATGGGTTAAATGTTCAAATACTGTCAACCCTTAAATACTATTTACAGAATTTCATTGTACTATGAGTTCAGTTATTGGCATAGCTGTAACATTCAGTGGCTTTTTACATACGGTAAGTAGGAGTAGGAACAGTAGTTTGGTCTTTATCTACACTAAACTTTACTTTGAAATTTTACTTTTGCTACCAGTATGTTATCTTAAAAATGAAGCAACTGTAGTAAGAACACAGCATATCTATTTGTAGACTCATGGTACATCTATAACAAAGAGATAACACTCAGTTTATTGTTTTTTTGGGTTTATTTTAATGTTCCAGATGACACTTACTTCTTTTTCACCATCTATTCTTTCATATTTCAGGATGTACAAAAGAGAAGCTTCAAGAAACCCTCTTCAACCCCAAACCACTGCCCACAATCCCCAGGTAATAACCATATTTTTTGTACCACTGCTACATCCTGACTAACAGGCAAATCAGCTGCTTGCGGGCTCTGAGGCTTACAAGGGTGAGTTAAATCAAGTGAAACTCCTTTTCAGGTGAAGGCTCGGTATACTCTTATACTGAGGGTCATTTCAGTTGACTCGAATATAGACAGGACTTAGAAATATAACATGAATTCCTTTGCAGTGAAAAAGACACACTTTGGGCATTTAGCTGCAGAGTGATAGACAATCTTTTCTAAACAAAACTCTAAAAGACTCTTGCCCTTGCCTCCAGAGCAGCTCTTAAACAATTCATACCAGGGCAATTTGAAAGGCTGCTGTCTGTGACTGCCTACCAGAGCCAGAGGTAAATGCTTCTGACTGGTACCGCTCGCAGCCCAGCACATACTGCAAAAAAGGGGCAGCAGCTCCTCAGAGCAGAACAGGGTGGTGATACACTCACTGCAAGCAGCAAGCTGCCCCATCACGAATCCCCAGGGCACGTGTTTGAGCACCTGGCGTTCAATATAGTGCAAAAGAAGTGCCAAGAGCTCTGCAGCCGGCTGCATACAATGCTGTCGGCGGGTGCGGTATGGATGTGCACGCACACTGGCATACAGACAGATGCATTTGCAACAGCACACTCCTGTCCTGGGAACCCTGCAGTCTAAACTGGATTTAATGTAGTGAGGATGGACACATGATCAGACAGGGAAGTGTGAAGATAATGGCTCTCCAAAGACAAGACAAGGTTTATCTAATGTTGTAAACGTACTGAGTGAATGATAGTGGGGCTTTAGCCATACTATGATTGCCATGGCTTAGGAATACCATTACAACAAGCATTCATTTGGTCTCTGTAACCAAAATCTTAGCAGATCTCACAACTCAAAGGATCAAACAGATATAAATTTGGTTTTGCCCATAAAGCTCAACATTACCAGTATTGCAAACTTGCATTCCTCAACTTTAATTTTGCTCAGAAATACATTTGCATTGAAACTGCAGCATTTCTCTGTTTCTTTGCACAGCTTTTATTGTCACATCAGTGAAAAAAGCATTTGGATCCAGAGGCAACTTCATAACCGAGCACCCATCCCATGGCCAGGACAGGCACAGCATGCAGCTTTTCTCTCTCCAGGAACTACTGTCAATCCCCTTAAAATATTCCCTTACTGGTACAGTCTAAGTAGAGTCCATACCATTAAAAATGTAAATTACTTTTGTCCCTATAGCAATTAGAAGATGAGGAATTTGAGAGTGTTACCTAATTTTTACAGCCATAATCTTACTTCTCTTTTAAAATGTCTTACGTGAGTCAATGTTACCTTCAGACACGTCCCCTCACACCAAAGCCTCAGTCCTTCTCTTACGTGGAATAGAAGAGCACAGGCTCACCAGAATGCTATTTACAGCACCAGTGAATTTAACCGTGTGAATTCTCAAGTGCCTCACATATTGTAACCATGACTATGAAATAGCCCATACACTTATTCACCATATAACAGTAAAGTTAATATCCTGGATATTTCTTGTTGGAGCCTCTGCTCTTTTTCAAGTTAAGCAAAACTCAGGTATATTTTCTGTGCAGCACACTCATTAGCAAGAATAGACTATAACTGATTCTATGTTCTGCTCTTCCCTTCTAACACAGCTTGTTTTTCTGAGATCACAGGGTTTTAGGTATTTGGTTCAAAAAAAAAAAAAAGAGCGAGAAAAGTTAATTATATATAATTATAGCTTCTATAAGGTTTCTACTGATGATGGGAATAAATGGCTGTGTTACATATAAAGGAAGAGAATTAGCTTTTAACAAATTTGTCATTTGGATAGCGTTTTTTTAATCATTCAGATCAGTGATGTTTGTCACTAAAACAGAAATCCCATTTTTGTCTTCCCTGGTGATGCTTTTTCTCCACTGACATGTGAGTGGCAAAGAAGTTGCAAGGAATTTGCCCCAGCTTTGGCCATTCTCCATAGATCCATCTAGAAAACCAACCCAGGTCTTTGGATCAAGAGAGCACCAGACTGTGTGGAGGCAACAGCAACTGCGGTTTTACCCACCGAGTATGGCCAAGCACAGGGGGAAGAACCCTATCCTCTCCTCATGCATTGCAGCACAGTTTGCAGCTGTGACTCTTCCCCTCTGCACAGTGCCTCTTGTAGGATGATCTGATTTTGTAATAGCATCTACTAACCTCTTGTATCAGTGCTAGTGGTAAGCAGACTTAGTTTAAATGCAACCGATTTATTAATAGATGTCAATCTTTTCACAACTGATCTTGATAACCACATGCTGAGAACCAACACAGATCTCCATATAAATGTAAAGCTATCCAAAGCCACAGGTCACACCTTTATCAGTGCACTGAGATATTCTCACCACGCTTGTTACTGCAGGAGCTAACTGCATTGCTGTGGTGGTTCCCAACCCCTACAGCTCCAAGCTGTACCCTCCTGCAGAGTCAGGATGTTAGGTTTGGGGCTCAGTGATCTGACATGGTATGGCAGATGGCCACTTTGTGCTGTTTAAGGCGTGGAGTTTTGTTGCTGTTACTGGTTAATTTTGTTTATTGGTCAGGAAAATAATAAGATTTGGTTGTAGCTAGCCTGAGTCAGCACCACACCTTATAAAATGTCCCAGGTGTTAGGTGCTCTCCCCTTCCCTCCACTCCCTGGAGCCCCAGAAATGGCTTTCAGTTCCACACAGGAGGCATGACTCACGCTTTCGGGGTGGTATTTATAGGCCATTAATCACAGCACCCAGGTGCTGACATTGCCGCACTCACAACAGGTATGAATCTGCCAGACAGAGAGCAAATACGACTCACGCTGAACACCGGTAACTGCACTCCCTAAAAAGCCTTTGTCCTGCTATCAAGCCTTACCACATCAGCCAGCTGGGTGAGCTGTGCCAGAAGAGTCAGAGCAGCGCCTTCCGCAAACACCAGAGCTCACCGCAGCCAGAGGGAAATGCCCAGACCAGTCACATGTGGAGTAAGGATCACAGACACTTCTGCTTCTAGTTAACCGAGAAACTAAATGAGAAGTTGTTTTGGTTTGTTTTTTTACCCCTTCTTTGACAGTCTCCCACAGCGGTCCTTCCCAGGTGAGGGAAGTCTCTTCATATGAGAGCCTTTACTCAGGAAGACTAAGGGAGCTTTAAAATCATTATTTTAAGCAATGACAGTGCAGAAAGAGTTCACAATGCAGAGAACTGGCCCATTCCTTCCAGATCCCAGCAATCACGAGATCCCAAACTCTCCTCCAAACAATTCTCCAGGCTGTGCAGACTACAAACTGTTCTTGCTTTAGGTGCTACGCACTACAGTGCTGGATGGTTTAGTTTACAAAAACCCAACAATAAAAGACTGTTTGATTTGTCACTGCAGCCATGAATGTCCCACAGAGTTTACTTTCCTGTTCTCATGAATGTATTTGTTTATATTAGCAGAAGGATTCAATCTGATGTAAACCATGAAATATGTTGTTTACTGTACAAAGACAGATAGATACTAAGGCACTAGTTAACGATGAAATCAAAGCTGACTCTTACATACATATTTGCATTAGTCAGTCACCTCCGTATCAGCGTACCTGGCTGAATACTACAACACTTCATTAAACAGCCTGTGAAAGCATCTAGAAGATAACGACCTGTTAAGAAACTTCTCATGTGAATCCAGACATAAATATGACCAAACCACATCACAGTGTAGTTTCCATTTTTGTCTGAAGAAGTGGCCATTCATTAAAAGTGGATCTGATGTATTTTTAACTGTAGAAAAGCTTTTCCCACATCCCCTGTTTCCAGTAAGAAAACAATGTTGATATATATATATGATATATATATATATAATCGTCTTGTATTCAGAGTAGTTATCAATAGTCTGCCATAAAACTGGAAGATGTACCAAAAGGTTTGTTATGCAATTTGTATTTTTATTAATACCCTGAACACCAGAAGTCCAAATGCAAAATTTGCCAATTATACAAGTTGGTTGTCAGCACTCTGGAGAACAGAAGTGGAATTTGAAGAGTTTTTGATAAACTGGATAACTGACAAATATTTGTGCCTTGTATGCCATCTTTAATGCTGTATCTAGTTTTCATTTTTAGTTTACCATTACACAAAAATAATCTGCTTATAGGGTGAAGTAGCCTGCAGCTTCACTAGTAGGGTGAAATGAAGCAAAAAAGCAAAAAAACCCTGAAGTACAGAAGAAAACTGAAACTGAACACCTTGACATTTTGTTTTGCTTATAGTGTAAAAATGCCACATCTGTTTCATTGATTGTACAAGACCCTCAAAGTTCACCTTTGAGGAATCTTTGAGCAATCAAGAACTGGCCAAAATGAACAGAAGCATTAGATTAATTGGAACAGATCCTAGGACCTTGTTTGCTGTTAGCTAGTGGGACAAACAAGTAGAATTAAATTCTATCCCAGGGAATATGCTTCTTGTAAATAAAGTAACTTGGTGTTTTTTTCCCTGTTTACTAATGATTGGCTCCTGATACCACGTTACTGTACTTTTATTCAGACATGATTTCCAGGTAAGTCACAATCCACTTGACAAAGAACCACGGGATCTGTCTCTATGAGCCTCCTGCAGGTCCCTCGCACTTGTTCAGTGATGGATTACCAACAGAATCAATTCACATTTGAAGCAATTTTAGTCTGGTCTTTCCAGTATATTTTTCTCACATGACAGCACTAGCTTGGGATGTGTTTTACTGGTGCACTCTGAGCAGTACAGTGACACCGATGAAGGCAGTTACACTGATAAACTGCCATTGGTGCTCCAGTGGTATCTCCTTACTGGAAATAGTTATGACAAAATAAAGTATACAGAAATAGAATCTACATTCAGTGAGCGATAATGTTTTGCATTTATTGTTGCTGTTATGGGCTGTGGTATGCAGAAAGGCCTCCTTAAAACTCAAAAGTGGTGGGCCTCCTTGACAGGGCAAGGAGTCTGCCAGCCCAGAGCTGTCATGGGGACGAAGCCCTAAGGGAGTAGTCAGTGTCCTGACAGGCCGAGATGATAGCCAGCCTTCAAACAAATTCTCCAAGGGCTTGTGGTCACATCAGCATTCCTGACTGCCCTGGCTGACAATATCGAACACGGCTTACAGATCAAGTAGTATCAACATCATTTTGTCTTATCTGTTCATTCTCATGAGGTCGTGTCAATACAACAGAGGTTGTTTGTGCCGTGACTTGGCCTGAAGTCAGGCTGGGTGGGGTTATCTGCAGAGGCCAGGTGTTGCAAAAGTCGGTTTGCTACCACATTTACGTTAATCTGGCCCAGCAGCTGAAGGCCTGGGAGATGAAACAGTACTTAGGCTGGTGACACAATGAGCGGTCAGCCACAACGATCCCTACAGCCTTGACCAGCCAGAAACAACTAAGCTGTAAGCAGCAACCCTTTTAAAACAATCAGAAAACATGGCACTTTGTTGAAATAGAGGACTTCAAGAGATTCGAAGGCTACAGAGGCTACAAGTAACTTACTTCAGTCTGAGCCTAATATGGGTCTTGATTTTCTCTAAAAAACCCACTTACCTTCTTTGTTGATTGGTTTACCCCAAAATGACTGCAAAATACCCAAATACAAGTCTACACACACATATAAAGAATAACAATCAAATTTAAGATCGAGTATTTTCAGTTACCCAAGATGTAGCAAAAGGTCTCTGCTGGTTACATCGGAATCATATATACTACATAAAGAACAGTGTAAGTTTCAGAGCCAAAATGACACCACTTTTCCTAAAATCTTGTCATACATATTCCTCTCCGATGACTGAAAAGTGAAATTATAAAACTGAAATGTTTCAGCTGTATAATTCAGGCACCGAAATGGCTTTCACTGACCTGCCATGTGACGTGGTCATCATCAAGGCTGCCAAATCTGGCACAGTTGTTTCATAAACTGCCATTGCCCATATGGCCACAGAGCTTGCAGAGATTTGCTGACCTTGCAGTCTGCCTATGTACTACAAAATAAAGCTCAGTTGAGCAGGTGGTCCCTTTTGTCAAGTTTAATTTCTTTTCTCTTGTGTCTTAAAGGACTCAGTCAGGGTGAGGCTGATGGATCTGTGGCTTGCCTGCCTACATGAGACCTACAGATGCTTAGCTTCCCGAAGGGCCATACTGTAAATATTTTATGAGTTTGGACCAAGTGCCTAAAGATGGGTGCAACTTTTGTGAGCTTCTGCAAGTCTGTAATATCATTATTCCTGGAAAAAAAAAAATCATGTAGAGAGAGAATCAGACAGACATCAAAACATGTTTGTGCAACAACTTTCTCTTGCACAGCTCAAAAACAGAAGCAGGCAAAAGGCCTTGATGGTCACTCTGTACATTTATTTGGTTTTAAACCTTTGACTGTTCATTGATTGCCACGTGAGCCTTTTTAAACCTGGATACACAAACTGCAGCCTGTCTTTTACAGCCGCTACCATCAGAGAAATGCTATTTTAAGTCTCCTTCAGTATTAACCAATTTGGCTCACAAGCCTAAAGGACAAAATATGACAATGCAGGACAGAGAACGATAAGACAGTCAGCAAACCCGCATTAACCCGTCAGGTAAGATCTGAATTTATACAAATATCCCTGGAGGCTGAATAAGCAAAGTTTTTCCATAACTCAACATGGTTTGTTTTGTTGCAGCCAACGTTCCTAACTCAGCATCTCCCCTTTGTAGCTAATATAAGTGTTCACAGCACTTAGTATCAAGTGGCAAAAAAGGAGACTTCGGGTTTAAATATACTGACTTTGCAGACCCCTACTGTGACTTAAGGCTCAGCTTCCTCCATTCCTCTTACAACAGAATCTACACTACAGGCCACAAGAAAGCTGGCAAAAAAAAAAAAAAAAAAAAAAAAAAAGGCAGCTGCGGACAACCTTCTTGTAGCTCAGTGCAAGGTCAGCTCTCTTGGTTTTAACTGACAAGGGCCTTTTGGGCTAACCTGGCTAGCTCTGAAGTAGCCTAGGGAGCTGTCATACAGCTCGTGATGCAGGGCAAACTGTGAATGCAGAAAATTTCAGCTGGGGATGATAGAGTCATCAGGTGCTCCATCTGAATCCAGCAGTGGATATATTGTCCACACTGTTTTTAAAAATACACTAAGAGAACTAATGTCAGGAAATGGAAAGAGTTCACCTTGACAGATGTCATCACTGTAATTTGAACTAGAAGAAAGCGAGCTCTAGCAGCTATTAATTTCTTGCTTGCTCTTAGGGTTAGTAAAAATTTACTGCAAAACACTGTTCAACAGGTACTTGGATTAAATTATGTTCTAGGGGGAAATTCCATGCTGTCCGTTGAAAATAAACTCCTCTAAAAATTAAAACCTTTCATGTGTTTTCACTATGTTTAATTCACTTTTTCTTGTTGATGAATAAGCATTTTTATTTCTCTTGTTCTGGTACACGGCAGAAACAGGTTCACTTGCCTCTCCCATCTACAGGCCCCTTCTTCACACCAGTTCCACATTACGTACATAACAGCTATGGACTCCCTGGTTTGCTGGATTCACCTATCACTCCATAATGTTCATGGGAATTACAGGCAATGAAAAAGAAACTGAATACAACTCTGGTTTTATCTAGGAGATTCCTTTCCACAGATTTACTCCCATTTTTTTTAAATAAGAATGTGTTTGTTTCTCTCGTTATTAGTTAGGGAAAAATCCCCAGACCTTAATAACTACCTATACTTCCAACCACAATTTTATGCCACCAATCTGAGACCAAAGGCTGTGTTTTACAGTGATTCCTTACACAGAAGGCCAAAACCTAGTGGCCTGCAAACACCACATTTTCTTCTTTAGCACTTCTGGAAACCTCCCGTCTCACTTACAAAATATGATAAGATCACAGGGGAAAGTTTTCATTCCTTGCTGCCACTTGACAGAAAATTCTTGTCAGGCAAAGCTCTTTGCTCCTGGTCAGGAGATGGAGGAATTAACTTGGAGTGAAAACTCTCCAAATTATAATTTTTTGCTGTACCTGAAGGCTGCTGCCAGCTGAGTCAATACTGCAATGTGATATAATGTCATGGGTCAATGAAGAAAAAGGCATTCTTCTACAAAAGGGCTTTTGCTGCAGACAGGAAATTTATTTTTTGAATTAGTCACTGGTTTCACTTCATGCTGATTATACAATTTTCATTAACATACAATAGCACTGTTTCCATGCAAGTGCTATCAAGATTACATTTACAGTTCCAAAAGCTGTTTCACTACACCTACACACAACTTGACTGCCACACACAGTAACAAATAAAGTGTTCTCTGTTTCGTATGCTTACCTAAAATCCTAAGCTTCATTGCCTGTGATGTAAACTGCTACTGTGGTAAATTGGTAACTAATAAAGAAGGTAGAAATAGACCTGAATTTTGACAATTATGCATATTTTGACTATAAACATCACATCTATGAGTTGGATATAAACATGCCATTGAACACATTCTTTATAAAGAAAAATAAAGTGACATTCCATCATCTCAAGTGAGATGATATGTAATAAAATCTGGCAGCACAGGCTATTTTTTCAATACCGATAAGATCTCTGGCGGGACTTTTGATGGAAATAATGAACTTTTTCTTCTCTGTGTGCCACCTTTTTTCCTTCCCTCCCCCCTCCCCCCCTTCAATATCTACACCTACCAGCAGCTGCTGTTATTTCCTGAAAAATGAAACCTGGGTATTTTGCATTTGAGAAGGTTTTTGCAGAGGGAAGTCACAGTGGGGCTGCATTCCCCAAAGACATGCACACTAGACTTGCTAATACAAGGAAGGCAGGAAAAGGATGACTCTGCATAAATCAGTTCCTACTCAGTAAGTAGCTGGCAAAAGGGAAACTGTTCAGGTGGTTGAGTCAGGGGAGAAACCAACTCATACTACAAACATATCCAATTACAGCATTAAGGAGTACCTTTGGCCTGAGTCACTTAGTAATTTGTCTTATCAGCTTCTTTCTGATTATCTGGGTGTTGAGCAGATGGAACAGTTTCACTTAAAATAAAACTAGTCTACCCATGGAATTACCCTAATTGACTATCTCATTTAACTCTGTATGTAGACATTTTGATTCTAGAATAAGAATACCTAATGCCATTGGATTAAAATAAACAGACATTAGGGAGTCATGTTTCAGATATGTATTCACATACAGAATTATCAAGAAAAACTCAAGGTGCAGACAAGTTAATTATTACATTTAAATACTGTTGCAATGCCAGATTATTTTGACGAAGAATTTTGAAAGGTCTTTTCTCTCAAACAGGAATCTTCCATAATATAGACCATAGGAAAACAAGTGCACTTTTATAAACAACCATGTAACCTGGACACAAAAACATCCAGCTTTTTTGCACAGCTCTCTGGGCAGAACATGAGAGCAGAATACTTTATTGTAGCAATATATTTCATTACCTTCTCATCAGTATTTAGGGTTACTGGTATGGCAAAAAGGAAGGATGAAATAGGAGAAGTAAAGATAGGAGGACAGAGATCTTCAACCCAACATTGCTGGGATGTGGAAAGATTTTCAAAAGTAGTCAGCCGCTTTCAGTTATTCTTAAAACGAATTTATACCCACCACATAAATGTTTCTTGCTGATTTTTGGTTAAAGCTTGCCATCAAATTTTTAGGGCCGAGGGCTGAGTCTCTGCCTTGTGCAGTGCTGAATGCACCAATGCTATTCAATAGGAGCAACCCAAATGAAATAAGGAAAACTAAAGTCATTGTTTCAGAACAAGAAACACTAAATGTCAATGCCAATATTATTAGATGCTATTGTGACAAATATAACTAAACCCACTCATAGCTACTATTGAAGCAGCGAGGTTTTATTGATCAAATATCCACAAAGTACAAAATCCTAAAACCACTACTGTTTATCAAGCAGCTATTAAAACCTGCAAATACTTTAACATGCAAATCCTTCAAATTTTGTTGTCATCTCCTTCCTCAACCCCCAAAGAAACCCCAAACCAACCTAAATTATCCTGCAAGTGAATACAAAACAAAGACTTCTTTGTATACCACTGAATTAAGAACTAATTCAGGCCAAGAAATCTTGCTCAATTTCATATATTCAAAATGAATAAACATTGAAAAAATTCTCCAGATGCCAGAAAAAAGTGCGATTCTGTACTTCAAATTATTTCAGATTGTCTTATCATCTTAGTTTCCCTCAGTAATTATTCTCTCTTTACCTTAAGGTTTACTGTTAATATTAATGTCACTTACTAACAGTATGGGAGTGACAGAACAGCAGCTCTTCCCCAAATGATTCTGAATCTTCTCTGTTCAACTGTTTTATATTGGATTATGAACCATTTAAGTCATAAAAACTCAAGTGAATTGTAACATACCTCTGTTATATCCAGGAAACATTGCAGATATTAGGAAGTGAAACACCTGCATGCAGTATTCTTAGACTGATTTCCCTCAGGATTTTCTCAGCAGCAGTACTAAATTAAGACATTTTCGGACCCTTCAGTTCTGCTAAAGTTGAGGATCAATTCACCATTCAGCTCTTTGCATTTGGCCCCAGCAGCCTGTAAGCAGTTAAACAGAACCCACAGCAGAAGGACCTATTCTTGTCACAGATCCCTTGGTTGCTGTAGGGCCCATTTACACCGTGGAACTAAACACTGTTGCTGTACAAGTGAGAGCAAAGAAGGATATCAAGTCCCATTGCCATAGAAGAAAGAAGAGCAAAAAGTGTATGGAACTGCATCTTCATGTTGAAATTAAAGGCATTGCATAAATATATGTTATGAAATTACTATTAAAATCACTTTTATCTTATAAAACTTGAATGCCAAATTATGACAGACATTTAGTATTATTTGTAGCCTTCAAATTCCATTAACACTGTGCCTAGCTAGTACATGGCAGAACACCACAATCTCAGAATAGTCTCTTTCACAGTCACAAGAACTTTCCATGTATTAATAAAAACTATTCTAAAAAAGTAGTCACTAACAGAAGCCAGAAAAATCTGAATGAAGGCAATAATCTCTTTCCCCTGCAGTTTCAGATTTCAGATGCATTCGCACACTCACCTAGTTCTCCACATATTGTCAAAGTCTTTTTTAATCAAGGACATGCATTTCCTACAGATTTTAGCTGTTTCATTTACAGAGCTCAGGCCTTCTAAAACTCAGAAGCATACAAATGCTACGCAGGACATATGCTGCAACTTAGCCTTCTCCTCACATCATTTTTCTGTTCCTCAGGTATAGCACAGTTTTTCTATAAAATACTCATTCTAAGTAAGCTCAGCAGTATTTAATCAGATCTCAGGAGGCTATACATCCCTTCACTAACACTGACCTTGGCTGGGAGTTAATCCCATAGCTGTAAGTACTTTGGCTATGCCTCTTTAAAGAGGTACCAGAAGAGCTGGTTAGAAGGCCCCTTCAGTAACACCAGAACGTCTTTACATATTTTTATAGCACTAAATCTTGTCACCAGACTGACAAGCTTTCACAGCACTGAAGTTTCAGGTATCAGACGTGTTACTGAGTTAAACTACACTTAAGTTTATTCTTTGCCTATAAGTGAAATACATTTTTTAAGGAAAAAAATCCCCAAACCAATAGCACGCTGCTTTTATAGTTCTACAATGCTGATACTTGTATGGACAAAAGCAACTACAACAGAAGCAGCTAATGATTTGATCTTTCTAAACTATGCAAAGAAAAAAAATCTTAGTTTGTATGAAAAGTTTTATTGAACAAGCAGGGTTACTCAACACCATAAAAGCTAGTTATATATGTAAATACTGTACTGTAAACTTCTCCATAACCAAATTTATGCTTTTCAAATTATTTTTGACATTTTTAAGATAGTATCAAATAATTTTGAAATTGTTTTTAAAACATACTTGATCATTTTGAAAATCAAATACATACAGCCAGCTTTCTGATAATTATATTCTGCCTGGATTCTGCTGCATTGCAATGCTTCATGTTGCCCAAACAGAGCTTGTTTCAGGACAATTTTCATTTATTCCTGAGAGAATCTAAACTACAGTACTGATCATGAAGTACAACAACCCAATATAATGTGTGCTCAAAAATTACATGCTGCACACTCCCGTGATTTATTTAATTTAAATGTCTAAAACCTTAGCTGGGCATTTTCAGCCTTTCAACTCACACATCCCCTTAGCAGTCTGTAGCCGTGCACAGACTTGCTTCTTTTAGTTACTTCCCACAGACTCCTTGCTATTATTTCACAGACTCCAAATTCCTAAAAGCAGCACTGCAGACTAACTAATTGCCTAGAGCTGGCTGATAACAAGAGAGATTAAATTAATGTATGTAGTAGAGGACTGAGACTTCAGAAATAATACTCCACACTTAACAGGCTGAAGATCATTTGTTACTTTGAACAGGATACATTTCCTTCTTCAGAAATAGCAGCAATTAATAGCATAATGTAAAATGAAAAAAATAGAGAGTAATTTTATTCTGTCACTGGGGAAAAAAAACCAACAACCACCCACAACACAATTCAACAGCAAATTTGGATTAAATAGAATGCATTTAAACCAACATTACAGTTGTCTGATCTTTGCAAAATCCACTACTGCCATGTCAGGGGAAAGTGCAATAGAAGTAATTTACCTGTGGGCTTGCTATAGAGGTGGTGAAGGCAAGCAAATCCACATTGTACCCAAAACCTTAGAGTAACGTAAGCAAAGTGTGTCAGCAGAACAAGAAAATTAAATATTTTTGCAGTGATACCGTAGCCTTTCAACCATTTTTTATAGCTGTTTTTAAAGATAACTTTGCAAGCACTTGCTGCCTGATGACCGTTTTTGGCTGGCTTACATGAAGGCAAGAGTGCGCTGTCAGCGGGTGATGTGCTAGCTCTGCCTCTGGAGTGCTTCTAGAAGGGGGAACCAGAGGGACAGCCAGCTGAGCAACAGGAAGAGGTGGGGAAAGGACTTGGAAGCCTCGTAGTGAGCTTGGTTATTTTGTTTCCCAGCCCAACATCTATGCATGTCTATGCACGAGTTGAGCAGTCATTGAGAGGCAACTCATTCGCAGAACAGGAGGTTGGAAGTACTCCTAGGGGTGAGTTTTTTCACTTTTTCAAAGAACTATAGTACTGCACTGGAAAAAAGACATCCTACAAGTTTGCCACAAGTTAAGAGTAATGTGGTTAGCAGGCAGAGTCTAGAACAGAGATACAGTCAAAGCCCAGCTCCCAGGATTCAATATAAGATAAAATATCTGATCGATCTCCAGACTGATCTGTGCAGCACCCTGAAGGAGCTCAGGCTCAGCCTGCAGCTGACAAAGTTTGCAGGTGAGCGAGAAGACTGTGCACCTGGGAGAAACCGGGTGGAGGCCTGGCAGACCAACATCCCACCTCGGGACTCTCAACAGCAGCAAGGCATGACTTATATTTACAAGGTGAATACAGCGAGTGCCGGGTTTCAGACACACAACGTATTTAAGGAAGTTGTTTAAACAGTTGCCCACTCCACAGCAGGGCTGCTGGAATGCAACTTTTGTGTTCCTCAGGAGAGGCTTCATTTGCAAAGAGTTACACAAGCAATAGCAGAGGGGTTTAGTTTAAGCTCCTGAAGACAGGATCACCAGAGAACCCATGGAGATGCAGTACTCACCAGATGGCCACAGGGATGCAGTACAGCTAGATGCAGCAAAGCGAAGCCTTCACCAGGAATTCTAGCAAAAATAATTTAAGTGGAATTTAGTCTCTGCGAGAACTGTTCAGGGATTAACAGAACGTTGCTTATGAAACTTATTTCAAATCCTTTTGCCTTCGTCTACCATAGCCTGTTTCCTCAAGTATTGCGTTTAAATTGGGTTTCTGAACTAGGTGTTGTAGAAAGGACCTAAATGCCACAACTACTTGAATAAACACTGAGGATTGTAAAAAACTGAGTAAGATATAAACCAAAGGCCAGAGTGTGCCGAAATAACTAAAGGTATTTTCTTGAAAGGAATGTCTGATTGATAGAAAGTCCAAGGAACGACTTCTACAAACAGTGGCAAGTAGCCAGTCCCCGTGACTCCAGCCCCACCAGGCCACACTCCCGTGCGGGGCCACCAAATGCAAACAGCAGCAGCAGCTCGCAATTACCACGTCTTCAGCCTGAGGGAGCGGCCGGTCCCGACTGCAGGCGGACAGGGACGACACCGAAGCTGGTGCAACCCGAGAGAGGCTCCTCAGGAGCCGCCATGGCCACGGCCGCCCAGCTCGGGGGCTGCTCTGGCCGGGGCGGGCGGCAGAGAGACCAGCCAGCTCCTGAGGAGCCCCGGTGGGTGAAGGGGCCTCCCCCACTGGGGCCGGTGCTCCCCGGCGGGGAGCGGGCACCTTCGGCCCCCGGAGCCAGCCGGGCAGAGGGGCTGGGGAGCCGCGGGGGGTGCTCGGGGGGCCCAGCGCGGCCCGGCCGTTCCGTACGGGGTGCGAGGAGCTGCGGCAGCGGCTCCCCTTGGGGGCATGAGGGCGGGCGGTCGCCGAACAGCAGGAGGCATGGCAGCTGCCCCAGCACAGGCTGCGAGGGGTGCCTTGTCCCCTGGCGAGGGCCGATAGGGCGGGAGGACCAGCAGCGAGGAGATAACCGGGCCCTCCACCGATAAGGGGGCAGGGGGCTGCCGCTCCCGCCGCCCTTGTCCCGTTTGCGCGCCGCGGCAGCGCGGCTGCCTGTGGGGGGAAACCCGCTGCCTGGAGGAGGCCCGGGGGGGGGGGAAGGGGAACCCACTGCCTGAGGCGAGCGGCGCCGGGGTCTAACGGGCGGGGCGGGGCGCTGCGCGCGCGGCTGCCCGCCGCCGGGGAGCCAATGGGGGCGGCCGGCGGCGGGGCCGGAGCCAATGGGCCGGGGCGGGCCGCGGCGGGCCGCAGGGCGCCATGGGCCGCGGCAGCGCCGTCCCGCCGCCGGGCCGGGGCCGGTAGCGGCAGCGCCGCGCTCGCCTTTCTCCTCCTCTTCCGCCTCCTCTTCCTCCTTCTCCTCCCTCGGCGGCGGCCACCGCCTCCCCGCGCAGCCGCCGCCGCGCAGGACCCAGTGCCCGCCCCTGGGGCGCGGCGCTGCCCGGCGCCGGGGCCGGCACGGCACGGCTCCGTGAGGCGCGGCCGCCCCTTCCCCGCGCCCCTCCTTCCCCCCTCTCCTCCCCTCTCTCCGCCCGCCGTGAGGGCGGGAGGGAAGCGGTAGCCCCGAGCGGGAGGCGAGGGAGGCGGCGCGCTGGGAGCCATGCGGGAGTACAAGGTGGTGGTGCTGGGCTCGGGCGGCGTGGGCAAGTCCGCCCTCACCGTCCAGTTCGTGACGGGCTCCTTCATCGAGAAGTATGACCCCACCATCGAGGACTTCTACCGCAAGGAGATCGAGGTGGACTCCTCGCCGTCGGTGCTGGAGATCCTGGACACGGCGGGCACCGAGCAGTTCGCCTCCATGCGGGACCTCTACATCAAGAACGGGCAGGGCTTCATCCTGGTCTACAGCCTGGTGAACCAGCAGAGCTTCCAGGACATCAAGCCCATGCGGGACCAGATCATCCGGGTGAAGAGGTACGAGAGGGTGCCCATGATCCTGGTGGGCAACAAGGTGGACCTGGAGGGCGAGCGGGAGGTCTCCTTCGGGGAGGGCAAAGCCCTGGCTGAGGAGTGGAGCTGCCCCTTCATGGAGACCTCGGCCAAAAACAAAGCCTCGGTGGACGAGCTCTTCGCGGAGATCGTCAGGCAGATGAACTACGCCTCGCAGCCCAACGGGGACGAGCAGTGCTGCTCCTCCTGCGCCATCCTCTGAGGGCGGCGGCGGGCCGGGGCTCGGCGGGGACACGGCGGGAGCCGCTCCGCGTCCCGGCCGGCGCGAGCCGCGGGGCGGGCGCTGCCCCGGGCAGCCGCCAGAGACACTCACACACACAAAAGACAAGAATCGTAAAAAGAAAAAAAAAATCGTGTTGGAAATGTGGCTTTTTTCGGCATGTACGTTTCGTCCAGTGTTGGTCGTTGCATATTTCCTGTCAGTGTCTGCCGCGGGCCGCTGCCGGGCAGGCACGGCGGGGAAAGCCTGCCCGAGGAGCGGCCCCTGCCCGCCGGAGGAGCCCAGCGCGGCGCCCTGCCCGCTCCGCTCCGCGCCCGCTGCGCCCGACCCCGCTGCTCCCGGGCCCGCAGCGCCCCGCGCCCAGCCCCGGGATCTCTATGCAAAGTGGGGCGGCTGCGCCAGGGCGCCCGGCCCGGAGAATTGCACATCGGAACTGGGACTTTAACTTAAAACACTGATGCCAATACAGTGTGGGGTGCCAGAAAGTGTCTGCTGATGATTCGTGAAATAATTTTCTATTTTGTTTACCTGCTGTATCGGATGGGAGTTTGCAGGAGAGTGGTAGCGTGTTGTTTTTTTCCTGTTTTGGTTTTTTTGTTTTTGTTTTGTTTTTGTTTTGTTTCTGTGTTTTTTTTTTTTTAAATCAGCTGTGAAAATGTTACAAATCTGCACAATTTTTTAGGTGTGCGTGCCTGTGTGATTTCGGTTTTATTTTAACTTTTCTTCAGCGGGTGGGAGCGGTGGTGTTTTTGTTCCGAGGGTTTTTTTCTTTAGGTTGGCAATAACTGATTTTGATGACTAGCTCTAAAGTGCAAAGACTTCCTATATGTGATGCAGGGCCAACAGCAACCCTGTGTCTATAGAGTGCCTTCAAAACTCAGCTGTTCCAGCCGGTGCCAACCTGTGAAAGCTCCACAGAATCCCATTATCTACTACTCCAAAAACTACTTAACAGTTTCCTTGCAGTAATCATTCCGAACAAGCCAGGACAAAAGGGCCTATTGTTAGTGGAATTTATTTCTTATTTCCATCTGAGCCTTTTAACTGTTATTTCCATGTCTTGCAAGTTCGGGTTTCATTTACTTCAAATTTACAAGAATTTAGCCTTTTGGGATTTTGGGGGGGGGGGGGCGCTTTTTTTTTTTTTTTTTTTTTCTTCTTTTTTCCTTTGATTTTGTTGTGGGATGTACCTCCAGCCAGCAAAGAAGGAAGTTTTACCGTTGTGATGTACCAAGAAAATCCTAACAACTGTCATTTTAATTCCAGACATGCATTTAAGAGATGTCTATCCATTTTAAGAATTTTAATACAAATGCTGTTTTTTAGAAAACAACTTTGTGCGCTTTTATGTATTACATGAAACACTAACTTTCACATAGGCTGTTGATCCTGATGTATAGTATATCTTAATAGAAGTGAAAGGCAGGGGGAGGGGGGCTCAATTTAGCTAAGGACAGTGTTTAAAAAAAAAAAAGAAAAAGCAAACCACGAGATTTCTATTTTATCTAATATTTAGTCACTTTTAATACAGTTTTTCATTTGTGTTTAGGTCCTGATGCTATGTGATGCCAGCATGTGAGTGGAACGCTGTATTCAGTAGGTAGCTTAGGAAGGTAGTGTGTCTTCAATGCAAAAGGCCTTGTAAGATTAGGCCAATCTGTGAGATTCCTTACTGGGAACAGCATGGTTTATTGGGGTAAAATTCTAAAGATTGGTTATTTATAAAATTTAAGATTTTAATCTCATTGCATTGTAACTCTTCAAAATTATGCACCAGGGCATTATTTCAATTCTGGTTTGCAGGGGCATTGGGGTGGGAGGACACCTGTACCTTCTGTCATTTGGAGCTTCTAAAGAGTTTGTTTACCTTTCTTAGCCCCTTCTTTAAAGATTAGCACACAAATCCTGTAACATTTTTTTCCTTTTTCTCCCCCCCCCCCCCCCCATCCTATCCCATGCCAAGAAGACTAGAAATTATTTTACAACGTGAAAACAATAATTGAACAATGATGCATAAACGGGTTTTTTAATCAGGCACTGAAAACTAACTGCCATGATTCCTACTGTGAATGTGATCATTTCTGGTTTTAAGTAGGAAAAAATTCTGCTTCAGCAAACAGTGTTTAGTATTAGTTTAATTCTATGTACTGAAATCCCAGTGATTTAGATGAAAATTATAAACTTGTGATTTAGTTGAAAATTGAATACTTTAGCAACATCCGGTATCTACTAAAAGTCTGGAAAAGATTATATACCTAAGTATTGAATGTATCTCTTCTTCTGAGCTGACATGTATCCTTCTGATACAATCAGTCAGGTTGTATCAGACTGATACAATCGCAGTTAAAAACAAAGAGGGTTGGAGAAGGCAACCGGAGTGATGGTCCCTCAACTTCTCCTTGAGGCCTTCATATAACAAGACAAATTGATCCAACCCCTCATTTTTAAATAGAAACTGAAAACCCCTTTGCAGCTGATCTTCCAGAAATTTCTAAAAATTAGTTAGAATCCAGCTCCTCAAGGACTTGCATGTTAAATGGGCAGAGGAATAATGCTTATTAATAGTAGGGCTTTCTTTTAACAAAAATACTGCATTGAAAACTAAGAGAGCTTGACTGCTGCAATGTCTGCAGTTTAAAAACACTTCATGTCTGAAGTTTTTAAAAAAATAATGCCATAAATTTACATCTCAGCTATTCCTATGGTTCAATTTTGCCTTAAATTCACTGGGATTATATATTTTTTAGCACCCAACAGGCCTTGCTCTAGATCAGTTTATTGACAGGAACTCATTGTGCTTAATAAAAGCAGGTATTTATTCTGTTCTGCCCAACAGATAGCAGATTCTTCATGTTTTCTAATGCCTCCTGTTTCCCTCCTGCCTGTGTTGTGATTGAGGAATAATGCAAAAATGGGTGTTCGTAGCACACGGCGGCACATAAAAGTCCAGTATTTCTCAGCCTAGCAGAGCAGCTGAAGGCAGCCTGGTACGTTCTGGATTATGCTGGGGTTTTTTGTAGATACATTCTAGTTCTTGCCAAAAAAGTGTGTTCGGTGAAACAGTGAAGCATTTCAGAAACCATAGCATGGGTCTAATCAAGAGGTTTGAATGTATTTAGATGTTCGGTGTTCTCTATGACTCTGTGAGGACCGTACAAAAAGTAGAGCTCAGTAGTCTGATCTTGCAAATACTCTGAAGTGTTTTGGTGCTTGTTAAACATAGGCCTTGTCTATAAAGTAGAAAAAAGTCATACTGCACTTTAACTTGACCGAGTAATGAAAGCTATATTAGCTTCTACACTTGAGGAAAATGTTGTATCAATATAAAGGTACTCTCTTATTCCTTTTCCCTGTGGGAATATGTTATACCCTTATCAATACAAAGGTGGTATATATCTCTTTTCACAGTCAGAACTGCAAATATTTAATTGATTTGGAAGAAAAATTACATTCCCAGCCAAAATACTTCCTGACAGTGCAGAAATTGTGTAAACAAGGCCTTAGTTTAAGGCTGGTCTTATGGCCACATATTTTGCTGTACATGATGATTGTATTTTTAAAAATCCAAGCTTGTTCTATTGCAAGAAAGCGTGTCTTTGAAATCCTTGTCTCTGTGATTGTAATCGTGCAGTATTCTCGACCTCATTTTCAATACAAGTGTGGTTCTTATCAACACGATGCCCAGGCTTTATTGATGCTTACGGTTCTGGAGATGATGTTGAATTCTGTGGCTGTGGGATTCCTGACAGTTCTGCTTCTCTCAAAAGAATGTATGGCAAGTTTTTTATTTAAAAAATGCAAAGAGCATTTTAAATAAAGGGCAGCTGGCTCTTTATGACTTCTTCATTGGGATGCACATTGCATGCAGGTGTTGCTCAGTATCAGATTTCCTCGAGGAGTGACAGAATGCAGAAATTTCCATGTTCTTTAAGAATTTTGTACAAAAATGAGTGGCACGCATATTCTCCCATTCAGATGAACGGACAGCTTCCATGACTGTAAATGGAAAATGGTTGGAGCTCTACTGCTGTTAGAAGCTCTCTTACTCTCCAGGTTTGTATAGCAGGCAACCCAGACGCTGCTCTTTGTGGACCTTCACTGCATCTATGGAAACTACTGTTTGGAGTGCCCATTTACATTCTGGTGAGATTTGAGACTTGATGTAGAAGCAAATATGTGCATGAGCTCTGTTTGAAGGTGGAATAGTTTTAAATAATGATCATAGCTTGTGGCTTACTCCTGCAGTGTTTATAGCCTCATACAAAGTGTGTACGTCAAAAATATTCTCTTTCCTGTCATATTGTTATAGTGTGGTGTTCCAGAACCTTGTTTTTGTAGGAATCCAGCACTGCCCAACTTCTAAAACTTTTTATTTGGGGCTGACAATCTTTGGTAAAGTTGTGTATAGCAAATGAGAGTGATTGGATAGCAGAATTTTAGTTCAAACACCTAAAGATATTCGAGTTATGAGAAATGGAGTGGAAGTGTATTGCTGGAGCTGGGTGCATTGAGTTTGGGTTTTTGTTGGTTTTCAGTTTTAATTTGAGTAGACCACGGGTTTTGTAGTCTGTAATCGAGAATCTCAGTGTATTTCCCAAGTAAGAGTCAGTGTGTGTGTGTGTGTATTCTGACTTCATTGAGGTTGGAATCAAAATTCTTGCCCTTGCCACAGGTGATATCAACCTCTGTGATCTCAATTCTGCGTGTAGTCAGTATCACGCTGAAGAAAACTCCCAATGAAACCTGAACTCATTGACCAATAATGGGCTAGAGCAGGGAGATTTACGTGCAGAAAGCTTAAGAACAGCTATTAAAATTTCCCTATAGCTATTTTAAACTTTTTTGAGGGTATGACTGCTCTAATATGCATCAGGTCCTGCTTTACTACTGTTGATGCTAGAGCATAGCAATTCAGTAGATGGCATTGTGCATAGCATAAAGAAAATACTGTATCTAAATACTTAATCTGCAATATCTTAACAAGTCTTAGATCCTACATAAAACACTGTAAAATTAGAAGTTGGTTAACCAGAACTTTTAAGTTGTTCAAATAAGTCTTAAAGTATTGGAAGCAGCTGCTCTGTAATGACTTTATTTTATTTTGGCAGTCTCTGGGTGTTTTGGAGGTTTGGGCAAGGAGGAAGCTTTGATGAAGAATCCAGAGCTTTACTTTGGTAATTCTCAACAGAGATACATTTGTAGGACAATGGTGTCTGATATGTAACTTCAGCTTTAATGGCTTAAAACAAATTTGTTTCTAAAAGCTCTTTAAGAGAACATTAGAAAAAGTGCATATTTAATAGATGTGATGTGCAGGTAACAGACAGATCCCAGATGTTTCTCCTCTGCCTGATTGACTGCAATTGTGCAAGAAGTGCTGTAGCAACTAGACCAATCAGAACGACATTGCTAATTTTTTTGCCTGTTGATACAGTCTTCTTATCCTGCTGTATTACGGTGCTAGGATGAAATGAGATGTTTGAGCTTGGTTTGATGGATGGTTGTAAATTGACTTTCTGCGTGAAAAACTAACCTGAAATGGAAGTTGGGTTTTGTTTTTTCTTTGAATTACGTATTGAAAAAGATAGAGGTCAGCATTTGTGTCAGTATTTCCTTACTAGTTTCTCATTTATGGGTGTATTAATCTAAAGCTTTGTTTCTGCAGCATTACTACTGTTAACCCAATTTAAACAATTAGGATGAATACTTAAAAATTCAGGTTAGAGGTAGAGTTCCAAGTAGGGTAGTAAGTGCTGAGCTTACAATTGGATATTTGCGTTTGCTCTGTTATTAATAGCCAAGATATTCAGGTGTAGAGCCTGATGTGAGTATCTGAATAGAAGTTTTGTTTTAGCTGTTATAAGTGGTCCACCTAAAAGTGTTCCTGAGAAACACGAATCTTGATGCCCTTGTGATAGCATTTGTTCTGAGAGTTGAGAACAGATGCAAGAATAAGATGCATTATTTACTGTTGAATTAAAACTTGAGTTGTATCATTTTCCTGTCTTGCCAAGAGGTTGCAAAACTGGTAGTGTTCCTTCCAGCTGTGGTGTTTGCATTCCTGAGGTGGGGAAGCAGCATGCTTTCCTGATGGGAGAGATCATTTAAGTTCCTTACCATCTTGCAGCCTCTAAATAGTTCACTGCATCTGTGATAGAGTTAGAAATTAAAAGGAGGGAGCAAGATGTTTCTGACTTGCAGATCTGTATCAAGGGTGTCTAGATCCAGGGGTGTCTAGATCAGTCCTCTACCAAAGCCCTGCTTCTGGTTTCCAGCTTCAGCACTGATTCAGCATGTTTCCACCAAATATCCAAAGCTTTCTACACCTCAGTTTCTCCAAGTCTGTATTTTGTTGAAATGTCCATTTCAATGCAGATGAACTGATTTTGCATGGGCGTTTGGCTCTGGCATTGCAGCCACAAATGCAGTAAAGGAAGATGATTGGGAGAGGGGGATTGAGGACACAAGAAATACACAGAAAGGATACTATCACTTAGAAGAGTGTGTGACTTTTTTTCCTCTAAGACAGACCTAATTATTGGAAGCAAGTCTTTGAGTATTAGGTAACTAGCAGAAGTCTTGATTTAACCAAGCCTTATGCTTAAATTGAAAAAGATACTTAAAAGTCCTTTGAGCTGGAGGCATGGTACTTGAATGATTGCAGAGAATTATCTTTGCAGTTTTTCATTGACCTTGGTTTGTTTAAATATTCTAAGGTTTATTATTTTGATAGTTATCACTAGATAGAGGATGTGTTTAAGTACAATTTAATATTTGTATTAGTTAAATGTCTCCATGTTGTAGGGATTGATAGACACAGAAAGTATGAAGTGATGGTCTGTTTACTTACTGAAGGCCTTGCCAGAGATAAAGAATTAAAAGATCCAGGCTTCTGTTTTCAGAAATATGATGATGCACATAAGAATGCTTAATGTAACTTTCTAAATTTATGGATGACTTCTCAGAAATTGCTCAGAATAACAGACACCCTTTTCGACAGGAGATGACTGTCCCTTCTCTTCACTGCTGCTTGACTAGCCATGCTATTGCAGTATTTTTTTTTTCTCACTATAGTGTGAAAAACCGTGATCTTTCTGCTGCCATGGGTGTTTGTCAGACACGGGCTGACTTCATGACTTCATTGCTTGCTTGGAGCTCTGGCATTCTTCCTCTTGTAGGTTGCGTGGGGGAGGAGGGAGCACAGATGATGCAGTGATGATGAAGTGGTCGCTTATCGAAACCCTGGGATGGGAAGCTGGCTCACATCTAAACATTTGAGAGTGTGTGCATCGTTGAAGTTATACTTGAAACCGTGCATTCATACAATACATGCAACTCCTTGCTCTGCAGTGTTAGGTGTTTGTTGTAGGTTTGCTCTGGGAAAGCACTAACAAAGAACTGTTTCCTGCAAGGTGAACTGAGATCTTGCAGTGTACTCCTGTGGCTCCTGTATAGCTGGCATCCAGCAGGCTTGGAGGAAAACAGTTTGGCATTTTGAGGAAGAAGTATGCATATGCGTTGTAGCCACTCTTGCTTGTCCAGAAAGGTAGTTTGAAAGATAAGTCTTCTGCAGATATCCTGAAAATACTTTCTGTAGATGTGTTTCTTAAGAAATGCATAATGTGACTCCTGTTTAAGTTCCTCTGCTGGATCATAGTTTTTTCCCCTCGCACACCACCCCTAACAGAGCGATGAGGTCTGCTTGTTCAGAGTCTTGTGGGTGAACAGAAACTGAATGCATGTTCAGTATTTTCCATATCTGTAATAAAAGTAAGTTTGGGGCATTAGTGTACATCCACATCCATGACATTTAGTGTATTAAACAATGCACCTTCCCCACATTTTTATGAGAAAGAAAGAAGCAATCAAGAAGTAGCAGTGCAGGGCTAATAACATACTGGCTAGGTAGGGCAGGAATCTGTGATGGAGGACTGTCTTTTGGGTTTGTGGTGTGGGACTAGAAGCAGGACACACATCGCCAGGTTTTCTAAACACCAGATGTGATTTCTGTGGAAGGTTAGGAATTGGGATGTCTTGCTGGAGGCAGGGGGAGTTTGGGAGAAAATGGGTTGAATTTTTCAGATTCAGAAAAGAAATATAAAGTATAAAAAAGCATAATTCTGTGTACGTCATGGATTGAATTTATTCCACCCCCTCCCCCCCCTTTATGATGCTAAGCAGATTTGAAAGTGCAAAGAAAGTTTGCGCAATGACTGTTATCCACCAAGGATGATGTTGATGATCTGAGTTTATACTGAGTTTCATAACTTCCCTACACCACTAATCACCAAAATCTCTTGTAAACTGTGTGGAACTTTTTATAATGATGGTTACAATGTGACTCAAGGTAGTTGGGAGCCATATGTATTTAAGAGTGAGATTAGTGATAATTTTATTCCTTGAATGAGCTACAGTAATATTACATACCTCAGTTTAGTATTGGGAGTTTGCTGCCAAGTTTATTTGATGATTAACAAAGTTAAGATGAAAGTGTGCTAATGAAGTACTTGAATAATTAAGTTTCTAATGTTTGAGATCTTAATTTCTCTTTTTTGAACATTCCGCCGTGTTCCAGATTGGCTGGCTGTTTTCTGCTGTGTTTCTTTTTTCAAATGTTATGTTTGCTTTCGTGTGGGTTTTGCTTTCTCTTTGTTTGTCAGATCTTTCGGGTTTTCCTTTAATTAAAGATAAAAAGAGAGGGGAGATTCACATTTGAGTTGCTGTGTAGCACAAACTGCCTAGATTCCAGAAATACAGGCCATGCACTCCATGTATTTTTGCAATAAAATTAAGTTTAAGGAGAACACTGTATATTTAAAGTATTTCTAAGGCCTGGACTCTCAAAAGAGTAACAGCTTGAAAAAGCTTATTTACCGAAGAACTAGGTCAGCCTGGGAGTGAGTTAGAGTGTTCACAGGTACTTAGATATTTATTCACTTACAGTATTACTATACTTCAACCTCTGTAGCAAGAGTGAAAGTTACAGATTTCTGAGCATAAATATTTATGCACATGTACAAAGTTGTATCTGGTATGCACAGTTTGGGAAACATCCACATTTTTCTGCCCTTAGCATAAAAATAATTAATTGGATGCCTGCACTCACTGAATATCAGACCAGGAGTGTAGAAACTTAGGTACGTATTTATCTAGCCAATTACAAGCGCCTAAAAAGAGTTTTCTTGATTCCTTTCAAGCATTTTTGACCTGGTACAAACTAATTTTCAGCACAGCTAAACCAGAAAATCACTGTGGTTATTAAACGTGTGGAGCCTTTTGCCAGATGTGGGGACAGCAACCTGTTGAACTTGTCTGAATTGTTAGTGGTCAGTGCTGTTTGTGAATAAAACTGCTAGCCTTGTGTTTTACCTCTGTATTTCTTGTGATAAGGAAATGGAAACCAAACCTGTCTGGACTAAAATACTGAGAGTTCAAGGGCAGATATTCTTGGATCTTTTACAGATCTTGCGATAGATTGGAATTGCTCAATGTGCATCTGGTCGCAGCTTGTTTCAGGTGTTTGTAAGACGCTGACTTCCTTTATCATCGCTCAGGGGCTTTCAGCACTTAGGATAGTTAACAGAAATTAATTGATGGGTAACTGGAGTTCTTTGGCAGGTATGTTTGTGCATACTAATATGAAGACATAAATTGTATTATTCCAGGATGTAAACAAACTCTAAACAAATGTGTCTGGTATCCAAATTGGCTACAACAGAATTTTTAATATAACTTAATAACTGAAGTTTTATTTGTGTACTGACTTACACTGTAATGAATCTGAACTTGACTTGTTCTCTGATTCTATGAATGTATTTATGCTGAGTTCCCTGTTCTTTTGTAACCCTACTGAAATCAGAGCCTTATTTAAGCAAACAGGAGCAGAATTTAACCCCAGTCTGCATTTTACATGTTTTGCATGCACCTAGTAGTGTGATCTTTGTCCTTTTTAAAAAGTTGTCCTTTAATTTTTTTTTAAAAAAAGCCTTCCCCCATGCCTTTAACTGGATTTTCAGATGTCTAAAATGTAAACCTTCCTCCCCTGCCCCACCCCCTTGTATGGGTGTTTCTTATTGTGAAGCGATACTGGGTTTATGTAAATTGTCAATGCCATCTTGAAATGGCAATAAGACTATATATTTTTTATTATTATTTCAGATAGTAGTTCCCATTCTATCAGAAGTTTATAGTGTGTTGCTTTTTAGTATCAGTAAGGTTTGTTCATACTCATAATTCACAGCCGTTAGACAACCTTTTATCCTTGTAGTGATATCCAGTTGATCTGATGTGCAGGGGAGCACAGATACTGCAGGCTGGCTGTCCGGGAAGCTGGGACACTTACAGTGTAAGACCTCTCCTAGGTCTAGTTTGCATTAAATGGCATTTTTCTTGTGAAAATGACAGAACACTTTTCTGTATGCTCCCAAAAGGGGGTTGAGACAGGCTTACAGACACAATGGTTTATTTGCGTGGCTGATGGCATATGTCAACTATAATGGTAAAAGTTCCTTGTAGTGACAATTTGAAGAAGAAGAAAAAGAGAAAAGAAAAAAAGGGGGGTGGGGGGGCGGGGGGTGGGGGAGGAAAGCAGAGATAAGGTAGAAAACTTGTGCTGGTGGCCAGCCAGGAAGAGAAGCACCTTGGGTTCCTTTCAGATATGGGTCCTACTGTGGGTGTGCTTTCCAGGACTCACTCAGACTCAGCAGGTTGCTCCTGTTTCTGATGCTCCCTGTGCTGGCTGGAGCACGCCTTGGTCAGCTGCAGGGGCTCTCTGCTGCCTGGGTGCTGAGCTTCGTACATGCTGGTTATTTGGTGATGTGTGGTGGCTGTGTAAATGATCACTGTCTACTGGGTAATGACTCTACAGTAATTCACCAGGCACATGAGAGACCAGGAGTGTCTGCTGCCTTATTTTTTAGAGTTTTGTACCCTGAACTGGTTGCATTGTAATGCCTTATGGTGTCCTGTGGGATGAGCAGCATTGCAGCTGGAGCAATCCTGGTGAATGTCCCCAATATCTCAGAGTGACTATTGAGGTTGCATCCCAAGCGCTCTTCTCTGCAGCTGCTCCATGCTGTATCAACAGAGCATAAGTTAGTTGAAGGCATCGCTTTTTTTTTTTTTTTTTTTTAAATTTTACAGCAGATGCCAAGAGCTACATAAGCCCCTGAACTATGTCAGAACTGGAGGGAGAACAAAGGTGCCCTGAGCTTGCCTTTCCCTCCTGCCCTTCTGCCTTTTCTGCATTCACAAACAGATAAACTTTGTGAGCCTTGGAGTCTGTGGGTCACTGCAGGGGTGGGTGGCCCACATATATGAAAACATACATATTCTACAATTAAAAAAAAAAAAGGTGCAGTTCAGTGCATCAGGAAGCAAGACTTCTGTGTTGCTTTGGCATAAATACTATACTGTAGAAACTTTGTAAAGAGAAGTATTGGTTCCTTTGCGTGGCCCCACCCTCCACTCTTTGAAGAAAAATGGAAATATTTCTCTCTCAGATCCAAAGGTTAGATGTAAAACATATGATTTGAGTAGTCCTGAAATTGAATCAATTTGAAACTGTTAAAATTTTTATTCACTTGAAACTGGGTCAATTTCAAATCAAATTCTTTGAAAGATTAAACACACACACTTCCAAAAGGGCTTGTGTGATGATCCATCACAGCGCTCATCAAATTAACAAAAAGGGTTGATCCAGCAGAGTGTAGAAAAAGGGAATGTTTCACTCCTACATTACGGCGTTGTAACAGGGTGCATACCGAGTTACAGCTCCAGCTTTCTTTCAAGAGTAGGTACTATTTTTAAGTCTAAAGCTATCCTGATGGAAAAAGAACATTTTTTTTTTTTTTTTTTTTTAAACCCTCAGGAAAGGTTCAATCTGAAAAATAGTGATTGCAGGACTCAGGGAGGATTATGATAATTTATTTCAATTACCAATGCAAAACAGGTTATATATCTCTGCTTCACCATCTTGTGGAAAATCTAACATTTAAAATGTAGCATAATCAGATTTTGATTTATGCAGACTCTCTTTGGAAGACAGCATGCCAGTCTCTTGTTTTGTTGCCTGTAAAGTTACAGTGATTTTTAGGAAGTTTATGTTTCCCTGATGATGGGTTTCTAGCAAGCCTTGTCTGGGGTGGCTGAAATAAACTGTGACTGATGGGGTGGTGCTCCTGCCTGCTGCTGCAGCTTCTTAGGGCTGCGGGTACTCCGTACGGAACAGAAGAGCTTTGTCGGCAGGCATTGGGGTGGCCCCATCCAGAAAACCTGGTGATTGGAGCCCTTCCCTGAGAAGGTGATCATCTCATGGGGCTCTTGTCTCTCCAGTAAGCATTCCGCAGGGTGAGCTTCACACAGGCGTCAGTTCAGCTTGTTTCCAGCAGAAACTTGTGAGGCTGAAGAGCAGAAAGTGATGGAGCCTCACCCTGTTCACAGCACCAGCAGCCCACCTCTGGGTTAGCGGGGTCTCGCTAGAGAAGCTGTGCTTGTTTGTCTTTTCTCTTTGGTGGATTTGTAGAATCACAGACTGGTTTGTGTCGGCAGGGCCCTTAAAGCCCACCTAGCTCCAGCCCCCTGCCCCGGGCAGGGCCACCTCCCCCCAGCCCAGGTTGCCCAGAGCCCCGTCCAGCCTGGCCTTGAGCCCTGCCAGGGACGGGGCACCCACAGCTGCTCTGGGCAGCCTGGGCCAGCGCCTCCCACCCCCACAGCACAGAATTTCTTTAATCTAATCTAGATGATTGTGCCAGCTCCCTTCATAGCTGTAGAAGAAAAAGATTTGAAGATCTCAGTGTACTTGACTTGTCAGCTTCCTCACCTCTTCCCTTTTACACGCACGTACTTCTGCTTCCTCCCATTCTACCCCAACAAAAGGAAAAGTGGTTAAACTCATATTCAGGGGTGCTAAGAAGGAAGCACATGTTTTCATGTCTGAATTTGGAGCAGGTGAATGCTCTGTTCAGCTGCAGCCACCCTCAGTTCCCCCACTGCACAGCCCACAAAGACGGGTGGCTGCAGAAATGATTACTCGGCATTGCCCGATGCCTCCAGCACCTCAGGGCAGAGCATCATCTTTTTCCTTGGCATAATGGAAAATACAGTGAATGCTGCAGCACTAAATTACTAGCTCAAGAGGTTTACACAAAGTTTATAAATAATTTAAATTTCCAATCATGGGTTATTCCAGTCACTGCTAATTTCACTGGGCGTAGAACAGGCGGCATGTGACAGCAGCTCTGCCTTGATTTGAAAAAATAACCTAGCTGGTGAATTGAAATGCCCTCACTCTGAGCATGGCGTGGATATACAGCCTTCCAGCTCTGTGCCATAGTAACAGAACTTGCAGTCTCTAATTTTAAGCATTAAGCAATAAACGTTGATTAGTGTTCAGAGTTTAAGGGTGTTAAAAGTGGTTTGTTCTGATTAAAAGCAGTCACCATGCTACCGAGTTCCCTTTTTCTGTTAAAAGGTTTTTATTTATTGAACTGTTTAGCATTGTGTTCCAAATAAATGTATAGATTTATTGTTTACAGGCTACTAATTGCTATTATTGATTGATCAGGCATCTTGAATACACGCATCTCCTGTGTTTTTTTAGGAATGTCTGAAGTAGCAGAAGTGGTGCTCTGGCTCCAAACTGGGGCTTCACTTTTTGCGCAGGCAGGTTTCGCAGCAGGCGATACCTTTTGGCTGTGTGTTTGTAGCATCTTCTGCATCTGTAAGTTCATTGAGTCCCATATCTTTGCAGAAGGTGACTTTGTGCAGCGGTGCTGTTTGTAAAACTGTTACAAAATGATGGTCTCGGGAGATGCTGGTGGTTAATGGTTCTTTGTATAAGCCTTAATGGACAGTGAACCCAAGCTCCCCAGCAAGCTGGCGATGCGGGCAGTGCCTGATGGAGCCCAAGTCTCGCTTTCCCCCCATCCACGCACTGGGATCATGTGATGCTTTACAAACTATAAAACTGCTGAAGTACTTGTGGGAGGACATGGGGATCACATGGCCCAGGGTGACTAAATGGTGCTCAGAGTGGTCAGGAAAGCCGGGCCACGCTGGGGTTGCTGGTCTGCACTGCAGCCGCCTGTGCGGGGCTGGGACCCTGGCACTCGCAGCCGGCAGAGTTGGCGAGTGTGCAGGAGGGGGTTACAGGAACAGCTGCTTTCTGGAGGTTTGCAGCTGCTTAATTCAGGCTTGGGAGTTAAAGTAATTGACTTTGGAAAAGAAAATAATTGTGTATATTATATCCTTTTTCTCAGCCATACTAATTTTCTAATATGTTTTTGGAGTTGGCATTTATGTTTCTCCATAACGGGGTAAAACAAAACTGGCTGGCATTTCAAAGCCTGTTTGTGGTAAAACTGAGAGTAAACATTTTATTTTTTTTAAACTTAGATCACTGTCTACTCTGAGTTGTATTTGAACTGACAAATTACAGGTTTGATTCCTAAAGGACACTAAGACCATGGCCATGGGCAAATAATAGTCCTGGGCGCAGGGGAAGATTTTCAAGAGGAATGTACTTGATGCTTTCTCAGCTGAAGAGTGCTAGCCAGAGACTTAGCCTGTATCGATTAACAAGGTTTGTCTTGCTGACAGTGCTCGTCTTTTGTTGTCCATTGTCCACAGCTTCCTTTTGGAAGTACCCTAAATAGATGGAATACAGCGCTTCTGCCTAAAGTGTGTGGCAGTCAGTATCTGAGATTCTTTTTTCAGCATCATAAAGGTCTGCAAAGGGCTAACACTTTTATAAAGACAAGGTTTCATGCTGTTGTTTACAAGTGAACAGTGAACATGAAATCAAAAGCCTTCTATGTGGGTTAGACAATCAGCTAGTTACAGAGTACATGAATTTAATTCATTTTTACCACTTGTCATTTGCCCTGTTATCATGAGTGTAGCTGATACTTGCTGTTGGAGATCAACTATTACATGCTTAGATGTTTCATTAACAGAAATAAGTCATACTTGTTTTAAGGGAAAAAAACCCCACCTCCTCTTAGCTTTTATTTCTTAAAGTAGCTCTTCACAGTAACTGCAGTCTACATGGGTGTTCATTCATATGTACATGTATGAAATTGTTTTTCTATTTGGGGTTGTGTGTAATAAAAATGCTAATTCATTCTTTTCATGTCTGCTCTTGACAGACATGCCCTTCTATCTCTGCTAGTGCAGGCTAACACCTCTGTGCTGGGGAAGGCACGTAGCTCCCTGCTCGGGGGAAAAAAACAGCGGAGCAGGTAATGGGGAGAGGAGGAGGAATTAGGGAAGAGGAACAGAAACTGTTATGTCAAAAACAGAATGGTATGAATCTTCAGATTTTTTTAATTTTATTTTATGTTTAGTTTCCATGGAATGGAGTGGAAAATATTTTGTGCTCAAGAAATGTCTGGAATTTCACTTGGAAATTTCAGATACAGTATTTTTATATTTCATGCCGTGTAAGAAGTAGTAGTATGTCTGTTGCTTCGCACCAATATATTAGTAAATATATATTTTCATATGAAAACATTATAATACTGAATATGCTTATTTATTTGAAAGTGTTTTCTTTCCATGCCGGCTCAAAATCAGAACATTCTCTGGAGAAATTTAGCATTACCTGCCAGCCTGTGTCGCCTGCCATGGTGGCCCACCAGGATGCAGGGCTGGTGGCATGCACAACCTGCGCTGTGGCTGCCCGGGAGCCTCGGGGGCTTGATCATGCAGAATTTTGTTTCCTGAACTGGAAAGAAACCAGCTTTTTCAGTAGGAAAATAATGCATGGAATCTTCATCTATTTGTAAAATCAGTTTTGTGGGTTTCTGGATAGATGGTGAAAGCTTTCTGTGTGATACTTGGGTTGCTGACTTTGAGTGCTACAAATATGATGCTCGTGCCTAGACCATAATTTCATTTTTGATGGAATTGGAGTTGATCTGTTGATGGAGTGATGGGAAACCGGTGGAGGGACTCCCTCAAACTTTGAAAGGCATTCCTGTTTATGGTTTATTCTTGGTGTTTACTTTGATAATTGGTATTTGACCATAGTTTACTTTTGTCAAGCTTACCTGTTCTGGGATTAAGGCCAGGACAGAAATTCAAGGAAATGAAGACACCAGCATAAACTAGCCCTCACCCCTCTACTCCAGCTTTTGGTTTATTTTGTTTAATTAAAGAGACTAGCAGAATCTCAGACCTGTGTACTCCATTAAAGAAAGCATGAGCTTCAGTACAGGAATGTCACCATGTCTCCAGGGCACCTTCTATTGGCTTCAGATTTCCTAACAACCATTTCTGTCCCTGTGTTTCCTTTTCTTAATAGTAATGATGACAATAATCTCACTTTGTCAGGTATTTTGAGGCTTTTACAAACTTGCCCAACAAACTTTGTCGTATAAGGTCCTCATTTATCATTTTCTTCCTACTCTAGGTGCAGGTTCCCTAAGAAATGTGAAAAATCCTCCAGATTTCTACCCTTACAAAGTGGAGAGAGTCAGCACCTTCTCTGCTGGTTGTGTGGAGCCTTTTTGTCTGTATCGGGGTAGATGGCAAACATTTTCAAGAAAAGCATGAAACAAACAAAAGCATCTAAGCTGTCACACTTACTAGTGTCTAACTGTCTCCAAAACCCCAGCGGGAGCCCAGCAGTTTCCCCAAGGGTTTGCCTCCAAGCTGTCCCTCTCACCGATGCATCTGGGGGAGTAACACACCCAGTAGTCACGGGCGATCAACCAATTTTTACCTATTTACAGGGTTTTCAAGTGTTATTGTGTAAATCAATATTTCAAATATTTTAAAATATTTTGTATGCATTTGGTGTATATCAATATTTTTACATGATGTTAGGTAGTCTTAATTATTTAGTGGTAATTGGTGTTACTCTGTATAGGTTTTTTTTGTCCTCTTCCAAGTTATCAGCTAACTGCACTGCCTACGCTTCTATACCAATAGCAAAGAAATCTCCAGCTTGGCATATAAGCACTGGGCTTTCCATCATGCAGTACAATCCTCTGACACCCTGATTCAAGGAATGGTTTTCTCTCTGCATAGAATTTGCAGTTTCTGACACGGATGGTTTCTTTCACACGCGGCTGGGCAGGCAATTTATGTGCCGATCACCATAGAAACCTGCAGATACATCACTTGGTCAAACTGTTTCCGTGTTGTATCAGCGAGCTGGCATCAGAAAATGCAAATAAGGAGTGTGAGAGAGGACTGGTGAAAGCGTTGCCTTTTTTCTTTATTTTTCCCAACACTAATTTTTATTCTAAGCCACCTGTATTCCTTTTGTACCTCCGACTCAGGCTCTCTCCTTAGTAATTTTCTTTGTCAAGTTGTCCCAGCTTTGCTGAGGTTGCTGCTGTCCCTGCTCTCTGCCCAGGATCAGGCTTTTGTTGCAGACCTCCTTCGAGCCACCTAAGTGGTTTGGTCTTTCTCAGGTTTGCCCAGACCTTCTGGGCAGCAGGGTCTTTCCCAGCACCTTGAAGTGTCCTGGATCCACCAGCTCTCCTGTGTGGCGAAGCTGGTGAATTTTTATAGCTTATCTCATTTGTACATTGGCTGCATAGGATTGCAGGTAATTTCGTTACTGAACAGTAATCTTTTTTTAATGCCATGCTATTGACAGTTAAAGCAACGAATGATTCTCGGGAATATCGGAAAAGGGGGTTAATTTTCTTAAAAAATGAAAAGGCCAGGAAAGGCTGATTTGTACTTGCATAGAGTGGATAAACTGAGTATTTGTGATTACAGCTGGCTTGCAATGTAACACTGGGAATTCTTTAATTGCACCCAACCCTGGATGCTCTGTACTTCCCACGGTAGCAGGAGTTGTGTTAAGTTTGAGATGTGAGCATGACTGTTTGAGACAGGAGGAGGCTGACTGCAATAAAATGCTGCTTCTGTAGGAAAACAACAGAAAGGTACAACAGGAGGAGGAGAAGGAGGTTTGGTCTGGAGTACAGAAATGCCAAAAGATCGGGCAGCTCTCATTATTAAGGAATCCACCAAGCAGTTTTTAATCACACACACAAAAAAACAACAACCAAACAAAAAAGATCAGGAGAGGCTGTGATCCTGCTGGGTTCCTGGGCTGAACCACAGCATGACCCAGGATATCACATGTACACCAGCTCAGGATCTTGCCTGCCTGGACGGACTAAGCTCACTTCTGGGCCCGCAGAGATTTCACTTAGCTTTTAAGCATCCTGGTACTCAAAGTACCAACGTCAGCACAGGGCTGCTGAAGCTGTGTACCTCTCCCAGGGTGAGCAGCAGGCTTCTGCAGTCCCGATCTTTCTCAGTTCTTTGCCTTTGGGGCAGCTGTTTGTCATAATCGTGATTCCTCATTTTGAGGCCTTTCCCCTAATTATAAAGGTGCCGAACTGCTTGGGGCTAACCGTAATATGTTGAAAAAAGTGTAGAGAAAGGAAGTGATCATTTAACAGAAAACGGTGATTGCTTGTGTAAATGGGTAAGTACTGAGTGAGGGCAGTGTGCCAGGTAGAAGAGGACGTGTGGAGGTGAGAGAATCCAGTTATGTATATTACAGAGGGCTTAATAATTTACTTTCTTTTCAGTAATATGGCCATGCATGTTCAACTGTTAAAAACTGGAATCTATTTTCATACAGCATTTCAAATGGTGGTGACCAATTTCATGTCTTTTATGATCACCACAGCATGGTGTGAAAGGAGGTTTCCTAATTTGGCTGCTGGGATTCACCTCTCATTCAAAACCAAAAGCATGTGTAGCGGGTGGGAGCTGTTTACATGTGAGAATAGCTGGAACCATATTTTGCAAATACTGGATGTAATGGAGCAAGTTTTAGTGTAACCACAGAAGACCTGGTGTAAGAAAAGTTCTTCTTCTAACTTCCCTTTTGAACACAGGCATGAAAAAAGGACCAAAACTGTTCCACAGTCTGAGCTGAATATACTGTGCAGTTTGCATGGGGTGGAGGAGGACATGGGGGAAACGATCAAAAGCATTTTTTTTTATTTTCAAAACCACGTTTCACCTAGGAAGTGCTAAAAATATTTTGCTTATTATTTTCAATTTAAAAATTGATCAAAATTAAATGTGAAGGAGCTAGAACAAAAATCAAAATACTTCTTATTTTGATCTAATGCACCCTTTTTTTATTGGTTGAGCAACCTTAGATTTGAACTGTTTCTCTTTCTTTGTAGTCTGAATTTTTTATGTTATTTTTTGATTTTAGCTACCAGTGGAGAAGAAGGTGGTTTCTTCCAACATGATGATGTGATCACTTTAGGGTATCTGAGTCCTTTCCAATAAATTCAATAATAGCAAATTTTTAAATCTTTTTTTCTGGTATGCGTAACACGCTGCTGTTTTTCCCTCCTTGTTCACTAAATGACAATCTAGACTTTGAGTTTGATGTCTCCTGTCAGGTGCTGTCATTCAAAACTGGTTGTGTGAGTACTTTGGATCTTATTTCCACAGTGAGACAAGAATCGTTTTCCTTTCCATGCATTTGATTTTTAGAAATGTATGTGTGGTGTCTGAATGTTTGGTATTATTATTACTTTATCAAATAAAAAATAAAATAAAAATTAAAATCATGCTTAATGCACCTTATCATACCCATGTTTTACTTGTTTTGAGATGAACTGCTGCAATATAGTATTTTTTTTAGCCACCATGATTTGACTTTGGAACTAACTTGAGCTGGTATAGCAGGGGCCTGCGCTGGGGCCATTTAAGCCACATAGTGATTTTCCTCAGCATGAGGCAGAAATATAATTTATTATTTCTGATGGTGACAGTCTTCCTTTGATAGAAAACAGGAAGGAGTTTGACTTTATAGAAGACATATACGGGGTGGATGAATAAGGTTTGTCTATTGTAAGTGTTTACAGGTTCTTTGTTCACATTGCACTCATAAAATACATCCTATATTCTGGTAACTTGGCAGTCATCTAGGAGCTATGCATAATAAATCAGAAATTGCTGCTTTATATGCATAACTAGATTTATACACGCTCTCTCTATTGAGAGTGCTATTCAGCAGAAATTTGATTTACATGCCGCTCCTATCAGATGATGCTAGGTGATCCAGACTGTGGTAACTAACTGATTCATAAAGACCAATTTAGCACTTTTTGTCTCACTAGGTTTTGCATTTGAATTTTTATCAAAAGTGCCGTGTTTCTAAAAGTTTTCTTTGCTACTTGTTTCATGGTATTCCTGTTTTGTTGCTAAACTTATTGGGCAGAACACTATCCACCTAAAGCTGGAAGGTCATGTTCTGAGCTATCTGAATGGGTCCGTTATGCAAGCAGACGTACACTGGTCTGCAGCTGGGGTCTGACTCTTAAGAGACGAACTGATTTCTGGTCTGATACTGTTGGAGCTGGCTTAAGGTTTTGCTTCAATTTACAAATAATGTGATATAGCTGCAGTTCTGTAAAGTTTGCTAATAGGATAGATGAGGCAGCGATGGCAGTTTCTGGGAATGCTGCGAAGTGCATCACCACGGTAATTTGTTCCAAAACAGGACACTCCCATTAATTTGTTTCACATGTCTCCCAAATCGTGAATTATCAAAATATTGCAAGATAAGTTTTTTTGTCATTATCCTTTTGGGTTTTATTTTTATTTGACTTAAAGCCTAACATTTTAGATTTGGGTTTGGGATTTGATACGTAAATCCTAGTCTTTCTGCAGTGAGGAGAGACAGCTGCTAACGTCTTTCAGAGCGCAGTATAAAATTGTTTTCAGTGTTTTTAATCAGACTGGCAGATTACTAAGGTTGAATTATTTAAGACAATACTCTCTTACTTAAGAATACATGAGGCTTAGTAGAAATGCAAGCTGCATGTGCTGAAATGGCTGATGAGCTTTTGATTTTAAAGTAGCAACTTCTATCAGTGATCCTGTATCATGGTCTTTCAGTCCTCTACTGCTTATATTAGTTTTAATCCTGGTGACTATACCAGTTTTGTTCTCTTCAGGAGAACCAGAAAGTACACCACCCAACGTGACAGTAGGAAATGAAGAAGGCTGCCTCTGATGCCCCAACACCCCCTTGTCTGTTGGCACCCATGTGGGGTGAAGGAAGAAGCGATGTTGCTCCATTGTCTGCCCTTGATTTGTGGCTCCCTATGCTCCAGCTCCTGCTGCAGGTAACTTGTCAGCGACAAGGTTGTGTTTGTTTTCTGGAGAGGAGAGGCAGATCATCTTCTGTATTTCTGCAGACTAGCAGAGCCTAATTTTAGTGCTGAGCCCTCCCACTCAGTGCCATCTCTGGACAAAGCACCTGCCGCAATGTTTTCTCTTTTGCCTGGAATGTATGTCACTGGCAGTTACAAATTTGTACCCTTTTCTGCCTCTCTATTTCACAAGCTTTAACCATGGTATCTTTTTTCCATTTAAAAATTCAGGTAGATAGCAACTGTCTGTAATTCTCTGAACATGAGCTTGTGGGGGAGTTTGGCACTTTTGACTGGCATTGGCTCTGCTTTCTTGGAGGCTGTCGAACTTAACCTTTGTAAAACTTAACCATGAGGACTGCCATATGGCAGGCTTTGCAGTGTGAGTTTCACCAGTGTCTGCGTGCTGCCAGCTGTCCAGAGCTGCGTTTGGGCTGACAGATGGGCAAGGGCCAAGGGCAGCTCTTCTCCTAAAAGAAGTCCCTACAATGAAATACCTGTTGCATCCTTCCACATGCAGTGACCAAGTGCGTGGTGGTGGGATGCCTTCCTGCTGGGGCTGATGCAGGTCTAGAATAGTCAAGGAGCTTCGAGATGTAAAGAGGAGACCTGTGCTGCTTCTATCGTGCAAATACCAGTATGACTGACAACAGGCATGAGGCTAAAAAGATATGAGAAACTCAAGGGTGTAGAATTGGCATAAAATACTGTTATTCCTAGATTAAAAAAGACGATGTGAGTAGACTCGGGTTTTGATAGAACTAAGAATAATTCCTGTGGTCCTCTGAGCAGTTCATCTGCCAATGGAAGACTTGTGTGTCAGGTAGAAACAGAGGAATTGTCCTCTCTTCTCTAGTTTCCCGTTATTGGAAAGCCTTAGGCTTCCTAATACAGTAGCTTCTGTAGCTGTTACCCACAGTTTCATCCTACTGGCTATTAATAATTTTCCATTAAAATTGTTCATGAAGTATCACAGAAGGTTCTTCACGCTGCTCCTCTGTAAGGATCAGCGCAGCGGCACTGGGTTTGCCTGCAAATAGTAATGGTGCAGAAAAGACTTTCTGCTTAGCTGGGTCACTGAGTGCGCTGCGGGCTGCCTTTTATTCCTAGGTCAGTCCCAGAAGAAGCTATAGTACATGCTGCCTGTAATGGAAATACATCTGGAGTGTATGACAGGCAGTTCCTAAGTGGCTATCAACATCAGAAAATGAAGTGTCATTGGGCTGTGGCCTGTCTCCCCAGCAAGCTGTCCAGCACCGAGCGCTAGCCGCTGCTCCTGGCCAAGGGCAGGCATCTGGTGGCACTAGCAGAGGCTGCATGTTGCAGAGCCAAGACAGGGCAAGCTGGCAGCAAAGCATCACTCCTCACAATTTACTCATACGATGCTGGTGTGGGTCATACTGTTTCAGCTGCTAGTTAGGCTGGACCAGAGTAAATGGGGGGAAAAAAAGCTGGCTTGCATTACCTTCCCCTCTGACTGCTCCAGATATTCAAGTGGCATTGCTGTTGTTCTGACTGATTATGTCTTTGTCAGTGTCTGTCAAATGTTGGGAGTTTGGAGTACGCCTAAATGTGGCAAATCTGAGAGATTCACTTTTTGGATTATGTGGCAAATCAGCCTGGAAAAATCTGTTCTAGGAAAAAGATGTGACTTTTCAGTCTGCCTGTAAATACCAATAGCAGTGGACTTAAATAGCGAAGAAAAATATACCCTTGTAGCTTGTTTACTTTTGCGTGTGATACTCCTGCTGAGCTAAAGAATTTCAAATAGGTCTTTACAGACCTGAATCAGACTCATCAGGGATTTGAATAAAAATAGATCCTAAATGATACCATTGTAAAGCAAAGAGAAAATCTGAAGACTGGGAATGAAAACCTTGCCAATTTGCCATGCATGCAGAACCTCATGTTTCCTTTACTGCCAACAGCCCCACTGGGTTAAAGAGCATCAAGCTGTATTTAATGATTCAATTGAGTCTCATGGCCTAAAACTGTGTACTCTGCCATACAATGGAGCCAGAGGTTGGGTTTTTTTTCTGTTGTGTGTGGGTTGTTTTAGGGTAGTTTTTCTTTACTGCTGGCAGAAGGAACAAACACTTTCTAGCCACTGTGTAACTGCTTCTCTGCTTATAGGGTGCGAAGGAAGGTGGCTGTGAATAAAGGCCCCTGACAAGTCAGTTCTGTTTGAAGTGGGTCTGTCAGTAGGAAATACCCAAACACGGAGAAACAGGTTTGCTTTTGGTAGTTTTAAAAAATGCAACATTAATTATGAAGAAAAAAATCTTGATCACTCTTAACTGTCTTGAAGAAGTTTGCTTGCTAGAGGTGATACTGTGCAGGGGGTTTGTGATGGCTTTTTTTGTTATCTTTGTAATGGAAAAAATAGCTAAAAGAGTACAAAGTTAAAAGGATGGATCTGGGTTCTTTTCAGGGAAAACTCCCTCTGCTTCAGGGGGACCAGATGTTGTCCTAAGATCTATCGTTTGCCATTTGCTGTTTCAAGCTTTCAGTATGTTGTAACGTTCAGACAGCAGTTCTGTGGTTTCAGAGGTTGGTTATTCTTTGCAACTAACTTACTTCATGGGTCCAAACAAGGTTTGTGTAGATTTGGGCCTCTTTCATTTCCTTAAAGTCAAGGTAAAGTCCAGAATTGGATAAATGTTATGAAAAGGAGAAATCTAGGTGGTTTTCCTACTGTGTGTTGCGTCATGTTTTGACTTACAACCAAGGTAGCTTTTCAGAGATTCTGCGAAATGGTTGTGTTATATGAGAAACTCTAAATTTAGTTGCAGAATGCTTGTTTCAGCTTTCTCTGTGCTGAGTGAGCTGCCCTTGCCTGGGGTGTGTGACTTGGCTGGGGAGTGCAGGAAGGAAGGGTGGATCTGCTGGAGGTTTCCTGTCTTGCCGCGAGTGCTGATGCACGCTGCTGTTCTTGCACTTCACTTGCTGCTGCAGCAGTGTCAGAAATGGGGCCCTGAGGTCAAGGCAAGAGCGATGGTTTCACATCACATTAAGCGCTTCAGCCACCAGTAAAGAGCAAGGCTTCTCTTTTCCAGGAGACGCACTGCTTTCTCAAAATCGGAGTGATGGAAAGGAGGCCACTGGAAGTTTGTTTTGGCTTCTTTTCTGATTTACTGCTGAAAGCACCATGAATGAACAAGCTGTCTTGCTGGACTCTCCCATATTGCCCTCTCTCCTGTTGCAGGATTGCTGCGTACTGATTGCTTTGCCTGGCTGAGCTCTGCACCCAGCACAGCCTGTGTTTGCAGGGTCCAGGCCTGCACATGTTATTTTCAGGTTCACATGTATGTTACAAGTTGCCTTGTGGGACAAAGTGCAGAGGCAACCATAGAAGTACCAGAGGAACATTTTGTGCGTGTCCAGTGTTAAAAGTTATCCTTATAATGTTACCATCTGCAAATAGTCAGAAGGGTCTTGCTTAAATTCAGCTGAAGTTCCAGCTGGCCAGCTGCCCCGAGGGCCCTCCGTGCTGCTCACAGGGATGCGCTGGCAAGGTGTAGTGATGTCCCGGCAGCTACTGAGTGTACACCTGGTACGCTTGAACCTGGGTGGGCTAGAAGGATAGATAGAGTCGCGTAAAAGTGATAGCAGGTGCCCGTGGGGAGAGAGGGTATGTACCCCCTGCACCAGGGCTCCCGCCAGTCACACCATGCTACTGGCTTCTTACCAATGAACTGCATCTGACTGCTCAGCTTCCTACACTAGCACAGCACCTGAGCGAATAAGGTCCGTATCACATCTGTATGTCAACTGTTGAGTTAGAGCAGGCTTTTGATTGCTCTAATATACTCTGGGGGTAAACGCTATTGAAAACACAGAACAAAGTGACACATTGCTGTGAGTTTTGATCACCTGCTTGTTCTTTACTCTTCTGCCCTCCTCGAGCTTTGTCCATTTTTTCTGTTTTGCCAGCTGTAGTGAGGGAGAGTGTGGCAGGACTCCAGGCATCAGGCTGCCATCTTTGGTAGACCCTGCCTGCACCTGTGCTACCCGTGTCAGCGGGGCAGAGGTGGCCATACGGCGCTGATGAGCCTCATCCCCTATGACTGGACATATTCCCATGTTGAATTCCTCCTTTTCAAGAAAAGCATTTTAAGTGTTGTCTCCTTGGAGTTCATTACCTTGCTGCTGCAAGCTGGGTCTCTGCTGACGGCAGCTGCATTCAGAATAACTATAAACTTTTAGTCCTCTTTGTGATATGTGTGGCCAGTGCAGGAAGGGTATTTTGCCTGAGTTACATGGTGTCTGCTACGTCACCAAGGTGTGCGCTGAGCATGTCACTGTGGCTGGAAAATGTGGCTGGATTGGATGTCCAGGGTTCTTGTGTTTAATGTGTATATATTGTGTTTATTGTGTACACTATATGTATTTTAAAAATATATTTATTTTTCCATATAGATATATATATAAGTGCACTAAATGTACTGGATATTGTCTTGAAGAAAGAGGGGTTTTGCATGAAATGGGTTGTTCTGGAAGCAAGTAGGATAGTTGATCTTAAAGACTGTACTATTCATGGGGGGGTTTCTTTTGCAGCAGGGAGAGACTGAGGCTGGTTCTGGAATATTTCCACTTCTGTTTTTCTAAGTTAGTTTGTATTTATGCAGACAAAGGGGAATTCTGTTAACTTTCTGTGCATTTTTTGGTTTGCTTGATACAATCTGGCTGTTGTCAGACTTAGTCACACAGTGCTGCTCTTGTGAACTACATGAAAATTGACTATCATCTGAAAACTTAGCTCGGGCTGAAATCAAGTTCTGGAGAAGGATATATGCTCATACAAATGAGAAAGTGAGCTGCCCATGAGCAAAACTTAACGTTGGAGGCTGTGCTTACTGGTTAGCAACTGGTATCTGAGCAGTGAATGAACCATGTAGGAGCATCTGGTTACTACTGTCAGCAACTGAAGAAATAGTCTTGTCATATGTTCCGTCTCTTGCAGGGATGATGTGGAAAAATGCAGTGTTATTCAAACAAATATATATTATGTTACTATAACTGTAGCATTCAGCATTTACTCCTTGGAATAGAATACAAAATCCCCTAAATCCACTCAAAGCAGAGGAATGCAGAGATTGCACAAGATAAATATTTGAAGTTCATACTATATTGCATCAAACATGGCTTACTTTTGCACTGACACCAAGCTTGGTATGCAACAGCCATGTGTGGCTGGATGAATTTCATATGGATGAAATTGCAGTAAAATATCCGACTTGGACATGTGAATCAGCAGCAATTCACCCCAGCACAATGTGCTGAGAAGGAAGTTGGGTTAAATATGGGTGAAGCAGGGCAAATCACTGTAAGGCCAACACTGAGCTATAAATTTATTTTGTCAGACTGAATTATGATTTTATTTCCCAATTTTGGATTCTTTGTGCTGCCATTCAGGGATGTATCTGAATTCATGCTTCGAATAGATTTGCACAGTTGTGTCTCAGGCACATGAGCAGACCATGTAGTTCAGTGCGTGAAAATGGGATTCGGTGTTGAAAAGGGTTGTGGATCAGGCTGTGAATTTCTAGGAGCTGGAGCGCAGTTTCTGGTCTGAGGGGTGTGGGTACTGATGTCCAGCTCTAGACAGATTTGAAAGCATGACCAGACACTCGGTAGGCTGCACTGCGGTGTGCTCGGTCACTTGCTGTCATTCCAGGCTGTCTGCTTGGTAATGTGGATCCAATCCAGGTTTAGCTGCTTGGGGGAGCCTAGCATCTTCTCTGCCCTAGTGCCATGCAGGGTCACCGTCCTCCTGGAGGTGAACACCTTCTGTCATCTCCCAGCTGAGCTGCTTTTATGAGCGCTGTTAACCTCCTGATCAAAGCTTGGCTCTGCAGGTGCAGTGAGCACAGCCATGGGGTTTGTGGGGGGTGAAGGGCAGGAACCCCCTCTCTGGACGCCTGTTTGCCGGCTGCACAAATGCTTGTACAGCCTGATATAGAAACCCGCCTGCAGAGCTTAGCAATGATGGATTATTGTTACGGACAGCAAGAGCTACACCCTGTAGGGATAAAGTACTCTGTAGCTGCCTTGGTGAAAGCTCGAGTCTCTGAAGTTACTAGGGTTAAAAAAAGAATGATGCCACAACATCCATGAGATGGTTGCTCTTCCTGCAGTTGCACAGTGAGGCTCTTCCAGAGCAGCTGAGCTGGGATGGTTGGTTGTCTGGTGGTTAATAGTGATACCACTTTGACACAGTGATTCTCATTTGGTTTAAATGCTGACTTGTCTTCACTCCCCACATCAGATCACTGAAATCATACGAGAATCACATGCTGGGGCTGCAGAGGAAGACCACGTCACTGTTCATTTGCATGACCTTTAAAGCTGCCTTTGAATTCTGTCTGTTCACAGCAGTGTCTTGCAGCTGCACTCCCTCCTAATGCACCCTCTGGAGCCCAGCTCTCTTCCTCGCTGTTTTGGCTCTTTTTAACCCAGTAACATGGTGCAACAGCCTTGAAAGTCCATTTTCTTAACTTGACTGAAATTGAAAAGAGCTACCAGCAGAGTAGTTCCCAAACAGGAGCAGATTAAATCTGCCACCTGGGACAGAGAAGTGGGAGCTGTTGGGTGGAAATGATGGGAAGAGGTGTTATGGCTAGGAATTCTCACCCTGTGGGAATCTAGGTCTGGACATAAAGGTGGATTGCTAGATATTCTCATGGTATTTGTGCTTTTTATCTACTTAAAATATGCAAGAAAATATTCAACAGTCAGTTTTTACTTTGCAGCTTTATTTTGGAGCTTTAAAATCAATGCTGTAGAATTCAACTTCCCCTCATGGTTTCCTTTAGACAAAAAAATAGTAGGGGCATCAAAAAAGTTATCTACTACTACAGGTCTTTTGGTTTAAATAAATTATTAAAAATGCAACTGTCAGAATCAATTCCTGGAAGCATGATTTGGTTTGGGGGATCTGAAGAAAGGTCTTGAATACAAAAGCTTGTCCGACTGTTCCCCCTCAACTCCAACTCTTCCTGCCTTACTTTGTCACAGCCAGGACAATCCCACAGGCCACCCAGTCCAGTCTGTGGTGGTCTGTTTTTTTTTCTAAATACCAGGGGGGTTATATTCTTTTTGCAGCTGGCCAGTGGAAGATAGGACAGCACTCCTGCGGACAGTCTATATTGAAAAGGATTTGGGAGGGTAGAGCTAGGGAATCTCAACAGCCTCTACAAAGGTACCACACCTTTCCCTCTTACCTGGCAATTTCATCTGAAGAAAAAATGAATGAAATATCCTCTGCTCTGTGCCAGCAGTCAAACCCCCGTAGCGCTTTGTCTTCCAGCTCCTGCAGGCGGTTGCTGTCGGGCTGTGGCTGGTGCAGGGCGCAGCATGGCCCCCGCAGCCCCGCCAGCTCCGCATTGCAGGCTGCCTGCTCTCTGCCGCGGCCGGGGGACTGTATGCTCCACCCCAAGCAGACCTGGATGGTTCCAAGTAATTAGCTTGTATCTTTTCTAATTGTTTCTATTGCCTTTGTTTAGGGCATGATCCTGAGGAGTGGGGAGCACCTGTTATTCTCAGGCCCAGTTAATTGCTTCTGGCGATCCTGTTTGATAGCTGTAGGTTTATTGGCTTTCCTCCAAGCTTGCTTAACTAAAGCTACTGATCAGAACAGTATGTTGAGCTACGGATGTGTACTCAAGCATTTTCAGATCTCATTTAATTTCTGAGGCTTAACAGGATTTGTCAGGCCAAGTCATTTTCACCAAGATGAGTGACAATCACGAAGGACGTAGAGGAGGGCTCATTAGAGCAGCAAATTCAGAATTATGCATAAAGTAGCAATAACTGGTCCCACTAAATTCCCTCAGCGCTTTGACACCAAATAGCTCTCCTAATTGAATGTCAGAAGGGAGCATTTTTTGCTTGTCTTTCCAAGCAGAAAATGATCAAATGTCCACCAAGCAGGACCAGGCAATTATTTTGCAGTCCCCACTGCCATCTATTGCAAAAGCACTCTCCAAGTGCAAGGACAGAGTGCAGATTTCTCTGGCAGCCTTCACTCTTTATGTAGGCTGGAGATGTCATACTAACATTTTTCTCAACCTGAGTGAAGACTGAAAGGCTGTTATTGAAAATGAGACAAAGTATTTATGATGAAGCTCCTGGCTCTTGGAAGTACACATCAGCATGTAAACTTTATACACAGTCTTACAAAGCTTAAAGTACTTGTCCTGTGTTCAACAGGCTGCTGGGCTGGGGTTTATCTTCATCTGCAGTTGCAGGTTATATGTCTGTCATGTATGATCCTTCTTACACTCAGCTTTAATGGGAAAAATCTTTAAGACTAGTGTTTTACTTGCTGATTTTTATATACTGTGCAAAGGTATTTCCCAAACCAATGAGATGAAATAAACAGAAGATACATTTTACATTGCCCAAATCACCATATTGCCTCATTCTTACTGTTACACAACCTACAGCTTTCTTCCTAGTGAATGAAATATCTTTTTATCAAAGGCCAAGCACCATCTGCACTGTCTGATCAGATGGACAGCCCCTACTCCTGGGAAGCCTGTGAATGTATTCTTCCGGTCACTACATTTTCTGCAGAAACAGAGTAAGAATTTGGCTCTGGTGCTACAAATGGGAGGTTTTCTATCTTCCATAATTTCTGGTTTTCACTGGGCATGAATGGAAGATTGAATTTATGTATTTAAATCCACCTGGCATTTATTGCCCCTCTCCTTTCCTCCCCTGAGGCATTCCAGCTATAAGGATGCGAGCGGGTTGCCTGATGTAAACAAAGATTAATTGATACTGGTGAACTTCTTCACAATGCAAACTGTGAAGCAGCTGAACCACAAAGTCCTGTTTAGAAGTTAAGTCAGGCTGTCATGATGTTTAATTTTTCTTTACACAAGAGGTTGTTTTCAATCTTAAACCTCGTACTTTTAGCTAACTTCCCATTACATTTCTTTTTTTTTGGTGGGGGGGGGCAGGGGGGAGGGGCGGGGAGCGTTCATCAGCCGAGTAATGTTTGAATGTTAGACGTGTGTACAACTCTCCATCAATTTTCCATCAATACAAACTCAATGCTCTTCAGTTAAAAATATTAGGTCCCTTTTTCCAGCAATGTAAACTCCAGCCTAATTGCACAAGAAAAGGATTCTGTCTATTTGTTTCCATCTTATCTTTTGGCATTTTGGTTGAATACTCTGAAATACATTATGCAGAGGTGAAAGCTCAAATGGTGACATTTTTTGGAAAAGCTGTGATGTGAAACCAAGATGTGGTGCATACAATGGTGAGGGTGCATACAATAACACTGCTGCTGCTGTGTCCAGCAACCCACAGACCTGCTCTCTGGTGAGGATGAGTTCAGAAGAGAACTGCAGTTACTAGATGTGAATTGTAGTTCTTCTAATTGACTGTTTGGCATTCATCTGTATTACAGCAAATTTATAGTTTACAAAATTCTTGAACCTAAGAGTCTCGCTTCTGTTCTGAGAAGGAAATCTTTTTCTACTGATGAAACAGACTCCAAGAAAAAGGACCATTTAGAAAGACTTCTTCACATTTATTTCTTGGAGGAGTTTTCTAAGAATAAGGCTAATGATTTATCATCTTCCCGACTCAAAAATGAAAGCAGGCATTGTTTGTTAAATAGGAGGATACAGAATCTTTAGTCTCTTTTTTTTTTTTTTTATTATTCTACAAACTGTTTTAATAAAGCTGGCAAGGAGGGAAATAAATGAGGCAGACAATTCAGTTTTATGCATATTGACTAAAAATGAGTAACGGCTGGAGATCCACCAAGCCAGCCGGGGACAGGGACCAAAGGATTGATAAATGATGTAGTGTTATGTATGACCTGGTACAGGCAGAGTCAAATCTCTGCTGATGAATTCTAGTAATGATACACAGCCTATAATTACCAAGCAATACAAGTAATGAGAGCAGAAAGGCAATAACAAACAGGAGAGTATGGAGAAATACTTCAGGTTCCAGCTCTTAAAATAACACATGTCTCTTAATTCCAGCTACTTGGCTGTCCAGCTTCTGCAGTTCTGTGCCCTAGAGTGAGGCAGTTTTTCAATGGACTCCCTCTACAGCTGTGGTTTTGACTGGTTTTGTATAGGTAGAGATCTGTAAATGAAAAAAGAAGGTAGCAGAAAGAAGCTTAGATTGCGATACTGTGTTGGTTTTGTTGCAGTTAAACTGCTCAAAACGGCTGCCTGAGCTGTGTGTGTCCCCACGTACGACTCACACAACGAAGTGAGCTGCGATCTGGATGTATTTGCAAATAGTTTAGCCTACGTATAAATTTCAGTCTACAAATGGCGTGGATTTAACGCTGGTGAACAGTATTTGCTGACAACACTGATGCCAAAGGAGGAGTGGTGCCTGCAGGGCAGGATCATACAGCTGCTCTGCTGGGCTGGTGGGTCTCTCCGCCGAGCCGAAGGGGTCCTGCTGCTGCTGGGCTGAGCCCCCAGCCCAATGCTCCCTTGGAACTGGAGCGTGTCTCTTAGAAGAAAAATGGCCTAACTATGCATAACATAACAAAACAGAGCATAATTATTGCCAGTGTAGAAGAACTGTCACAATCCACTTTTTTTCAGTGGACAACTTCTCTTGTTTCTTTAGTATGTATCTTATTTTCATCTAAATTTCCTGGGCAGAAGAGCTTGCCATGTGCTCAGCAGTCCCGAACAGACCCCTGCACTGTCCCCTGAAGGCAGCCTGCGAAGAGTTCCCTGCTTTTTTTGTTGCTTTTTCCACAGGAAGGAGCCAGGGAACAACAAAGAGATGCAGTATTGCAAACTCATCACAGGCATTGGGTGATGTTTATAGAAATATTTTTTCTGGACGAAGATTGATGAGGAGAAGAAAAAGGCCCATCTGCCAACACTGAGATGTTTCTTAAATTTACATGTACTTCTCCAACTGATTTGGGATATCTACAGTTTTTACAAAAGAACAAATGCATTTTGGCACATCTAATTTAATGCTTTAAATTTTTTTAGTTTTAAATCAGACTGTTTAGCTTGGCTTGTAGCACTTCTTCTAATTTTTCATAATTTTCAACAAATTAAAAGTAACATTAGAATAGGAACAATACCATCTGTCACCTCATCTTCCTTAAAATTAGATCTGTGGTTCATTTTGGTTGAAGAACTCCCCCCGAGCTTTATTTGTCAGCTTCTTTCATAAGCTAGAGACATGCCTATGAAAGGTGTACTTATGTGTAAAACTGTCTGTCATGTCTTTGATACTGATTTGACTGCAGTTTGTTGATTCAGAGAGTTAATAAATAGCTCAAAATTATTGTACCAGATCTTCGTGACATGTCATTAGCTGAACCAAGAACAAAGGTGGAAACTCTAGTGACGCTACTGTAGTTTAAAAAGCTAAAGCTACGGAATACCAACAATATTGACTTTTGTTGAAGCACAGTTCCTTTGTCTGAAATACTTTTGTGGCTTATTTTCTAAAAAAAGCCTTTGTCTTTAACAATATGGTAAATATTTGTTGGGAGTTGGGTGAGCTGGATCATGTCCCAGTGCATTTGAAAATAATGAGAGATGCATTCTGTATCCTGGAAACTTCCTCTGAAGATTTGAACTCCTTATGTAGGTCCTCTCAATGTTTTTCTCCTTTTAAGTAGGCCTTTTGTTCCTGTTATACTGCTGTTAAAATATGTCTTCTCAGAAGTTCACAAATAACATGGTCTGTCTGAAATGCTGCTGCTTTTTCATTTGTGGAAAGATGCTAATTAATCAGAATGTGCTTGTTCCAGCCATAAATACATCCTTGCCAATATACGCTGTCAATGGTAAGCCATTTAGATGACATAAATTGGTTTCACTCATTTCATATCATGCAATGTGGCACCTGAAGTGCTAGGACACCAGCTGCTCTCTGGAGATAGGAAAGACATACGCATTTCTAATTTTTATTTCAATTTTTTTTTTAAGTGTAGACAACCAGGTAAAATAGCTTTACATTTCAATACCATTTTCCTCTTTGTTCCAGTGTTGCAAGGCAGCACTGCTGGATTTTGTTTTTTGTTTTTGTTCAAGGGAGTAGGAAGCCAATGACTGCTTGCAAATTAGAGACCCCATTTGGCTGCATGTTTTGTTTCATTAGACTGTTTGGAGAACATAATTAGCTGTTGAGCCAGAATGAAGCTGTATATCTCCAACCATACTTAATCAAAAAATGTGCCTTGGTTGCTATTCAGTTTTTTGGTTTTAATGTGAGGTTGTCTGTATCGTGCAATTTCAGTATCTGCAGGGTTTCCTTATTTTATTTTTTAAATCTCAGGTTTTTCTTTTGACAGTCACACCACAAATGTTCTGTAAGAACCAAGGGTGACTGGAGCAGCTTGGATGGCATTCCCAGGACCCTCGGAGGGGTGCTTTTACACTGGCTGTAGGCTTTACAAAGTTCTCTTCATCAAAGTTAATGGAAGCAGAACTGGGGAAAGCTGCATCCCTTGAAACACCTTTCTATCTCTTATTTCCAGTCATATTAATCAGGACTCTCATAAATGAGACAGCACTCTGAAAAAGTCCTGGAGAACTGACAACCTGTGACAGTTGTATTTATGGATCTTACTGACCAACACAAAAAATTCTGTCTTTGCAGTACAATCCTAGAAATACACATGAAACAACAGAGACATTTACTGTTGTATTTCACTGCCTTGATTCTCCTTGAGCTGTGCCGCTATAGCAGAGAACAACAAACTGGGGATGGGGGAGAATGTTGATTTCCTTTTTTGCTGTGTCATCTGCTTCACAAACAAATCACCATCTTTTTGTTTGTGGCTCCGTAAAGCTCCTTTGTCCAGCACAGCGTATTTTGCCTGGGTTTAGCTGTAGGTGCCCTGGCTGCTCTCGGAGCAGACATGGTGTTCGTAGTGTCCACGTGTGCTTTGGCAGCTGCTGCCAGACACACAGCAGCAGGAGAGGGACAGAGAATGCGAGTTCTTGTTGCTGTGGCCTTAGTTTGGATCTGATGGATGCTCTTTATCTTTGCCTTTTCTAATAGGCATGCTTTCTGGCAGCTTTATTTTTAATGTTATATAAAACAGACATGTTTCTGCTGGGGGAAATAAAATGAAGGCACCCTCAGTACACTCACGGGGTAGCAAGAACCAAATGGAAAATTTGTTGCTGGCTGCAGGATCAGGCCCTGGCTCTATACTAATAAATTTTGTCAAAGAAAACAGCTGAAAGATGTATTTTCCAGGTTTATGTAAAGAATATTTTGTTGTAAGCTGTCTTCTCAGTATTAGTTAAATTATCAGCCAGTTCTTTACTGTTGACATTGTGTTTTGTGTATGGTAGGACAGCCTACTGGTTGCGCGTTGTGTATGCGCACAAAGATGGAATTCTTATTAGACAGCTTGATTATAATCAGTTTCCTAGAAAGAAAACAACTTTCCTGAAAAGCCTTGGTTTATTCTAGTGTCTCTCAGTATCTCTGAGAAATGGATTTCCTGTCTGTGTGCTATTCCATGGATGCCCTATCTGAAAATTCTTGGACCTTGTATATAGACACCCCCACAGCTGAGACTCACTGGCATGGATTCTGGAAAATGGACACCTGGTGACTATTCCAAGAACACTTGTGACTCTGGAACCACAGTCGGTAGTAATTTGTTTTTATAAGACACTTATTATGACAATAATATTAGTAAAATGCAGGTGTTCTGGCCAGATGCCCTCACACAGCCACCCCTCAGTGGGAAAATCATCACTGTGGTTGCTGTGACCCCCTCCGTGGCTGTATATAACCCGTCCCTATAAACCAGTGAGGCTGCTCTCCAGAAGCAGTTTGGGTTTTGCTGCGAATGCTGCTGACTTCCAGGGCATCGTCCTACAAAATGGAGAAAGCATTTAGCAATCAGAAGGCGCTTGCTGGCAGGTCCTGCCCATTTGAATGCTGTCCTTGGTCTTTTTCTTCAGTGGTCATAACTTACAGCATCTTCTTCATCCCAAGTGTCCAGGAAAACAAAAATGTTTAAGAAAACAAACAAACAAACATGAAACACTTTGTCCAAGACCTGCTATTTTACATGCTATTTTACTGTTGGCATTCTGAAGAGGAGGTGTGCCCTCTTGGACCCTTATTTCTAGCCTAAAAATAATGATTTTTGTTGCCTTTGTTCCCACATTCAAGATCATAACCTCTTTGAGTTATTGCTGTCAGTTTTGAGACAAAATGTGATATACCATAATTCCTCTTCTATGCACCCAGCACTGTGGCCACCTTTCCTTCTTTCTTCTAATATTTGTTAAACTGAAGAACATTCTTTTTTTTAAAGCTTGATCTTTACAAGTGTAACTCTGCTTGGGTTTTGGCATCCTCACAGTATCACTTCACTTCGCAACACCTCCAGCACTTTTATTGTCATCATTCATTGTCTGGTGAGTTCTTTCTTTCATTCTTCATAGCTCTCTCCTTTCTCTATGTGTCTGTCTTCATCCTGGCCGGCCAGTCAGTCAGCCAGGCTCTGCAGCCCTCGCCAACAGCTCTCCCCTGCCAAGCTCCCCTTTTCAGAAGAAAGTTAGAAAGCATTTTTTTGCATCTTGGACTAGAATATAAAAAAATGTGGAGTTTCCTCCACATTTAAATCCCTTACCTGCTGAGTTCACTCAGTACTCCTTAAAAATTTTACCTTATGAAATATTTAATTACAGGCATGTGCTTGCTTATTTGCTTAATTAACTTTTCGTTTAAATGCACAATCTGCTCATGATCAGGATTAATGCTACTTTTCCCTTGTGATTATGTTTCTATAGACGATGACTCTTAGGATGCACCTGCAGTTCCCGAGGTTTCTGTACAGCATCTTCATCCACTCTTCTGCCACATCTTAATTCTTCTCTCATTTATTTTCTAGATGCATTTTTAATCCTCTGATTTTCTCCCCTGTGAGCTCTGTCAGAGCTCATTTCACACATAAATAACTTCTGTTAGGTATCCTTCATGGCTAATGCGTGTCCCACAGCTTCTATGTTCAGTTGACTGTGTTTTCTCCTCCATTTACAGAGCTATATTGCATCCCTGCTTTAGTAAATACCATGATTTCTCCTCAGTGTTTGCTATTTTTGCATTGAAAAGAAGGATAAAAGTCCAACAAACTCTTCTGTTACTGCTAATTCTTTCTTCAACTTCCGTAATTCCTGGACTTCTGCCTAGCTCAGATGTCCCTTGCTGTGCCCTGCCTTTGGCTATGTAGTCCATCGGCAGCACTGGAAGGCTCCCCACACCCTCTGCCTCTCACCCAGCCTAGCCCCGAGCAGGTCTGCAGGCTGCGGGCTCCAGCACACCACAGCCGCTGTACATCGCCACTAAGCAATCCAGTCCGATGCGCTTACTGGCCTCCCTCTGCTGTGGCCAAGGATTTCCCTGCAAGAGCGAGCTCTTGCCAACTCCTCCTTCGGTGACAGCAGCAGAAGCAGGTGCTGCGGTGCTGGTGCCAGGCTGTGTTAGCGAATGCCGCGGTGCAGGCTTGGTGTGGGCAGGTTTGCTACAAACTAACTGCATCTGCAGTGCTTGCCTGACACTGTTTTTCCATACGCAAATGGTGATGTTTCCAGCATACTTCAGACACAAACAGGAAAACCTTCCTTCCGGACGTGGTAAATAACATTACCTCATCTTCTGATACTATTCTTTACAATGGTGTTTTATTATAATGGGATGTCAGACACAATGCCAAGAGGTTAAGGACCTCAATCCAAGGTCTGTGAGCCGCGGAGAACGGGGAGGCGTATCCACACCATCACTGCACTGCAAGTCAGGAATCTGGCTAGGGATCTTAAGGGCCATAAGCATGAAGCATCAGGCTTGGCAGAGAAGGCTGGTCCTTTTTAAAGGAATAACAGCAGAGGATTAGTGTTCTACAGCCTGTGCATCTATGTAATACACCTTATTATGTTATTCTGAAAATGTCTAGGTTTTGGCAGTTTTAATAACTTAATTTTCTTAATTCTTATAGACTTCCACTAAGGAGATTGTGAGATTGCTTGTAGTCATGTAAATGAAAAATACTTTTTAAATATATGAAGTTTAATTTTTTATCATTAGGCTGTGCGTCAGGTCAGGAGCTAATCTGACAGGATGTTAAAAATGCTAAATGCCTAATGAAATGGAAATATTTTATATGTTTTGGAGGATATACAGACCTTAGTGACCTAATCTTGAAGTCCTTAGTCTGTGTTTATTGTACTTATAGTGCTGATTCTCGTGTCTTGTCCAACCAGATCCTTTCAAGCTGATCTGTTCCCCCCTTTTTACAGGTTTCAGTAGGAGGATCTTGCCTAAACTGCCTTCAGAAATCAGGTGGTGAACAATTGACTAAATGGGTTCAGATCACTTGCAGAGGCCTAGGTATCAGGGGAAGAGTCAAGTGCTGCTGCTGGTGAAGATGGCACCGTGTCAGCAAGTGTTTCCTGGGCACTGGGTCCAACTCTGTGCTGATGTCTTGCCCCTACTCGTGGATGGAGAATCATAGAATCACAGACTGGTTTGTGTCGACAGGGCCCTTAAAGCCCACCTAGCTCCAGCCCCCTGCCCCGGGCAGGGCCACCTCCCCCCAGCCCAGGTTGCCCAGAGCCCCGTCCAGCCTGGCCTTGAGCCCTGCCAGGGACGGGGCACCCACAGCTGCTCTGGGCAGCCTGGGCCAGCGCCTCCCACCCCCACAGTAAAAAAAAATTAAAAAAATAAATCTCTCCCTGTGTTGGGGTTTCCCTGGAAGGCGAACCAAGCTGACTAACAGCACATCTAGGTGATTTCCAATAGGTTTCTTTGCTAAATGGAAATTCCACTTTACCACTAAAACTGAGACAATTAGTATCTCACATCCCACAGAAATGTCCCTGCATTCTGCTGCCTGGGTCATGTGGGTTTTGAAGGCAAAATCTGAAGGAATAAGGAGTCAGAAGTAGGACTGGCTGTGCCTCAGCCCGTGTGTTAACAGCCTTTTTGTTAAGGCACTCCGGAATTCAACACTGCATTATCTACCAGTCGTGCAAGTAACTGTTCAGTCCATAGGGTTTGAAAAACCAAAATAGAACCAGGTTTTGTGAAGTATTTGGAGCCTGTACCCCTAATAAACCTTTTAAATAAACATTTTTATCTAGTGACTCTTTAGCATAGGCCTCATAAATATATTTACAGTCCCTACTGAACCTCAAGGGAAGGACCAGAAGCACTAAACCCGAGCCTGTGTTTTCTCCCTGTTTTAGCTCATGCTGGAGGTGAAAAGCCAGGGCTGCCTTACTATCTCACTGAGACCTCTTACAAAGGAACCCCATTTAGATCTCAACAAACCTCTGTCTTGACCACAAATAAGAATGCTCAGTGGTACTTAAAGCTTGATCTAGGTTGTATCAAATGCCTACAATTCTATGCATCAGTAGGTAAATCTGAAGCCTCTTATTATCAGGAGTGATAATGGCACAGAGTACATTACAGAACAGGCAGCTGTTAAGATCCTGCAGGTATTGGGAGTGCTGTGTCCTGCAAAGCCATCTCTTTGTCACAGGTGATCTGCCCACGTTCCTGCGCCACACCAGGAAATGAGAAGACGGCGAGGGCATCCCAGGGGTCTGGCTCTCCTTTTCCCCCTGCAGCACACATAAAGAAATACCTTCATGGATTTACGGCAATACATTCTTGAGCTGTGACCCGGTGAGAGGAGATGGTTCCAGAGTAGTCAGCCTACTTTCTAAAGTTGAATAAGGTCAGTTTAACAAATAGGTGCTCATGAAGTATCATGTTTTAATTATAGATATGTTTTATTGAAAATACATGTAAATCCTATGCAACCTTTCAAGTCTATGCAATGTAGCCTGGCACTTCCCGCTTGCCTTCCACGCAACCCCTCCTTGCAGCAATTTGACGTGCATCCCTTTAAGCTGACACCAGTGGGAGTTCCTGGGGAATAACTGGCACTGAGCAGGTTTGTGCTGAGCTGAATGGAATCTCCTGGTGCAGCAAGGAGCTTCCTTCTGCTGTCACTGCCCTTCTGCAAGATGTGCCGTGGACTTCCATGGGGGAAGGACAAAACCCAAATGGTTTTTATTTTCTTTTTAATCAAATTTTATCAAAAATTTCCTCAAATTAATGTCCTTTAATCAGATGTAGCAAACCAAACAAATGGCAGTTTCTGGGGAGCAGAACCAACAACCTTCTGTGGTGTCACACGAGCAGCACTGTCCTGACTGCACTGAGAGCAAACCAGGAGGGAAGGGTTACAGGGTGGAGGGATGTGGGGGGAGTATTTTTGTGAATTTAGTGCCAGAGGCCCATGTGCCAAACTACTTAGTATATAATCCTAGCTCCTATGGACTCAGTAACAAAATTGCTCCTGTTGATTTCTGTAGGACCAGGATTTTACTGTTTGTGTTTTGCTTGAAGTAATGGCCTTTGATCCAGCCTAGGTGAGTGTTTGTAACCAAACTTTAATTTTGTCAGGTATTTCTTGACAGAACACTTCTCAAAATTTGTTAAGCATTTCATCACCTAAACCTTATACTTCACCTCCCAGAGGTAAATGATGAGGGTTTTGTATTTAGGAGGCAAGGTGGCACAACAGTACAAAATGTCAGCAAATGAATCTCTTGGTTAATGAGCGAGCCTTGATGATTTTTGTGACTTTGTATATACTTACACTATACTTTAATGCCTGGCAGTAGACTGAATCTTACTTTTGGATATATGTCTAATTTAAAAGAATGCTTTTTAGATTTTGCTTTTGTAGTGTTACCATATGTAGACATGGTTGCAGTGCTGGGGAGGGACACAGGTAGGCACGCTCGTACACCCACTCCTACACAAGTTTCTTTTTGTGCCATCTCTTTGGTGACATTTATGGGCTGTACTGTGCTGCTACAGTTTCCTATAAAATAACCTTAACAATTGGAAGAACAGAAGGGGAACAAATGACATAGAAAGCAGCAAGCAGCAAGCACAGGCTGCCTCATTGGTTTTTTCAGTTTTAATTATTGCTCAAAGCAAAAGTCATGATGTTGAAAATTGAGACCTCAGAAGTCTTGCAACTGAATGTAGCAAAAAAGATTTTATTTTAAGTAAGGCCTGTTTAATTGTTTTTAAAATGTTGTAAAGGTTATAAAAGTCTCTAGACAATAATACTCTTTATTATGCTTAAATCTTTATGGAAAAATCTTCCACTTTAAACTTAATAAAAGCCAAGCATATCTTAATAAAAAGGAGTATATAAGGCAGGAAGAAAAAACCTAGTTTGCTAATATTCTAGATCACCGTATAACAGAACATTCTCCTTTATTCAAATTCCTGCTTCAGTGTAAAAGGGATCCGGTGGAGCACAACACAAGAATAATACATCTACAAAGGATTACTTTTATTAGAAATAACAGTTTAAGAAAGCTTATTGTCCCTTTTATGAGACTAAAAATGAAATTATTTGTAGCACTTCTCATTTTCAGATTAGAAAGCATTTTAATAGAGATTTTGTCTGTTTGGAATAAAAAAAAGTAATTAAGCCCCAATATTTCTAGTAATCTATTTCCAACATTTGAAATGAAACAAACTTTTTTCCCCATTGAAAAAGTGGTGTGTAAGTAGCAATAGATTTATCTGAAATACCTTACGCTTCCTGTGAAGTCTCAAAACTGTAGACATACTTTTTAAAAATTCATAGATTATTTAAAAAAATTCCAAATAAAGTTTCTATTGCTGATTCTTATAAAGCTAAAATGTCTATTCCCATCATAAGAATTTCAAATTATAATTAGCACAGTGTGCTAATTGTAAAAAGTGTGGTGATTCTTTTTTTGTTGTTGTTGTTGTATCATTTAATTTAAATGATGTTGACTTAAAATCCTGCTGAGAAAGATTCTAATTTGTTATGGCTCTTTAAGTCTGTAATATAAAAAAGCCTTAAGGATGTGTGTAAGAGAGAGGAGTTTTACAAAAATTGTGGTTGCTTCTGGAGTGCTTGTGCATTTACACGTAAAGGAAAATTATATTAAGTTTATTGTATTATTGCAAATAATTTTAGTATTATTGGAAATAATCCTTCATGCGTGAAACTGGTTTACGACTGCTTTATTCTTGAGACATAAAAGAAAATCAGTATGAACAAAAGGTCTTAAATTTCTTTTATAATGACATGTATAGTTGATTTATGTGTGATTCATCAGGAAATACTAGCTCATGGTTCAAATTAAGTTTAAAATTATTTAGGACTAAGAACAGTTTAATGCATACAGAAATTTCTTGAAACTAAAGAACCTAGTAGTCACAGATAAAGCAATATACCAACCAGAGAAAATATATTAGGAATCAATTGCAAATCCAATTCTTTCAAAGAAAACATTGTTCTTATCAGCTCAAAATTGTCAGCTTAGAAGAATATTGAATCCATACTTTGGGCTTTTGCCAAAATCAGTTCAGATGCATGTTTGGAAGCAGGAAGACTGGGCCAGATGACATGCAGAAGTTCCTTCCCAACTTGACTTTTCTGTGATTCTAAATTCTGATGGCTAATACCAGAATTGCATCTCCCAGGAGTTGTTTTTTATGATGATGAATGTCTGGAACTAAAAGTTGGATGCACTGGAATGCTGCGTAAAGGTTAGGAAGCTGAGGGTGACCTACTATAAAACAATCACACAACCAATCCCCTGCATCTTGCAACACGTCAGTCACTTGTCATTGTAAAGCTTTGTTGTGACTTTAGAGTGGGACACTGGCACAGCCTCAACCCTTGCCTTGAATGGCTGACCAGGGGTTTAAAGAAGAGCAGGAAATTATTTATTTATTTATTTGTTTATTCATTCATTCATTCATCCATTCATTCATCCATTTATTTATTTATTTATTTTAAAGATCCATTGGAGTCAGACCTCTTTGCCTAGCATATGCTGCATCAAGGCCCTGGACAAATGGATTTGAGCATTCAGCTGGCATCTTGCTTGCCAGTCACCCAACCTGCCTGTGAGAACACTGAGACTGTGGAGTGGCTGGTCAGTGATTGCTTTTTTACACTGGATGTAAGGAAGCATTTCTTTACTGAGAGGGTGGTCAAACCCTGGAACGGGCTTCCTGGAGAGGTGATTGATGCCCCACGCCTGTCAGTGTGTTAGAGGCATTCGGACAATGCCCTTAATGCCATGGTTCAAGTTTTGGTTGGCCCTGAAGTGGTTGGACTGTGTGATTGTTGTAGATCCCTTCCAACTTCTGCTCTGCTCTGCTCTGTTCTGCTCTGTTCTATTCTGTCTTTCCTTAAGTGATACCTAGCTAAGTTAAGGGAGACACATTCATGTTTAATTCCATCACTAAATACTACTTTCCAACATGTATGTGGGCTTGTGAACGTCCATGCTTTGCAGCCTTTCTCCTGCCTTCAGTGGTGTGACTGTCAAATGAGTGCATGGAACAACTACAGCAGATGGGTCCAGGCTGTGAAAATATAGACTTATGATTTGAGCACTGGTAGCAGGACGTGGAGCACTGTCCTCATTCTTCTGCTGGTCCTTACTTGTTATAAGTGATAAAAATTGAAATTCTCATCACTGTATGCTCAGCCTGAAAAATTATTCTTGTATGAAGCAACATTCAAGGACTACTACGCTCTTTTCAGGTGTAGTAGTAAAATGTATATGTGTTTAAAGTCATATCAGTACTTATTAAGCATATCAGCAAAATTATTTTCTTTGCCTCCTGAAAGTTTCATGGAAGAATCACTAAAGTACTCTTGACTTGTAAAGCAAATAGTAGGCAAAAACATTTTACACAGATCTTCAGGGGTCAAAAATATTTTATTTTTCTATTTCAGAGTAGTGTAATCAAGAAGTGAAACCATTTATAGTTCTAGTGCTTGTAAGGCAGGATTTACTAGTAGCTGGGAATATAAATTAAAAAGAAAGTTAATGTTACACAGGCCTAGTTTTAACAAATTCAATACAGGGATGTGATAAATATTGTTGGGAACCTTTTGTGTTGCTAGAGATAATAGTGAGACTGGCACAGAGCTTTAAAAAGTACAACTTAACATAAATCTTCTTTGGCCTCTAGAAATGTCTCAGTTTTGTAAAAAGGAAATAGCATGCCAGTCAATAGAGAACACCTCAGCTACACTAAACTGTTAGGAAACATTGCTGTCCTTGAAGAAATGCCTGAAAAGTGTAGAATGCTATTCACACATATGGTTATGGGAAAAATAAAGATGGCTTATGGGAAGGAATGCGTAGTAGACTAAAATAATGTTTAAGACAAGAACAGAAAAAAGAAATGGCATTTGTTTTAGCATAGGGTTTATTAGGTGTTACATTAAACTTTGGCAGACTATCATGCTACTCTAAACATCTCAGAAGGGGCTGAAGATAAAACTTGAGGACTGATGGAGACTATTTGGAAGGCTAAACGTAGTTGAAATGAGGGACAAAATTCCTAAAAATGCTTTCAATGTATAAAAGCCTATTCCAGACAGATTCATTCTACCAAAATTGCTAGTGAAGACAGCTAGGCAATAGTCAAAGATTTTAGCTACAGACTTACTGAATCAGCCTGCTGGTCTATACATTTGACTTTCAACTAATTCTCAAGTAATGTCTCTGGCTAATTGTTTCTTTTCCATTCTTTGTCTCCTTTCAGAGCATTCTGTGGGGGCTGAAGGAGGGTGACAGAGGCTGTTTGGATGGGAGGTGGAACCAGCTGGTGCTGCAGGATGTGGAATCCCCTCCCAATTGCCCTCCAGCTGGCTCTGTGCTGTACCAACACCTAACGGTGCCCTTGAGGACACATCATGCAATAACTGAATGCCTTCACCGAGCAATAAACAAACTCAGGAAAGCAGCTGATCCAATAATGTATGTTAAACAGCATAAAAAAGTGGAAGAGGAACTGCAAGTCAGTTTAAAATCAACAATTCCTTGGGAAGTACCATGACAGGATCTGCTGTAGCTGTTTCCCTTGATTAAATATATATGAAGCATTTAGTATAGCTGATGGAAACAGCTCAGCAGTAGAGACACCCAAACATTGTACCTCTTTTTCCTCTGGTCTGTTTCAAATTCCAAATGAAATGAAATGTGAGTGTCTGAAGATTAGAATATGCTATACTTCCATCTCTGCCTGACTCCCATGCCTATGAATATGAAGGCAAAAATCATACAATGCATCCTCAGAGAATCTGTCTCTGGATAGATTTCTTTTTTATGTGAACAGTTTGTTCAACAAAAAAGTTGGGTTAACTAGAGTTTGTCTGAGAAATATTTTTAAAAACTAACATTTAATTTAAATGGTTTTCAATTAAACATTTTTATATTTTCTTTCAGAGACTGAACTGAATTTAAGAAAAAAAATTCAAATAGTAAAAAATTTATTTGATAGAAACTGAAGCTTTTTTTCCTGTTTTCCTGATGAAACTAAGAGGGTTCATTGTGGAGTTTTCTTTGCCTTTAAACATTTGCTCCCCACACCTATGCTGGAACATAAAGAATGGGAACACAGGTATCATGTGGAGGTGGCTGTCATTCCTGCCCTATGAGCAACCACACTTGCTAAGAGTAGGGATTTGGAGAGTGTGTATGCATTAGTGTGTAATTTAATCTTTTTTATTACTTTACTTTGCAGTACTTCACAAGTCAGGAAATAAAGGGTAAGGCATAATCAGCAAACAGAATCTTGCTGGTTCTTTGGAGGAAGTAGAGAAGCCACAATAGAGAAGGGCACAAACCCAAAAAATTTTGCAGCTACATTTGGGTGCACTGGAAGGAGAGAGATGGTAGGGACAAGATTCACATAGGAAGCAAGCTGCAGGGAATGAGGCAAAAAATTAACACAGTGTGGATCATTTTGGCAATAAAGTTTAGGAGGAAAAATTTTTGAGAGATGATGTTAAAGAATAAGGGTGGGAATTAGCTAATGCCTAGTTGTAAAAAGAAATGGAGACAGTGGAGTCATAGCTGATTAAGAGGTTCCGAACTCAGGTCAGGAAAAGGTCAGCGGGTGTTAACAGAGACCGAGGGTGGGAGAGCAGGAGGTGAGCCGAGACAAAATAGTGGACTGGGGGTCAGGCTGAGAAGCAATGGGATTTTGGGTCACAACTGAATGGAGAATGAGTAATTTGAAGAAGGGAAGTGGAAAAGAAGATTAAGACATAAATCTGGATCCTTCAGTGATCTGCGCAAGAAGTGAAACAAAGAGAAGTAAATTCAAAGTAAAGAAATGCGGGAGGCACAGAAATGTGTAGTGGGGCAGTGTGCAACTGCTCCAGAACAGGGTGAGCCACAGAAGCCTAACAGAAGTGAATTTTAAAAATGTATTTCCTTAATTTTATTTCATATTAAGCAGAGAAAGGATTCTCAACATTCTTCACTTTCATTTTACCAAAAAAAGTTATTTTTTGGTCCAGATAAATATCGTAAAAGCGTAGAGAACAAGATTCTCAGAATGCACTTAAGAGGTTTGGGGGTTTTTTTGATGGTAGTTACCTGTTTAAGTGTGTGTTGAATGAGACCAAGTTAGGAGGAAGGTGGTTTGTTCTCAGGCTTGTTCTGCACAAAATTCTCACTCATACCAATCCTGCATGAGTGTATGTTAATATTTAAAATAGTTGGATCACCGATAGTCATGTCACTGGTAATGGTAAGTATAGAAAAAGCTGTTCTGAGGTCTTTGCAGAATGCAGCCATAAGCATGAGGTGGTACATGTAGCTGTGCTGCAAGCTCCTGAGACAGGTAGGAAGGAAGAATGCAAAAAGGTACCTGCCAAAAGCTTGGGGTTTGTACCTAGTACTTTCTGACAGTTTCAGCTAAAGTAACAGGACATTGAAATTTAATTCATCACACATTTGTTTTACATTTTTAAAAAGTGTGGGTTTTTATTATTTTTTTTTCCCAGGGAAATACATCAATTTTATGAAGACAGGAAGGGGAAGTAGCTACCAGAAACTTCCAGCAGTTAACAAAAAAAAGTGTGTGGGGGGTTAAATACAAAGATCGATCAAGTTCATCAGGGATAACTCTAAAGTAGTGGTGGTTTTAAATCCATAAGACACAAAACCAACTATGCTTGGTAACAGAAAAAGAAAATTCCCTTATATGTTGGTTAATTATTACAAAAAATACCAGGGATTAAAAAGTGTCTGTGATATTTCAAGTTTTTTTTCAACATCAGGGTTGTTGTAGTCCCCATACACAAGACCAGCTGCCCTCACACTTGACTCCTGTAGGAGTGATCCCTTCAAAGTTAATGGGGTTTGACTCTTGAAATCTGCATAAAATGAAGAATAACTGAAAACTCTTTCTGCACCTTGAGGTTTAAGTTCATACTGCTGTTATGTTTATTTGTTTAATATAAAAAACTGCAAACAATTGTGGTCCCAGCTGCAAAGAGCACAGTGTTTAAGGGCCTGTGATTCTATAGACATGCCTGCATCTGTTTTATTATTGCTTCTACTAACTTAAGCCCTGATCCTATGTGTTAACATAGCTTTTGCAACACCATCACATGTATTTATCTTTAGGCCAAGCAGTTACTGTTAGAAGTAATGCAGTGACAGTTATTTACAATTATATAGCACACTGGTTGATTTTACAGCTATGCCTTGATGCTCCATGTGATCTGTATACCCAGTAAATAGGTTTTCTTCAGATTTCTTTATGGCAAGACTGATCAAAGACTGAGGCATGTCTGTGTTTTGTTTTGAGCTCTGGCATCACAGACAGTGTGCTTCAGCTGACAGTGCAGGCTGCTGTGATAGCCTTTAGGCACTGCACCACTGATGATGTCCAAGCGTAGGAACTACTGAAAGCAAATTCTGCAACATCGCTGTGGGTAAGTGGATTAAGGAAACAGAGATTGGAGGAAGTTGTTACTAACGTTCTGTGATAGGGGAAACATTTGTTTTAGTGCAATTAAGATAAGCTAGAAGCAATAAAATTAACGATCCTGTGGTGATCTAATGAGGAAAAGTGTGAGAAGATCTGTCTAATAAAAAAAGGGAACTGCATGTTTTGTGAAGAGCAGTTACCACTTCCAGATTTGTGCATGCTCTAGTTCTCTGTGTATTTATTAGCAGAGCACCTTAATAGATCACCACCATAAAATGCTGCAATTTATTCCTCTTGTAACCTTTATCTTGGTGGAAGGAAGGCTGTGGTTTTCAGTCTGGGGCAGGATCCACCCTCATTTTCCATCCATCTCTGCTACAGACAGACCAATATATAAGCAGGTTCCTACATAGGAAACAGAAAAGATAGCTGCAAAAACCTAACCTCAGTCTTTAATCTTAAATATATTCAGTATCAATTTGACTGCGATACCACAGTTTGTATGCAGTGTTGGTTCCCATTCAAGGTGCGTGTGGCACTTCAGACAGCTAGGCTGTAGCTGGTGTTTACACAAGAAAATTGACCTGAGGAATTGTTGTGGCATAATTTTATTGTGAGATCAGTGCCATGATAACCTCTTCCCTCTCCCAGCAGACTTCCTGCACTTGAGGAAAACTTATCACTTTTGTGTAATTAAAGTTAACTATTTACCAGTGGAAGTATATCAGAGTCAGTATGCGTAAACAACATGGTTCCGTTTCTCAGATTTACTCATGTGGAGGAGGAAAGTTTTAAAAACCCAGAGGAAAATCCAAATAAAATTTTAGCTTGCCAGGTAATGAAACACAATTATCTTGGTGTTTGTGAAATTTATTTTACAAGATACACATGGTATTGTGAACTGAAGCTGAGGCAGATTAAAGACCTTTATTCAGACAGGCTGGGACAGCAGCTTGCTCAACACTGGCCCAGGCTTGTTTCCTCTGACTGGCTATCACACAACTCAGAGACTCACAGAAACAGCTTGTTAGTACTTAGCAATACTTCGCGCTCTCTGATAACATTTTAATTCAGTCAGAAACCTGTATGCAGCTTTGGCTTTCGTTGTGGAAAGGACCAGAAGTGCTCCCGCCCTGCCCCGCCACTGAGCCCTGTCAGGGCCGCAGGGTGCAGGGAGGTGGGACAGGCGGCCATGAGAGTGCTGGGTTCTGATTGGCCTGGGTTCCCACCCAGCATGCTGATTGGCGCTCGCTGCTGCCTCTGGAAGGTTCCACGCAGGCGGGCACTGAGGCGGCAGCGATCCCCTGCCCCTGTGAGGCGGGATGGGCTGTGAGGAGCCAGCTGTGGGTGGTTACAGGAGCCTGGCTCAAGGGCAGCTGCCTGGTTGCCCTCCTCATCCACAAGCACCTTCCTTCAGGCCGTGTGCTGCTTCATAACAGAGACAAAGCATGCCAGCTCCGATGGTTAGATTTTTTACTACTGAATTGTCACAAAAAGTAGACGAGCTATGAGGGTTGTTACTTCTCTTCAGGTAATGAAAATTGTGGTTATCTCTTACCTGGTTGTGAGGTACCTTTGTTGGCTACCTCATACTGAGGGATCATCCGCTGTCTTGCAGTGTGCTGGAAGCTGGGATTTCGGTGGTGGCTTAAAATGGGGGGTGTGTGTATCTAAATAACGGGGTGAGTGCTTTTCTGTAGGACTATCTTTGTATTTTATTCATTAATCTCAATTTTTGCAATTCATGTCAATTATAGGAGATGTATGCTGTAATTGGTATAAGTTACACAATTTATAGATGGCGTTAAGACCTAGGGTTCTTCTCACAGGTCTCATTTGACTTAGAACTTTGTCCTTATTAGGTATAACTCAAGGTAAGAGAATTGGGGAGCTTACTATGAAATTTAGGTTCAGAGTTCCATGAAATAGAAGAGTTTGATCTTTGGACTAGGGAAATGAGTGGGAATGCAGCAACGCAGGCTCCTTCTTCTTTCACAGCTTGACATAATTGAGAGACTATGCAGGCATCCTTATCCAGAGTAGGTAAAGAGGTTTTTGTCCTCAGCTACTTCCCATACCCTTCTGCAGGTGGTTACTCTGTCTAAACATCACTGGCCTTCAGCTGGTATTACTGTTTGCTGAATCTGCAGCAGAGAAAATTAGCCAAATATTACTGCCTCTATCCTGTTCAAATAATTTTGCTTAATCATATTATCAAAACTGCCTTGGGAAACGTGGTGATGAACCTCGCTGAGCAGTTACCTGTTGAAGTGCTGCCACTGCTTGCTAGGTAAAAGGCTTTTGGTTACCAGGTACCACTGGAGAAATAGATCGCTTTTAGGAAAGACTCGCTGAAGAAAGGCTTCTGGATGCCTCTGCCCTCCTTGATCTGTATGTTTGCTTATTTTGCATGTTGGCCAACTCAAGAATGTATATTTATCTGTCATTCAAAGTAATTCTGTAACTAATGTCATTTTAGCTATGTTCCTTTCACAGAAAGAATGTTTAACACATCGATAGCCAAGGTAATTAAAGGGATCAAGCTTTCTGTCTCACAGTTTCTAATTATTTTGGGAAGTAGGAACTCTAGGAAATAGCTGACCTGTCCTAGTAATTGTGAGAAGTGTTGACTTTTTAGGGTCAGGTGCAGATGTCTGTGTGGCTCTGCCTTTATTCCTAGTAGTTGTGGCTACAGGTGTGCCTGGAAGGTGAACAGCTGTATTGTGCAGTACTTCAACTCATGTTCCTGGCCATGCCAGTTTGGTGCAGCTTTCCCTTCTGTTTTTTTTGCTGTTCTTTGCATTTTTTACATTAATCTTTTGAGATAGTCTACAAAGCAATATGTGAAATTAGGCAATTTCAATTAATTACATTGAATGTTAGAGAAAATATTGGAAACATTTCTGGGACACACTTTATTTAATATCAGAAGTTTCACTGGAAACAAGAATTATACTTACTCAGCCAGGAGATCCCAAAAAGTACTGTGTGATCTTACATCAAAACAATAGTTCTAAATACCTTGAAAGGAAGATAATAAATTGCCTTGGAGAAACATTAATCCCAAGCAAAAGAAATACTCTGAGTTACTTGTTCTCACAATTAAAAATAAATGGAATGAAGAGGCTATGTCTATTTAAATCCTTTGCTAGGAACTGTTTGCTTCCATCTACAACAGAACATGCCTGAAGAACTGGGTTCTGCTTACATAGTGTGTATAGAAGCATTTTGGAAGAGAGGCTAGTCACCAGCAATTAACACTGGTGTTTGTGTACTTTTCTCACAGCTTTAACAAGCAGATAGAGATAGGCAAGACAATATAAAAATATGCATTCTGTTTACCAACTAAAAACACTCAGAGCTATTAATGGTTTACTGTTACTATGTAGAGTCCTTGCTTTAATTTCTGCAGTTTGCTGTACCAAAAAATAATAGTATTGTAATAACACAAAAGACCTTGCAGGACTTGAAAGCTGACTGAATAATCATAATTCTGTTGGAAACCTTACTGTACTTACAATATCATGCCACATACTTACCGCTTTTACTTCAGAGTGCAATACTTGATGAATTTAAAAAAATTGTTTATTTAAATTTCATCAAATGAAAGTTGTGGACACAGAAAATTTTCACACCTTATGTTTCTAATGAGTTCCAAAGTAAACTGCACTCTCAACCCCACCACAATTTATGTGTGTGCCCTTCTGCAGTCTAATTTACTGAGTGTTTTTCCACCATAGAAAAATAAATAAGTTCAAGGAATGTATGTAAAAAGCAAGCTCCAAATATGGTAAACAAAGTTGTGGAGACATAATAACTTCTCCATAAGGTTGTAACTCTTTGAAAATTCTCTTGATGAGTTTCTGTAAATGAGCTCTTTTCATGGAATTGTTGTTGGGGATAAAACTGAGAGCGAGACTGATATAAGGCTTCATATTTGCTTAAGTTAGGCTTCTTGGGAGAAGCCAGGGCTTAGTGCAGCATGCCATTCATCTTCTCTTGCTGGTAGCTTGCTCAAGGAGCTCACTGTTGCAGAATGGAAAGCACTAGTAGTATTTAGGCAAGTGAACTTGCCAGTCATGAGGACAACTGACTTGTTTGGTCATCATTTATGCTTTAAATTTTTTATTCTTCCTGTATTTCTCTAGTATTAGGCATTGACAAGAGGAGAAACAACTAAGATGTGAAATTGAAGGGGAAGGAAGATAAATTCTTGTTTGGGAGAGTCTTAGTTTTTTGTTTGGTTGGTTTTTTTTAAGTTGTTATGCATTAGCACAGTGTTGTAGTGTTTGTGCTGCAAATGCTGCAGGAAACCATTCAAACTTAAAACAGAAACTTCTTAATGATTCTTTGGAAACATGAAAAACCACAGCTAATATAAAACCATTAATGAATGTGACACCTGTGCTTTCTGTCAGCCATTTTAAGTGCTTGATTTTTCTTGTTTGCGGTAGATCTTCCACAACAAAATGTAAAAGCTATGCTGAATCATGATCATTTATACCATCATTCTATTTAATATCATTTACTTATGAGAACAAAATTATTCCCCTCCCAATATCTTACCTACTTAGAAAGTAATAAAATTACATAATATTTAAGCTTGGGTTCTAAAGTACATAGGAAAAGATTTTATTCCTTAAATATTAATGCCTGAATACAATCTGAATATTTTTCTGTGAAGACTTTAATTGCAAGCTGATAACAGGGAGCCTTTTGTGGCAACAGTAACTCATCAGATCATGACTGAAAAGCAAAGGAATAGAATTATGAATAAGAGAGACCAACTCCCTTCTTGCTCATGCTCCCTCTGCTGCTTTCAGGGTAATTATGATGTGTTTCTGCATTCCAGAATTTAGGAAAAAAGAAGATGGGGGAGGGAAGTTAAGCCCTTTGGTAGTTTTGACTCACAAGAAATGCGTTCTTATTCAAAGAGAGGTCTGTCCCCATTAGTATTCAGAAACCAAACAATAACCATGCTCAGCAGCACTGGAATGAACTGTGGGCTGGCCTGGCAAATGCAGCACCAGATCTATACAGAGGGACATTGGGGGTTGTGTGTACCTCCGTGGACAGACCCTACTTGTTCCTTGCATAAGTGTGAAGATTTGCTCCTTTGCAGGAACGGCGTATATACTTTGACCATAGGAACATTTGGAAAGGAGATCATGTTGTTGTGGACCTGGGAGACTGAGGGAGGGAAGCTCACCTGCTTTGCAAACAAACCCAGTGGCACGACTCACCATGCGTGTGTCAGACTGGTATTAGTATTTGACTGAACTTGCTGTGCTGATAATTTTTTTTTTTTCAGTTTTGAGATTGTGGTTGTGTAAACAAAATGTATACTGAACTAACTTAAAGGTGCTCATAGCTACCAAAAGATTCGCAAATTCCACTAATGATTTACAGAGCATTGGCGATGAATGACTTGAAATCTCATCTTCTTGTTGAGGTTTCTAAACTGTGAGGGACAATCTGATCTGTTACTCCAGTTTGATAGTGAGATATTAAAAAACAAAGAGTTGTTTAGGCTGGCAGCTTTTTAAATGACTGTGGGAATTGTTAACCTGATTCATCTGGCCTGTGCTGGTAGAAATTAGTACTGTTACTAAATGCCACTGGATGTCTTGTAGCCTTGTGAAGGCAATTATAGACATTTTTTAATGAAGCGAATTTTCCATGTTCTTGTAGATAACGTTTTTTCTAAATTTACTTTATTCTATTTTTAAACCTGTTTTAACCATCCTTGATCCAATTTATCGTTATCCAGATTCAGAATTTCTTTTAAGCAATTTTACCTACCTAAGCATGAGCTAGAAAGTGGGCAGTGGACCTCCTGCTTAAAGCTGAGGAATCCCTACACTGGTCAGTATAGAATTGGACATTTTTCTCATTTATACCAGAGCCCTCAGGCTGGCAGACACTGAACACCCTTTCATCCTTCTGACTTCAAAGTACTGCTCAGAACTTTGCAGTAACAGGCTTTTAGGTAGATCTGTAATTGAAACAGATCTATTAGACTGACCTACCTCACCTTTTCAAAGGCTCTTGTATGTAACTTTACAGCAAATGAGTGTCATTTTCAGGTACAGCATGGTCTCATATATAATTATTTATACAGCTCTTTTTGGTATGTAAAAATGTACCTTCCTGGAATTCCATTTGAGAGATTAATTACATGCTAGCTTATATCCTATTACATATATTTAAAAAATATTCAAGGCTTTCAGAGAATTGGAAATTAATTGTTTCATTATAAAGCTGGCATTAGCATCTTTGACATGGCCTGTAGATTTCATCCTCTTTATCCAGAGGAGCTAAGAAAATTATGATCAAAAAGCTAAAACTAGATATGGCCTAGACAGTGTGGTGGGGAAGGGTAAGATAAATACACTTGTGCGATTCCTAAAAATTCATATGCACATGCATACATGGGTGAAATCCCCATTTCTTTGTGTTCTGTTGTAGCCACTGATATTCTGGTGGTACAGCTGCCTCATTGACAAAGGATTTTCAGAGTTAAAAGCATGACCTACTTCAGCCTGAGTTAAAAATCCTATCAATAAAACTCCTGCTATGATAGACTGCTAACCTCTGATGATGAGGTATTATGTCAGGGTGTTTGACCTGGTGTCAGTTCTGGCTGGGATGGAGACTACGCAGCAGCCTGTATGGTGCTGTGTTTTGGATTTGTGACTAAAACAGTGTCACCCACTATAGACCTTCACGGCAACTGAAACCCACACGAGGGCTAATGTTCAAGTAATGTTGCTAGGAGCAGCTGTCTGAATATTCCAGGCTGGAATATTCTGGTGGAAATACAGTGTTTCTAGACAAGTTGGTAAAAATTTAAGACAGCATTGTTGCATGAGGTTGACAGCGAGCTGTTTGAGGATCTTGGTTCTGTGGCTTGCAGTGAGCAACCCCTTTTGTTTTTTGTGAATGAGATTCCTAGAGAATATTTAATAAAGAAAATCACAGTTAGAAATAATCAGTGTTGATCTTGAAGAGGGAAGGAAAAGAAGTAACTAAAAATGCCACAGGACTTAGGTTCTTTAAACACCCTGTAAAATAACTTTAAAATTTTCAGAATTTTAGCTGCCTAATACAGATACTGATTAACCCTAGCCATGCACTGATGTAGCTGAAATTGGTGACAATTTAATGGTAGAAATCAGCTGCAGCCAGTTTTGAGGTCTAGCAAAATACCCAAGAACACCTGAATCTGATAGTAAAAAACAAATAAAAACCCCATCTATGTTTAGCACATGCTTGATAGCTGCCAGGTGTTTGAGTGATTTTTTTTGCCAGCCAGATTATATTTGTCATGTGGGCTGTAGGTTAGTCCCTGTTAAGAGCAGAGTTGTTTGTGGGGACAACAAGCTGTATTATTAGTTGATTTAGGGTCTTGGATCAGAACAACTATAGAGCATTTGAAGGTTAGTGTTTAATGGAAGCGTCCTGCCACTTTCATACACCACTATGTTGAAGGGCAAAAAAAGCAGGTCTGAAAATGTGTAAGGACAAAAGAGAAACTGGGGTCTATTAATTACATGATATCAGGAAAAGCATACATCTTGCTGAAAAGCCAGGAAGCAAACACGTATTTTGTTTCTGCTGAATTTTCTTAGCATTCCAAATCCATGAGAAGTTCTGAACAACAAGCATAAAAATGCTGCTCTTCTGCCAGATCTTTGACTAGAATCATATTAGAAGTTAAGAAAGGAAAATTCATTCTGGTGATAGCCAGTTTAGTGATGGTAATACTGATCAAACTAATTTTAAAACTATATTAGGTAGGGTGTCCAATAACAGCAACATATTCTGGACAGAAAGTTTTGCTCTGAAAGGAAAATTTTGCTCCTTTACCAGTTGCTTCTGTGTCTTACAGGGATTATGAGGTTCTATGTAGCAAAACAGAAAGCTTTTGTTATTTTTTCTTTACCAGACATAGTATATTTCTTTTGGATGCTTTGCAGATCTTCATGTGACTGTTACTTCTGAAAGATGAAACTGTTTTGCAGAGGTTGCTGAGGTGATTTTGTGGAATGGAAATGCACTGATAATTTGCTGTTAAGTTCTTTACAGGAGGATGAATATGAATGAAATTTCACCACCCACAGCAAGGCAAACGTCAGTGTCTGATATTATTTCAGAAAGGTTTCAGTAGAGAGTAAAATAGCTGTACAAATGCACTATTCACAGCGCCTCCAAGGATGATAAAATACAATCTAGATATCTGTACAGTAGAGGGCATAAACATTTTAATCTCATTTCACCTTTTCATCACTTTAACCAGCATGTGAAACATCTTAATTTTTGCTCTTTTTAGTTTGATTTTTTTTTTTATTTCTAAATGTGAATGGTTTGGCAAGTATTTATTGGGAATATTTAGTGTTCAAAAATTGATATTTACACTGTGTCATCGTGAATAGCTTTAAAGCTGTGAACAAACCCTACTGCTGCCATGCAGCTTTCTTCCCAGAAAAACAAGAAAGCACTACCAGTCTTTGGTGGGGGAGAAATTCCTTTTTGACTCCAAATATCAGGGCTGCCTTATCCCTAGGGTACGGTGATTCCAGGTGGAGTACCAGCACATGCTGAATATCCTGCTTTTTCCTGTGGCAACTCTGTCATATTTTAGAAGGAAATAAAAGTTATGCATCATGGGGAAAGTTTTGAAGAACAAATAGTCTTAGAGCCTGGATAGATTCCAGGTGTGTAAATGACAGAGGGGTATGTGGTGATGGTCTGTTTGCCACTGTGACATCTAGCTTTTAACTTGATTCTTGGTTTCCTTCTGTAAAACTATTATTTAGTAATGTATTGGC